>NC_136494.1:42747715-43425215 GCF_053919585.1 Euprymna scolopes
TTCTATGCCTTTTTTGTATGATTTGTAATTGCCATTCTATTGAACTGAATTGTACTATTGATTTTAATTGATTCTAACAATGTGTGATTCCTTAACTTCAAAGGAAGGTTGGGAACAAGAGTAGTATAATTTACACCTCCACTCATTATGGAATCAAATAATCTAGGTTGAAATTTATTGCATTTGTTTACAGCGTAAAACTATTGGAAAAACAGCAACAAATTATTATTGACAGAAAATTAATTATTTCAAATGTGCATTATTCTCCAGCTGTAACCAAAAAGTGTTGATATGCCATAAAACACAGGGAACGTTTAACTTTACAAATTAAACGCATGCTTATAAAAATTCTGTAAAATAATAATTGCTAAAATCAAATGATAAGCAATTTAGAATATCAATAGATGTAGAATTGTGTAATCCAAGTAAGTGAAGATAACCATTCCAATATTACCTTGGACATAATTCCTGACAGTAAGTAAAAGAAATGAAGAAATATCTAATAGATCCTGCACTGTCCTGTCGCCACAATGTTGCATCCATGTGTTTGTTTTACAAGCATTTTATAATGGAATGTGCTCTAATGAATCCATCGCACTTGTACGCCTTTCATGTAGATACCTCCAACAAACACGTTTAGCAACAAAATCCCACTTCACCATTAAGAAACTTAGATGCCAGAAAGTCTTCCACTCTAATAGCTCCTTTCTTCAGACTTCTAGATTTTGTAATTCCCTCTCTGCTACCTGCTTCCCTGACTATACTGACATGCAGAAATTTAAATTTAATGTAAACCGACATCTCACTCATCTCCTTGCATAGTTCCCTGTTAACATAGTCCTAAATAGAAACCCCTTACGTCCAAGTGGCAATATGTTTTGTTTGGGGTAAACATGAGTGAAAAACTTACAAGCTGATTGGAAGCAACCAATGATGGATACAGTTATCCGCATGAGGCAATCAGGCTTCACTGCAGTAAAATGGATTTTGACTGTATCAGCAGTTGTACCAAATGGAATCCGGACAATATCATCTGGTCCATTGTTCTGATTTTAGAGAGAAAGACATGATACATAAATTATATAATGATTATTAAATTACAGAGAAAAGGAAGTAAGAAATTCAGACAAACAATTAATTTGATGATTTGTTTGAGAGTTTTTCTTTAAAACATAATTTATCAATATTATTAATTTTATTGCCATACTTATTTGAATACATTTTTTGTTGGTAACATTTAATACATGATTTTATTTCAAGTGTAATTTAACATACAGTTTTTGGTTTATGAAAGAACATAAAGTAATTGAAATTAAGTAAAGTAAGTTAAGATTTAATTTCATATTTTATATTTGGCTTAAATAATTTAACTTTACTATTGCACTGAGAATAATGAATTAAAAGTTATTGTATATTTTTTAATGTTTTCAAAATTAAAAAAA
The DNA here is from genome assembly GCF_053919585.1 of Euprymna scolopes. Lineage (NCBI taxonomy): Eukaryota > Metazoa > Mollusca > Cephalopoda > Sepiida > Sepiolidae > Euprymna > Euprymna scolopes. The sequence goes on from NC_136494.1 coordinate 42,749,158, forward strand.
AACCTTTAATTACAGAAAAACCGTTCTTTAATCATCCTCATAAGAGCGCCATGATATTATTAAAAAGTGATAAATATTCTTTAGTATTTAATAGATTACTAAGATTAAAATATGATGAAAATAAATTATGATTAATTTTGAAATCCATAAGTTCCACTTAAAAAAAGTCTAAAATTTTCCAACCAATTTACATTTTGGTATTCTTATCTCATCTTATGTAGTGACTATGCTGGAAAATCATCAATATATATATATATATATATATATATATATATATATATATATATAACCATACAATCTTCCAAGCATCAGGAGTAGTTGATGCAGTAAGTATTCAAGGTGGTTGTATTGTTCATCTCAATTTTTAATCTTCACAATCGTCATCAGTAAATATGTTTTGTTATTTATTAATAACAAATGTTTATTTAACCGACATAAGTCCAGTTCAAACAGACAGAAGTATATAGAAGCCAGAAATAACTGTAAGAAAGAAATAGCGACAGCTAAGAGAGAATTTACTGAAACCACCAAAAAACGCATCGAAGCACAGAAATTAAGAGCCCATGATTTCTGGAAAATCTACAACAGTGTAGTAAATAATGGGCAATCAACAATTCCCCCACTATCCAACAATCATGAGGTTTTTTGCTAAGCAAACCAAGAAGGCTAACATGCTTGCCAGTCGGTTTGCCTCCAACTCCACACTGGATCCTGCTAACCACCCCCTCCCTGACTTTCCTTTGCAGACAGACGCCACACTAGACGATCTGAAAATCACCCCTTCTCAGGTGCATAGTATCATAAAAAATCTTGACACTTCAAAAGCATGTGGACCTGATCTCATCCCGGCTGTGCTATTAAAAAAGTGCTCCATCAAAGTAGCTCCAGTTCTCTCCAAACTTTACAAAAAATGCCTTAATGAATCTTGCTTTCCTGCCTGCTGGAAAACTGCTTCTGTGGTACCAGTTTTCAAGAATTCTGGTGAAAGAACTGACCCAGCAAATTACCGTTCCATTAGCCTCCTCCCACTTTTCACCAAAATATTTGAGACCATAATTAATCAAGCTCTAGTCCATCACCTTACAGATGCTAAACTTCTGACTGACCAAAATATAGATTTAGGCAAGCCCGTTTTACGGCAGACATCCTAACTGTAATCTCTGAGTGTATATACCATTCACTTGACAAAGCAGGGGAGGGTAGAGCGGTATTTCTAGATATATCTAAGGCTTTTGACAGGGTATGGCATGAAGGTCTTCTCAGGAAAATCAGATCATATGGTATCACTGGAAGAATACTTAACATAATTAAATCCTTCTTAGATAAGAGAAAAATCCAAATTGTCCTTGTACATCTAAACAATATGATATAAATGCGGGAGTGCCTCAGGGGTCTATCCTTGGACCTCTATTATTCCTGATATTCATAAATGACCTCCCCAACAAAATTGTCTGTGATATGGGTATATATGCTGATGATACCAGGCTCTATAACAGACACGACAGGAAAACAAATGAACACATATCTAGAGAAATGGCAGAAACACTAGAGGACAACCTCCAATCTGTAGTGGAATGGGGACAAAAATGGATGGTCACATTCAATGCTGCCAAGACTAAACTTGTTTCCTTCAATAACTACAAGAAACCTTCTCTACCACCAATAGCAATGGCCAAAGACTCTTTATCTGAAAGTACATCTTTTAAATTCCTCGGCCTAACGTTTACAGGAAACATGAGTTGGAAAAATTACATTGAGAGTATCGCCAGGACCGCTGCAAAAAAGGTAGGTTCTCTCTACTGTGCTAGAAAGCTACTAACACCCGAAAGTATCCTGTACCTCTATAAGGTCACCATTTGCCCATGTATGGAGTATTGTTGTCAGATTTGGGCTGGTGCATCTGCTACTAGTTTCTAACTCCTAGACAAGGTTCAAAAGAGAGTCGCCAACCTAATAGGTCCTGAACTGTCATCTAAGCTTTAACCTCTGTCCCATTGACGAAATGTAGCATCCCTCTGCCTGTTCTACAAGTACTTAAATGATGAATGCCCCAACGAACTGCAAGCACTTGTACACCTTGACGTAAATACCCCAATAAGCCTGACAAGCAGCAAAATCTCACCCCTTCACGGTAGAGATCTGTAGATGTAAGAGAGCCTTCTACTCCAGTAGTGTCTTCCCCAGAACCGCTAGACTTTGGAATTCCCTTCCGGGTTCCTGCTTCCCCAACTGTACTGACATGTGTAATGTGATCGAGATCTTGCTGCCCAACTTCCCACATAGTACCCCTGTAGCTTATGTCCCTGATAGTAGCCCCCTACATCAAAGTGGCAATGTGCCTTGTTTGGGGTGAAAATTTAATAAAAAAAATAAAAATAAAAATAATTAATAACTAATGTTCTAACAGAAATGAAATTGATCAGAAATGAATTGATATTGTTGATAGAAAAAATAGAATTTTAAAATATGCAATATTATACCTTTAAGATATGGTTATGAACACGTGACTTGGATGGGCATTAGAATTAAAAGTTTTAAGATATTATCGAAGATATATAGTCAACATGTCAGATGTAATCAAAATAAAAACATTGTTTAACTTTTTTAACTGATTTATTAGCAATGAAATAAGAAAATATATTAGTATTACTAATAAATATTATTAGACAAATTTACTGCTGATAGCATTATTAGCTGCCATCTTGAATTTACATTTGCTGCTGAAAGGAAAGATTTGTTTCCTTCAAAATATAATCCGCATGTGAGAAGTTTTATTTGTAAAGAAATGAAATCTAGTTGAAATTTATTATTCTTAATGACATAACTCTGCACAGAATTTTGAATAGAACTGTTTATTTAATTCATGGGTGTAGTATGCTCCTGATTAATGACCTCTTAGGACCCCTATTCAGTCATTAGCTATGATTGAATAGAGGTCCCAAGTTGCAATTGTATCTTCGTTTGCTCACACTGAGGATTGAATATTCAACCTTCAGAAGAAGGTCTTTTTTGCAACTGAATTTTTCCAATTACTTTAACCACTGTGCCAGGGGTCCTTGCAGACAATTCTAGCATGAATTTTAGGAGTCTTACAGATACACCAACACCTTCCTCTCCCTTATCTTAATATTTTATGTTCTTTTTTCTTCTGTTTTGCTTGGTTTCTATTATTTTTTTATACATCTGTTTTGCCCCGTTTTTGATGCTCTAGCTTTTAATAAACTCTCATAACCTCTATTAACTGTTTTCTTTATATGACCCAGCTATAGGATAATTTTGAAAAATTCTTTCATATATTTTTAATCGATATTTTTTCTTTTGCCTCTATCATACAATGGCATTCTTGCATTACACTTCGCTGCTCTTATGATTTTACATTTTGGTTTCCTCTCATGCGAGTGTGTGTTTATATATATTCAAACACCCGTTGCCCGGGTGTTTGAAGGTGTATGCTGAGCAAAAAATAAAAAACAAAAAAACGGTCAATTTTTTTAAATTTGACCCTTATTATGACCTCTTAACATTTATTCTTTTGGGCTCAAATCAAGTTATTCAGTTAGATCCATGTCCAAGGAACCTATATCTAAAGTTTCAAGTGTTTAGACCCAAAATTGTCGGATGAGTTTGGTAGAGTTCTCAAAGGTCAAATTGTTGAACTTTGACTCCTTAACAGCGAAATTTTTGTCCGAAAACCGATCACACAGATTTTTCAAAAATCTCAGTACCATGCATATCAAATTTCGAGTCTGCAGACTAAAAATTGACAGAGTTATTGCGTAGGGAAATGTACACACACACACAGACACGTTCACTTTTATATATATATATATATATATATATATATATATATATATATATATGTATGTATGTATGTATGTATTAGTTTATGTATCCATATGATTGCGATTATTTGTTTTGTATATAAGCATACATATACACTCATTTATCATTTTTATTTTATCTTTTTCTCGTTTTTATCTTTTATTTTTTACTAGCATTGATACCTTGCATTGCCTGGGTCAACATGAAGTTCGGTTTGGAGACAGTTGTTATACTAAGGATATTGAGCACTTTCATCGATACCGCCGCAACAATTTAAAAAATAAAAGAACGGATAAAAAGATAAAAATGTAATCAACCTAAAAAAGAAGAAGTATGTAACAACCTCCCCACCAGATATTTCGCCAGAAGGAATACAGTGAGAAGCTATATTGAGCACATTTTGTTGCCCATGCGCCATCACCCTAAATAAATGAATTAAAACAACATTTCTCTCAATCAAAATTGTAGTGAGTGCCCGTGCGACTGCAAAAAAAAAAAGGAGTTGTGACAGGCAGGCTCGAACATAGAACACAAAAGAGGAAAAGAAGAGCAAAAGTTACGGGCAAACGCTTTTGCTCACAGGATCATGAGTGCTTATCATGACATTGAAAATAAGCTTTTTAAACAGTTTTAGTTTGATACGCATGTGTGACTTGTGAAAACAACAATGCGAAAAATGACCCCACTTACAAAAAGTGGTCTAGTTGATTGCCACAGAATGAATCTTTTTTTCTAATTTTCAAATAGATGCATTCGAGGTATTATCCTTTCAAATGGTACCGGTTTCAACCTAGTCGAATGCAGATGACAAAAGTTTTTAGCACACACAAACACAAGCACACAGACGGCTTCTCTTTATATAACAATTTTTTTTTATTTTTCCTAGTTTTCTTTTTTTCTTAGTTTTTCTTTTTTATTTTCCATAGTAAGTATAATCATTAGTTAATATTCTGCTTCTGTTGGCCTGATCACTCCCTATTCAGACCTCTTTGGGTCTGCCCTTTTTTCGCCTGTACATTTAGTGCGTGTGTGTGTGTGTGGATGGGTGTTTGCATGTATATATTTGCGTATCCTTATGTACCTTTCTGTCCATATCATTTGGAATCTTTCTATTGACAGTAACCAAAACATTTTTTAAAATCTCTTAACTTATTTTATACTATCTTATTGTCTGTTTCTTTCTTTTTCTCCAGCTCATAATAGTGGTTGATGGGCAGAAATCAGGAGCTCTCAGTATTAATACTGGAGTCCCTCAGGGGTCCATCCTGGGCCCAACACTCTTCCTGATTTATATTAATGATTTTCCAAATCACATCCTTACATCATTCGTAGACATTTATGCTGACAACACTACCATCTATGGTAGCACATCAAAAACCGTAAACGACCAAGTTCTCTCTGACTCTCTTTTCTCTGATCTTGAGCACGTGGTACAATGGGGGAAGAGGTGGCTGGTTGCTTTTAATGCATCTAAAACCAAGCTTCTATCTTTATACCATCAACGCTCTGATGCCCAGCTGTCATCAATTTAAATGAATGGCTCTCATCTTGGGGACCCCTCATGTTTTGACAAGCTTCTGGGCTTGAACTTTACTCCCAATATGAAATGGAACACGTATATCAAATTCATTGCCAAAGTCACTGGAAAAATGGTGGGATATTTCTACCACTCCAGTAGATATCTCACTCCTGATGCAATTCTCTACCTATATAAAAGCCAGGTTCGGCCAATGATGGAGTACTGTTGCCACTTCTGGGCAGGAGCTGCTAGAAGCAGCTTAACCTACCTTGACAGAGTTCAAAATAGACTTTGTAGCTTAGTGGGGGATTCCCTTTTCTCTTTCCTACAACCTCTTTCCCACAGAAGAGCCGTTGCAAGCCTTTGTGGTTTCAAAATATAATTCGCATATGAGAATTATAGTGACTGCAATATGAAGGACAAATTGCGGAGGAGAATAAGTTGGGTGTTTGGCAATGAAAACAATACGTCAGAAGTTAAATTGTGCTAATAACACGAATAACATCGGAATGATGTCAATTTCTTCTTTTATATTTTTAGATTATTATTTTAGAAAGAAAAATAGTTGATGCGACCATGTTGAGAGCCAAACTATTTGAGAGTTAGAATCGTCATATTATAAAGAAGTTTCAGTTATGATGCAAAATTTGCATTTTTACGGTTGGATCGGCATGTTTTGGAAAGTTGTTTCTACAATTCAAGTGTCAGATATTTTAAAAATTATCATCATCGTATTATGGAAGATTTTAAATAAGGATTTGATTTGCTTCCAGCCATGCATGGAGGACTAGTTGTATTTGTCTGTGTAGTGAGGGCTAGTTAAGTTTAGCTATGTAGGAGTCACTAGAGATATAAAGTCTATATGATGTGAAGTGATTTTCAAATACATGGGGAAGAGGGGTTCAAAATATAATTTGCATATGAGAGGAGTGACTGTGATAAGAAGGACGAATAGTGGGAGGAAAGTGAGTTGAATGTTTGAGAGCAATGACAACACAAGAAGTTTAGAAGTCGTGCTAATAATGTGAATGTCACGGGAATGCTGGCAATCTTATTTTTTTCTTTTTAGATTACAATTTTTTTGCCTTTCCCTGAAGACACTAAAAGATTTGAATTTTATACATGTGATTTAAATTTCATATAAATAGGATATATTTTAAGTTTACAGAAGTTATGCTCTCATAGCCCCTTAGAGATTTGGGTACACTTCCATTGTTTTGACATATATGCTTTTAATGAGAATATACTTTTAGATTTTATATGCAATCTTTAATTTTTCATTCTATATAGAACACACAAACACACATAGACATTGATATATATATATATATATATATATATATATATATAGTAATTGTCTGTATTTTTGAGATGAGGTGTTTTCATTGATTGAGATTGTCGGACTGACTTCCTCATCTTGGTTGTTATTGTCACAACGTTTCAGAGGGCAAAACGGCCGAAACGTTGTGACAATAACAACCAAGATGAGGAAGTCAGTCCGACAATCTCAATCAATATATATATATATATATATATATATATATATATATATATATATATACCATATATTTCTGTGTATAAGACAACCCTTAAAGTTAAAAAATAATCTTTAAAAACCCATATTTCATAAAATACCGGGTGTTGCAATCTCTAACCTAGGCTAAACAAACATGGATCTGTGATTTAGCAGATGTCTTATACAACCAATATATGATAAATTTATTAAAATTTGCTCCAATATTGTATCTCGTCTTATCTGACAGTCGCCTTATATGGCGAAATATATGGTGTCTCGTATATATATATATATATATATATATATATATATATATATATATATATATATATATATGAGGAGAAAGTAAGAGAGAGAAATAAGTATATGTGTATTTCCTACCTTTAATCGCATCATCTTTCCTGTATCACTTCCAAGAAGATAGACATCATATTTTCCAACATCTCTTGCCTTTGGTAATTGTACAGTGGCTCCATAAATGAGAGCATCACCTACAAAGATGCTGACTGTCTTTTTCTTATCTCCAGATTCAGGTGTCCATCCTTTTCCACCTGGTCGGATAGCAGCTTTATGTTCTTCATTACTGGACACATCAATATCCCAGTTTCTCACCAAGGAAGAATCAGCTAAGCCATCTTGTTTTACACACAAAGAAGCTGAAAGAAAATGATATACATTTTAATTATTTATAGATCAGTGTGCCATACAGTTGCTATGTAAAAAATGATGGCATATTTTTCACGACTTCACAAAACACAGTACAGACCAATTAGTCTCCTGTGTGTCATGAGTAAGTTGCCGGAATCCATGTTAAATAGAAAAGTAGTCAACCACCTCATCAAAAATAATCTTCCTAGTGACATGCAATATGGTTTCCGTTCTGCTAGATCTACAGCAGATGTGCTAACGGTTATATCTCATAGAATTAGTGAATCTCTTGATGGAGGCTTCCTTTCTAGGACAATTAATAGGGTATGGCATACTTCATAAAATCTACAATTTGACTGTCTTCAAGTCCAATGTAAACAAGTTCTTGATGAACCGTCCCCCTAAGTAATCCAATTTACAAAATTTCCACTACTTATGTTTACTATTCTATAATCGCAATGACTAATGTATACTCATTAACCCTTATCCTCGAGTGGCCTCAGGGCCTTGATAAGTGGTGATTCCTATGTCAAAAAAACCAAAAAAAAAACACTTAAAACATTTTAATAATTAAACTCTCTTTGAAAAACCCATTCATGCCTTGTTCACTAAAACATTAATACTTCTAGTTAGCTGCTACTGATATTTGTATGATGGGAAATATACTGATACACATTACATTTTGCTTGAATACTGAATTACCTCCCTTAGTAATGCACATGATTATGCACACACACACACACACATATAGATATAGTAAAGAAGAAACATAACCTATCATTTTATTATAGGAAATTTCTCTTGAATATATACTGAGTTATTATCCTTATTATTTATTTAAATGTTTATACATATACAGCCATGATCAAAATTATGGAGCACCTACAAAAAAACTTATATAATTAAAAGTTAAGAATTGTACAGTGAACAGTTGAGAGCAAATGTAAAATATTTAACAGTAGATTGTAGTATTTATTAGCTTTAAAGCCTCTTTCCCGAGTTTTAGCTGAGTTTCATACTAAATTCATTCCAATATTCGAAATGATTTATTGTCATACTAAAAGTTGTTTCTTATTTTTCAAGTAATATTTGATTCCTGCCAGTGCTATAATAGTATATTTATTTGAAAATGCCTCCAAAGAAACAGCATGCAGAGATTAAAAGAACACAAATTGTTACTTTATCTAATGAAGGATATTCTCAGGTAGAAATTGCCAGGAAGATGGAATGTTCAATGAAGTGATTTCAAACAACGATTAAAAAAAGTACAAGGAAACAAAGTCTTTCAAAAACAGAAAAAAAAAACAAGGCTGTAAAAAGTCTACAACCGTCAGGGAATAAAAGCATCTTTGAAAAGAGCATCTCTTGCAGATAGGAAGAAAAGTTCTTCAGAGCTCACTACTGAACTTAGAGAAGATGCAAACAAAAATATATCAGCTTGAACAGTGCTAAAAAGTAGAAGTAGGATTAAAAGGATGCAAAGCAAAGAAGAAGTCATATTTGTCTTAGGCCAACAAGAAAAAAGGAATTTGCAAAAAACATGAAAATTGGACACCTGATGATTGGGCCAAAATGTCTGATGAAAGTAACTTTCAGGTAAGTTAACAGCTTCCATTTCCTAAACTTTGAAAGAAACAATTAAAATTTGTATGTGAATACACATCCATATCATCTAGTTAAAAGTTGTAGCACATTCTCATTTTTTCATTAGATTTTTGCTATCCCTGGAGCAGTTTCTATTTACCACAGGGAAGGAGAAGCATTTAATCCTGATTATGTGGTTCCAACTGTCAAATTTGAAGGAGGAAGCGTAATGGTTTGGGGCTGTATGGCTTTGTAGACACTGGACTGTTGTACATATGTGAGAACAGAATGAACTCCACAATTTATACTAACATGCCGGATCAGGTTTACTAAATCTCGTTGACTAAAATATTTAATAATAACATTCCAAGTGATGTAATCTTCCAACAAGACAATGTCCCATGCCATGTTTCAAGAAAAAAAAGTGACGGAGTTGCCCTCTCAATCTCCAGATTTAAATCCCATTGAAACTTTGTGGTCCCATCTAGAGAAAAGAGTGAAAATGCACAAATGTTCATCAAAAAGGAATTAGAGGCAAAACTTCATGAAGAGTGTCAGAAAATAAATCTTACCACCTGCAACAATTTAGCCAATAAAATGCAAAAACGAATACAAGCTGTTATAAAGGCAAAAGAAGGACATGCAAAATATTAATCATTATTAAAATTGATTTAGTAATGTTTGAATCATAATTTCGATTTTTCATTAATGTTTGTAGAGGACTAAATCCTAATCCGTTACAAAATAAAATAATGAAACGAATGAAATGAAGGAAACAATAACTCAATTGCGGGATGAAATAAACATGTCGCTTATTTTCTGTTGAAAATAAAAATGGTTTAGGTGTAACACGTGTTCATCCAGGTGTTGACGATTACATGCGTGGAAAAGAAAGAAATGAAGTCGAGGGCGAGAAATGGCCGTCCCGCACGTAGAAAGGAAAATAGAAAGGGAGTGTTTGCCTCAGAAAAACCGTGCGTTCATGATAGCAGTCGTCCACGTGGAAAAGTCTTCAAACCGAGAGCTATGGACGCCGAACTTGCCTGGTTGACGAAACCAGGTAAAAGGGAAGAAAGAGAAAGTTGAATAGTGTCGTGGATTTTTATATCAGGGTGAGTGTTCTGGCTGCGCATGTCTGGAATTCCTTTCAGGGGAAGTAACGTTTCGCATGTGTGCGTACTTGTGCGCGTATGTGTGCGTATATGTGTGTACGTTAGCGTGTGAGTGTGTGTGTGCATGAATGTGAGTGGATATACATGAACATGAATATATGTACGTGTCTGTGCGTATCTGCGTGCATACATGTGGGTGTATGTATGAGGATGTGTGTGTGTGTGTGTGTGTGTGTGTGTGTGTGTGTGTGTGTGTGTGTGTGTGTGTGTGTGTGTGTGTGTGTGTGTGCGTATGTGAGTGCGCACATGTGGGTGTGTATATGTGAGGGAAAACATGTTCGAACATGTTCCATAATTTTGACTATGGTCGTATGCATTGAAACAGAAACACAATAAATATTGTGTAATTAGAGATTAAATAAATTTTTTTTTCAGAAAAAAATATGGAAATAAATATGAAATAATCAATGCTGACTAACCTGTTTCAGTTGAAGGTTTTGGTGTCGTAACAGCTGAAAAAATACATAAAATAAGTAGATATTTTTATCTTATGAAATGATATTTTTTTTATTAATTTCAACCTGTATCTATTTTAATATTTTAAATAAGGTGTGTAAATTAAATAGTTTAATACAAAAAGTTAATGAAGAAATTCTTAGTACACATGTATTTAGATGTAACGATGTCATATAAAATTATATCAAATGGCTTTTGATTTTTGAACAAAATAAATGAAATATTATACTTACTTGTTGGAGCTGGTGTAGTTGCTATAAAAATTAGAAAGATATATATAGCTTAAACATTAGAATTTATTTCAGACAACATATTATCACACTACATTTTAGTTGACACATTTAATTTTGTTGAAATTATTAATTTAGAAAATAGAGCTAGCATTAAACATAGAAAATCCTAAAGAGAAAACTAAGACTTATACAAGAGTTGGGATCATGCCACCAAAAGAGGGACTATTTCTTACAGATGTCACCAAAACAGTTTTGCTAACAATTTTAGCAATCATTAAAGGCTGAATTTGTAAATATTTTCACACGTATTTAACTGCCCACTAACTTGGCATTCAAAGGTACTTAATTTTCTTTAATTCTTGTGTTCATTACCGGTGTTCTAGAGATAAAATGCTAACCTAAGCTTGTCAATCTTGTGATGAGCAGTAATTATCATTTCCTACACTGACGATTGCGTAAGAATGAAACACTAGTTTTTGTAAGTATAGAAATAATTGTTAATATATATTAAAAAAATATATTGTTAATATATATTTACAAAAATATTATATATATATATCTATATCTATCTATATATCTATAAAAGTGAAAATGTCTGTGTGTATGTGTGTGTGTGTGTGTGTGTGTGTGTGTGTGTGTGTGTGTGTGTGTGTGTGTGTGTGTGTGTGTGTGTATACATTTCCCTACCAAATAACTTTGTCAATTTCCGGTCTACAGACTCGAGATTTGACATAAGAGGTATTGAGTTTTGGGAAAATCGTTTTAATCCGTTTTCGGCCAGAAATTTGACTGTCAAGGGGTTAAAGTTCGACGAGTTGACTTTTGAAAACTCTACCAAACTCCTCCATCAATTCTGGGTCTAAACACTTGAAATTTAAAATGTAGGTTATTTGGACATGGATCTAACTTTATAATTTAATTTAAGAACCCCAAAAATAAATGTAAAGGGTTCAAAATTGGGGTTAAAGTAAAAAAAAAAAATTGATCTCTGCGGTCTCTACTAAATTACTCAGCCAGTTTCTGGTCTAAACATTTGAAATGTTACAGAAAAGCTATTCAGAGATAGGGCAAGCTTTTTAATCGGTTTGGGTTGAAAAATTGAGCTGCCAAAGATTTGACCTTTGCGGTGTCTAGCAAACTATTCAGCCAATTTTGTGTCTAAACATTTGAAATTTATACTTAACAAGTATTCAGACATTTGGCAAGCATTTTAATCAGTTTTGGGGCGAAAATTTTGCTGCCAAAGGTCAAAGTTGAAAGGGTTGATCTTTGCAGATTCTACCAAATTCCTTTGCCTACTTTGAGTCTAAAGACTTAAAATTTTAAATGTAGGTAACTTGGATATGGGTAAAATTTTGCGTTTTCATTTGAGACCATAATAATAAATGTTAAGGGGTCAAAATACGGGTAAAATGTAAAATAGATTGACTTCTTTGGTCTCTACGAAATTAATCAGACAAATTTTGGTCTAAACATTTGAAATCTTACATAAAATGTATTCACACGTAGGGAAAGTTATGAACAGAACATAGGGCCAAGCAAAGCCGGGCAGAAATGCAAGTAGTAAATGAGCTTGGTGCTGAGAGTAATAGTAAATTAATAGCAAATAATTTTGGGTTCGAGATTAATAGTGAATTATTAATAAATAAGTTTGGAGTTGAGAACAATAGTAAATTAATAGCAAATAATATTCGGTTTGAGATCAGTAGTGAATTAATAGTAAATATGTTTTGATTTAAGAGTAATAGTAAATTTGTATCAAATAATTTTGGGTTTCAGATTAATAGGGGATTATTCGTAAATAAGTTTGGAGTTGAGAACAATAGTAAATTAATGGCAAATATTTTATGGGTTTGAGATTAATAATGAAGTAATCTATCTATCTATCTATCTATCTATCTATCTATCTATCTATCCATAAAAGTGAACGTGTCTGTGTGTCTGTCTGTCTGTCTATTTGTCTGTCTGTCTGGGTACATTTCCCTATGCAATAACTCTGTTAATTGTTAGTCTACAGACTCGAAATTTGATATACATGGTACTGAGATTTGGGAAAATCTACGTAATTGGCTTTCGGCCAGAAATTTGGCTGTTAAGGGGTCAAAGTTTAATGATTTGACCTTTGAGAACTCTACCAAACTCATTCGACAATTTTGGGTCTAAACACTTAAAATTTTAGATATAGATTCCTTGAACATGGATCTAACTTAATAACTTAGTTTGAGTCCAAAACAATAAATGTTAAGGGGTCATAATCGGGATCAAAGTTTAAAAAATTGACCGTTTTTTTTTTTTTTTGCTCAGCATACACCTCCAAACACCCGGGCAACGCCGGGCACCCATGCTAGTATATATATAAAAGTGAACGTGTCTGTGTGTCTGTCTGTCTGTCTGTCTATGTGTCTGTCTGTGTACATTTCCCTACACAATAACGCTCTGAATTATTAGTCTACAGACTCGAAATTTGATGTACAGGGTACTGAGAGTTGGCAAAATCTTTGTGATCGGTTTTCGCCCAGAAATTGGCTGTTAAGGCGTCAAAGTTCAACAATTTGACCTTTGAGAACTCTACCAAACTCCTCCGACAAACACTTGAAATTTTAGATATAGGTTCCTTGAACATGGATCTAACTTAATAACTTCATTTGAGCCTAAAACAATAAATGTTAAGGGGTCATAATAGGGGTCAAAGTTAAGAAAATTTACCGTTTTTTTTTGTTCAGCATACACCTCCAAACACCCGGGCAACGTCGGGCCGAAATGCTAGTATATCTATAAAAATGAACGCGTGTGTGTGTGTGTGTGTGTGTGTGTGTGTACATATCCCTACGCAATAACTCTCTCAATTTTTAGTCTACAGACTCGAAATTTAATATACAGAATACTGAGATTTGGGAAAATTTATGTGATCAGTTTTCGGCCAGACATTTGGCTGTTTAAGGGGTCAAAGTTCAACGATTTGACCGTTGAGAACTCTACCAAACTCCTCCGACAATTTTGTGTCTAAACGCTGGAAGAATAAATGTTAAGGGGTCATAATAGGGGTCAAAGTTAAAAAAATTGACCGTTTTTTTTTGTTTTTTTTTTTCTTCTTTTTTTGCTCAACATACACCTCCAAACACCCGAGCAACGCCGGACACTCATGCTAGTATTTAATAAGTGTGGAATTGAGTACAATAGTAAATTAATAGAAAATAATTTTAGGTTGAAGATTAATAGTGATTTTTTTGCAGTTGAGAAAACAGAAAATTAGTAGCAAATAATTTTGGGTTTGAAATTAATAGTAAATTAATAGCAAATAATTTTGGGTTGATATTATTAGTGAATTAATAGTAAATAAGTTTGGATTTAAGAATAATAGTAAATTAGTAGCAAATAATTTTGGGTTTGAGATTAATTGTGAAATAATCTATCTATTATATCTATTAAAGTAATATTGTCTGTGTGCACATTCCCTAGCAAACTACTCTGTCATTTTTAGTCTACAGACTCGAGATTTAACAAAAGGGTTATTGAGATTTGGGAAAATCTTTTTAATCGGATTTTGGCCACAAATTTTGCTGTTAAGCGGTCAAAGTTCAACGATTTGAGCTTTGAAAACTTTACCAAAATCCTCTGCCAATTTTTTGTTCAAACACTAGAAATTTTAAATGTAGGTTACCTGTACATGAGTACAAACTTCTTAATATATATATACATATGCATACAAAGTTATTAAGAGTACATAGGACCCGGGCAAAGCTGGGCTGAACTGCTAGTCTATATATCTATAAAAATGAAAGTGTCTGTCTGTCTGTCTGTGTCTGTCTGTGTGCATTTCCCTACACAATAACTCTGTCAATTTTCAGTCTACAGACTCGAAATTTGATATCCAGGGTATGAAGATTTAGAAAAATCTTTGTGATCGATTTTCGGCCAGAAATTTGGCTGTTAAGGGGTCAAAGTTTAATGATTTGACATTTGAGAACTCTACCAAACTCCTCTGCCAATTTTGGGTCTAAACACTGGAAATTTTAGATATAGGTTCCTTGGACATGGATCTAACGGAATAACTTGATTTGAGCCCAAAACAATAAATGTTCAGGGGTCATAATAGGGGTCAAAGTTAAAAAAAAAATTGACCTTTGCGGTCTCTACCAAATTACTCAGCCAATTTCGGGTCTAAATATTTGAAATTTTACATAAAGGATATTCAGAGATAGGGCAAGCTTTTTAATCGGTTTGGGTCGAAAATTTGAGCTACCAATATATAAATGTATGTGTGTATGCTTGCATGTCTGCCTAAAACCTTCGACAGAGGTGATGGATTTTCACAAGATCAGTATCGTTTTGAAGCTCGACCTTTCAGATGACAAATACCGAAAAACTGGCTAAAAACATTAATATCTTCACCCTCCACTGGGTACTTTTCTACAGGGAGGGGTAACTTTTTTCGCCGATATTTTCGAAAGTTATTTGCTCTTTTAGACTGTCTTGCCTTAATTTAAACCTACATCACTTCCGGCTTGGTGGTGGTCGTAACAGCAAAGACATCACGTTTTTTTCCTGTTCTTTTCTTCCTTCGCAATACGGGTTCAAGCCTGCTTCCTACTACCACTTTTTTTTTTTGCTCAACACACACCTCCAAACACTCGGGCAACGCCGAGCACCCATGCTAGTATATCTATAAAAGTGAAAATGTCTGTCTGTGTATGTGTCGGTGTGCATTTCCCTATGCAATAAGTCTATCAATTTTCGGTCTAGAGACTCGAGATTTGACATAAGGAGTATTGAGACTTGGGGAAATCTTTTTAATCGGTTTTCGCTGGACCCACAAATAAATTTATACAAGAACTTGCCTGATTCGGATATCTACTCAGCTATGCGGATTACCAAATATACAACTTGGATCTTATTACCCAACTGCTTTAAAGAACGTCCACCATGGATTTTACTACGCCATCTGGATCTACAATTTTCATATCCTTTTCTTCAAATCCTCTTGCTACAGGACTTCTGATTATGTAACTATTTTGACTTTAACTTTCCATGTCTCACTGACTTTAGCAAATAGGGTACATACCTTTATAAATATTTGCTAATATTTTCTCTCCTCTGATGAGATGGTAGACATCGAAACCCTATAGGTTAAGGGAGATTAATTTTCTAAGGTATTCTTTGTCTTGATTAGAATAATAAAAATCTTTGATATGAAACTCAACCACTTCATTTCACTAAGGTTTTTTTTGAAATTCATTGAATCACAATGTTTATGTTTATCAAAAAGAATATTTGCTAAATCAAATGATGATAATAGATCTGTTGATCTTCATGCAAAATTTCATATATATACATATATATATATATATATATATATATATATATATATACTTGTATATATATATTTATATTCGTAGCCAAATTGAATATTAGAATGTTCATATCTTTGGTTTTATCAGAGAAAACTACATAATTTTCAGGTTTTTGAAGATTATAATAATATTCTATGGTTAAACTTTTATGACAATTGGTATAAAAAAACCCTTATATTTTCACACCAATAAAATATGCTCAAATTTGCCTACATTTGTATATATAGTGTCCTGGCTGGCCAGCTTTAGTTTTACTGTTTTGGGATGAAGTTTGTTTAGGATTTTTTGTTTTGCTTGGTTGTATATATTCTTCTACGATTAAAGTGTTGTATCAATTTGAATTTGAATTGTAAGTTCAATACAATGCAGATTTCTTTTGTAAATCAATATTTATTTATTTAAAATTAACTAAGTTTTGGCGATATAGCATCATCTTCAGGCATAAAATCAGTTTGTGTTTTTATTTTAATTTTTTCTTTCCTTTCTTAGAAAAATAAAGTTTGTGTGATGTTCTAATCAGAAGGATCGCATGGCTCTATAAATACTAAATTACGAAAATATATTTATAGCAATTAAGCTAATTGTGATAAATATATATTCATATTTTACTATTAAACTTTACACACATATTGATTTATTGTCTTATTTTTCCAGAATTGCAAATTCATATTAAAATATTAAGTAATTTATTTTATTGTACTAATTTTTAAAATGTAGATTGCGGGATTTAGGACACAGGCAAAATATAACACTGAAAACCGGATTTTGTGTCTCTGATTTAATCGAAAGTTAAGACAAAAATATAGATTTGAGGATATGCAAAATAAATTTTAATAAAATGTCAATGTGTAAAATGTCAAAAATATTTACACTTCATAATAATCTCCTGGTATTTATTTTTCTGGTGCAAAACCAAATTGATTTATAAATAATTTCTTAGTATTGTTGCACCAGAATAGCTAGTATACAACACATTAAAAGCCTGGTTTCAGACTTGGTAAAAGTGAATACAGAATATCTTAGAGAAAACAATTATCTCGGGAAAGATGTTAACAAGTTGTAAACTGAAATAAATGCCTAGGAATACATTGTCCAACCAATTGACCAATGAAAATATAACATATCATGAAGACTCAACATTTTTCAGCCACTCGCTCTGTGTTGACCAATGAAAATATAACATATCATGAAGACTTAACATTTTTCAGCCACTCGCTCTGTGTTGACTAATGAAAATATAACATATCATGAAGACTCAACATTTTTCAGCCACTCGCTCTGTGTTGACTAATGAAAATATAACATATCATGAAGACTCAACATTTTTCAGCCACTCGCTCTGTGTTGACCAATGAAAATATAACATATCATGAAGACGTAACATTTTTCAGCCACTCGCTCTGTGTTGACTAATGAAAATATAACATATCATGAAGACTCAACATTTTTCAGCCACTCGCTCTGTGTTGACCAATGAAAATATAACATATCATGAAGACTCAACATTTTTCAGCCACTCGCTCTGTGTTGACCAATGAAAATATAACATATCATGAAGACTCAACATTTTTCAGCCACTCGCTCTGTGTTGACCAATGAAAATATAACATATCATGAAGACTCAACATTTTTCAGCCACTCGCTCTGTGTTGACTAATGAAAATATAACATATCATGAAGACTCAACATTTTTCAGCCACTCGCTCTGTGTTGACCAATGAAAATATAACATATCATGAAGACGTAACATTTTTCAGCCACTCGCTCTGTGTTGACTAATGAAAATATAACATATCATGAAGACTCAACATTTTTCAGCCACTCGCTCTGTGTTGACCAATGAAAATATAACATATCATGAAGACTCAACATTTTTCAGCCACTCGCTCTGTGTTGACCAATGAAAATATAACATATCATGAAGACTCAACATTTTTCAGCCACTCGCTCTGTGTTGACCAATGAAAATATAACATATCATGAAGACTCAACATTTTTCAGCCACTCGCTCTGTGTTGACTAATGAAAATATAACATATCATGAAGACTCAACATTTTTCAGCCACTCGCTCTGTGTTGACCAATGAAAATATAACATATCATGAAGACTCAACATTTTTCAGCCACTCGCTCTGTGTTGACTAATGAAAATATAACATATCATGAAGACTCAACATTTTTCAGCCACTCGCTCTGTGTTGACCAATGAAAATATAACATATCATGAAGACGTAACATTTTTCAGCCACTCGCTCTGTGTTGACTAATGAAAATATAACATATCATGAAGACTCAACATTTTTCAGCCACTCGCTCTGTGTTGACCAATGAAAATATAACATATCATGAAGACTCAACATTTTTCAGCCACTCGCTCTGTGTTGACCAATGAAAATATAACATATCATGAAGACGTAACATTTTTCAGCCACTCGCTCTGTGTTGACCAATGAAAATATAACATATCATGAAGACTCAACATTTTTCAGCCACTCGCTCTGTGTTGACCAATGAAAATATAACATATCATGAAGACTCAACATTTTTCAGCCACTCGCTCTGTGTTGACCAATGAAAATATAACATATCATGAAGACTCAACATTTTTCAGCCACTCGCTCTGTGTTGACCAATGAAAATATAACATATCATGAAGACTCAACATTTTTCAGCCACTCGCTCTGTGTTGACCAATGAAAATATAACATATCATGAAGACTTAACATTCTTCAGCCACTCGCTCTGTGTTGACCAATGAAAATATAACATATCATGAAGACTCAACATTTTTCAGCCACTCGCTTTGTATTGACCAATGAAAATATAACATATCATGAAGACTCAACATTTTTCAGCCACTCGCTTTGTATTGACCAATGAAAATATAACATATCATGAAGACTCAACATTTTTCAGCCACTCGCTCTGTGTTGACTAATGAAAATATAACATATCATGAAGACTCAACATTTTTCAGCCACTCGCTTTGTATTGACCAATGAAAATATAACATATCATGAAGACTCAACATTTTTCAGCCACTCGCTTTGTATTGACCAATGAAAATATAACATATCATGAAGACTCAACATTTTTCAGCCACTCGCTTTGTATTGACCAATGAAAATATAACATATCATGAAGACTTAACATTTTTCAGCCACTCGCTTTGTATTGACCAATGAAAATATAACATATCATGAAGACTCAACATTTTTCAGCCATTCGCTATGTGTTGACTGCAATACTAAATTCCTTTACTCTCTCCCCGATACCAAGCATAAAGGCACCTGAAGTTGAAGTAAACAACAACAAAAACTAAAATATTCAACTGATGTAGAGATATGAAAAAGAGACTTTTATTTTAAACAGACAAAAACTATGGAAAAATATGACCGATAAAAATAGGTTTAATAAAAGAAGACATATTTTTATAAAACTCTTTCCTGTTTATTGCATCATTAATGATGAAAAAGCTTATATAATTCTACTACTAAAATAATACAATATTTACCAAACTACAATCAAGACAAATAAAATGTATTTAAATTTCACTAAATAAAAACCAATATTCAATGATATACTTACTTGCTTTTGGTGTTGTAGCTAAAAAATAAATAAAAATATACCAATTAAATAAATGAAATAAAAATAAATGATATTTTTGTTTTTAAATTTGTTTTGTACATTTTAAATTAAAAATACATAAAAATATTCAGTTATATTTTAGTGTCATATTCAACTTAGAATGATGATTATAGAAAATATGAAATAAAAGAAAATGTAATTAACTTCAAAAGAATCAAACTCTACATTGGAAAATTAATAATACATGTGATAGAGTTGCTGGATTGGTTTAAATTTCTTTGTTTATTATGTTTTTTTTTTAATTGCAACTGTATTGAACTGAATTGATTTTAATAATGTGTTCTCTTTCAAATTTAAAAGAGGGTTGGACACATGAAAAGTTTAATTTAAAAATTCATTAAAGTATGATATCAAATAACCTGGCTTCAGACCTACTATATTCACTAAAATTGTTACCATTGGGAAAGGTATGAACCCACTTCTCCTATGCTATAACAAAATCAATCAGTTTTAAGATGCATTGTGTTTTAGTTTAAACAAAAAAAGTTCATATGTTATAAAACGGACAAAAGAAACTTTAACATTAAAAATTAAAATGTTTATCAAAAAGAATATTTGCTAAATCAAATGATGATAATAGATCTGTTGATCTTCATGCAAAATTTCATAAAGGCACTTTGCTTGAATTTATTAATTTTTTATAGATTGTGTAGTTGTTTTAGCACAATATCATATAACTTCATGTCGATATAGCATATCACCTCTAGTCATTTGATGAATTCAAAAGGTTACATACTAATTAATACAAGTTTGTTTGTATTTCTGTAGAATTGTACAATCCAAATACGTCAAATAACTATTCTAATACCATCTCGGACATAATTGCTGACAGTAAGTAAAAGAAATAAATAAAATGGTAAAAACTTACAAGCTGATTGGAAGCAACCAATGATGGATACAATTATCCGCATGAGGCAATCAGGCTTCACTGCAGTAAAGTGGATTTTGATTGTATCAGCAGTTGTACCAAATGGAATCCGGACAATATCATCTGGTCCATTGTTCTGATTTTAGAGAGAAAGACATGATATATAAATTATCTGAGATATTTAAAGTATAGGAAAAGAGAAACGGTAGATTTCAGACACAATTAATTTGATAACTTGTCTGAGAGTTTTTCTTTAAGGTATAATTTACCAATATCATTTAGTTTATTTCTATGCTAGCTGGAATAATTTACTCTTTGTAAGGGGACATAAAAGTGGTAAAAAAATATTCTATTTCAGGAATTCATTTTGCTCATCCTAGGGTAGGTATTCTATTTTTCTATATATTAAAAGTAATAGTTCTCGAAACTTTTAAAGAAACATACTATAACTACAAATCCTGTTTTAATGATAGTAATTATGAAGGAAAAACACTACTTGTTCAATATCTTTGGCTTCTAATCAATAATAAAACGCTAATAATTAATTGGAAAATAATTAGGAAAGTTGTACGTGCAGATTTCTAAATGCAGCTGTTATCCTTGCATTAATTAAAATTAGAAATAATTAGATAAAGCAACAGAAGGAACCTTCTTATCAAAAATCTGAAATCTCAATTAATTAAAGCACACTCACTTAACTTTCACATAACCCCATCAATTTAGTTAATTTTTATTGAGTTGTAATAATAATCTGTTTGAACTTACTGTTGACATAATGTCTTTTGCTTACTAGTAGATATATGTATTGTCTCATGTTCTTGATCATGTATGACATGCATATGTAAATTTGGTTGTATAGATATATATGCCCTTACTGATATAGTTCAGTTTGAATTGGTAAGTGTAAATTTATGCCCATATTTCTTTGCATGGTTGTGTGGCCATTTACATTGGTTTGTATGTGATTTATGATTCACTTTGACACACCGATTCCGATTAGATCATCAAAGTTAACCTTGTACCTGTTCAGTACTAAAATAGGTGAATATTAAGGAATACCACGTGCTGTATATGCTCTATGCTTATCTTTGTATTGTTTCCAGTCGTCTTGCATTTCTTCTTGTCATTGGAATCAGGCAATGTCAACTAAGGAGTGCTAAGGTTGTTGATTGCACAATCTTTGTTTCACAATTACACATGAAGCCACCTCTATAGAAGGTAAATATTGTCCCTCTAGACTGAATGGATGCTATGATGATCCATGACATTTAAAAATGCTTGTTTGCTTGGATCAATGGTTCCCAACCTTTCAAATATGATGACCCATTTTAGAATAAGGAATCAGGAAGCAACCCTAATCCTTAAAATATCTTATATATACATCCATATTTTTGTACAACAAACTGCCATATATTGCAATTATTTGATTATAGATGATTTATGAAGTAATTATACATTTTGCCAATTCACAGTTAATTATAAATTTATTCATAAAAAATCCAAATCTGCCACAAACATAATTAATTGCAAATCAATTCAAAATTATTCAAACACACAAATTTTTACCATTATGTAAAGTATGTTTATGAACTGCTCTTAATGAGACAACTGCTATTACAGTATTTTAGCTGGCAATACTATCATGATCTCCATTGCTAATATGACACACTTCAAGTTGTCTTCCACAATTTTCACCAATTGATTTTGGTACTTGTTTTAAAGGATGAGGCGTTTGGAGAATGCTGCTTCACATAAGTTGTTAGGAACGGCAATAAATTCCTTATTGCGATTTCTAATCTTACTGCAAACTTTTGGAAACTTTTTTCTTCAAATTCTTGTAGTTGCAGTTTACAAAAATTGTTTTTAATTTTTTTTTTACTTGGGAGACACCACATATCAAGGCGCAAAGGCCACTTGAGGATAAGCGTTAATGGATGTAAGATGGTAGTGTAGTAATCATTAATGATGTAAACTTGGTAGATTTAAATATTTATGGGGACAGCTCAACAAGAACTTGTTTACATTAGATTTGAAGACTACCATGTTGTATTCAACTGGGAAGCAGTACAGTGGATCAGTGTTCCACAGGCGGGTAGTTCTAGAAGAGAAGCTTTGTTCATGGAATCTGCGTTTAGATTTAGGCACAGATAGAAAGTGGAGGGAAATTTTTTATATTGGTAGTAGCTAGTCGAGTGCGTTTTTTGTGAACGTTTGACAATAGGGGAATCATAGATTGGAGTTCAGTCGATCACTTGTTATGAAAATAATGCTAAAGCAGAGACAGGCTTGCAACGTCTCTTCTGTGGGAAAGAAGTTGCAGGGAAGAGAAAAGGGCATCACTTACTAGGCTTCAAAGTTAAGTTTGGAAATTAAGGCTGGATAGGGTGTGCTGAGCAGCTTCTGCCCAGATGTGGAAACAGTACTCCATTTTAGGGTGTACCTGCCTCTTATACAGCTAGAGGATTGTATCGGCAGCGAGATACCTCCTGGAATGGTAGAGTGATCCAACCATTTTTTAAGCAATCTTGGCAACAGATTTGTTCCATTTCTAATCAGGAGTAAAGGTCAGTCCCAGAAGTTTGTTAAGATATGGAGCTTCCCCAAGATGAGAGCCATTCATTTCAATTAGGATGTAATGGGTGTTAGAGCGATTATGATGAAAGGAGAGAAGCTTGGTTTTTGATGCATTAAAATTAACCAACCAACTTTTTCCCCCATTGCACCACGTTCTCAAGATCAGAAGAGAGAGAATCAAAAAGATTTTGGTCATTGCTGGCCTTTGATGTGTTACCATAGATTGTCGTGTTGTCTACGAATGATCTACGAATATGATTTGAGAGATCGTTGATAAAGATTAGGACGAGAGTGGATGAAACCTTGAGGGACGCCAGCATTAATACTATGAGTTTCTGATTTCTGCTCATCAATGACTACTCTTATAAGCCTGTCAAAGAGAAATGATTTAATAATTGAGAAAACATTTCCAGCTATTCCATAGTTGGCGATCTTGTGAAGTAGACCTTTATGCCATACTCTATCAAAAGCCTTTGATATGTCAAGAGCTATTGTTCTAAAAATGAAGCCCCTGTTGACAGGTTCATTAATCCCGTGAGATATTACAGTTAGTACATCAGCTGTAGAATGGAAACCATATGGCATGTCACTGAGCAGTTTATTTTTGCTGAGGTGGTTGATCACTTCTCTGTTTATCACAAATTCCAGCAACTTACTCATGATGCACAGGAGATGAATGAACTCTTCCTCTGCTACATCCGATACACTAGCATCGAAAGAGTTGATTGTAGGAAAGAAAGCTTTGCAACATTCACCAGGAAAATAACTTCTAATTTGAAGAGTAAGATTTTCCATGTAATTACATTTGTGAGGTTTAATGATCGTTAACATTAAAACATGTTTTTGGATCTATATTACATATTCCATAATTCAAAAGTACGTTTTAATGCCAATGATTGCTAAGCTTAACAGTAGTCTATTAAACACCAGAAGGAAGTTCCATGTTGAAACAAAGTCCCTTCCACTCCATATTAGTTTAACTTTGCATGCAGGTCTTCCTCCAGTTTCTGTACAGAATTTCTAAACCTTATTCAAGAAACTAGTCAAAGTAATGGTAAAATCAGAAATGATATTTGCAACCATATAGGTCCCTGAATCTCTTACAAGTAGCATATGTGCATATATGGCTAACTTGTACAATGAGATTTGTTCTTCGTTATAATTATATTGATCTGTGAGAGTACTCCAATAATCATATGCTCATCTTGAGTATATTATATACTTCTAGATTAAAAACGTCAAACTATTTGAGATGAATTGCTCTCTAATATACTCAATCATGTCTAGGGGATTGATATCTGATGATTAACTAATTTGCAAAAAAAACATCTCACTTACTTACGTTTGATCTAGCTGTCACTTTTTTTTAAAAGAAGATGGAAAATCTTTTTTTTTTTAATTTCAATCATATAATCTATATATATATAAAAGCGAAAATGTGTGTATGTATGTTCGCTTGTTGTGTATGTCTGCAAAAGGATTTTTTTTGGCGGCTTCTTGAGGCCGTCGCTTATTTTTAAAACTTTTTATATCATGTCAAAATCATAATATCTACGAGTTACGAATGGGAGTCGCCCATCTATTTAATTTGCCCGACTTTGAAACGTTAAATATTCGACATTTGGGGATCGCCGCATATTGCTTTCGTTTTTCGGTATAAAAAAAGTGAAACTCGATTCGAATCCCTGGCCCATGGCCAGTGGTCTCTAGAAAGCGATGCAATGTTTGGTCAATGGCGGCTTACCGTCATCATATCGGACAGTTGCTTTCATTTCGAGACGAGACACTCCCCTAATAAACGGGGGAGCTGGTTTTCCCCAAACTTAGGTAAAAACAAACAAACCGAGTTATTGACCTCATTAAAAACTGTCCCGCAGAAAATGTTAACTGCTGAATAGCTATTGCTTACGTCGTCGTCGTCACCGTCGTAACGCTCGCACAAAATGTTAACTCTACGACTTCCACTTGACGTCATTAAGTGCGAGCATCTGTCAATTCTCTTCTTACTTAAATAAATTCAAACATCTTTCAGTAACTCATTCTGGCTGGCCGAACAGTTAACATGTCATGTTTTTTTTCACATTTTATTTTCCAACTTCGCCTCAGGGCTTCGGGTTCGATCCTACCAACTTACCAAAACTTTTTTTTACCCCCCCCCCCGGGTTTCTTTTTGATTTAAGAGCACACACACCTCGTAACACCCGGGCAACGCTGGGTACCCCCGCTAGTCTACATATATAAAAGGCAAATGCGGCACGCGCAGTATTGTATGTCCAAAAAAGGCTTTTTTTGCCGACGGTTCTGGAGTTGTTACTATCGCTTAGAAGTGTTTATATAGCCCCTAAATTATAATATCTAGGATTTAGGAATGTGCGTCGTATCTAGATTTATTTACAGCGACTTTTACAAAAATTGCTATTTTGGCTTCTCACGTGTTGATTCGGCTTTTTTGTATAAAAAGCGAAACTAATTCAAAACTCAGCAATTTGTGTGTGTGTTTCTTACCTTAAATCTCATCATCTTTCCTGTATCACTTCCAAGAAGATAAACATCATATTTTCCAACATCTCTTGCTTTTGGTAATTGTACAGTGGCTCCATAAATGAGAGCATCACCAACAAAGATGCTGACTGCCTTTTTCTTATCTCCAGATTCAGGTGTCCATCCTTTTCCACCTGGTCGGATAGCAGCTTTATGTTCTTCATTACTGGACACATCAATATCCCAGTTTCTCACCAAGGATGAATCAGCCAGGCCATCTTGTTTTACACACAAAGAAGCTGAAACAAGGAAATGAAATTTAAACAATAACATTTTGACATCTTATTTCAATGGATAGTTTTAAGCACAACAACACAAAAAGTAAATAAAGTTTAAATGTTTGTAAACAATTATAGACTTACCTGTTTCTGTTGAAGGCTTGGGTGTTGTTGTTGCTGAAATGTAAATAATTTATACAATAAAATAATCTTGTATTACCAACAATGTATTTGAATATGCATACTTTAAATTTGTATTATTTGAATTATTCAGACTGTTCTCATCTTGAGTGTTATTCTTACAACATCTCATCCAATGTAACCTTCTTCAGGTGTATCTTGTCATACTCGAGGATAGTATGCCCTTGTTCCATCAGTCTCAACCGGATAAAAGTCTTAAGTAATTAACAATTGTATTTTTAGTACAGATTCCAAAGTTAAAGAGAAAGATTCACAAGTTCATCAAGATACATCTAAAACGAAAATAACATTCAAAAATTCAAATAAAACTCAAAAATTCAAATAACACTAACAAATTAAAATAACACTGAAAAATTCAAATAACACTAAAGAATACAAATAACACTGAAAAATTAAAATAACACTCAAAAAATCAAATAACACTGAAAAATTCAAATAACACTGAAAAATTCAAATAACACTAACAAATTCAAATAATACTCAAAATTTGAAATAACACTCAAAAGGTCAAATAACACTAACAAATTCAAATAACACTAACAAATTCAAATAACACTAAAAACTTCAAATAACACTAAAAAAATCAAATAACATTAAAAAATTCAAATAACACTAACAAATTCAAATAACACTCAAAAGTTCAAATAACACTCAAAAATTCAAATAACACTCAAAAGTTCAAATAACATTCACAAATTTAAATAATACTCAAAAATTCAAATAAAACTAAAAAAATTCAAATAACACTCAAAAATTCAAATAACACGAACAAATTTAAATAACACTAAAAACTTCAAATAACACTCACAAATTCAAATAACACTAAACAATTCAAATAACATTCAAAAATACAAATAACACTAAACAATTCAAATAACACTAACAAATTCAAATAACACTCAAACATTCAAATAACACAACAAAATTTAAATAACACTCACAAATTCAAATAACACTCACAAATTTAAATAGCACTAAAAGATTCAAATAACACTCAAAAGTTCAAATAACACTAAAAATTTCAAATAACACTCACAAATTCAAATAACACTCGCAAATTTAAATAATACTCAAAAATTCAAATAACACTCAAAAATTCAAATAACACCCACAAATTCAAATAACACTAACAAATTCAAATAACACTAACAAATTCAAATAACACTCAAAAATTCAAATAACACTCAAAAATTCAAATAACACTCACAAATTCAAATAACACTCACAAATTCAAATAACACTAAACAATTCAAATAACACTAAAACATACAAATAACACTAAAAAATTCAAATAACACTCAAAAATTCAAATAACACTAAAAAATTCAAATAACACTAAAAAAATACAAATAACACTAAAAAATTCAAATAACATTCAAGATGAGAACAGTAATATCCTCATCTTAAAAATTAAAAATTAAAAACATGCTTTAAATTTGTTCACAATTGCACGTGATCAGATTTTTCACACTAAAAATCCAATGAACCAATAAAATTAATTTTATTGGAACTTCTTAGCCATAACATTGAATTTCAAATCGAAATAATTAATTTGTAATGCTTATATTGTAAATATGTGTACAATTCTAAATGTTTGTAACAACATATGAAAGAAGAATTATGCAAAACATTTTTTACTGAAATTGAATTTTTTTTACTATTAATTCTATTATTCAATTTTTATGGGTAATACAAAACAGAAATTCATTAATAGATATTCCGGGCAAGACTGAGTTTCAATATCTAGTATATAATACATTATATATATATATATTCTCTTGGTAAAGCTGAATACCGGATATTTCTAATTAAATAAATTTAATTCTGAAATGATCTAGCAAATGAAACAACTTATTCAATGTTATTAATTGAAAACTAAAAAAAAAAAAAAAATGCATGGGTGCATATTGGCCAGAGGCATGTCATAAATCGATCAATAGAAAAACAAAAATTCTTCAAGCATCCAGCATATGTTGACTGTGAAGTTAAATTCCTCTACTCTTTCCCTGATACTAAACCTTAAATTATCTGAGATAAATGACGAATAAAATATGCAATAATAAGATATCAAAAAGAGATATTTATTTTATTTTAATCAAACATTAACTATGGAAAATATAATCCATATACAGATATTTAATAAAGAACAAGTTTTATTTTTTTTCTATGTTTATTTTTCCATCACTTGTAAAAGGTTATATAATATGCATTCGATATATAAATATAGGACAATCAAAACAAATATTTAAAATAAAATGAATTTATATTACTTTACAGTTTAACTATAAAAAAATAAAAAAATTCAATGATATACTTACTTGCTTTTGGTGTTGTAGCTAGAAAAATAAGTAAAAAAATAGCAATTATTTAAATTAAAAAATACATCAAATATATTTTAGTTTTTAAATTATTTTGTTCATTTTAAAATAAACAAAACACATAAAAATATTATCTTATATTTCAATATCACATTCAACTTATTCTGATGCTAATATTAAACATGAAATAAAAAGTAATTGATTTCAAAAAAATTAAATTCTACAAAATGACATTAAAAAGTTAATAATTCATTGATTTGCATTAGTTTCTTTGTTTATCATTAATTTTATTTGTATTTTATTCGTATAATTGCAACTGTATTGAACTGAACTGCACTATTGATTTCAACAATCTCTGCTTCTGCAACCTTAAAGGAGAACTAGGACAGGATCCATTTAATTTATACCTACACTGAATATGAAATAAGATAAGCTTAATTCAAATCTACTGCATTCACTTATAGTGTTATATATTTCTTTATTCACCTTAAACATGGCATTTTGCTATCGTAATGTAAGGGAGTTACTGTGATTTGTGGCCCGATTTACATTAAGTGAGGAGTTGTGCATAAAAATGTTTGTTCAGAATAAATTTAAATTTCTGCATGTCACTAATGTTAAAGAAACATACAAGCGAATGAATTTTAAAAGCAAGCAGTCCAGTTGGGGCGGGGGTTACAGCTAGTCATGTTGGTCAGTGCTTTTTTGCAAGGTTACAGGTGCAGGAAGTTCATTTAAGCACAGTATGTGGAAATACTTGTAAAACAAACACAACGATTCAATAGCATAGATATTATAGATATTTGTTTGGATAGAGTTTGGACGTGGCACAAATTTGAAACACTTTTTTGTACTCTGTCAGAGAGAGAAATTAGTGATTAGTGCAACACTCCGGATGTGCCAACAATACACTGTGCATAGTTGAATGGTGGCTTTACAAAGATATAGGATACTTGCAGATGTAAGAAGCCTTCTAGCTCAGTAGAGGGAGTCTGCCTTCTTTGCAGAAGACTTGGCAGTATTTTTTATGTATTTATTTCAATTTATGTTATCTCTAAATATTAAGCCAAGGAGTTTTAATGTTGGATTCTTGAGAAGAGTGTTATCATCCATGTCAATTGGTCGTTGGAAAAGGTTTTTAGAATTGCTAAAGAAAAGAAGCTTTGTCTTGATAGCATTGAATGTAACCATCCATTTTTGACCTCATTTTACTGAGGAGTCGAGTTTATATCATCGAGAAAGGCATGAAACCACTCCCATAGAAAAAGAACGGCAGCTGAATTAATATGAATCATTTCCAATAAGTATTGTTTTACTAAGAATATTTGAATGCAATCCAAGTAAGTGAAGTTGCATAACTATTCTAATAGAAACTTTAACATGATTTCTGAGAGTAAGTAAAAAAACTGAAAAAACCCCCCCAAAAACAGTGAAAACTTACAAGCTGATTGGAAGCAACCAATGATGGATACAGTTATCCGCATGAGGCAATCAGGCTTCACTGCAGTAAAATGGATTTTGATTGTATCAGCAGTTGTACCAAATGGAATCCGGACAATATCATCTGGTCCATTGTTCTGAGTATGGAGAGAAAGACATGATACATAAATTATATAACATATTTAAATTAAAGAAAAGGAAGAAACAAACGGTAGCATTTTCTTTAAGACAATTTACCAATATTAGACATATTATTCTTATTACTAGCTTGATTTGTAGGGTATAATAGTAGCCTGCACCTTATCCTAATTCACACAAAATTAAAAAAAAAAAAAAGAAGACATACTGAAATACAAAGGCAAACCACAAAACAAAGTGGCTTCTTTGTTGATTTTAGTTGACTAGACAAAATCATAATAATCCCAACCCAAAAATTTTAAAGTTAAGAATACATTCTAATCTCCTCTCCTTTAATGTTTTCTTTATCCATTTGTCAATAGTTCAAATAGTAATGACTAAAAGTGGAACGCGAAATGTTTTGGTTTTGATTCTAACTGATAACACTGAAGTCAATTTTTTTCAACTTTTGAAATCCTTACTATCTATTGGGTGCAATATCATATTTAAGCATATTTTATGATTTGGCCACGCCAGGCAGCCACTACTATGAATTGGGTACAATATAAAAAAACAACAGAGAACTGGCTCTATAATAATAAATATGAAATCTACATAAATTAATATATCATATTTAAGCATATTTTACGATTGGACAACGGCAAGCAGCCTGCTAGCATATATATATATATATATATATATATATATATATATGTGTGTGTGTGTGTGTGTGTGTGTGTATATATATATACATACATGCATATATGTACACACATATATATATATGCATATATATATATATATATACATATATATATACATACATATATATACATACATATACATACATATATATATATATACATACATATATATACATATATATATACATACATATATATACATACATATACGAGCAAACAGTTAATAAAACATGTTAAAAACACTTTGAAAAAGAGTTAAAAACATATTTAATCTGAAAAGGAAACACTTGATAAGTGGATAGTCCTTAATCCGCGGAGTTTCGAAGAAATACTTTCCTTCTCATTAGAGGGTAGGAATTAGCAAAATGCCGGATCGGATTTTGCATACAAAAGTATTTGATGAAACAACAAATAAGTCAAAGATCTTACTTGATAACAAAAAAGTGAAGCAGAGGGAATATGGTGAAGAAAAAGGTGATTACACATGAATGGATAGTCTGGTGAAAGATAAAAAATCCAATGACGGTAAAATCCAAAAATATAACTTCAAGAAAGTTAATTGAATTTCAATTTGCATAAGTAAAATCCAAGGAAATCCCGTAATTGGAAGATCGTTCAAAATAATCCAAAGGCCGAAATCCATGGAATAATTCACAAATATGTACAAGGGAAAAGGGGAAAATTCCAATAATATTAATAAAAGAAAAATAAGATATGCTTTTTACACTGCTGCTGAGACATAAATATTTATGTCTCGGCAGCAGTGTAAAAAGCGCTCCAGATATCACTTTAATTTTGCATTTAACATGGGAGTTGTTGGGAAAACCAACTCTGAAGAAGACAACTTATGTTGCTTGTGGTGCATCAGGAAATAAGATGCAACTGCTTAGTTAACATGCAATGTCTCTTCTAAAGAGAAAAAATTTTCAGATGTTATGTTTCTGATGCATCAACCCTGAATTTTCTTGGTTTGGATTTTATTGAAGAACTTGATTTTTTCAATGTTCCCCTCAATTCAATTTTCAATTTGTTCAATATTAATGCTGCAGCAGATGCTGAAACAAATTTTAAGAACAAAGTTCAGCAATGTTTTTCAAGAAAGTCTTGGATGTTGTTCTAATGTTAAAGCAACTGCAAAACCAGTCTTCAGACTAAAGTGTCAGATATGCAGCTTTAAAAAAAGAATTGAATCATCTGCAACAAGGAGTAATCAAACCTACAAATTACTCATCCTGGGCAGCACCAATTGTCATTGTGAAGAAGGCTAATGGCAAACTGTGCCTATGTGCGGTCTTCAGCACAGGACTAAATGATCAACTGGATCATCAGTATCCACTACCCATATCGGAAGATCTGTTCTCAAAACTCAACGGTGGAACTTTTATTTTTGGCAAAACTGGACATTGCAGAGGCATATCTAAATCTAAAAATGGAAGTTGTTGAAGATTCGAAAAATCTATATGTGTGTGTGTGTGTGTGTGTGTGTCTGTCTGTGTGTGTGTCTGTGTGTGTGTGTGCAAGCATGTAATATATGTATATATGTACATGTGTATGTATGTACATGTATATAGATATGGTTGGCCTTCTTTTTCTTTCCAGGTATCTTCTCTCGGGTAAGATTATATATTTTCTCACTTCTTCACTATTTATGTTTGGAACACCTGTATGCATATGCGTTGTTGGTTTACATATATATAGATGTTTTTACTCATGTCTATGCGTGTATGTGTATAGGTACATGTATAAATATACGGGGGTGTATATATAGGTATACACCTTCGTTTTAGTGAGATTATATTTTATTTCTTAAAATATTGACAGGATTTGAAAGTCTCCATCTATTCTCAGTATAAGATAGATAAATTTATTTCACATGGGCCAACTTTTAACTGTTAAAAATAGCAATTAGGTCCTATTTAAATCTTTGTATATATATATATATATATATATATATATATATATATATATATATATATATATATATACTCCATGGAGTATCACTTTTTACACTATCATTTCAAATTTATTTTTTTAACGTGCTAATGAGCAAAATTTATAATTACTATTTTGCTAAAAATATTTCCTCTAATGAGATGAGCCATTCATAGAAAATCCATTGATTAAGGAAACAAGTTTTAAAATTATTTGTACTCCTTCGTCAAATAATAAATTTTGCGATAATTCTACATGATTTAATTCAGAACTTCTATTTATAATATTGTTTTATTTTGCATATTGAGCTTTTACAGTATTATACAATCTGTAAACCTACGGCAATTCAGTATTTCATTTAATATATATATATATATATATATATATATATATATATATATATATATATATATATATATATATATATATATATATATTAAATCATCAGCTAAAGAACAGAGGCACTTGATATTCTTTAGTTAAATAAAAGTGTGTGTGCGTTTCTTACCTTAAATCGCATCATCTTTCCTGTATTACTTCCAAGAAGATAAACATCATATTTTCCAACATCTCTTGCCTTTGGTAATTGTACAGTGGCTCCATAAATGAGAGCATCACCAACAAAGATGCTGACTGTCTTTTTTTTATCTCCAGATTCAGGTGTCCATCCTTTTCCACCTGGTCGGATAGCAGCTTTATGTTCTTCATTACTGGACACATCAATATCCCAGTTTCTCACCAAGGATGAATCAGCTAAGCCGTCTTGTTTGACACACAAAGAAGCTGAAACGAGGAAATTAAATTTAAACAATAGCATTTTGACATTTTAATTCAATGGATACTTTTAAGCAAAACAACACAAAATTAAATGAAAAAGATAAAAATAAATAATTATGGACTTACCTGTTTCTGTTGAAGGCTTGGGTGGTGTAGTTGCTGAAATGTATATAATTTATATAATAAAACATTCTTGCAGTTTCAACAACCTCTTTGAACATTATTTGATTAATATTTCACAATTGCTATTAGCTATACATTTTTCTACAGAAAATTCAATGAAACAATAGATTTAATGTTTTATTATGTATGTAATATATTAAATGTTTCTGTGCAAGATGAATAGTAAATATCTGAGAAAAAAACTGAAATAAACAGCTTATTCACTGTTAGTAATTGAAATCTGAGAGAAATGCGTAGGTGTGCATTGTCCTGAGGTAACAAAGTGACAGATGATTAAAAACAAGAGTCATTGATATTAAGGCTATAGGAATAAAAACGTTTTATAATATGCATTCTATGTACTAAAATGGAACAATATTTATCAAAGTACGATCAAAACAGATATTTAAAATGTATTTATATTTATTTATAATTTCACTATGATATTATATAAACAAATTCAGTACTTACTTGCTTTTGGTGTTGTAGCTAGAAAAATAAGTAAAAGTACAAATAAGATAAATGTATTGCAAGAAATAGATCAAATAGATTTTCCTTTTAAAACTTATTTTGAATTGTATTAAATTTTTAATATTCCATTCAAATTAACGTGATGTTAATACAAAACATGAAATAATGAAAAGAAAAAAAATAATCGATTTCAAAAGAATTAAACACTACAAAATGGCATTAGAGGGTGAATGTGATAAAGTTGCTGGATTGATTTAGATTGGTTTGATTGAAACTGTATTGAACTAAATTGCCTAATTGATTATAACAATATGTGCTCCATTAACTTTAAAGGGGGGTTTGGGATTACAGTAATTTAATTTACACCCACACAGTGTATGGAATCAGATAACTTGGGTTGCCTTCACATAAATTGTTATAACATAAGGAAAGGCATAAAACTACTCTTCCACTGCTATACAAAAACAGCATCTAGTGTAAAATGACATAAATTAAGAATTCCAAATATGCATTGTGCTCCAGCTGTAACTGAAAAAGTGTTGATATGCCATAAAAATGAGAAATATTCAATTTTAAAAATTAAAATATGAACGCTTACCAAAAATCTGTATATGACAAAAATAATATTTGCTAAAATCAAATGATAAGCAATTTAGAATATCAATAGATGTAGAATTGTGTAATCCAAGTAAGTGAAGATAACCATTCCAATATTACCTTGGACATAATTCCTGACAGTAAGTAAAAGAAATGAAAAAATATCTAATAGATCCTGCACTGTCCTGTCACCACAATGTTGCATCCATGTGTTTGTTTTACAAGCATTTTAATGGAATGTGCTCTGATGAATCCATCGCACTTGTACGCCTTTCATGTAGATACCTCCAACAAACACGTTTAGCAACAAAATTCCACTTCACTATTAAGAAACCTAGATCCAATATAGATTAATTACGTAATTACTTTAATTACTTGGATTGCACAATAGAATTGTGTAATCCAAGTAATTGACGTCCAAAAACCATTCCAATACAATTTTTGAAACGATCCCATGATAACATGTAAAAGAAATGAATAAAATGATGGAAACTTACAAGCTGATTGGAAGCAACCAATGATGGATACAGTTATCCGCATGAGGCAATCAGGCTTCACTGCAGTAAAGTGGATTTTGATTGTATCAGCAGTTGTACCAAATGGAATCCGGACAATATCATCTGGTCCATTGTTCTGATTTTTAATAGAAAGAGATTATATATCAAAATTATATAACACATTTGAAGTATAGGAAAAGAAAGACACAAATCACAGCATTCAGACATAAATAATTTGATAACTTTGACAGTTTTTTTTTTACAATGTAATTTACCAATGCAAATTTTTTTTTTACAATGTAATTCACCAATGCAGGTGACACCCAATATACAATTGCAAATTACTTAGGACTTCTACCCAGTCATGGCTGATGGAATGAGAACATGATACACCCGTTAATTAAATAAAGGGTTCTGTTCAAAATTCCATGCAGATTTTTGAGTTCTACAGAAAGATTTCTGCGCTTGACAAGATACACCTGAAGAAGGTCGGGGGTTGTATTGACCAAAACGTTGTGCAAATCAAGATGAAAGGTAGAAATTATGCGTATATAGCTTGTGTTGTAGACTAAGGATTATTTACCATTATAATCATAGTAATCTGTAATAACTAGGGCTGTGACAACAGAATATTCTTTTCATTCTTTTGACTCCCAAGTATATATCCGACACAGTAAGACACAGTCAATCAACTGAGAATCACATCAGTCTCTATAAAAACATATAAGATATTAACGGATGTATACTCAAGAATCAAAACAATGAAAAGAATATGCTGTTGTCACATCTCTAGTAATAACATTCTAACAAGCATATGCTCATCTGTCACTCTTGAATCATTTCCTACCTTAAATCGCATCATCTTTCCTGTATCACTTCCAAGAAGATAAACATCATATTTTCCAACATCTCTTGCTTTTGGTAATTGTACAGTGGCTCCATAAATGAGAGCATCACCAACAAAGATGCTGACTGTCTTTTTCTTATCTCCAGATTCAGGTGTCCATCCTTTTCCACCTGGTCGGATAGCAGCTTTATGTTCTTCATTACTGGACACATCAATATCCCAGTTTCTCACAAAGGAAGAATCGGCCAGGCCATCTTGTTTTACACACAAAGAAGCTGAAACAAGAAAAGTATTTATAAATTGTCAACATTTTAGAGTGAAAACAAAATTGCAGTAAAAAAACAAAAGAAAAACAAATACATTATCAGCAGAATTTTTAATCTTAATTTTGTTTTTAGAAACAGGAACAATTTGTGAATGCTGAGCAAGATTTGCCATTCTTAAAACAATAATTGTACATGTCGATTTTGTGCTTAGAAATAAATTTTGAATTTTGAATATTATAAAATATGATCAAAATGATGACATACAAATTTGCTTATTGACAAAATGTAAATATATGTTATTATATTCAAATAATTTTTCAGTTCATACTGAATCTTCAAAGAATGCAGATCGAGAAACTCAAAAAATATTAGAAGTAAACTGACATTCATCTGATCAGTCAAAATGAAGTCAAAATTTTGAGCATTATCATTTACATTGTGTGCAATTGCTTGGACTCTATGGACTTTTTGATCCCAAAATATATGTTTCTATGTATAATATTCACTCCTAAACTAATAAACCTATCATTATTAATAATGGAATATATCTTCTAGGCAAAACGATGAATAACGTGGAGACGTTGTCAGTTTTTGTAAACTTTAACATTTAGAGGGTATGCCTCTGCAATTGACCAACCGGAGATATAATTTCCTCTCATCGAATAGCTTATAAAAGACTAAAATACTAATTTCCGTTGGTATTGTGGCAGCATTTTATTAAATAAAAATAAATAAGCACACACACACACACACACACACACACACACACACACACACACACACACACACACACACATATATGTTTGACATCTTGCTATTTCTTTTACACAAAATCTTGAAATAAAACCTGAGAATAAAATAAGAGATCTCCAATGAGAAATGATACAATAAATAAATAATTAATTGATAAAAAAATTATGGTAGTTTTAAAAATTAGTTGTTAACAATACATTGAATAATCCTTGAAAGTTAATCTTTAATTAAAACCTGAATTTCTATGAATTTTTATTAGAAAGATAAAATATTAAATAATGGCAGTTATTTACTTACCAGTTTCAGTTGATGGTATCAGTGTTGTCGTTGTGGTTGCTGAAAGTTATATAAATGGTTAACTGGTTATATACATTTATTCATAGAATGTAACAGATTTTCTAAATGGTGCATTAGAAATTGATGTGTGAGACGAACAAGTTTTTTCTTACCTTGTTCGTTAAGATTACTTTTTCTTCTCCTTTTATTATAATTTTATAGTGTAAAGGAAAGAATGAAAAGTAAACCGAACGAAGAAAGAAAGAAATAGATTGGATTTTTTTATGCTTGTTCGCCTCACACATTAATTTTTAATCCACCACATACTATTTATTAATGTTATCACACATTAATTTTTAATGCACCACATACTATTTATTAATGTTATCACACATTAATTTTTAATGCACCACATACTATTTATTAATGTTATCACACATTAATTTTTAATCCACCACATACTATTAATTAATGTTATCACACATTAATTTTTAATCCACCACATACTATTTATTAATGTTATCACACATTAATTTTTAATGCACCACATACTATTTATTAATGTTATCACATATTAATTTTTAATCCACCACATGCTATTTATTAATGTTATCACATATTAATTTTTAATTCACCACATACTATTTATTAATGTTATCACACATTAATTTTTAATGCACCACATACTATTTATTAATGTTATCACATATTAATTTTTAATGCACCACATACTATTTAAAATGTTTTCTGATTAAATAATAAGAAATCTCGTAGAATATCGGATTAAAATGTGTAATAGTTACTGAGAAAATGTCACAATATAAAAGCAGTAAAAAAAAAGAAACTTTTGGAAACAGTAATTTAATACAAATGTGGTCATAAAATTATAAAATTTAACAAATAGTTACAATGATGTTTTGCAAATTTATAATTAAAATAATAAAAAAGATGAATGAAATTTCATACTAGTTGGTGCTGGTGTAGTGGCTAAAAAGTAGACAAAAATATTTGTAGTGTAAATAAACTTGTATGTAAAATAAATAAACTGTAAATATCATGAACAATGAAGATAATTGAAGGTTGAAATTAGAATTAAAGGTCAAAGAGAAAGAAACACAAGAAACATAAGAATAACAAAAACTTTTCACTCCTACTGTAAAACTAATAATAATTCAAACTAACTTCAAACATATTATCAAATCATTTGATATTAAGAGTCTGGGAAAACAATGTCATGCATGTACTTAGTACTTGAAACTCGTTCAGAGACTGAATTAGAAATTAATCTTCTTCTATATAAATAAAACAGTAAACGTATGCGTGTGTGTAAATATCTAACAGGTAAACTCTTAAACTACTGGTCACATAGCACTGAAATTCTCAGGAAATAATATTCATGCACCAAGGGTAGTTTATAGCGAATAATATCTTTGCTTACATGCATGTGTATCGCATACAGACATTGGCAAATTTACATGTAAAATGTTCATTAAACATTAGCTGACATTTTAGTTTTGTATGTGCATGCGCGTACGTTCG
Organism: Euprymna scolopes; assembly: GCF_053919585.1. Taxonomy (NCBI): domain Eukaryota; kingdom Metazoa; phylum Mollusca; class Cephalopoda; order Sepiida; family Sepiolidae; genus Euprymna; species Euprymna scolopes. The sequence goes on from NC_136494.1 coordinate 42,788,205, forward strand.
GTTTTTTTCTCAGGCTGGAACGCTCGTTTTTTAAATTTTTATTTATTTCAATTCTAACTGATGACATTAAGTCATTTTTTTATGTATTTGTATTAATAAAAAAAAATATATAATCATATGTAAATTTTACTTGCAGTTTGAAATTTGTAAATATGAAAACAAACCTATATATCTTTTTTATGATAGCATATTTACTTTATTTCATACATATGTTTAAGATGGAGGGAGATGACACATGGAATACGGACCGTGCTGAAATAATTACGTTATTATTTAGAAAGCCATTCTTAATATGAAGAGGGGAAGGTATTATTTAAGCTATTCTGTACTTTCACCTAACAGTTTATTAAATAAGAAACTGACATGCATTATCTCTATTTTTGTTTAGTATTAGTTAACATTAAGTATCTGTTTCTCAATCCAATTTCTTGATTAGTTTATTGCAAAGCAAGTGTTGCCTAATAACTAACTGCACTTTGAAATATTTATTTTTTGAGTAGCATGACTTTTAAATAAAGTGCTTCCACAGTTTTTTTTTTTTTTTTTTTACACAGTGATCACCACTTATCAAGGCCCGGAAGCCACTCAGGGATAAGGGTTATTGCAAGTACATTACGTTAGTGTGGAGATTTTATGAAGTGTTTAATTAAGGGAGTGGTTTATTAGGAATTTGTTAACATTGGACTTGAAGACATCCAAGTTGTAGTCCGGAGGGAAGCAGGCAGACGGAACAGAGTTCCACAGGCATGCAGTTCTAAGAAAGAAGCTTTGTTCATGGAATCCACATTTTGATTTAGGCACAGATATAGAGTGGGAGAAATTTTTCACAGTGGATTCAGCTAGACGGGTGTTTTTCGTGAAAGATTGGCGAGAGATTGGAGTTCAGACGAGCACCTGCCATGGAAATAACGATAAAACAAGGATATGCTCGCAACGTCTCTTCTGTGGGAGAGAGGTTGCAGGGTAGAGAAAAGGGCATCCCCCACTAAGCCACGAAGTCTATTTTGTACTCTGTCAAGGCAGGATAGGCTGTTTTTAGCAGCTCCTGCCCAGATATGGCAACAGTATTCCATCCTTGGACGTACTTGGCTTTTATATAGATAGAGAATTGCATCAGTAGTGAGATATCTTCTGGAGCGGTAGAAGGATCCCACCATCTTTCCAGCGACCTTGGCAACAGACTTGATGTACATGTTCTATTTCAGATCAGGAGTAAAGGTCAAACCCAGAAGCTTGTCAAAACACGGGGCCTCACCCAGACGAGAGCCATCCATCACAATTGATGCCAGCTGGGGATCAGAGCGTTGATGATGTAAGGATAGGAGTTTGGTTTTGGATGCATTAAAGGTAACCAGCCACATCTTCCCTCACTGAACCACGCGCTCGAGATCAGAGGAGAGAGAATCAGAGAGAAAAAAAAAATAAAAATAAAAAAAATATCAAAGGCCAGCAATTACCAAAATCTTTTTGATTCTCTCTCTTCTGATCTTGAGAACATGGTGCAATGGGGGAAAAAGTTGGTTGGTTAATTTTAATGCATCAAAAACCAAGCTTCTCTCCTGTCATCATAATCGCTCTAACACCCCTTACACCCCAATTGAAATGAATGGCTCTCATCTTGGGGAAGCTCCATATCTTAACAAACTTCTGGGAATGACCTTTACTCCTGACTAGAAATGGAACAAATCTGTTGCCAAGATTGCTTGAAAAATGGTTGGATCACTCTTCCATTCCAGGAGGTATCTTGCTGCCGATACAATCCTCTAGCTGTATAAGAGGCAGGTACACCCTAAAATGGAGTACTGTTTCCACATCTGGGCAGAAGCTGCTCGGCACACCCTATCCAGCCTTAATTTCCAAACTTAGCTTTGAAGCCTAGTAAGTGATGCCCTTTTCTCTTCCCTGCAACTTCTTTCCCACAGAAGAGACGTTGCAAGCCTGTCTCTGCTTTAGCATTATTTTCGTAACAAGTGCTCGACTGAACTCCAATCTATGGTTCCCCTATTGTCAAACTTTCACAAAAAACACACTCGACTAGCTACTACCAATATAAAATATTTCCCTCCACTTTCTATCTGTGCCTAAATCTAAACGCAGATTCCATGAACAAAGCTTCTCTCCTAGAACTACCCGCCTGTGGAACACAGTGTAGTACCCATATGAAAAAAATACAAACAATTTATAATGAAATCATGTATTTCGAAAAAATGCTGAGTCATTTTTCAGAAGTGATGTCATATATTCATGGCGGAGGGGGGGGGGAGCACGATCATGTTGTTTTAAAAAGTACTCTGGAGGCCACCATGGATTACCAAACCTTCTTTTTTTTAGGTGAGGTGGGGTGTGGTGAATTAGTGCCTGTTCATTCTTCCAAGCATTACCACCACTTTTTCTGTTTAGGAGAGGGGGCCAGTTGATGATTTCGCTGAAATGCTGCGTCAGATCAGATACTACACTTTGATCTTAGCCAAAAGGCCAAGTAAGCATAATATAGTTTTCTACCAGGCATTATCTCCTTCTAAAAAAAATACAAAATAACCGACACAGCATATATTTTAAGAGGTGGGGAGGGGAATATAGAGTAAGTCCCGGAAATGGCTGGAGCAGTTTATGATCTCAAAAATACTTTCTTTCATATATATTTTTAAAAGAAGTGTGAATATGGAGTCAGGCACGGAAACGACTGAAGCAGTTTACGATCTCAAAATTACTTTATCTTATAATAATCAATAGAGTACTGGCTCTATAAAAATAAATATGAAATCTGCATAAACAAAATATCATATTTAAGCACATTTCACCACCGGGCAATGTCAGACAGCCTGCTAGTAACATCTAAATTTAAATTTTTAAATATATTATTTCTAATTGCTACTTAACAGCTTGTAATGAATAGTACTTTCAATTAACAGTGTTTCAAAAATATTACCATTAAATATGAGTAAATTGCATATAAGGAGAAATATTCAATATTTAATTCTTTGAACTTAGAAAATATTAATGCAAATACTTACAGGCAGATTCAAAACATCCAATAATTGAAACGGTAACTTGTATTTTACAAGTTGGGCTTTGAGGTGTAAAGTGGATTTTGACTGTGTTTGCTGTTGAACCAAATGGGATTATTACAATGTCACTTGGTTCATTGTTCTAAAAATAGAGAATAAAACAAAATATATACAATTGTGTTTTAAAATATATAGAGATAAGTTTTGTTAATACATAGATTTAATATGTTATTTAATATCTTCAGTTGCTTTCAGGCACTTTGGTGTTAGTAAATACTTTAAGAAGGCAGTAAACGATTTCACCATTAATCTGCTATATCATTCCTGAAATGAAACTAAACAGAAACTCCTGTCATCAAGGTATTCACTTTAATGTTCATTTACATGTGTTGGCCACTTTAAGAAATTGACTTTCAAACTAACTTAACTTTGGCAAGATCTTTATTTATTTCTCTGTTTCTCAAGTTCATTGTTATCACTTCATCCCATGTTTTTCTTTGCCTTTCCCTGTGAACAAGGCCTGCTATTTAACTGGTATACATCTAGTGACCCAAGAACTCTCATCAATCATTTTAATGTGGCCATGTTATAAAAGTCTACTATTTTACACACATCTTCCTAGACTGTTCAGATTTAATATTCTTATGAGATGATCAGAACTAAGCCTGTCTCAAATTAAACAGCTATGGTATAATTCTGATATCATTTCTCTCCATGCAACGCATGTCCTCAATCTTAAATAGCCATGTTTCCCTTCCATACATCATCACACTCCATAGACATGCTTTATAGACTTACTCCATCAACTCCTAATCACTGCAATTGCACAAGCACCTGCTACATCCTGTGCTCCAATGATATCACCAAAACTCGCCATCCAAAGGTACCTTGTCCACATCTGATTTTTCCATTCATCTCCATGTTTGTATGTTTGCCTAAAAGTTTCAACAGAGGCAACAGATTTTCATGAGATTGGTATCGTTTTGAAGCTCAACCCTTTAGACGACAAATATTGAAAAATTGGCTAAAAACATTAATTCCTTCACCTTTAACTGGGCACTTTTTTTAGAGGGAGGGATCGCTTTTTTGCCGATATTCTTGAAAGTCATCCCCTCTTTTTGGTTGATGAGTGTTAATTTAAACCTATGTCACTTCCGGTTTGGCGATGGGCATAACAGCAAAGATGTCACGTCTTATTTTCACGTTCTTTTCCTCCTTTGTGGTACAGGTTTGAGCCTGCCTGCCTACTACCACTTTTATTTTTTGCTTAACCTCCAAACACCCGGATACACAGGCTAATCTTCTAATAATTCCAATGCTTGCATCACAAAAGATTGAATTGCACTCGACTTCTTTTCCACAAACTGAGCCGAAGAAATTTACTCTTTTTGGCAACATTCCAATATTACAACCACTGATCATTATTTTGTGGTAACATTCACTCTTAGATGATTATTTTCCATAGAATTCTTCCAAGTCTTTAACTTAACAAGTAGATCTTCTATTGTTTCACAAGCAAGCACTAAATCATCAGTATACACATCTCTTCTAGACAATCCATTGAAAACTCCTTGGATAATGCTTCTAACACAAATGAACAGCACTTGATTCAGTATAGAACACTGATGTACTCCTACTGTAATATTAAATGTAATTCGAATATGACTGAGTATTTCTTGAATAATCCTCAGCAACCACTCATTTGCCCTTAGTTTATGCAAAGTGCACCAGATAACCTCTCTTGGTACTCTGTCAAAACCTTTCTCCAAATCTACAAAAGCAAAATATGAGTTATTGCTATTATTATTAAGGTATAATTCTCTTGCATTTCTCTCAGGATAAATATAAAATCATTGTATTTTGCATAAACCCGAACTCTATTTCATTTATGCTTATCTGATGATTTATTTGCTTCAAAATTCTCTCAACACTTTCAGAATCTGATTCATTAACTTTAACCTCTGCAGTTACCTCTGTTTAGCCACCCCCCTCCTTACCCTTGTAACAGTTCACAATGTAACAGTTCACAATGTAACAGTTAACAATGTAACAGTTCACAATCGTGCTAAGTTACCAGTCTTACCTCATTTTTTATGATCTGATTTATTAAATCTGTGATCATCTCAATACCTGCTTCACTTACAGTCTTCAACATTTCTGCCATAAAGCCTAAAGGTTCTGTAGCTTTATCCTTCTTTATCTTACCCACAGCTTCCTTTGATGTTTATTTCTCAATTATTATAGCTGAACCAGATACTCTTCTGCAACTTCTACATTTTCTTGATTGTATGGAAACTCAGTATTCAACAATTTCTCTTTGCCATCTATTATTAGCTATTCTTAATACTTCATTCTTTTAGTCATCCCTTCATAATATATCTGCAAACCTGGCTTTATCATCCTCCTTCTTGGCTTTGTATACTGTTCTTCATCCTTTCCTTTCTGTGTCCAGATAGAAGCCAGAAGAACAATATATAAAGCCAAGAAGAGTATTTAACAAAATAAAAAGAAGAATTATCCAATTAGGTTGAAGATAAGGTTAATCCATTTTTCATTCAACATTCTAAACCAAATCATAGTAGAATAAGTATAAATATGTTGGGTTTGACTTAAAAAATTAAATTTCTTCACCCAGGAGTCAGTTGTAACTTTTAATGGAAATAAGATCTGCTTTTCTTTAAAAATTACAAGAAGCCTTCTCAATAACTAATAGCCATGACTGATAACACCCGACTGAACGTCTTCCTCCAAACTCCTTGGCTTAACATTTACAAGCAACATGAACTGGAACAAATACATTGAGGACATTGCAAACGCTGCTGCAAAGAAGGTGAGTTCCCTTTACCATGCTAGAAAATTATCTACAGCTGAGAGTATTTATCAATTTACTTACAAAGCCACCATTCGCCCACATATGGAGTATTGTTGTCACATCTGGGCTGGTGCATTCACCACTAGTCTCTTCTTTATAGATAGGCTCTCCAAAAGAGTCTCAAATCTAATTGACATTGTCAAATAAGCTCCAACCTCTGTCCCATCGCCGCAATGTTGCATCCCTGTGCCTGTTTTACAAGTATTTTAATAGAATATGCTCTGATGAACTCATTGCACTTGTGCCCCTCAACATACATACCCCTCCATGTTTCTTGCTTTCCTGACTGTACTGACATGCAGAAGTTTTAATGTAATATAAGCTGACATGTGGCTCACATAGTATCAAATAATAATAGCCCTTATGTTCAAATGGCAATATGCCTCATTTTGGAAGAACAAAAGTAAAAAAAAAAATAAATAAAAACAAACTGCATTTCATTCAAGCTTATTGGAGGTCTTATTACAAAAAACTAAGAGAGCAGAACCTGGATTAATTGACCATGTAGGAAGTGATGTTCCATGGTAAGAACGTTTTGGGAATCTGAAGAATCTCTCATGAGGAGATTGCTGTGAGAATAGTAATCTAATTAAGTAAATAGCTTTGGATAGTACAGGGTGACTCCCCCCCCCCCAAAAAAAACGGGGCCCCAACTCTAATTAGACCCCGTTTCTTAGTGCTTTGTCTGAATGAAATGAAACTTTGATCATAACTAGTTTATTATATTCAAAACATCACATCAAAACACTAGGGTCTTTGGCCTTTTTTTCTCCGTTCTACAGCATATGTTCTAGATGGCCTCTATTTAGCTCCGTGCATTTCTTGATGCGCAGCACGAAGTTGTCCACAACGTTCTTACAAACTGAATTGGTAATGGCTCTCATCTCCTCCCTGATGGCTTCCTTGAGTGCCGTAATGGTTCTGGGTTTCCCTGCATAGACTCTGTCCTTAAGATAGCCCCAAAGAAAAAAATCTGTGGAGCTTAGGTCCGGGCTATAGAGTGCCCACTCAAAATCAGTCTTAAGACTGATCACTCGGTCTCTGAAGTTCTCTTTCAGCCAATCTCGGGACAGATTTGAGGTGTGAGAACTTGCTCCATCCTGCTGAAACCAGAACTTACTCATGAGCGACGGGTAGATGGTCTGGAACTCACTCTTGAAGGTTTTGAGGACCTCCACATACCGCTTCTTGGTGACTGTCACTGCTGCGCCAGATTCTTTGATGAAGATTGGTCCGATGATGCCTCTGGCCGAGATTGTAGCCCACACCGTGCACTTAGGAGAGTGCAGGGGCTTGGTGGCTATTTCATTGGGCCTGGAGACCCCCAGAAGACATTTGGATGGAAGTGGGTTTCATCTGAGGTCCAAAGGAGGTTAAGGAAACTTGGTATCTTCTCGAACATCTTGACTGCCATAGCCCTCCTCTGCTTCTTGTCTGAGGCTGTAAGAGTATGCAGCGTCTGTATTCTGTATGGGTAAGCCCTGATATCATTCACCAGCATTCTCCTGCAAGTTTCACAGTACATACCGAGGGACTGACTTCGCTTATGCACAGAGCGTTTTGGACTCTGCTGGAGAGACTCTCTCACTCTTTCGATCAGCTCGGCTGTTCGCTTCTTAGGACGTCTCGAGTCACTTGGACGGTTCTCTCTGGCAACGTTGAGGTTCTCCATGATCCCATACTTCTCGAAGTGGTCCACCCATTTTTGAATTCTGCTTTTGGATGGAGCCTTTTCACATTCGAACTGACACATGAAACTGTCCTGGGTTTTCTTAAGCGAGCCTGTCTTGTAGTAAAATTTAACACAGTGTATTCTTTGTCCCAGCTCCCACTGGGGTCTTGATGTACTCACGGTCATTGATTCTGCCATGTCCTGTAAAATAAGGTCAATCAGTGAATAAATAAATGAGATATCACATAAAGTGTATACGGGGCCCGTTTTTGGGAGGGGGGGGGTGTCACCCTGTATGAACTTCCACTCACTTATTGAAGGATCATCCAATTATATCGCTTACCCTGACCATTTTCAACAGGATAATATGGGATAGATTTACTAAATGCAACCCCATGACCAATAAGATAAATCTTTATCTCATGGAAGACAAAAGCTGTTGCAAATTAGTAATGGTTGTTACCCTATTCAAACATGCATTTATTCAGAGGAATATAATACATTAGTTAACATTGAAATAGTTGAAATGCACTTTAACAAAGAATCTATAAAAACAATTTTTTTACAATTACCTTAAACCTTTTCATATTTCCTTGTCCACCTCCACTGAGGAAAACATCAAATTTTCCAACACATTTAGATTTACGCAGATTCAAGCGGGCCCCATAAATGAGAGCATCATTAACAAAGAAACTGACTGTCTTTTTCTTATCTCCAGCTTCAGGTGTCCATCCTTTTCCACCTGGTCGGATAGCACCTTTCTTTTCTTCATTACTGGACACATCAATATCCCAGTTTCTTATCAAAGAAGAATCAGCCAAACCATCTTGTTTTATACATAAAGAAGCTGAAACGAGAATAGTATTTATCAATTTTATTTACAATCTCATTATTGTATTTCTGCTATGCTTAAAGAATGATGTTTAAACATTAGTGTATAAAAATATATGATATATATATATATATATATATATATATATATATATATATATATATATATATATATATATTGACTGTGAAAAAGTTAGGCTTATTGAGGAAGGAGAACGCATGCACAGAAATTTGACACCGAATTTCTTGGTTTCAAATCATCAATTGACTGACAACATCAATTTCCAGTTAATATAATATAAAAGTTTGTGACACCCACATCTTTATCTGGAACCATCTTTGGGACGTTGTTGTCAATGTAGCAAAAATTTCAAGTAAAATCACAAACATATCATCAGCAAAGCTTTTTCTGTGCTTTAATCTTAATTTCATATTTCAAAAATTCGAACAACTTGTACTATTTTTAATTGTTGTTTTATAACAAATCTATATGAAGACTCGGCCAGCCCATATTATTTTACACACAAAGATTTTGTTAATACATTAATTAATAAAGTACTTTCTATTTCCACTGAAAGCATTTTAAACATTATTGAATAATATAAAATGATAACTGTACCTGTTTCTGTTGAAGGTTTTGGTGTTGGTGTTGCTAGAATATATTGGCGGGAAAAAAAAAAATGAATATGTTCTGTTATTTTTATTAATATTAATATTTTCTTTACATTTTAGCATTATTATGTCTAAAAAATAAAGTTTATATAGCTAGATTTTGTAACTATAACAAAGAAAATATTCACAAAATCTAAAAAAACAGGTAACATGATGTCGGACGAATTAGCTAATATAATTCAGAACTGAACATAAACCAGAGCAGAGCTGATTCAAGATGGTAGACCTTACACATGCAAAGGGTTCGATATTTTTTCATGTTATACTTTATTATATTCAAATGTGGAAAAATGTCAGGTTTTTATATATGATGGGCCTAAAAAATGCTGGATTGATTAGATCCAAAGCAACATAGTGCTTCCTATACCAATGATGGAAAGATTAACAAAACAATAATATGAAATGATTGTGTATCTAGAAAGTGTGCACAGATTGTCTGATGATTATGCAATAAATTAAAATGAAATACAAATTTTACAGTCAATTTGGGTTTTCTTGTATTACATACATCTGTACATTTAGCTATTTAATTATCATATCTACTTTTCAATATGATGTTACATTAAAATTCAAGTGGAAGACTGTGTTAAGCATTGTTATTGTTAATTAAAATTGAAAAAAGAAAAGGAAATTTTAAGTCGAATATGGAATTATGAAAAATAGTCTCAGCAAAAGTGTTATAAACACAAAAGTTAGTTTTATTGATTATTGAAGTTTTAATATAACCTAATAATGTACTCACGTGTTGGAGCTGGAGTTGTGGCTGCAAATATCAAATATTTAACAAAATTATTGAAATCACTTTTTGCATGAGAAATACAAAAGATGTTTTTTAAAAACAAATTTATCTTCTCTATGAACTTTAAAGCTTATTCATATATAAACTTATTGTGTTGAAGTATGCATTTTTCTTATAGGCAAAGGATAGATCACATGATGAAGCAGTTTCCCATTGGTTGATTCAACTGTCTGATTATTAAGTATAAAAGGTGCACTATGAGAGACCCACTTCCACTTTCTGTAAAACAGAGGAAGATGATTATCTAATCACTATTTCAACCTTCATTCACCATAATAATATAAGTAATGTTGGCTTAAAGCAATCTCAATTCTTAGGTACAGGTTCGAATCTGGTTTGCTTCTCATTATTTTCTCTGTTCAAACTCTCCAGAAAATGATTACCAGTATAGGGTTTCTCTATACAAATCATGGTTATGTTATGAAAATATAGTTATTGCAATTAAAATATACAGACACATCTGTGTTTCATCCCCATATGGAATCGGTAGCTTAATTGTCATAAATATATTTTCATAGCTTACTATCTAACTCTATTTACATTTTGAGCACTGTTAAAGTAAATACTAAATAATCTATATATAATATATTATATCTTCTTATATTATTATGTGTATATATATATATATATATATATATATATATATATATATATATATATATATATATATATATATTAAAGTCATAAGATGAACTTAGAACTAATATTTTTTCAAAAGTGTTTAATACAAAGTAGAGCATTATAAAAGTAGACTGTTCGAATGTTTCGAATGTTTATATGTGTGTGTGTGTGTGTGTGTGTGTGTGTGTGTGTGTGTGTTGAAAGAAAGATTGACTATCATGCTCAATTACCAGGGTAAAAGTATAATATATTTATCAAATGATGTAAGATATTTATATTTATGATGTTGTCATAGCAGTGGTTTCCTTGCCAAAGAATGACAATTCATTAGCATTTCGAATTTGCTTTGGAATTACAAATTTCCTCTGCACAGCGAATAACAATAACCAAAATGTACACTGACTAGCAATGGTAATGATCATATACTGTTGGACCAGAAAGCGTACAAGAAAACACGTAACCATTTTATTGTCTAAACATGATTTTATGATTTGTGCCAATATTTGTAATTTTGATTATTTTTATTGACAGTTATTCTTTAATCAATGGAATTGTCTCAATCTGACCTATGTATCTATGAAATAAAGAAATATTTAGTGTCTGGATACTGATCACAGCATTCTTGAACACATCAAGACTTGGATTAAATCTGGGGGTTAATGAAGTATATATTTCCTATCTCAACATCAAGTTAATTCCAGATTCTTTTTAATGACTAAAACTACTACCCCTCCACTCAATTTTCAAAAATATGCCCAAGCTTGATTTTGCTCATCAAAGTAGTTATTAATTTTCTTACGCTATCTGATCTGGAATATGGTGCTCAATCTACATTCAATTTATATATGAATGTGATCCCTCATAATATAATTTAAATTATATTTTTGTCTTTTAAATGACTTTTTTGTATATATTCTTCCAGTTATTGTCTAAATAAAGTAGAATATCATTTTCAGTTTTTGGTGAAAATGCCTTAAATTTTTACCCATTTTTGTGATACTGTCTTCTGTAAACTTCTCTTTCATTCAGCAAAGAAAGTTTTAAAATTTTTTCTAAATAAGTTCTTGTGATTAAAAAGAATTTTTCATCACAATCTCATTTACCTATCTTAAACTTTATGTAACATATATATCTTAACAACGTTTAGCTAGGAACAAAGTGTAGTATCAGTTCTGATACTACCCTTAATCTATTCTATCCTCAATCAGTGAAGGAAAAGTTCTTCTAGAGGGTGGTGATTTTTATTTTTGTTTTGATCTTGAGTGCCTCTTTTTGGGAGGTTGGATTTTTCCCACATTTAAACATGATCTTGCATCTAACTTTTCCCTTATAAATAATCTGAATGAGCATAATATTTTCTAGTAGACAAAATGTAGATATTAAAACATATTATCAATCAATATTTAAAAAGTCAATGAAAAATATGGCAAAATATTAAACAAATATTATGTAGTAGATATTTTTGCAAAAACAATAATCTTAACAAAATTAATGTCATCCAAACTTGAATAACTTTTTAACATTATGAATATAATTAAACATCGTGAAGATACAAAGGGTACTTACACGCTGATTGGAAGCATCCAATGATAGAGACAGTGATGTGTATTTGACAATTTGGATTTTCTGCAACAAAGTGTATTGTGACTGTATCTGCTGTTGTACCAAATGGAATGACTGCAATCTCATCTGCTGCGTTGTTCTGCAATTGAATATTTATTGCATAAAATGAATTGATAAAAATAAAAGGTTAAATAAAAATATCATCACAGAAAAACTGAAACTGAATATTTTTTCTTTTATTTTATAATTCATTTGAAATGCTTAGAAAAAGAATTATATTTTTTTTAATTTACTATTTAGATATTCTGCTGCTTATTTAAATACACAAACTTATATTTAAATAATTATTATTGCAATACTTACCTTGATTCTTTGTCCACCAAAGAAGACATCATATTTTCCTACACATTTATGTTTTGGCAGCCGCAAGTTGGCTCCATAAATGAGAGCATCACCAACAAAGATGCTGACTGTCTTTTTCTTATCTCCAGATTCAGGTGTCCATCCTTTTCCACCTGGTCGGATAGCAGCTTTATGTTCTTCATTACTGGACACATCAATATCCCAGTTTCTCACCAAGGAAGAATCAGACAGGCCATCTTGTTTTACACACAATGAGGCTGGAAAAGGGACCGTATATATAAGTAATTAAAGAATATTTTACACATGTTAATATTCTTTTAGTGAAATGCTATTATTTAAATTATTTTGCAGCAATACTTTTAAAATGCAGTTAATAATCGCAAAATGTTTTTGAATGGGTAATCGTATTTTATGGTTATTATTGGCCTTTTATTGTTTTAATGGCAGTTATAATACATCATTTTTTGTTTAGTTTTGTTTTTAATGAAAATAGTTCCAGATAAGGCATGAAGCCGCTAACAATAGCTAACAAGAACAAATAATGATCATCACAAAGACAGGAGATTACTATTGATGAACAGTCAGAAGGAAAAGAGTTCCACAAGCTTGCAGTTCTTGGAAAGAATCTACTAGAAAAGGAAGCTGTATTATAATAAGGTATAAAAACAGTGAATTGATGGAGACCACTAGACCAACAAGTCAAGTAAGCTGGAACAAAGAAAGCAGGAAATAGATCAGTCAATTCTGCATAAGATATACCATAATAGTATTTATAGAAAAGACTGAGACGAGCAACATCACGTCTTTGAGAGAGAGGTTGCAGAAAGAAAGATAGAGCAGGGTAAATTAAATGACAGATCTCTGCACCTAAACAAGAACCTCCAAATGGAAGAGATTCGCTAGCCAAATATAACAACAGTACTCCACAGATAATGTGATAGAATAGTTGTAGATATAGAAAATAGCCTCAGGTGTGAGAAAGCGTTTACAGCAATATAGAGAACCTAATTTATAAAAAGCAGAAAGAGCAATGCATCTAATATATGAAATTCAAGAAAGATTTGATTAGAAATAAAGATCAAGAAGTTTCAGAGTCGATTTCTCTTCAAGAGCAGTGCCATCCATGAAAATCTCAGTAAGAAAAGGGACATGCCTATGATTGAGACATAAACTGAGTTTTAACAGTGTGTAACGAAACAAGCCATTTCATACCCCAATCCATAACTGCACCCAGATCAACTTCTAGATCAACTGCATATTTCAACTGATCTAAAGATAGGCAAGAAGCAATACCAGAATATAGGATGATGTTATGATATAATCAGCATAGATGTTAATTTTCTGAAAAACATTGTCTGAAAGATCATTAATAGAGAAGAAACATTGCTGGGCTTAGCATAGAACCCTGTGGAACATTGCCATAGATAGGAAAAGAGAATGAAACATTACTCGCAACTTTGATCAGAAAGAAAAAAACCTAATAATGTCAAGAATGCTAAGAACCTTACCACCAATATCATAAACCTGGTTTATGAAGAAAACCAAAATGCCACTCTGTTGAACGTCTTCAAAATGTCAAGCGCAATGGCCTTACCCTCCCCTGAATTATCCATAAACCAACAGATCTGCTCTATTACAAGATTTGAACAAAAAACATGAAAACTATCCTGAATATCATTAAAATGGTCAAAACTTTCTAGAAAATGAAAAAGTTTGCCATTGGCAAACTTTTGAAAAACTCTGCTAATAACAGAAAGGGGACCAACAGGATGATATTTAGTTGAGTCGGATTCATCACCAGCATTTTTAAAGACAGGGACCAAAGAGGACTCCTTCCAACAAGATCAGAAGTAAGACCGAGACAAATAAAGATGGTATAATTTCAAGAGAATAGAAGAAAGTTAAGAAGCACAGCATGTGAGAATAAAAGGAATAGGTCAAAACCAAAAAGAAATCTATCAAACATTACTAGTGATAATTACAGAATCAAGAGAATGATCAGTTTTCAAATGAAAATTAGGAAGAACAGCATCAGAATTACAAAGCAAAAAATTGTCAGCAAAAAGACAAGTAAAGAGATTAGCATTATCCTTAGAAAATGAAAAAAACCTGAATACCATTTTTTTATTTTTAAACTTTTAATAGAGAAAAGAATTAGGGAAATTTAACCGAGATTTTCAACATAATTAATGGGAGTTTTGAATCTGGAACACACTTTTATACATTTCTGTTAAGGCTGGAAATTTATCAGAAAGAAAGATTTTAAAGGGTAACATTAGCTCACTACCTCACAATTAAATTTTTCTTTTATAGAGTAATATATCTTGTGGACTAATCAAGTTAAAAATAGCACTGGTGTACATCAGTGAATTGACTTTTCAACAATGTTTAAAAATTTAATTTGAATCTTAAACTCCAATGCTAGTAAAACTAAGCTGCTCGTATTTAACAATTATAAGACACCTCTCTAACCACCAATATCCATGACAAATAATACTCTACCTTAGAATCCTTCTTGCAAACTGCTTGGCCTAAAATTCACGGGTAATATGAACTAGAACAAATACATTGAGGACATTGCGAAGGCTGCTGCAAAGAAGGTGGGTTCCCTCTATTAAACTAGAAGACTACTCACACCCAAGAGTATCCTGTACCTCTACAAGGTCACCCATTCGCCCATGCATGTAGTATTGTTGCCACATCTGGGCTGGTGCAACTACCACTAGCCTCTCCCTCTTGTATAGGATCCAAAACAGTCTCCAATCCCACTTTGTCAACTAAGCTCCAACCTCTGTCCCATCACCACAATGTTGCATCCCTGTGCCTGTTTTACAAATATTTTAATGGAATGTGCTCTGATGAACTCGTTGCACGTGTACATATCCCCAACAAACCCGTGTAGCAATAATATCTCACCCATTCACTGTTGAAGTCCCTAAATTCTAGAAAGCTTTCTACTAATAGTTTCTTCCCTCAAACAGCTAGACTTTGGAATTCCCTTCCTGCTACCTGCTTCCTTGACTGTACTTATACGCAGAAGTTTAAATGTAATGTAAATCAACATCTTTTTATTTTTTCCTAAGCATGGTCCCAAATAGTAGCCTTTTACGCCCAAGTGGCCATATGCCTTGTTAGAGGTGAACATGAGTAAAAAAAAAGAACAACAAAAAAATTAAAAGATGAATTTCCATGATTAATATTTAAAAAATACATAGAAGCAATAAATTAACAATATGCATTCATCTACCTGTTTCAGTTGATGGCTTTAGTGTTGTTGTTGTCGTTGCTGAAATTTATAAATTAATAAAGAAAATTATGTGCATTTATATATATTTAGTTTTAACAAATATTTAGATTATGTAACGGATTTTCAATAATATCACAACACATTTGACATCATTTATTACTATTTTCACATTAATTACACTTGTTGCAGTAATAATAATAATGATTAAATAATGCAAAACTTTTATATGAATAGAAATTATTATGGTTACTTAAAAATAATTAAAGGTGAAAAATATTCAATAATATGACAAATCTGGTTTTAAAAATTAAATAAAGATATAATTCAAATGTTTTTGAACAGATTTTATATTGAAATAATCAAAAGGAAGAATTAAGTTTCTTACTTGGTGCTGGTGCTGGTGTGGTGGCTAAAAAGCAGAAAAAATAAACAATATTTGTAACACACAAATAAACTTGCATGAACTATAATTATTAAGAATAATGAGTATAATTGTACTTTGAAAAGAATGAATCACACACACACACACACACACACACACACACACACACACACACACACACACATATATGAGCCTAATTTATTATGAACTGTAATACAAACTCCTATAACTATAATATTTTTTTTAACAATAAGAATGTGCATTTATATATATTTAGTTTAAAAAAAAAACAAAGAAAAACAAAGCCCTTTTATAAAGAACTATGATATATTTGTTTCAGTCACCTACACCGCTGGGTGTAAGTAACCGAAAGTAAAAAAAAGTTGTAGGTTGCTTTTCTTCAAACATGCACTATAGCAATGTGTGACTGTTTTCTTTGTCTATAAAGATAAACAAAGTAGAAAATCGAGTACAGAGACAAATCGAGTACAGAGACAAATAACTAGATGAGGTTGGGGGGGGGGTAAACGTGCTTTTATGAGCATCATCATATTTATCATACTAATCTCATGGTATACATTATACCATGTCATTTTATCTTAAGTAAAATCAAGTTGCAAAGATATTTTATATATCAATAAAATAATCACATTACTTATATAATACTGGGAAGGTTTTAATGGTTGGAAACCGTTGAGAGACAACAAGTAAATACAGCTAAAACTGCGAGATAAAGAAGAAAATCAAATCAAAACTAAGTGACTTTTGTATCAAGTGGATTTGGAACAAGAGTTTCAGAAGTGAGTAATATGTTATAGCACGGAACTTCCTCCTCCTTCTCCTCCTCCTACTCATCATCATCATCACCACCATTATAATGATCAGGTTTAAAGCCTGTTTTATATGTTGGTTTGTATACTACACTCAGATTAATTTTTTGTGTTTGAATATCACCAATTGAAACACTGACTTTCCAGAAATGCCAACGAAGTGAAGCAGGTCTGTAACAAAACTGACATCATGGTCATTTTTTATGAACTAAATATTTAGAGACAAACTCAATTCAAATTTCTCAACAAACCTGCATATGAAAAATCTTTCAACAATCAGATACAATGGCTTTCTGCCATTAGAAACACCTAGATGAGGTAATGGTAAAAAAAAAAAAAAAAAAAAAATACCTGTATTTCACAGCATAGCTCATAATTTGCTGCCACTGACAGAAAAATTATTTGGCAAGTCTTTTGGTTTTTGACAAATACACATGTATAAATTTTGGAATTATACTGATAAGCTTTTATCATGAATCATAATAAAATATTAATGCAAATACTTACAGGCAGATTCAAAACATCCAATAATTGAAACGGTAACTTGTATCTTACAAGTTGGGTTTTGAGGTGTAAAGTGAATTTTGACTGTGTTTGCTGTTGAACCAAATGGGATTATTATAATGTCACTTGGTTCATTGTTCTAAAAATAGAGAATAAAACAAATTATATCAAATTTTGATTAAAATATAAAACATTTATTGATAAATTCTGTTAATATGAATTACATTTTTAAGAATTACTGTCCATCTATTAATTTTGATTTAAAAACTAGTCATTGTCTTACAATCATTTAAATTAATTTCAGTTAATTTGATATTGATATTTATAATTATTTTCAGGCATACTTTTAGTAAAACCACATGTGTTACAAAATAGTTTATCGATGTTGTCCAAGAAGGCAGTAGATAATTGTGCCATGACTTTGAAGTTCAAGTATTTTCCAGTCAATCAGTTTTGAAACGAGACTCAACAGAATCTCTTTTATAGTCAACATTGAACAAGTTCAGCAAGAAGTATTATCCAATTAGGTTGCCAAAAATGTTTATATTAGTATCATTATTTACTCACTAGGAGTAGTAACACAATCCATAATGAAAGGTTTCTCTTTGAAAACAACTTGTGGTGTTCTCTGGAGTCTGAATGACAACAAGTCTCCCCAGATTTCCAGTACTCTCCATCTCTTTTGATAACCTTTGCAGATGAATTTGCATTATCGTAACAACCGCTTACCATTGATTTCCCATTGGCGGCGACCACTGGTCTTCACTGGAATTTGGGTGGCAAAAAGCCTCCCCAAGATCCCAGTCGTCTTTGCACTCATCCAACGGTCTTTCCATCGTCCTTAACCCTCCTCGCTTATTTTATGTTGCATCAGTTTTTGGTGACACACACACAAAAACAAAAGGGGGGGGGCAAGGGGCACAGGGGGTTGACACAATTATACAGTTTTAGTTTTCGTGATTCCATGTGATGCTCCTTTGTGTTTTACATCTGTAACAGTTTCTGTCAAGTTTGTGTGTGTAGCTCGTGTGTTAGTGTTAGTCTCTGTATTCAAGGGTTTTCCTTAATATTTCAGCCGTTTTCATAATTGTTATTCATTGTATCTTCTCAGCTATCCCTCTGATTTCAATTTCTCCCATTCTTTTTTCAAAATTTTTTGGTATTGTTCCTAGCACCACTAATATTTTTCATCTTGCATATCACTTTCAGCTCTCTGGCCAGTTCAGTGTATTTGCTCTGCTTCTCCATCTCCTTGATCTTTAGTCTGTAGTCTGCTGGAATGGCAAAATCTACAATCTGGCAGGTCTTTTCCTTCTTGTTAACAAGTATGACATCCGGTCTCCTTGCTTGGATGGGTCTATCTATTTAAAATTATTATTTTTATTATTATTATTATTATTATTATCATTATTATTGACATTAGATAAAGTAGGTTTACTATACAAAAAAAATTTGTAAAAATAAAAATGTATAAAGTTTATTATGATCAGCTTTGTTGCCTGAGTTTTCAATATTTTTGAATATGAAATGATTTCATTCTCTATTTCATATTTTTCAGTAACAGTTGGAGGGAGGTTAGATATTTTACACCCATGTGTTTTGGTTTTAATACATTCTTGTACAAAAAATGATATAAATTAGTAATCCAGTATATTTTCTCACAGCTTATATACATATCAATCATTCACATTCGGTTAGTTATGATAGGTCATTACCCAACATAACTTTTACTATGCAAATTAGTAAAAGTAGCTAAAAACACTTAAAAAATGATGAAAGAGTGGCCTTTGCTTATGAAATGAAAGTTTTATTTAAGCACGAGGATTATTATTTTTTAAATTGTATCCTTTTAAGAGCTCTTTATGCCAAATTTGAAACAATTCTAACTGATAGTTTGGGAGTGTATAAGTATTGCCCTCATCAGTAATAGTAATAGCTTTAGTATATTACTTTAGCCTTCTTCCAATGTTTTGAAACTTATAAGCATTGGGTCTTAGCACTAGCAGCAGAAGTAGTAAAAACCGATATACCCTGCATTTTACAGATACTTCATTCTAAATTTAATGTCATTCTGTCACATTCTTTTGAAGGCTATTAATTACCAACAGGCAGGAAAATGCTCAATTACAATATAGATCAAGATTTTGAATAGTTATAATTTGTTTGCATAATTTGATGGTACTTACAATATAATGTAGTTGATTTAGAAAATCTTTACTTCAGTATTGGAAACAAGTTTTGACTTTTTGATGTAATAGATCAACAAATAACTACTTAAAAAAGAGAATTATTTAGTCATAAATTAATAAATTCCTTATAATGGAATAATTCAATGAGGCATAGAATAATAGGTCATCATCATCACACAAAAATGAATGGTTTCCTTAGAAAGAAAAAATATTAAAAAGCAAAAACAAAAAAGGAATCATGGTATGAAAGAAATTAATATGGTTAAGAAATACAAATGAACAATAATTTTTTTCCTTAAACTTTAATTAAGTCAGAAATTATTTTTATATTTGCCAGTTTAAAAACTTCAAAATCACTTTTGAATTTCAATGGATTAAGCCGAACATTGTTTAAGACATTAATAGTGGATTAAAGTTGCTAACTCCTTTACTATATTGCTTAGGTTGACAATATGGAAGTGATATTGAAACATTTAACCTGGGAATAAGAAAGTAATTTTATCTTGAATTAAATCTGAAAGGCCAAATTCAAGTTCCTTTATTCTCTTCAAAGAACACAGTTTTCTCAATCAATTTATGCATCTAACATAATCTAAACTATTTTATATTCGTATTTCATTATAAACAAATATTTATTTTCGATCAATCAAACAGAGGGGATATACAGCTTTATTTCAAAATTCTGGAAATATCCTTATTTTTCTGACATTTTTTTCCCTCAATCATTGATAGTTTTTCGATTTATGTTGCATTCATTTGAAAGTGTAAGCATAAAACAAACTTAATTCAATTTAAGTTTTTTTTCATAACATGCATCATTTTATTTTCTTTACAGAAAATTATTGAAATTATATTTACTACTACTACTACAACTACTACTACTGACAATAACCTGTGGTGTTTCCTGTAATCCGAGTGACCAAATCTCCCTAGATTTCCAGTACTGAACCTCGCTTTCATTAATTATTGCACATGACTTTGTGTTATTACAGCAGCCGTTTACCATAGATTTCTTGCTGGTAACGACCATTGGTATTTCCAGGGGTTTGGGTGTCAAAACGCCTCCACAAACTCTGAATATTCTTTTCACTCTTCTAGTGGCAACGTGGTTAGTGCTCTCCCTCCTTTATATTTCCATCCTCCATGATGTTTCATTATTCGTTGGTGTTGGGTCACCAATTTTATTTTGGAAGGGGCTGGTGTCACAGTTAACTTCACATTTAAATATATAGTCCTTTCTTCCAATTTAAGGATATTTTTCTTATTTTTGGTTGCTGTAAAATTTTGATTATAGGTGAGAACTCCTCTTCATGGAGATGATCATGGATGAAATTCTTCAGTTAATAAAGGAACGAATGATATGAGGCAAGAATTGTGTTGTTATAAATTGTGATTTGCATTGAAACAAATATGTATTTTATTTGATTGTGACTTACAAGACATTGGAACTCCCCATTGGTGGAGAGGGTATATATAACAGTGCAATCTAGTGCAAGCCATTTATTCAAAGGAGAGGGTGTCTATCATGGAAAGAGTGTTGATTAGTTAACACATTGGAAAAAAAAAATCAACGTACATTCAGCAAATAATTTATAAAAGCAACAATTCTTACCTTATGTCTTTGACCATTTCCTTGTCCACCTCCACTGAGGAAGACATCAAATTTTCCAACGCATTTGGATTTATGCAGATTCAAGCGGGCTCCATAAATAAGAGCATCACCCACAAAGATGCTGACTGTCTTTTTCTTATCCCCAGATTCAGGTGTCCATCCTTTTCCACCTGGTCGGATAGCAGCTTTATGTTCTTCATTACTGGACACATCAATATCCCAGTTTCTCACCAAGGAAGAATCAGCCAGGCCATCTTGTTTAACACACAAAGAAGCTGAAACAAAATAAAGCTAAATGAATAAATACCATCTATCATAACAGGCTGTGCTTATTTAATTCAATGATACAGCATATTAGTTTGTAATACTGTGTACATAGATTTATTTATATATACAGTGATACCTCAGTGGTCAAACAACTCGATGTTCAAATCAAAAGTTGGAGGTTTTCTTATTTCGGTAGTTGAATCAAATTTCAGAGTTCGAACTATCGGCTTCACTTTGAATGTAAACAAGCAGTGATTTACCTCAATAGAACATTGTAATTCATACTGATTGTGATACTTTTGAAGTGTAGTGTGACGACCCAACACAACAACAAAGTCGCCACGTGAGTTTGAGTACAGAGGTATCACAATATATATATATATGTATGTATGTATGTATGTAATAAAATGTAGTTCGCTTAAAGCATGTGTTATGTATTTAGAGAAGTATTAGAAGGCTATCACAATTCCATTCCTTGCATTGTGATAGCCTTCTAACACTTCCACACATATATATACACACACATATATACACACACACATATATATATATATATACACACACACATGATGATTGCAACGTCTTGTCAGACGAGTGCCACTCCCTTAGACACTTAAAGTCCATG
Source organism: Euprymna scolopes (assembly GCF_053919585.1). Classification (NCBI taxonomy): domain Eukaryota; kingdom Metazoa; phylum Mollusca; class Cephalopoda; order Sepiida; family Sepiolidae; genus Euprymna; species Euprymna scolopes. Next base: position 42,810,262 of record NC_136494.1, read on the forward strand.
AGCCTAAAAATGACTTCCATCGCCACAGGACCATTTTAATAGACAAATGCCTGAGAGAGTATCTATACACAGATGATGTTACAGAGTCTTAGCTTTGTACGACAGCTAAGTCTCTCTCTCGGTTCAAAATGTTGAGATCCAGCAACAAGCAAGAGCAAAATAGCGAGCAACAAATTAAACTGCACACCAGCTTAATGCGGGTACTGGTCTCCCGCTTTATGTTTTTTTTATATCAGAGATTTGCTTCGCCTAGAAAGGTTGCCTTCACCACGGCTAATGGGAGCCTTCTCCACCCCAACACACACACACACACAAATATACATGGTGCTAGTTAGCTATTGACCCAGAAAAAGGGTTCATTCGCCCTTTGGAAGCTCTTGTTTTTAATCCTTCAGGGAGACTAATCGTCCTCCTCACCAAACAAGTCTGGTGGAGGAACCAGTTTGGTCGCCAGTAACCAGACCATGAGGCGGGTAGTACTGGGTTACATGATACCAGTAGCATATGACATGATCTGACATATATATACATACACATATACATACATACATATATATATATACATACATATATACATGCATACATATATACATATATACATACATATATATATACATACATACATATATACATACATATATATATATATACATACATACATACATATATATATATATACATACATATATTAACCTTAATATCGTTTAAAAAATCAACAACAAAAACTACGTAAACACATAAACGATAAAAACTAAACATAGCGTAATGGGTTAGGGCGCTGGACTGAAATACATAAGGTCTGGGGTTCAAATCCTAACATCAGTCAAGCTATGCTGAAGAGGAGTAGGGCTCCGAAACACGCGTGTCCATAGATTACTGTTTTTAAAAATAATAAATAAATAAATACATATATATATATATATATATATAATAGATTGCAAATACCCACAAACACTTGTTTCTCTTCATTTTCATATTTATTTTATAAACAGTTTCTAAGGAAATAATATTCTATAATATGCAGTTGTACTTTTGCATTGTTATATTTTCTTATGTAGACACAATATTTTCATCGATAGTAAAACGTCTGTGTTGCTGGGATGCTGAAAACAGATATTACATTTGATCTCAAAACCATAAAAATAAAAGCATTTTTAAATTATGGAACAAAATGATTTAATTTATTGTATTATCTTTTAATCTGCATGAGCAATATAGTATCGGTTGTCATAAGATCATTCTCCCAGAAATTTCTTTCTTTTTTTAATGGTTGTGGGTAATTCTTCCCAAGTATTACAGCCTCCTTTGAACCACCAGATGGAAATGTAGTATTTGTTCTGTTGTCATAAAACTTTCGTAGGAACAGTTTTCTTTTTTCTTTTAAAGAGAAGTAGTCTAATATATGTTATGATATTATACTCACAGGCATTATCTTTTGTATTGTTTGTTTTAGAAATTCAATCCTCTCCAATATTACCTCCTTTTTTAGAGAGGGAGGGGTGTAATGTATTACAATATATTTGTTCCATCATAATACCATTATACCAGTATATATATTCGTTCCTCATATCATCCTTCTATAATTATCATTTTTGTTTAAGGATGATGTTAGTACATTATCTGTTTTATTGTCATGAAATCTCCCCAGGCATTATTTCCTCCCTTTTTTTAGTGTGAGACGTTCCTTATAATACGATTCTCTCAGTTATTACTTTCTCATTTAAGATCAGTATATCCTCTCAAGCTAGCAAAAGTATGCGATCAAAATGAGCATACTTTTGCTGGTTAAAAATACATTAAAGCATTTTAATTCATGAGGAAAGATTTGATTCGAACATTATGAGAACCTTTTTTGCTGACTCTTTACAATCACAAGCAAATGGGAAAGTGCTGCATTATGTGTTAACTCACCAAATTTATTACTATTTTAGTTAAAATAAGCTGTAAGATTTTGGATTATTGTTTGTAACAAACAAGTAGTTTTTGTGTTTTCACATAGTTAAATTTGTGCCTGAGGTTTGTGTACCATTTCATGGTTTTCCTTGAGAGGTACAGTGCTGAAGTCCGCAACATTCTTACACTATGTGTTTTTTCCAAGACACTTGTCACACACTGCAAAAACCATGATCATGATCACTGACTTATCCTTTCCACTCTGCAACTACCATTCATCAATGGTTCAGTCCATTTGACAGCTGCAACCATTTTGACATTGGTTCCTGCAAGGGAGGTGTTGTCGTCTTCATATATATAATGCCTAATATTTCCAAATTGTTATCCAATTGGTACTGATCTGACTGTACGTTTCTTTACCTCAGTGATGTGCCAATATCATTATGCTGTATTGCTTGTTTTAGAAATTCTAGATTGAACTTATTACAAAATAAATAGTACAGACACTGCCATCTTGCTTACCTCTCATTAGACTATAGCACACAAAATGCTTATTATTCAAATGTTTTATGCTTTTTAAATCATTGTTTTAATGTTTTATGTTTTTTGCATCCAAATATCAAAATTGCAAGTATTTTGTTTTGTCATAATCTCATACAAAGGCATAGAATAACAATATGGTGATAATATGTAGTTGTATACTGTTATAACATTTTTTAATTAAACAAATGCAAAAAACTAATTGATTTATATTTAAAAAATGGAACTCTTTCTTCTTAGTAGTCTGATTGCAAACAATTACCAGATGCTTTTAATAATCCACAACTTTTTGTGCTTACCTGTTTCTGTAGAAGGTTTTAATGTTGATGTTGGTATTGCTATAAATAAATAAAAATCGCATTTTAGCAACTAATTTTTCCATATATATTTAATTAAATAAAATTTCTTGAACTTACTTCTTTTCCATTTGACTGAGTGATAAGTATTATCCTTTTTGTGAAAATATAATCTTTCAGAATTGAAATAATAAAATTTTTTATGAATACTAGAATTATGATGGTATAAAATGATATGTTAAGATTGTAAAAATGTATAATTTGAATGCATGACAGTACTGGGTTATTAAGGTAACAACAGGCTTCATACTTTCAGGTGTTTATTTTTTTGTGCTCAAGAAATAAATCTTATTTCATTATAACAAATTAGAGGATCGTCTTGATGATCAAGATTCTGTTCGCTTCTGAGTATTACTCAAAACTGACATGGGATCTTTCATTGATTGCACAAAACCGTCTTCGAATTGCAATTCTATTGTCTGTTAATAGACAAAAATCGCAGAGTGTTTCCAAATGTTGAAATCGCCTTTTACAACTATTATTCACTTATGGTGAACTATTGTAGTAAAGAATGGTTCATTTCTTTTAAAAGTTGAATAGAATCAAAAATGAAAACAAAAGCACCAACTAAATAAACATTATTGTACATTGGACTTAAAAAAAGAAAACAATGTTTCTATGATTTTGCATTACTCACATGCTAAATCTAGAAATAATTGCTAATAAGTTTTATCTGTCATTTATTTTTTTCTCTTCTTGTCTCTGAAAATAATTTTCTAATAAAGAACCCATTTGTATAAAGATGTTATTTTTTTTAATTTCTCTTTCATTTTGCTTAGATAGAACTTGACTTTTGTAGGGTCCATTCTAAAATGTGTGACAATCAATATGCTAGTCAAATTAATAGATATATAATATATATAATTTATTCAAAGATTTAAAAGTTACAAGTAAATTTGTATATAAAAGAGGTAACGTGTTCTTTAGTATATCCTGAGGGGTAAACAATTTAAAGATCTGTGTATATATATATGCGTGTTTGAGAGTCTACTTACTTGTTGGAGCTGGAGTTGTGGCTACAAAATAAAAAAAAAAAATAAAGAGATACATGATTATTTTGTATAAAAATAAATTTAGACAGAAACGGCAATTAAGAATTTACTATCTGCATATAAATGAATTTCGTGTTTGGCATTAATAAATTATTCACATCACTAGTAAAACCATTTTTACTAACATAAAGATTTATGAAAATTAAAAATTAAAATGTATATATATATATATATATATATATATATATATATATATATATATATATATATATATAATACTGGTTACTTCTTACAGAGAACTGGGCTGACAAATATATAATCAGACTTATTTGTTTATAGATTATACGAAGAAAAAAAAACAGTGTAAAGTTAAGTTAATCAGTGTAGCATAAAGTTAAAATGCATGAAATTATGGTCTGAGCAAATTTTGTGTAGTTAAACTCATATTTAGATTTTTAACATGTTTGGAAATTGTCAAATATTTATAATTCATATTCGTTTTAGTATGTTCTTATGATTTAAATCTCATTAAAATCAGAAGTAAAAAAATTTCAATGAGATTTTTTTTTTTATAAACAGGCATCACCACATTATCAAGGCCAAGAGGCCACTCAAGGATAAGGGTTAAAGAGTGTACAGTAGAAATTGGACAATATAGTAATAATTAGTAATGAAAATTCGGTAAATTTGATAACTTATATGGAACGGCTCATCAAGAACTTATTTGTGTTAAACTTGAACACAACTATATTGTAGTCAGCCGGAAAGCAGGAAAACGGAAGACAATTCCACAGGCGTGCAGTTCTAAGAAAGAAGCTTTGTTCATGGAATCTACATTTAGGTTTAGGCACAGATAAAGAGTGGGAGGAATTATTGATAGTGTTTTCAGCTAGACGAGTGTTTCTTGTGAAAGTTTGGTGAAGGGGGACCATAGATTGAAGCTCAGTCGAACACTTTCCATGAAAATAACGATACATCAGAGACAAACTCGCAACATCTCTTCTGTGAGATAGAGGTTGCAGGGAAGAGAAAAGGACATCTCCTACGAGGCTACAAAGTCTATTTTGAACTCTATCAAGGCAGGACAAGTCCTTTCTAGAAGCTCCTGCCAAGATGTGGCAACAGTATTCCATTCTTGGACGTACCTGGCTCTTATATAGATAGAGAATTGCATCAGCAGTGAGATATCTACTGGATCGATAGAATGATCCCACCATTTTTCCAGCGGCCTTGGCAACAGATTTGATGTACATGTTCCATTTAAGATCAGGAGTAATGGTCAAGCCCAGAAGCTTGTCAAAACTTGAGGCCTCCTGAAGACGAGAGCCATTCATTTCAATTGATGCCAGATGTGGATCAGAATGTTGATGATGTAAAGAGAGAAGCTTGGTTTTAGATGCATTAAAAGTAACCAGCTACTCCTTTCCCCATTGTACTACGTGCTCAAGATCAGAGGAGAGAGAATCGGAGAGAACTTTGTTGTTTACTGTCTTAGATGTGCTACCATAGATGATAGTGTCGTCAGCATAAATGTCTACAAGTGATGTAAGGATGTGATTTGGAAGATCATTAATGTAGATCAGGAAAAGAGTTGGGCTCAAGATGGACCCCTGAGGGACACCAGCATTAATACTGAGCTTCTGATTTTTGCCCCTCAACTACTACTCTTATGAACCTATCAGAAAGAAATGATTTAATAATTGAGAAGACATTTCCAGCTATACCATAGCTGAAGATCTTGTGAAGTAAACCTTTATGCCATACCCTATCAAAGGCCTTAGATATGTCAAGAGCCATTGCCTTAGAAAGGTTGCCTCCGTCGAGAGATTTGCTAATCCTATGAGATATAACTGTAAGCACATCTGCTGTAGATCTAGCAGAACGGAAACCATATTAAGTGTCACTAAGGAGGTTATTTTTGTTGAGATGGTTGATTACTTCTGTATTTAACACAGATTCCAGCAACTTACTCATGACGCACAGGAGACTTATTGGCCTGTACTGAGAGGGGGATGAGCGATCACCTGAATTCTTAAATACAGGGCATACTGATGAAATTTTCCAAGGTGATGGGAAGGTATTCTCCTTAAGACAACGTTTAAACAGTTTTGTAAGTATGGGCGCTAGTTCAGGTTGAAGTTTTTTGAGTACTATAATTGGAATACCGTCAGGGCCAGTTGCTTTACTGGAATGAAGGTTTTTGATTAGCTTGGCAACATCACGTACAGATGGGAGTCATTGTTTCCTTGATGATCAATTTAAAATGTTCAAGGGATAAAGCCTTAAAGTACATCAGAATAAGATACTAAAATATATCTTGCATGATTAGAATAAGGTTTGTTCTGAAAAAATTATGAATTATGTGAAGTTGGGGATGGCAGTAGTGAATTAATTTGGACTGAGAATCTAGCTTAGCCAAATTCGAATCCAGTCGGTTCGATATTACTACTTTCGATTATGGATATTCACAACCCTTACATTGTATCTCCTGTAAATATCTGATTTTATAAAGAATCTGCGTAAATAATGCAAACAACAGAATCAATTTATTCAAAAAAGGGTTTACCATGCTAATTCATACAAAGTTATTTTTTACGTTTATGACTTCAAAATGAAAAATATTCTCAAATTTTATTCCATGTAATCTAACTTTTGTTTCAATCTAGTTATAATCTAATGTGAAATGTTTCAGTGCGGGTTTATACTTCCTCTCTTAAATATACTTCATAAGTAGGTGACCATTTTTACGAGATATCTAGTTCTAATAACCTAAAAGATGGACAGATTGTTTTCGTATCTTACAGATATAGAAGAAAATAATTAGAAATTACAGACTTTACAAAAACCGGTAATTCATCACACTATATTAGACAATTATGAAATGTCTGTGAATTGATGAGATTTCGTAAAGTGTTTAACCGAAAATAATATAACTGAAAATACTTACATGCTGATACAAAGCATCCGATGATTGATACTGAAATGTGCATTTTACAACTTGGACCTTCAGGCGTAAAGTGAATTTTTACTGCATCAGCTGTTGTACCAAATGGAATACTTACAATATCAGTCGGCCCATTGTTCTGAAGAATTAAATACATCATAAAATGAATAAGAACTTAATGAAACTTTGCTGCCAAATTAAACATCTATGTATAAATAATATTCATAAAATCCAAAATATTGATTTGTAAAGATGTAAACGATGGAATGCTTATCACTCTTTGAATTCAGACAAGGTTTGTTCTTTTACATCTTTCAGCGTTTGATGAAACAATAGACTAGACACTCAAATCTTGATATGTAAAACGGCTAAAAAGGAAATCGATATGAAATATTTGGTTAAGGTTTTATCTCTGGAAAGATGGGAGAATTTTATTGTTGTTAAATAGAGTATTTTTTAGGAAATTAATAGATGTTCATAGTAAAATAAAAGTATCATTTTTGTGTAAAATTAAATGTGAATTTAGAATATTTCATTTTTGGACCAAATCAAAATTAAAAATAAAATCACTGTTTTTTCTATCATTTTGCAAGCAACAATCTCATTTCCCTCCTAAATCATAAAATAAAAATGAGAAAAATATATTCTATAACCAATTAAAATCTTAAGTAATTTCATCATATTTTCATCCATTTCTTATGAAATATAAGATTTAATTTCAATTTAACAATTTTCAGTGAACATTTCATACAATATGTAACTTTACTAATGGCTTATTTTTAGTTCAGAATTCATTCAATAAATTATATTTTTGATTATTCAGATATTACTACTACATTGAATTACAACTAATTACTATTGCTACTACTGATTATAGTTTTATACACTATTTTATTAGACTATATTAATAATAATCTCTCACTAATAAATTACACACACAAGAAATAATAAAATAATTCTTTTAACACACACACACACACACACACACACACACACACACACACACACACACACACACACATATAAATGTATATATTTCCTATTGTTAGAGTAAAAACTTTGGTATTTTTTGCATCATTTTGAACTTAGAAACTTTGAATTTCCAACTGAATCTTCTATTTAGTCTACATAGGTAGAATGTTTTTTAGTTAATGATGACGAGAAAAAAAAAGTCTCATTTTAGCATTTAATAAACAACTTTATTTGTCATCCTCATTAGTAGCATGTACAAGAGAGAAACGGGTTAGTAGGTGGAAATGTTCTTGTGTAAAAATAGATTTAATATATTGCTGGTTTGCTGAGGAGAGAACAGCTCAGTTCACACTTGCTTGCAGTCAACAGTCATCAGGACAAAGGAGGCTAAATGAGAAAGAAAGAGCAAAGTCTTCAGTGTATTTACATGTTGTAGTGTGTGTGTGTGTGTGTGTGTGTGTGTGTGTGTGTGTGTGTGTGTGTATTGGTGGATTGGTGAGAGCAGTTCTGTAGTATGATAAAGAAAGTTTGTGTGGGTACCGCATCTGAAAATAAATGGGAGTTTGAAGAAAACCATATTGGCTTGTTATACTCACTTTGGTCGGTAGGGGGGGGGGGGCTGAAGCTCCCTGGCGATGTGTGCTGCTAGGCAGAGCAGGGAGAAAAAGGAGTAAGAGTTTCAGATTTTGCCTTTTATGTACTCGGTCACGTGATTGAGAGCTGGCTTGTGATTGGACAAGCCAGGGAGAAAATGGATTTCAAATTTCAAGCCGCGAGAATCAGCTCCTGCCTGTGATTGTAGCAAGTTTCCACTGCTACAGATACCCCCTTGTTGGATTGATTTTCTTCCGAAAACCAAAAATGTTTATCAGAATAAAAGAAAGGTTCTTTTATGTGTGTCAGTTGTAATTTAGAAAATTCGAAGTAGTGAGGATTTTGTAATATGTTTGTTTGTGACAGCTGCTTGTGAAATCAGTTTTTTGTGTCAACACAAGACTTGATGCTTGTGACCATATTCAAATTTATTTCGTAGAATTATATAAAATTTCTTTAAATTTGAACTATTTCCATGGAAATTAAAGTCGTTAAGTTGCTCGTTGCTAAACATCGGTGACAAATTGTTTTGTTGACAAGTTTACTTCGGTGGAGGTTGTGAAAAAATAAATGTTTCGAGTGTGTTCTTCTGTGAAGAGAGTTTTGGATGACTATTCGCCAGTAATGCATTTTTGTTGGACTCGACTGTTCAGTAAACAGTTATTTATTTTTTCTGTAAAAAAAAAATGTTGCTTTTCTGTAAAAAGAATTTTTTTTGTAAGATAATTTTGAGAAGGGAATGTCTCTTGTAGCAGAGAATATTTGCGCCATGTGTGTAAATGGAGACGAGTTGATTCATGTTTTTGTTGTTGTTTACGATGCGCGTATAAGGCAGGGAGTTGATAAGAGAAAAAGGTAGGAAGAAAAAAAGCAAAATTCCAGGCCAGATATTAGAATTTTTTGTACACCAAGAAAGTGTTAACTCTTTTTATAGATTGGTGTTTTTTATATGTAGTCGTTTTGAAAGAAAAGATGTTTTTCCTTTATTTTGTGCGTTTCGATGGAATATATCTGGTTGAAAATTATTTCCTCATTTTCCGTGAAAATGTAGGAAGTATTTTTAGTGAAATGTGTTTCCGCTAAAATGTTTTTAGCGTTGTTTATGAGACACATGTCTTTGAAAATGGTTCAGCTATTTAGTTTTAAGTGTCCAGCGATGATGTTTTGTTTTTCTTTTCAGTGAAAAGAATGTCTGGTGGTAGAACAGTGTTCTAGAGAATTCTCAAGTGATGAGTAAGCGACATTTGAAGAATGCTTTTGCTTTTCTATGAAATGTACGTACTTTTTTGTGATGAGTATGTGGTCAAAATGAGTTTTTGAAAGGAAAGAATCCTGTAGCAATGTGAAATGTTAGTGATACTGAAAGTTTGTTGTTTTTAAGAAGCTAAGCATAACGAAAATAACAAATAAAGCTGTAGAAGGTTGTGTATTCTGGGGTCACCATTTTAATTAAATATGATGATTCCTCCAATCATGATTGTGTAGAAGTATTAAGAAATGTTAATATTTAACAATAACATTTTTTTTTGCATATACATTTTGGTGTGAATAAAATCTTTCATAGTGTTGGTTTATTACATTCAAACTGTCTTCCTTTTCTTCTAGTCCATGCATATCATGGGTTATCTTCTGTATTAATGATTTATGTTTAGCAATACGTTCAGCTATGAAAACGTTTTTTTTTTACATACTCCTAATAAGTAATATTTTGATAACTTACCTTGATTCTGTGTATATCTCCATGTCCACCTCCAATAAGGAAGACATCAAATGTTCCAACACATTTAGATCTTTGTAGCCTTATGTTGGCTCCATAAATGAAAGCATCGCCCACAAAAAAACTGACTGTCTTTTTCTTATCACCAGATTCAGGTGTCCATCCTTTTCCACCAGGTCGGATAGCAACTTTATGTTCTTCATTACTGGATACATCGATATCCCAGTTTCTTATCAAAGAAGAATCAGCAAGGCCATCTTGTTTCACGCATAAAGAAGCTGAAACAAGAAAAGTATCTGTAAACTTACTGTCTAAAAAGAGTGTAAATAAAGAAAAGGAAATAGAATAAGATAAGATATTAAAATGTCCAAATTGTTGCATATGAGGGGCCCAACGTAAGTAACAATTAAATTAGCTAGTGCGTATTTTGGTAAGAGTCATATTAGTACATGTCAAGATAACCCAAATTGTGAAACAGAATTGTTTTTAGGACTGAATGGAAAATGTGTGACTGGGCAGGGACAGAAGTCAACCGTGCTTGAAAAACAGGTGTGGAACGATATTAAGATGTGACATGAGTCACGTTTTCGAGTGAAATAAACGTTTTTCAAATGTTTTTCCATGGAAGTCAAGCAAACTGAACATGCAAATGATGTAAAGATAATCTAAGCTGAATTTTACCAATTTCTCAAAAAGTCTTTCTCTTAAGTTCATCCTCTTGAAGAAACCCAGAACATCCTTCTTGTGAATGAAAAGTTTATTTCGCCCAAGTGAAAATGATGAGACGATCATGGCTATTCATGAAATGTGGTAATAGCGAAAGAAGTGATGCTGGGAATAAAAGACATGAACACCTGTGCACGTAAAGGTTTTTATTTAGTTTATTGATTGCTCATGCATGAGAACATAACATGTATGATGGAACTATAACAAAATGAAACAAAAAACTTTTATAATTCAAGAATTAATTATCTCACCTGTTTCTGTTGAAGGTATTAGTGGTGTTGCTAAAATAGATAAAACCCAACATAATTAGTATTTTTAGTAAAAATTACTGAAATTAGAAAAAATAGGAAATAAGTCAATTCTTAGAAATGTGAGTGGTTGATGATAAAAACCTAAAATCATTGACTTGAGTGCAACTACCTAAAACCACCTTGGGGGATGAGGCTATCAATAACACAGAAACAATAGCAAAGAGATTTTACAGATGATTTAATTGGATAAATTGTTATTGTTGCAATTAACAATATTTTGTATAAGTTACATAAACAAACTGGAATTATTTCATTCTTAAAGTTTCAGATTGTATTTACCATTTCAGATTTTCGATTCCCTGATTACTGTAAAATTGGTTTCCCTATTTAAAGGAAGCTGCTTTCATCTACTACTTTTAAACTTTCTCAAAGAAAAATTGTATGAGAAAGAGAAAAAATGGATTACAGTGAAAAATTATCCTCTCTCAGCTTACCAGCAATTTCACTGCACTTTTTCTGTATGCAATGCTTACAAGTAATACAAGATTGAATTGCACTCAACTCTATTTCCACAAACTGATCCAGGGAACTTGCCTCTTTTTGGGAACTTTCCAACCACTAATCATCACTTTGGTCTTGGTAACATTCACTTCCAGACCTTTACTTTCCATAGCAATGATCCAAGTCTTTCACAAGTAGATATTCTATTGTTTCACAAGCAAGTACTAAATCATCAGTATACAACATCTTTTTTGAACAAGCAGTACAAAACTTCCTGGACAATGTTTCAATAATGCACATAAAAACAATTGACTCGGTACAGAACCCTGATCTATTCCTATTTTAACATTAAAGATGTCACTAAATACGGTGTTAATCCTAACATTACTTTGAGCATTTCTGTACATTGCTTGATCAATCCTCATCAATCATTCATTTGCTACTAGTTTATGCAAAACCCACCAGACAATCTCTTTTAGCATTTTATCAAAAGCTTTTTCCTGATTTATAAAAAGAAAACAAAGGTTATTGTTATTATTGAGGTACTTGTATTTGTCTCAAGATAAATATAACATCAGTTTTTTTTTCTGTCTGTTTCGATTTACACAAAACCGCACACACCTCGTCTTCTCATGTATCGTTCTCTTTTTCCTCTTCTACTTCTTGCTCTTTTTCTTCTTTTTTCTTCTCAGTCGTCAGAAGCGTCGTCTTTTCTTGACTACGTTTTTCCTTCTCGCTTCTTGCTCACAGTGACCCGTTTTTATGCTCAGCTGAACTCTCATGTGTGCGAGAGAACACGAGATTTTGCGTGATTACTTGGCAATATTAACCGGCCGCCGCCATCTTGTCATTTTTCTTTGGACGTGCCCGCTTTGCAGAATGCACACCTCGAGCGTTTGTCAGGTAAGCCCGTCTGTTCGCAATTTATTACACACTCCCCCCTGATCTTATTATCACAGAAAGAGCCTTTTTCTTCGAGTGCTTCTTCGGAGAGAGGGATTCGGGGCTTCATCATCGTCTGCGCTGTCTTCCGTGATACGAAGGTCGGCGAACCTAAAGCTGAGCATCGCAGTATCACTGTCCGGGTCTTCATCATCAGCAGGAGGGTCAGTACTTTGAAGGCTACCACTCTCAGTGTCGCTGTGCGTTGAAGCCGTCATGAACCAGAATGATGGGTCGCTGATCACGGATTCAATTTCACTATCTTCGTCAAGCAGCAGCTGCGTTTGGAATACTGATCTTAAGTCTTTAATATGACGAGGTACTCCATCAACTCGCACCGCCTGCGGGCTGATCACTTCAGTGACATGACCGGTTCCGTAGCGAGTCGTGCACTGGCCTCGGGGTTTTTTAACCCAGACGACATCTCCTTCTTTTATGTTCTTTTGTGGTGGCTCCGGTTCGGGTAGTGAGCTGCTCTCCAAACCTCTCACCCTGACACGGTATGTATGTAGCGCGTTGGCTGGCGCGGTGGAGGGTGAAACATCGTCCTTAGGGGTGACGTTGTACCAATAGACTGCTTCAGGTACCGTACACCCCTTCCGCGCTGCGATTGTCTTAACCGTTCTGTGATTGCGCTCAATAATCCCATTTCCACTGGGAACATGGGCACACCGAAAACGCAGATGGACACCCCAGCCATCTGCAAACTGTTTAAACGGCTCACTAACAAAAGCGGGGCCATTGTCGGTGAGTATCTCAGAAGGAGGGCCACGCTCGAGGAACACACCTTCCAACTCATGGTGTTGCAGCTTCCCACAACAGATTTCACAGCCCTCCGAGACACAGAGGGGTCAACCAATCTGGCGAAGTAAAGCGTTCGGTTTACACCGGGGTGCACGCTTTGGCAATGGACATCATTAATATGCTCCGGGCTGAGTCTATGTCCCACTGCAGCGCAATTTACAGGTGCTGACTCGTTCACTTCTTTTGGCAGGTCTAGCCAACGGCGTGGCACTCTGGTCAGACGATCCGCCTGATTCAAACAGGACTGCACCAGTAGTGGTTTCGGTTAGGGTAGCAAGCCGCCTCCGGATCAACATTTCGGCCGACGCCTTCGTTCTCAGACGTGCTTTTCCGTTCAAGGCATTGGTCATCCACCGATGCACACACGTGGAATCCGTGATGATGTGAAGGATTCTAGCCTGCCACTGAAGCGCTAGATTGACCCCTTTCAGTGTAGCATCGAGTTCAGCTAGGTTTATATGCTTGGCGTCATTCTCCGGCCGAAGCCAGCAGGCATCTTCTATTATCTTTCCGTCGACCGCCAGAGCAACGCCAAGGGCAAGTGAGCTGGCGTCTACCCAAACTGTAAATTCACTCCCATCGACGCACCAGCTCCCCCGTACAGGGTCATCATTGGTCACTCTGGCCACAACTTCCACCAGCATGCTTCGCAGGGCAGGATCATGCACCTCATCGTCCCATCCAGTTGACATAGAAGTTGCCCGTCGCTTTATGGCCGCTACAGCCACTCGGAGCCACCCACACACAGGGAAGTGACCCACCAATTTTCCGCAAATGGAAAACGTGCTCCGACGTGTGATGGTAGATGGGATTTCCGGGATTTCACCACTCCTTCCCCATTGAAGGCCATCTGCACTTCCGCTCACCTGCAGTCCGAGCACTTTCGCCCCGTCCTGTAGCCGCTCCGGCTCCTTGCACGACAATCCGAAGTGCTCGAAGTGTTCTTTGACCGCCTGGGCAGACAGGAGGCTCTCATTGACAAAAATGTCGTCTATATACGACGATGTCGCATGTTGCACCGCTTCACCTTGACGCCGGATCGCCTGCATGATTGCTGTCATGATGTTAGGGGCTACATTCAGGCCGAATCCTAGCCTGGTCAAGCAATAGCGAGTTCCTTTGATCACCACCGTCTGGAACGGCCACAGCGATTTCTCAACACGTATTTGCAAGTACGCTCTTTGCAAGTCCAGTATGGCTGCTTCCGCACCCTGCCGCCGCCACTCCCGTAGTTTATGAGCACAGACATCAGCCCCCACAGTGTGTGGGTCAACGTATTCATTAAGTTCCCGGTAATCAAGAACAGGTCGAACTTTCTGCTTGTTCTCTTGTCTGACAGCCATCAGGGGAATTAGCCCCCGCGGGGGCCCGAGCTCATCCTCTGGGTATGGAACTAACCAGCCATTATCCAGCCACACTTGAAGTTCTGCCTCGTACTGCCCCCTAAGCCACGCAGGAGGAGGATACTCTGTAAGTCGATTCCGCAATGACACTGGTGGCTGGTCGCCTGCCCATTTCCAGGACGCTGTCCAAGTGTTTATGCCCTTATCGTATTCTGCATGGAAGTCGGGCTCATCGAGAGTGATTGCTGCACACATTTGTTTGTTTGGTCGAGAGAAGCTCACATCACCGGCGCCGTTCACAGTAATTCCGCCTAGCTGTGTGATAGCGTCCATTCCAAGGAGAAGGTCATATCCGAGCAGCTCCCCATCGACCACTAACACCGTCACAGCAACCGGAGAGCCATTGCCAATGCTGATATGAACAACGCTGACCCCACAACACACCAATGACCTTGGCCGACAGTAAGTACAGGGATCCTTCGTTTCTTCCATGTGGCGCAATATTCCTTTCGAAGAAGGGTTTGGGTACAGCCGGTGTCAACCAGCGCTGAACGTTCACATCCATCAACTTGAACTGTTACTGCAGGCAGCGCTTTGTTCAATGCCGCGTTGGGGAGGGTGCTAGCGCTGCGGTGTCCTCCCCTTGCCCGTTTCCCGGACAATTCCGCGCTATGTGGCCTGGCTTATTGCATTGGTGACACCGTATTACTTGTTGTGCTCCATAATTAGGGGTGCACCTTGTACCGCTTTTGCAGTCTCTGGAAAAGTGGTTGGGGCCACCACAGGTATAGCATCGTAGACCCTTCGTTGGCGAGTCCAGAGTGTCAACAGCTGCGGAGACTAGTTCTCGATCGTCTTTCAAGATGTTTCGTGCTCTCGCCAATAACTCCTCCAATCCAATCTCAGTGAGTCTTGACGATGCTCGCAGCAGTCGACTTGCCTCATCCGGAAGTCCCAACAAAAAGGCGCATGCCAATATGCGATCACTTGCACCGCCGAAGGGAGTGGCAAGCTTTTTCAAGTCGGCCATGTAGACATCCACTGTCTCCCCCGGCCCAAGTCGGCGTTCAGAAAACTGCCTCCAGGCGACAAAAGGGTCTGTACCAAATGCCCTGTATAGCGCTTGTGTAATCTGCTCCATGGTCGGATCCTCCCCTAGCTGCTGGTACACGGCATAAGCCCCTTTAGTGAGTCTCAATGGGATAACCATAGCTGGGTCTTTAATCTTGCACAATCGGCAAACGCGCTCAGCCTTTTCCAGCCATTCGACCACCGAGGGACCAGTGGAGGAGTCATCGAATTCCGGAATTAATCTGATGTCAAATTTCTCCATACCAAAGCCGAGATAGCTTGTAAATCACACAGACGTAGCTGGTAGCGCCACATATAGCTTCTCTATATCTCATTCCCTATCTCAGATGGTTACATTTCCGACACGTTTCCCAGACCAGCACGATCAACATGCCTCACTTCTAGATCTCTTTCTGACAACAGTTCCCAATGACTGTACAACAAATGCCCATAGCCCACTCGGGAATGCTGATCACGCTGTGATAATGGTAGAAATCAGCCTAAATTCTCGCCCTAAAACTGAAGACCCACTACTCAAAACAACGAGGTATTACAAAAAGGCTGATTGGGAAGCCATCAGGGAGCTCATCAGAGATGCCCCATGGCAAAATATCTTTACTCTTCCAGCGGAACAGTGTGCAAATGAGACAACTGAATGGTTCAAAACTGCTATTGAAGCACATGTTCCCGCACGGAAATACTATAGCAAGCCCCACTCCCCCCAATGGTTTACTTCTGCTTGTGCAGCTGCCATTTGTCAAAGGCAGCATGCGTTCCGCAGATTCAACCGACATAAGTCCAGCTCAAATAAACAGAAGTTTATAGAAGCTAGAAATAATTGTAAGAGAGTGATAGACACAGCTAAGTCAGATTACTCTGAAACCACCAGAAAGCGCATCGAAGCACAGAAATTAGGAACCCGGGATTTTTGGAAAATCTACAACAGCGTAGTTAATAATGGACAGTCAATTATTCCCCCACTAACAAACAATCATGAGGTTGCTTGCACGGCAACTGACAAGGCTAATCTGCTTGCCAGTCGGTTTGCCTCAAACTCCACACTGAACTCGGTACACCACTCACTCCCTGATTTTCCTCTGCGAACAGACGCCACACTTGACGACTTGAAAATCACCCCTTCTCAGGTACATGCTATTATAAAAAACCTAGACACCTCTAAAGCATGTGGACCAGATCTCATCCCGGCTGTGCTATTAAAAAAATGCTCTGCCGAGGTTGCTCCAGTTCTGTCCAAACTTTACAATAAATGCCTTAACGAATCTTGTTTTCCCGACTGCTGGAAAACCGCCTCTGTGGTACCAGTCTTCAAGAATTCTGGTGAAAGAACTGACCCACTAAATTATCGCCCCATTAGCCTCCTCCCGCTTTTCGCCAAAATATTTGAGTCCTTAGTTAATAAAGCCCTAGTCCAGCACCTAACAGCTGCTAAACTCTTGACTGACAAACAATATGGATTCAGGCAAGCCCGTTCAACAGCAGATATCTTAACTGTAGTTTCTGAACGTATATACCGTTCATTGGATAAAACAGGGGAGGGTAGAGCGGTGGCCCTTGATATATCTAAGGCTTTTGACAGGGTATGGCACGATGGTCTTCTAAGGAAAATTAGATCATATGGAATCACTGGAAGAATTCATAACGTAATTAAATCCTTCTTAAGTAATAGAAAAATCAAAGTTGTCCTCGACGGACGTACATCCAAACAATATGACATAAATGCGGGAGTGCCTCAGGGGTCTATCCTTGGACCTCTATTGTTCCTGATATTCATAAACGACCTCCCTGATAATATTGTTTCGGAGATGGGTATATTTGCCGATGACACCACTCTCTATAACAGATATGAGGGGAAAACAAATGAACACATATCCAAGAAAATGGCAGAAACACTAGAGGATGACCTCCAATCCGTAGTGGAATGGGGACAAAAATGGTTGGTCTCATTCAATGCTGCTAAGACTAAGCTTGTTTCCTTCAATAACTACAAGAAACCTTCTCTACCACCAATAGCAATGGCCAAGAACACATTGCCTGAAAGTACTTCTTTTAAACTCCTCGGCCTAACGTTTACAGGGAATATGAACTGGAATAGATACATTGAGAGCATTGCCAAGGCTGCTGCAAGGAAGGTTGGCTCCCTCTACCGTGCTAGAAAACTACTTACGCCTGCCAGTATCCTATACCTCTATAAGGCAACCATTCGCCCATGTATGGAGTACTGTTGTCACATCTGGGCTGGTGCATCTGCTGCTTGTCTCTCGCTCCTGGACAGGGTTCAAAAAAGAGTCGCAAACCTGATAGGTCCTGAACTGTCATCTGGGCTTCAACCTCTGTCCCATCGACGAGATGTTGCATCCCTCTGCCTGTTCTACAAATACTTTAATGGTGAATGCTCTGACGAACTGCAAACACTTGTACCTCCCCGACGTAACTACCCCCGACAAACCCGACAAGCTACTAAGTCTCATCCCTTTACAGTGGAGATCCCTAGGTGCAAGAAAGCCTTTTACTCCAATAGTTTCTTCCCCAGAACTGCGGGTCTTTGGAACTCCCTTCCGGGATTCTGCTTTCCCAACTGCAATGATATGCAGAAGTTCAAGTGTAATGTTAACAAACATCTTTCTACTCTTCTCCCTTCATAATGACCCCGCTAATTAATTCCCTAATAGTAGCCCCCTGCTTCAAAGTGGCACTGTGCCTTGTTTGGGGTGAAAATTGAATAAAAAAAAAAAAAAAAAAAAAAAAAATCAGAGGTTTTTTTTTCTGTCTGTTTCGATTTACTCAAAACCGCACACACCTCGTCTTCTCATGTATCATTCTCTTCTTCCTCTTCTACTTCTTGCTCTTTTTCTTCTTTTTTCTTCTCAGTCGTCAGAAGCGTCGTCTTTTCTTGACTACGTTTTTCCTTCTCGCTTCTTGCTCACAGTGACCCGTTTTTATGCTCAGCTGAACTCTCGTGTGTGCGAGAGAACACGAGATTTTGCGTGATTACTTGGCAATATTAACCGGCCGCCGCCATCTTGCCATTTTTCTTTGGACGTGCCCGCTTTGCAGAATGCACACCTCGAGCGTTTGTCAGGTAAGCCCGTCTGTTCGCAATTTATTACACATGGTATTTGCTCAAGAATATAAATTGCATTTCATCTACGCTTTTTATTGACTGCAAACTTATTCTCTCAATCATTTTTGGATCTGATCCATAAACTTTCTCTGTAATTATTTCTCTCAACTTCTTTTTCTTTACTCCTGTAACAATTCACAATTCACAGTCTTTATGATCTGATTTGTCAATTTCGTGATCATCATTTCAATGCCCTTTTTACTTGCAGCCTTAAATATTTCTGCAACAATTCCTGAGTGTCCTGCAACATTGTCCTTCTTCATCTTATTCACAACTTCTCGCAGCATTTCTTTCTCAATTCTTAAATTTTCACGAGTGTATGGAAACTCAGTATTCAACAATTTCTCACAGCATCCCTTTTGTCTTGTTCATTTGTAGTTAACACTCCATTGTCATTTCGAATACGATATACATATTTTATCTTTGCCATTTGTTTAGATGTCGTAAATACTTAATTCTTTTGGTTATCCCTTTGTAATATATCTGGGAACTTGGCCTTCTAAATCTCCATTTTGGCTTTGTACATTTTTTTTTTTTGCTTCCCTTTTATCCTGCTGATACACATATTTTATTACTTATTCATTAAATCTTTATTGCAGTGTTTTTTTAATTATCACATTTAATGAAAGCGGGGTCGAATAAGGTGATTTCTAGATTAATATCTAATGAGGCACGTGAGAGTCTGTCAAGTGTGTGTGTGTGTGTGTGTGTAAAATGTTGGAAAAGATTTTTACATACCATTTTGAATTTTTTTTGTGTGTAATAAAAAACATGTGGACTGGAGAGCCACAAGCTATGGTTGAGTATGCAGGTTTATGCATGGTAAAGCAAGTTGGGCAAAGCAAAAATGAGAAAAAAATTTTGCAATCCTAGTTTTATATATTTCAAGGTGATGCTACAGATTAAATTTTGATTAGAACTCACACCCTCATTTGAACAGACATTCAAAATTATTGTCTAATATAATGTTAGAACAGAGACTGAATTTTTTCTAGCAAGAAATCCTAGTTCCACACAACATCGGAATTTCATTTGCTGTTTCAGAAGAAATAACTTTTGTCCAAGTGAGAAACACTACATTTATCTTGAAACATTAAAAATGACAGTGAACCTTTTGTGACTTTGGGACTTTGGGTTGCAAGTAATTTTTCTAGTTAAAATCATTTATTGTAAGTATTCACGTTTTTCTACTTTTCAAAATGTGTTTGTCCAAACATTTGATATGACTTTTTGTTTTTTCCTTAATTTGGTTTTGTTCATCCAAAATAGTTTTTGTAAATACCTTTGAGTATTTTAGGGAAAGATATATGTAAAATAAAATTTTCTACTTTAAATAAGACCATTTTAGTTCTTATTCCTATCTTAATCCTTTCTCGTTTTATTTTGTGGCTACTTAAATATATCTGAAAAAAAAAATCTGACAATATTGCAACTAGTACATTGCAGATTTCTACTGCTTCTCTTTGAAGATCATAATAATATTTAATAAAAAAATATCCTTCTTACTTTCCAAAAATTTATTCAAATACTTACTTGTTGGAGCTGGAGTTGTGGCTATTAAAAATGAAAATAATAAAATATTTATAAAAATATGAAGTCAGTAAAGCATTTTCTTAATAACAAAATTAGAGACTGTTTCTATAAAGTACCACAAACAAGAAGAGAAATGAAAAGGTTAAAATCACAAATCAAATACAATGACAAAATATCTGTTAGTTTGTCCACTATAACAAACTACTTAATAAATTTCAATAAGACTTGTCATACATGTAGGACATTATACAGAGAGCAATGTAAAGTTAGTCTAGGTCAATCTTAAATGTCATGACAGATCAGAATTAAAATAGAAAAATCTATTTCAAATGAGAAATGAATCAGAAGGCAGAATAAATATGTAGAGTCACCTTAAACGAAGTGGGAAGAATCAGAATCAACATTGATTTTTATAATAATAATATGGAATCTACACTTTGTACTAAACAATGACCTTTAAAATGCACACACATACATTCCAGATGATAGTTTGTTCTTATGAATTCGATAAAACAATTCTGTGAATCTTGCTGTGTTCATATAATAGTTTCCAAGATTCATATGCATACTTTCTTGCACATATTGGATACAAAATAGTCTAAAAGTTAGTCTTAAAATGTCTGTCAATTTTTTGCAGCTGACTATTGTACTTTATAAAAAATTCAAACATCTTTGTGCCTTTTTGAACATCCAACATAAAAAATATTTAAGTAAACGATTGTATCCATTCTAACTAAACTGCTAGTCTTTGAAATTCCTTCCCTGTTCTGTTTCTCTGACTAACATGTATAAATTTTAATGTAATATGAACAAATATCTCACTGCACAACTCACTTAAGAAACCCGTATGGATATGGATCCAAATTGTTTCAGTGGTAACATGCCTTATTTGAGATGGTGTATATATATATATATATATATATATATATATATATATATATATATATATATATATATATATATAAATATAAATGCATATATAGCTATTGAACCCGATAAGAAAACCTCTAATTTTTTTAGATAATGTAATATAAACACATATCTCACTGCACAACTCACTTAAGAAACCCGTATGGATATGGATCCAAATTTACAGTAGCCCCCTTGTGTTTCAGTGGTAACATGCCTTATTTGAGATGGTATATATATATATATATATATATATATATATATATATATAGCTATTGAACCTGATAAGAAAACCTCTAATTTTTTTAGATATCTCACTAAACCATCACTCTTAATCTTACAGCCCCTACCACAAACCCAACCTGATGTTTTCTATCTTCACAAATTTTCCAATCACCCAAATTCAATTATAAAACCTGTAGTACCTTCCGTCTTAAGTAGAATATCTAGACTCGCCACTGATAAAAACTTTTGATCAAAACTCTACTTTCTTTATTAGTGCTTTAAGAAATTCAGAGTATATTGAGTAATGTTGTGGAGTCAGATGGTAAAAATCAGACTCCGACTTTTAGAATTCCTAGGATGCTGAGTCCGACTCTGACTCCTTTGATATGTTTGATTCCAACTCCTGACTCTGACTCCCGACTCCTTGACTCCTATGTGGAAATCTATTCTGCAGATCCATTTACCAGCCTCCCAAATCTATTCAACATTTTATAATTACTTTTCATATATATTATGTTTCACCTTTAACATTCATTTGCATGATAAATATGCTAACATGTACACTCAACCAGCTTTATAGAATAAGTTAAGATAAAAAGGGCATAAAAAATTTACAATGAAATTTTTTATGCTATTAGTTCAAAAGGGAATACAATATTTAGGGTTAGGGAAACCTCTCGAAACGCTTCTGAAGTAAAGACACATATTATATAGAGAAGAAATATTTAGAGGATAATATTGCCTTTATGGAAAGAGAATCAAAGGAAAAGCTGGAAAAGCTATAAGGAGCTACAGTAGCATGGGTTGCTTCTTATTGATTTAGGCCCATTTTTGTCGGATAAGATTGAAATTCCGGATCTCAGACTAATCCAAGTGCCAAATTTCATTTGATTCAGGAACTGGATAACTTTCGGGTTACAATCCGATTGTTATCTGATGTAATCCACAGTGATCTCACTCAAAGACAGAATGTTCATTGATCCTGTGTGACGTCACAGCCAAAATGAAAATAGCTGTCCAGACAGAATTTGCAAGGATCCAATGGACCGAAATATCTTGATGAAGTAGAAGCATAGAAATACAGTACAAAATATATCTCCAAAAGTAAAAGCAAAACCATACAAAAACTGCTAAATTGTGCAACTGGTAAAACTAAACAGGAAAACCACATAAAAAAATAAATTTATTGAACTCAAGGAGTCGGAGTCAGATAAAAAAAATTCTGACTCCAATTCCTAGTACTTTTAGAAATCTGACTCCGACTCTAGCTAAAGCCTTCGACTCTGACTCCACAACCCTTATAATGAGAAAAGAAAATACTATCAAACAAAGCCCCCTCATTAGCTGTTTAATGTCCATAATTACGCATGACTTGAAATAAAACAAATATAACAAATCCATCTAATACAATCATTAATAAAGTACCCCCCAAGCAATATAATCACAACTGACAGACTAATTACAATCACTGAAGCCTATGCAACTGTTTGAGGTGAAAGAAAAGCATTTGGTTCAACCTCACCCCCTTTTAGCACAAATGTCAAAACTAACATACCTAAAGAATTTTTCAAGATTGTAGACAAACCTTTCCAATACCCACATAAGTATACTAAATAAAACTCCAATTAAGATTTCTTGCTCCACTATGCAATGGCACAGGCAATAATCACATCAAATAATAAGAAAATTAAAATAACTCAAACAATTCCCTTCCCTGTATCTGATAGAGCTAGTTGCAACTGTCAAAATAAGCAACATTGTCCATTTAAAAATGATTGCAGCTAAAAAGATATTATATATTCATGTACCATAACTGAGTTTCTCTAATAGACCGAACTACTCATTCACTTATGCTAATCCCCATCATTTAAATATTAACAATTTAGCTCCATTAATTATACCAGATATTTCACCCATAATGCTCATAACATCTAAATATAGAAAAGGCAGATGCGGCACTCGCATTTTTGTATGTCTCAAAAAGGCTTTTTTCGCCGACGGTCCCGAGGTTGTTACTATCACTTAGAAGTGTTTATATAGCCTCTAGATAATAATAATAATAATAAGGATTTGGGAATGTGGGTCGCATCTAGATTTATTTACAGCAACTTTTACAAAATTATTACTATTTTGGCTTCTCACGTGTTGATTCAACTTTTTCGTATAAAAAGCGAAACTAATTCAAAGCTAAGACATTGTTCTCGGCAATCGCGCTGGGAACGTAGCAATCAGCTTTAATGCAAAGAAAATTCCTTATATCAGACGATTGCTATTCAATTTGGACAATCCCCTTTTGATGGGGAGCTGGTTTCTCCCCAACATCTTGGGGAAACAAAACCAGCCAAAGTTGAGTAAACAAACAAAAAAATTGAGTAAACAAACAAAAAAATTGAGTAAACAAACAAAAAAAAAACCCTGCAGTAAATGTTAACTCTGTTACTTCTATTTGACCTCATTAATGAGGTCAAATAGAAGTAACAGAGTTAATTTTATTGCGGGCACCTGTCAATTCAAACATCTTTCCGTTACTATTTCTTGGTTGGCGAACAGTTAACGTCACACTTTTTTTTTTTTTCACACTTTATTATTTTCCAACTGCGCCTCTACCAAAACTTTATTTTTAAACAAACACCCGGGCAACGATTTTTTTTTATTATTCTTTTGTTTTGATTTACTCCAAACACCCCGCTAGTTAATAATAATAACAATTTACCTAATAATCCCCATTACTTCATTAATTGGGCTATAATTAACAAGTCAAAATCATACACCCAGGCTCCAATTCTTGTCACCTTTACATTTCGGAGGCTGTAAGAATAATTACGTTCCCTCAGAATAAAAATATAATTATCAAAAAATGAACTTATTTCACAATGCAAACACATCAAAAAGTTCAAATATAATCAATTCGAAATCACTTAGTCAACCATACACCCTCTAAACTAGACAAGCACCAATTATAAATAATTCCTCTAATTCTCTAGACACCAGATAAATTCAGAACTATTGATCCCAAATTTTCTATTGAAACTTTTCAATATTCTTAAAGGTCACTTATTTCCATAGAAAACCCATGCCACAAAGCTTGTTCATTTTTCTGCTTTTTCTAATACTCACTTAGGACTCAATTGCTACTCAACTCCCCACCTTCTAGACTTGATTATTACCCCTTACCAACGTAGTATTTTCTTCAATTTTCTGCTGTTATCGATTCACCAGTTACAATAGTCACCCATATTTAGATTGCCCTCTAGGCATACCCACAACCCCTTTTGGTTCTATTAAATTTTCCTTTAATAGCTTATGGAAATCCCCCATAATATGCTAATTAGTTTTAATTACCATAATTTATAATTTATATAACCCTCTTATTTTGCGACTAAAATAGGTTCTAAACCACCAAACACCTCCTGCATCGCATCCCACGATTTTAACCTTTCACCATTAATAACTGCCCAAACCAATTAAATTTTAATTTCTTAATGTATCACTATTCTTCAATTATCACTATATTTCTATTTTAATCTGTTAGGCTAAAATGGATTATTTCTGCTTTAACTTTAATTGCTAAATGATCTCTCATTTGAACGGGTTTTCATGGTTTGTCATAAACCATCACCATGAGCATTCAAATTTGGTCCATTCAATTTATCATTTTCAATCCTTTCATAATATTCTTCATTAGTCAACTAACAATCCCATTAAGTGGTGACTTAGTAGTAAAGTAATCATGCTTAAGACATAAGAATAATGTTGACATGAAAATGAACGAACTTACATGCTGATTGAAAACATCCTATGATGGATAAAGTTATTCGCATTTTACAATTTGGATTTTGTGCAACAAAGTGAATCGTGACTGTATCTGCTGTTGTACCAAATGGGATGCTTAAAATGTCAAATTGTCCATTGTCCTAAAGGAAAAACAAAAGTTGATATAATATTACATTGAAATTTGAAAGACTCGGGCTAAAATGTGAATAAAATACTTGCCTAGCTATTCCATCAACAATGGCAACGTCAATATTAAAAAAAACATTATTAAATATACTTTAAATAAGCATTGCAAACAAATAACAATATTATTTGTATGAAAACAGACATTTTTCCATAAATGTTTTAAAAATAATTGCTTTGAAAATGGATAATTTTAATGAAAAAAAAAAAAGAAAAAAAAGACCATCCAATTATGTCTAGCTCCTGTGAAGAATTGTTAAAATTTCATTAAAGCTTTCTTAATTTAATTACAAACAACTTCCCAATGACACTTCATGCTAAATTTGATTTGAGTCTGTACAGTAGTTTTTAAAGCTATAAGTGTTTATTTTTGTAAGTACTGGTAACATAACCATTATTATCCTCTACTCACTATTTCAAACATACCTTATTCCAAATTTAATGCAATTATTGTACATTCGATAAAAACATGTTTGAATTTGCTCCATGATTTTAAGATGAAATTTTTGGCGAGTATGAAGATGTGTTATTACCCTGAAATCACATACAAGAAGATTGTTGCATTGCACATTTCATGGCAGGGATGACTTTAATTTTCTTTAAGCAGCAAAATGTAGTCAATATGTGTTTTCACTCCTCTAGTTATATAAGATTAGATGGTGCTATTTCTTCTTGGACCAAGAGTTCTCGATCACTAAAGTGTTAGCCATTACAAACTCCAGTATCCTATTCCCAATTGCCAGCATTTTTGTTTGTGAAATAAAACCTCTGACACTTTTCAAGATGAACTGCAAGCTGTTGGATTGGAGGATGCCTTTCATGAATAGAAAATCTCCAAATATGCAAAATGCTTCATTAGTGCCGATATATCTACCAAGTTCATATCGAGTAATTTCATCACTAACATTTTTTGTAAGGAAAACATGGCTGCATCAGATCCCTTATTTATTTATTTGCAAACATATTTGATAGATTTCACAGAATTGCAAAATTCAACATTTATGTGAACATTGCATGTCTTTGAAAGTAAGGGAGAGTAAGGTACCATCCACCTATTGTCAACTTCATGCCTATCAGCCATAGTTTTAAAGCCACTATCTTCAGGCGATCTTCTCCTATAAGATGGATAACCATCCTAACTAAACACTTTCAACTAGATATTTTTTAGGATATCTTTTTGTACATTGGCCACCAACCATGCAAGGTGAATTTCTATAGATATTATCACAAGGCCGATGCACTATGTGTCTCTTTACTATTTCAAATAAAGTTGGATCAGTTTGTATATCAAGTAACTCAGCTGATATAATGGAATCAATTTGATTGGAATTGATTTTTCTGGTAAGCCACAATAATATATGTGCATGAGGCAAGCCTCTCTTTTGCCACTCAATTGTGTACATGCGACATCGTAGTGAACCAACGATTTCTGATTTGTTTATCAGATTCATCACTTTATATTTAGGCGAAACACTCTGGCTAATAGATCTTGTCAATTGATGTATGTTTGTCCAGGGAGAAGTTCATCTTGCATTTCCTTCCACTTTGGATTTGAAGTGAATGTGATAAACAGGTATGATTTTCCATAATTTCTGACATAATTCAATGCATCTTGGGTTCTTTCATGCATATATTGTAAACTACCTGTGAAGCTAAAAGGTAATATGCATATCTAACCTATATAGTTATTTATATGATCTTTTATATGTATGAATCTACCCTTAACTTGTTTTAATGAGTTTTGATATATAAAAGTTTTTCTACTTCAAATTAACTTAAAACTGCAAACTGATGGAAGAGATTTTGACTTCTGTGAAGATGATTGAAGGAATTATCTCTGATCATAAAATGGTACACATAAAAATCCAATACATGAAACCTGTTTTGTGGGATTTCCAAACTGGTTTTTGGTCAAGTGAGGTGTGATGAAAGGACTATAACCCAAATTTCTTTTCTATTTTTAAATTATTTTTAGTAAAAAATAAATTCTGATTCAATCAATCAAACTATAAAAATATTTGTGAAAAGTAAAGAAATTCCATTTTTTTGCATTTGAAATTTTTAAGAAATCATTATAAAATATTTGTAAATAAAATGTGTTTTGTTAATAAATTATCTAAGTGTAATATCTATCATGGAAAAAAAGAATTTTTAATTTTATTTTCAAATTTTCCTCGTCAGTCAGAGGAGAACAAATCCTTTTCGACTGAGGTAATTCTTGCCTCTCACAATCTTCATTCATACTTCATAAAATCAACTCTGTGTTTTACTTGGACATACTCTATCTACATTATTATTTAATTCTTTCATTTATTTAATAATAATAAATGAATCGCCATCTAAAATATAAATGTTTTTCATCCTAAAATATGGTTTAAGTAAAATAATTTGTTTGGAAGTATTGTCGAAACCAATTTAGGTGAATGAAATAGTATTTGACCAATATTTAAATAATTTATGATAAAAAAAATGGGAGAGTTAAACGAAACGTCTTTAAGTAACTTTAAAAATAAAAAAAAAATCAGTTACTTAATGGGGACACGAACACACAGAAAGAAAATAATATCAAATAATTTAACCCTTCCATTTTTATCAGAAATTATTTAAATATTGGTCAAATTCTATTTCGGTCACATAACTTGATTTCGACATTACTCACAAACAACTTATTTTTCTTAAACTATATTTTAGTATATAAAATTAAAAAAACATTCCATGAAAGTCAGATAGACCCCATAATTTTATTATACTATATTTCTTCAAACTGAAACATTCACTTGAATTATACTTATGCGAATAGATATCAAGTCTTTCTTAAAGTTTCTGGCAGCGTGAACGCAGACCCTCAATTTTATTGTACTATCCCTGTTCAAGCTGGAACATACTTATCAAATCATTCTTATGTGCATCTATATCAAAAACCCTTTTTTATTTCCATTCTTTGGAAACCTGGCGCGCATACAGACCCCAGAGATTTTATTAACCACCCCTTTCAAAATGTAACATACCCATTTTTGCTCCTTGATACCTCTTCTATCATTGTATGTGGTCAGTTTAATAGTAAACCATATAGGAGTATTTTCGTGTACAGACACACAGAGACATTCAGCTTTATTATATAGATATTATTACTATAATAATTGTTAAATATCTACAGACACTAGTATTTTATCCTTTCAGGTATCATTAGTGCAGGGTGGCACAATTACTGCGTGTCAGGAGATATTCAAACCTGGCCACGAAGCCATCTCTGACTCCATTAGCAAGGAACAAACCCACACAGCCAACTTTAACAGTGAGAAATATCGTTGAAATTTAAACATTTATTTTTAAATGTCGTAACATCCGTCCATAATGATCTAATCATTATAACATCATGATCTGCGCATGCAAACTTAAGTGACTGACTTTTATTTCAACTTTAAAATGATCAACAATAAGAACCAATTTCTTAAAGGGACTGATATAATTATTACTACAATAATTTTAAATACCTACAGACACTAGTATTTTATCCTTTCAGGAATCATCAGTGCAGTGTCACAATTATTGTTGGTTATGAGATTCGAACTTGGCCACAAAGCCATCTCTGACCTCATTAGCAAGAAACAAATCCACACTGCCAACTTTAACTGTGAGAAATATCAATGAAATTTGAACATTTATTTTTTAAATATATATATATTAGATCAGAAGATTTATAGTGACACACGGACGAAAATTATTTAAATTAAATTTTAATATTAAACTCTGTTTCGATGACAACACATGGCATATAATATTCTTAAAAATTCACAAAATGTCTGACTTTTCACAATAAATTAAACTAAATAAATTTTGTATTATGGCTTATCTGTGTTAGAAAATTAATAATGATTGATTAAATAGTTTAGGAGTTAATCCCGCACATAGAAATGTATAAACATATATACCTAACTTGAAATGAATAGAGATAGAAGGATTTATAATCGAGTAATAGTTTTTTTTTTAATTCAGTCTATTCTTTACAGATATTTGTAGTTCTTGTGGTGGCTAATAACAAACAGATGTGTTGGTACAAAGAATATCACAGATTTGATCACTCTTCATAACAGGAAGGTGTACTGTTCCAGTGAACTGATTTGACCATCCATCCATATGTTTATCCAACTCTGATGATGCTTTTATTAAGTATATTATAATATGAGTATAACTTGCTAAACCATACATGTGATGACATAACAGAACATCGACCTCTAGACAGAGTTTTGTTTTGAAGCATGTAGCAAATTGGACTGGATTCTGAAAGGAAGAAGCTAAAGAAAGAAAGTGTGATAAAACTGGCCGCAACCTTTTTATGTTTGAAAATATCAGTTCTGAGCAATGTGAAATTTCTTTGCCAATTTGAGAAATGAAAATGCCATGCAAATGAATACATCAAACCAACTTTGTTCACTCAATTTCACTTGTAGACTTCTCATACATGATTGAAAAGACATTTTCACAGAATAAAAATATTTTCTTTATATTACAACTTACCATATGTCCATTTCCTTGTCCATCTCCACCAAGGAAGACATTATATTTTCCAACACATTTAGATTTTAGCACACTCAAGCGGGCTCCATAAATGAGAGCATCACCAACAAAGATGCTGACTGTCTTTTTCTTATCTCCAGTTTCTGGTGTCCATCCTTTCCCACCTGGTCGGATAGCAGCTTTATGTTCTTCATTACTGGACACATCAATATCCCAGTTTCTCACCAAAGAAGAATCAGCCATGCCATCTTGTTTGACACATAAAGAAGCTACAAAAAATATACATATTTATTTGTATTAGGTTACTTACATATCTTCATAATAATTTTGATGTCTATAATATTTTCATTGACTTTACAGCCTATTTGGCATCATGGTTAATGTGTTTGCTAATGAGGCAGGAGATTGGATTTCAGTTCTCGTTTGTATCATACCAAAGATTTAAAAAATGGTATTTGATGCTTCCTTGCTGAATACTTGGTATTATAAGATGAGAATAAAAAATAAGTGGAGTCATCCATAGAAGGGTGTGCCACTCTACATCTTGGTTTAGTAATCAATGGAAAGAGACCTTTAGGTTGCCCATGACCAAACTACATGCATAATGTAAATATGACATATTATGAGAAATAACATAAACATTTGCATTAAATTCATGAATTTGTTTCTTTCGTCTGTTTTATGGCCAATTAAGACTTTTTCAGTTATCTAATGCTGAAACACAATACCTATTGTAAACGCTTTATTGTACACAATTAAATTGAACACAAGTTGCTATTTTACCTATACCTATGTGAACTTATAATTTTCTTAACTATATTAGAAGGCAAATAGTTACAAAACATCATAGTAAATCTCATAGTCAGCGATGATATCCATTAAGCCAACCCTGTTTTTACTAATTGCTTTTACTAATTGATTGTTAATTGATCATAAAATATAAATCATAAAAATTAATTGATTGTTAATTGATCATAAAATCATAAAATATAAAAATTAGAAGAAATAGCTTTAGAGACTAACCTGTTTCTGTTGAAGGTTTTGGTGTTGGAGTCAGAGTTGCTGTAAGTAAAATAAGATTTTTTAAATTGCCTTTAGATGATATATGATGAGAGTTAAATCAAAAATTATATACATTTTTGATTAAGATTTTAAGTATATTAACTTTTTAATAAAAAAATTTTTAAATTACCTTTAGATCATATATGATGAAAATTAAATGAAAATTTATATAATTTTTTTATTACAATGCTTAAAATTGCCTTTAGATGATATATTATATAAATTAAATGAAAAGTTATGTAATTATTTTGATTATTTAATTAAAAAATATATTAAGTTTTTAATTAAAAATTAAAAAATTGCCTTTAGATGATATATAATGAGAATTAAATAAAAATTATGTTTATTTTTTGATTAAATATTTTTAATCCAAAAATATATTAATTTTTTTAATTAAAATTTTTTAAATTGCCTTTAAATGATATATGATGACTATTAAACGAAAAATTATATTCATTCCAAAAACATATTAATTTTTTTTTAATTCAAAACAATTCCTGAATAGCATTTTTAACTTGATAACATTAAAAAATATATAAAACTGAAAATATTCAAGTTTCATTGAATAAAAATTCATTTTTTTATACCTTAGTTTATCACTATAAAAGCCAACATGTGGCGTATTACTGCCACATGTTGGATTATTGCACCAATCACTTGTCTCTCCCTTTTGGACACAAAACATAGAAACAGAAGTCTGTGTTGCATCCCTATGCTTGTTTTACAAATACTTCCATGGAAATGCCCTGATGAACTTATTGCATTTTTAATCCTCAACAAAAATATCCCCGACTTAGCAAACTAGCAGCAAAATCACAAAAGTTACTAGATTTTCTACTTTAATAGTTTCCCCAAACGGTTTACATTTGCAATTTAGTTCCTGCTTCCCGAAATGTACCAACACTCAGAAATTTAAATGAAAAAAACTTGTTGTTCGCCTCCTCTCAGAGTGTCTTCCTCATACTAGCCTCATGCTTCAGTGGCTTTATGCCTTGTTTTGGGGAGAGAAAACGCTGACTGTTTGCATATAAACAGGAGATTATAGTAAATGTGAGTTCATCGTTTGTTCCCTTAATGTGTTTTTCCTATATGTTTTAATGACACATTAATACATTTAATTCTGGGATTGAGGTATGTTTGAAACAAAAATTCTGCTTTAATTGTTCTAATTAGTCATTTATAATCAACTAAACAAATCATTCATCTCTTTCTTAGTTATGTAATTCTCTAGCTTCTCTCATAACTCTCTAATATCTCTCAATGTTTTCGTGGGCATTTAGATATAAATTGACTGCCTTTTTTAGTGTAAGCATCTAATTTTCATATGTGTGTCTGCACACCCCACAAACAGGTATGTAAATTAGATAGCAAAATAATAAGTCTACTTATAGCTATATATAAATTATACTTCTATATAAAATAATATTAATAATAATAATAATAATAAGAAGAAGAAGAAGAAGAAGAAGAACAACAACAACAACAACAACAACAATAATAATAATATCAAGAATAAGAAGAATAAGAAAAAGAGCATAAAAGTAAAGAAATTGATTTTAATTATACAGATATATTAAGGTTTATAAACTTTGGAATTAAATAAAAGTAGAATAAGTAGTGTTTCTGGCTGTGACCCATATAATTAGCCAAATCATATAGAACTCTAAATGCCAGTGTTAATGAGAGCAATATTTTGAAGAAAGGTGATATAAATAATACTTGAATATATTCATGCAACTTTATATCTTCCAATGCCCCTCTTTCTATTTCTGACACTATAATTAAGATACTTACTTGTAGGTGCTGGAGTTGTACCTAAAAAACAGATATAAAACATAATTGAAATTAAGTATGTTTGTTTTCTGTGTTTCTTTAACAGTTAAACTAACATAAATTATGAAATCAGCAGAAAATCTGTTGCATTCAATTTTGCACATATATTTTCAGGAAAAGAATCTATTTCTTCCTCACTACTAGTGATGGCCAATCAATCAAAAACAGCTTTTTCTAAAGCTTATTAAAATTTATGAAAATCCGCTATTTCTGAACAACTTTTGATTTTATCAGAAAGATAAAACCTTGAAGTTTATTATGTTAAAAGCAGAATAATATAATACTTTTGTATAATTTTTAATAGAATTTTAAGTTTTAAATTTTTCAAAAAGATACGTTTAACTCAGTCTTTGCAGAATGTAAATAAAACAAATATCTTTTAAAAGGTTTTCGAATCAATTAAACTAACTTTTTTATGTCTAAATAAAATTTACTATGATAGGTTATAAGAATATGCAAAAATATTAGTAGATAATTACCTTATATTTTAATAAATTCAAATAATTTAATTTTTTATCATGAACTTGTACATTCTACCTACTGCCGCCATCTTGGATTTTAGGTATAGGAACCCAGTCGCGTCTAAATGTTTATTTAAGCATTTCCATGAATTTTAATGTTACTAGACAGGCAAATACATTTTTTTAAATAATTGGATTAAATTATAATTACAAACACCATTTATGGTAAAATATGTTATTTTTAGCTTTATAATTTTTTTCCTTCATAATAATTGATCAGTCAAGCTTTAAATTTTTCCTAATACTTGTTAAAAGTAAAGAAAAACTGCTTTTTTTCTATTTTTACATCAAACAAATTTTTAGCATTATATTTCTCAATTTTAATATCACTTTTAGTCAGTTTTTAATTTCATGATTAAAATTATTTTTCCTTTCTTATTTAATAACAACTAATGAGCCACACTCTTTTTCCATAAACTAGATCATACTGTATTTTCCCCAATTTTCTATTGCATAAATCAAGTTGACAAACACTTAATTGGAATTTGGTGGCCCTTAAAAAGGCCGTTTTTGGTAACCATTATCTACGGCAATCCATGAAAGCTTTGGTGGTTTGGAAATTTTTCTTTAATTTCTGATAATTTTTCCAGGTAGGTGTTGGGGTGTGTTTTTCTTTTAGAGAGTTTGTAGAGATCTAATATTATGTTGGGTTTTTGTATAGTCCATGGAGGGATATCTATTAATTTAGTTTTGTGAATTTTACTTAGTGGGATATTTGTTTCTTTAATGATTTGATTAATTCGGAGCCCGAAAGTCTTTGTTTTGTTTTCATTTTTGCTGAATAATGTTCTGTATGATGGGTTTAGTGTGCAGTTGTGGGCTGGGTTTAAGTTGCAGGATTTTAATTTGATTAGGTAT
Organism: Euprymna scolopes; assembly: GCF_053919585.1. Taxonomy (NCBI): domain Eukaryota; kingdom Metazoa; phylum Mollusca; class Cephalopoda; order Sepiida; family Sepiolidae; genus Euprymna; species Euprymna scolopes. The sequence goes on from NC_136494.1 coordinate 42,844,466, forward strand.
TGTATAGCCAGCTTTTCTCGTCTTAGTTTTTAAGCAGCTAGTACAGGCTATTGGTCTATAGTTTTGTAGGTTGCTATGGTCTTTGTTTGCTTGGGATTGGTATAGTTGTCTTCCATGTTTTTGGTAGTTTTCCTGTTGTCCAAATGTTATTGTACATGTATAGTAAATATTCAAAGGATTCCTGGGGGAGTTGTTTGATGAATTCGTATCGGATTTCGTCAGGTCCCTCTGCTGTGTTGCATGACATTTCTATTGAGTTTTTTAACTCTGTCATAGTGAACGGCTTGTTGTAGTGTTCCATGTTATTAGATAAAAAATTTAATTTTGGTCTTTCCTCTTTTGTTTTGATTTTCTGGAATTGTTGATTATTATTTGTTTTGGAGTTTTCTGCATAGGTTTTGGCCAGTAAATTTGCTATTTCTGTTTTAGTGGTGGTTTTATTTTGTCCTGTTACAAGATGTCTTATAGTGGAGGTTTGAAGTTTTCCAGAAATTTTTCTTACCATTTCCCAAATTTGTTTGGGCTTTGTATTTACATAGTCTTTCCAAGTTTCTTTTTTTTATTATTCTTTTATTGTTCTGTGTGATTTTGCTCTGAGTTTTTTAAATTCAATTAAATTTTGGGTTGTTGGTGTGGTCTTGAATTTTCATAGAGATGCATGTCAGAGTGTTATTGCTTTTTGGCAATCTTCATTGAACCATGGTTTATTTCTCGATGCTTTAGTTTGTCCTTTAGGTATGCATTCCTTTGCTATAGTGGTAAGGGTTTCTGTAAAATGATTATCTTCTAGATCTGAATTTTCGTTTCTTATTAATCTTTTTTTTTGCATTCTCTTTGGAATTTCTCCCAGTTTGCTCTTTTTAGTTTCCAGTACATGGGAGTTTCTTCATTCAGAGTGGATGTTTCCAGTATGATTGGGAAGTGATCACTTCCACAGGTATCATCATATATTTCCCATATAAAGTCCATAAAAGCTTTTGAATCACATAAGCTTAGGTCTATCGATGATCCTGATCCAGTGGCAGAGTTTAAATAGGTTGATGTTGTGTTGTTTAATAAGCATAAATTAGTTCTGTTTATGAGTGTTTCCAATGTTTTGCATTTGGGGTCTAGCTTTTTGCTACCCCATATTGGGTTGTGGCTGTTGAAGTTTCCCAGCAAAAGGTAAGGTTTGGGGAGTTGTTCTATAAGGTCGTTTATTTCTTTTGTATTTATAGTTTCGTTTAAGGGTATGTATATGAAACAGATAGTGATGGTTTTATGTAATGTAATTTGAGTTGCTATTGCTCGTAGCTTTGTTTTTATATTTATTTTGCTATGAGGTATGTTTTTCCTGATGAGTATCATTGTACCTCCATTAGCTCTGTGTCCTGTGTTGTTGATAAAATTGTTGCTTCATAGTGTTTCATTTGCAGTTTGTTTTTTTCTTGTAGGAAGGTTTCTTGTAGACAGATGACAGCAGGGTTTAACTGATATGAGTACCAGTAGCTCGTTGTAATTCGCTTTTATACCCTTACAATTCCATTGTATTATTCTGTGTGTAGTGTTTTGTATTTTGGCTGGTGGTTTGGGTTTTGGATGTTTATTATTGTTATTATTCATCTGTATGTTTTGTTGCTTTTATCAGCTTTCTTGCTTCTGGGAAGGTTTTGTAGATACTTGCAAAAAATCATCCACTTCCATTTTTTGTATTATTTTAGTTTTTTGGTTTGAAACCTCATTTGGTGATATTTCTGTTTTGGATCTAGATTGGGAACGTTGTCAGGGTTTTTTGGTTTCCAGGCTTTTTGATTTTTTTTATCTTGAGTGCCTTTCTTGGCTCTTGATTTCGATTAGTTCGAATTTGTTTTCATCTTCAACCAGCACCATTTCTGTTTTTTGTTTATTATGTTGATTTTCTTTAGGAGGTTTTGTTTTGGTAGGTGAAAAATCCTTGGGTTTAGTAGTACTATTGGATAAGTTTGGAATTTCAGCCTCATCTCTCTGGGACTGGGGATTCTCCTTCAGGTCCCATTTAGTTAGTTTAGTTATGTTTTCCTTTAATGTCTCCATTAGTCACTTTAATTCTTTCATCAGTTCAATTAGGTTGTTTTGTACCGACTCTTGTTTTGAGATTGGGCTATTTGTAGTTTTTACAATACTTGTATATGATAGAGAATCTGGTGTGCCCTCAACTAGTCTTCTTGCCTCCGAATATGGTAGATTTCTGGTGTGTTTGATTTTAGTTAGTTTTCCTTCTTCCAAACTTCACATTCCTTTGAATCAGCTGTATAGTTTTGTTTGCAGTTTGCACATTTTGATGGCATTTTGCAGTTTATGTGTTCCCCAATTCCACCACAGTTTATGCATGTTGGTGATCTGGTGCATCTATCTTCGAGGTGGCCGAATTTATGGCATTTGTGGCATCATAATGGGTTTGGAATATAGATTTCTACCTTTTCTATTATATAGCCAATTTTTATTTCTGTGGGAGGTTTGAGAATATTGAAATTTAAGATGTAGGTGTTCGTCGGGATCATTTGTTTTTTTTTATGTTTATTTTTCTGATTTCTGTGACTCCTTGCTCCTTTAAGTTGTTTTTAATTTCTTCTGGCGAGCAAACTGCAAGTTTTGGGCTCTTTATCACACCCTTTGAAGAGTTCAAGGTGTGTGGGGGTAGGCTTTTATTTTGAGGTTGTGGATGTGGTTTTGATTTAGGAGTGTATTTGCTGAAAGTTTATTTAGTACTTCTATAAGGAGGGTGTTGTTTCTTAGTTTTTTGGTTTGTGTAGTTTTGTTATAGATCTGATTTCTTTTTCTATAATTAATGAGGACAATTTGGTGATTGGAGTACGGCTCTCCATAGATTCAAAAACAATGAACCTTGGGAATATTCTATGATTATCTAATTCTATATCCGAGTCTGATTCATCTTCACTTTCTGGATGGGGGTCTTTTGATTTTTTAGAAGCCATAAATTATATTTTTTCCCTTCATCATCCTTGCTCCCAACCCTCCTCAGAGCCCTAAATTGGGAGATGGTTGGGGAGAAACCCATCCACCTAAACACTTCAGGGATACAAGGACGATATACTCAAACTGTGAGTGTATCTGCTTATGACGGTTTCTTCATTTACTTGGACCCAGCAAGTTATAATAAAGAGCTGTTGTCGCATCAGGTTTCACTTTTTGATTGGCCCTTGCTATCGCCTTCTAGTATCAGTATTTTTTGTTTTCGTTTTTTTTTATAAAGGTGTTTGTGTGTGATGTATTTGTATTTCTCTTTTTGTTAGGGCTTGGCATGACTAGCCAATTGATCGAGTCGGGCCTTCCTGACCGCCATCTAACCAAAGTAAGGGCCAAAGTGGAGTGTTGTAGATTCATGGCCACTTGCATCTGAGTTATGAGGTACTCAGCCATCAGGATCCCGTTCTAGAGCATTACAGGTCGCCACCCACAGCCAACAGGTAGCCCCATTGAGGAACTTTTACTCTCAGCAGGGGGGGGGGTAGTCGGTGTATTCTAATGCTCCCACCGATGGGGTTGGGAAGTGGGGAAGGAAAAAAGAAAAGGGAAGGGAAGGAGAAGGGGGCTGTTGTTTTTTGTTTTTTGTTTGCAGAACACAATTAAGTTTTACAAAAGAGAATAGAAAACAAAAAAACAGAAAATCGATGTAGGTGCATTTTGTCTCAGGAAGCCTGATCTTGTGGCACTAAAAAGATGACTGAAGAAAATTAGTTGAAATTACTTGCAAAAAAAGAAAACTGCAGATGGATGAAAATGACTACAGAATTTTCTTACACAAATTCGATCGAGATATAAGAATGACCATTCAAAAAATTGAAAAATTACAAAAAAAGATCATTAAGCAAAAACACTCCGTACTATTTAATATATATATATATATATATATATATATATATATATATATATACATAAAGAAATTCTTTATTTTCTAAATATTTTTACAAACTTTATGAGAATTTTATATATTTTATATATTTTGTTTCTCTCAAGTTTAATTCCACTTATATTCTTACTATAATCCTCTGATGACAACAATTTAGTGAAATGAACTCACTTTTATAAGCTACTAGTTGTACTAACTTGGCATTGATGCAATAGAGTCATTTAGTTTTTTAATTATTATTTGTTTGTCCATTTTAAAATTTAGGATAGACAATTCCTATTATATTCAATTTAAAACTTTGCTGATTTATATTTCTAGGTAACTATTTTAAACGTTTCATATTAGCAATCGTCTGGGCCAGACTAAGTAATTTTTTAAATAAATTGTAACTAAGTATATAATTATATTATTAATAACATGGTAAAGCAATAACAAATGAAAATAACTAGCCAAAAATAAAGTTTGATTTGTCAGGTTAATGCTTGGGTCTGACTTTGAAAATTTGATAATGTAATTTTATAGATTAGATTTTTATATCTTGTACCCATCAGCATTTATTCAAGCAGTTGCATTATATAAAACCTAGTCTTATTGGTAATCTGTAACTACCAAACAATCATCAGTTATTTGTTGTGATTTGCATCATTGCTAGTGATGACAGACTGATTTCAGATTCATATTTTAATACAGTAGCGCATATCATCATCATATTCAGTTTATTGTCCGTTTTACATGCTGGCATGTGTTGAATGGCTTTTACAAATTGACTTGCAAACTAATCTATTTCTGGCCAGATCTTTATTTATCCCTCTTTCTTCTAAGCCCATTTTTATCACTTCCTTCCATGTTTTCTTTAGTATTCTCCTGTGAATTAATCTTGCTCCATACACTGTTCTACATTTTCTAACCTAAAACTTTCATCCATTTTTTTCAATGTGGTCATACCATCAAAGTCTTCTCATCTCCTTATAATGTCCTGATTTAATTTTCTTCTGAAGTCATTAGATCTAAGTGTATCCTTCAAGACTCACATTACACACTCGTAATATCATTCCGATATCATTTATATCCATGCAACACATATCCTCAACCCTCACTGGCTATGTTTCACCTCCGTACATAATTACACTGCGTACACATTCGACTATAAGACCAGCTTACTAAATACTATTGTACAATAAAGAGGAAGAAAAAAATCAACATAAACACTTACTTGCTGATTGGAAACAACCAATAATAGAAATGACAACTGACATTTTACAGTTAGCATTTGCTGTGATGAAGTGAATTTTAACCGTATCTGCTGTGCTGCCAAATGGTACTTTTATAATATCCTCAGCATCATTGTTCTGAACAAAAAAGGAAAAGGAGACATAAATTAAGATGAAAGCTAAACCAAATAGCATTTCTCTGTTGATTTGTCTCTCCACAATGAAAGGTTTTTATAATAATAATTACTTGATAGTTCGGTCAGAAAAATAAATAAATGTTTTTTTTTGTTTTGTTTTTTTTTATTCAATTTTCACCCCAAACAAGGCACAGTGCCACTTTGAAGCAGGGGGCTACTATCAGGGACTTAATTAGTGGGGTCATTATGAAGGGAGATGAGTAGAAAGATGTTTGTTAACATTACACTTGAACTTCTGCATATCATTGCAGTTGGGAAAGCAGAATCCCGGAAGGGAGTTCCAAAGACCCGCAGTTCTGGGGAAGAAACTATTGGAGTAAAAGGCTTTCTTGCACCTAGGGATCTCTACTGTAAAGGGATGAGACTTAGTAGCTTGTTGGGTTTGTTGGGGGTAGTTACGTCGGGGAGGTACAAGTGTTTGCAGTTCGTCAGAGCATTCACCATTAAAGTATTTGTAGAACAGGCAGAGGGATGCAACATCTCGTCAATGGGACAGAGGCTGAAGCCTAGATGACAGTTCAGGACCTATCAGGTTGGCGACTCTCTTTTGAACCCTGTCCAGGAGCGAGAGACAAGCAGCAGATGCACCCGCCCAGATGTGACAACAGTACTCCATACATGGGCGAATGGTTGCCTTATAGAGGTATAGGATACTGTCAGGCGTAAGTAGTTTTCTAGCACGGTAGAGGGAGCCAACCTTTCTTTGATGCAGCCTTGGCAATGCTCTCAATGTATCTATTCCAGTTCACATTCCCTGTAAACGTTAGGCTGAGGAGTTTAAAAGAAGTACTTTCAGGCAATGTGTTCTTGGCCATTGCTATTGGTGGTAGAGAAGGTTTCTTGTAGTTATTGAAGGAAACAAGCTTAGTCTTAGCAGTATTGAATGTGACCAACCATTTTTGTCCCCATTCCACTACGGATTGGAGGTCATCCTCTAGTGTTTCTGCCATTTCCTTGGGTATGTGTTCATTTGTTTTCCCCTCATATCTGTTATAGAGAGTGGTGTCATCGGCAAATATACCCATCTCCGAAACAATTTTATCAGGGAGGTCGTTTATGAATATCAGGAATAATAGAGGTCCAAGGATAGACCCCTGAGGTACTCCCGCATTTATGTCATATTGTTTGGATGTACGACCGTCGAGGACAACTTTGATTTTTCTATTACTTAAGAAGGATTTAATTACATTATGAATTCTTCCAGTGATTCCATATGATCTAATTTTCCTTAGAAGACCATCGTGCCATACCCTGTCAAAAGCCTTAGATATGTCAAGGGCCACCGCTCTACCCTCCCCTGTTTTATCCAATGAACAGTATATACGTTCAGAAACTATAGTTTAGATATCTGCTGTTGAACGGGCTTGCCTGAATCCATATTGTTTGTCAGTCAGGAGTTTATTATTGCTTGCCTCTCTTTTTTTTCTTTGTCCATTTTTGGCAGTAAGCATTCTGGAACTACTACCCCATAAGCTTATCAAATGGCTCTCATCCTTACGAGGTGGGGGAGATGTTGAGAGCTGTTGAGCCTTTTCTTTGGCTCTCTTATCCTCTCTCTTTCTCCATACACTCTCTTTCCATCACTACATGTTCAGCCTCTCTTTTTCTGTGATTCTCTTGCCCCGGCGATGATTAAAACAAAAAATGCAAGAGATATTTTCTGTCAGCAAAAAAATGGAATTAAAATGTTTTCTCTCTAAAACACATAATCTAATGCAGCAATTATGTAAAAATATACAAATATGAAATATATATATATATATGAAGTATATATATACACAAAATATATATGTATATATACATATATGATATATACATATATATACATATATATACCTATACATATATATATATACACATATATATACATATATATATATATATATATATACAGATATATATATACATATATATACAGATATACATATATATACCTATACATATATATATACATATATACATATATATACATACATATATACATATACACATATTATTTTTAAAATATAATCATCCACTGACACGTGTTTCGTCGACTCATCAGAGGGGCTGAATCTAGCGAGATTCGAAATTGGGGCCCCACGGTAATTAGCCTAAACCCACTGACCCATCTCGCACGACTGTCTGGATATATCGCGATTTACTTAGATGTTGTTTGTTTTGGTTTTAGCGATATGTTTTGAATGAATTCAATTATTTACGAAAGTACATTTTTACCTAAATGCGAGTTGGGAATAATTTTCCCTTTAACCAACGTGGTACCCCCACATGGGGAGCGGTATATATATCATTTTTAAAATATGATTAACCACTGACACGTGTTTCGTTGTCTACGACTCATCAGAGTAGCTGTTGTTTGTTTTGGGTTAAAGGGAAAATTATTCCCAACTCGCATTTAGGTAAAAAAGCGCTTTCGTAAATAATTGAATTCATTCAAAACATATCGCTAAAACCAAAACAAACAACATCTACATATATACATATATATATACATATATATATACATACATATATATATATATATATATATATATATATATATATATATATATATATATATATATATATATATATATATATATACGAAATAAGTTGAATATTTGTATATATTTGTATGTATAATACTAATTCATCAATCAATATGAATTTTGGAGGACAGCTGCTATGTGTAAATTTAGTTTTATGCAAAAGGAGCAGCGTGAGATTTTTCTGAAAATTCAAATGCATATAATTTTTAGTGAAATTTCAACAATAGGTATTAGACATTAATTACTAAATATTCCTCAAATTTCAGTTCCTTTAGAGTTTTTAAAGGATTATTATTTCATTCTTATATTTATTACTAGCATTTCAGCCCGGCGTTGCCCGGGTGTTTAGATGTGTATGTTGAGCAAAAAAAAAAAAAATGGTAGTAGGAAGGCAGGGTCGAATCCGTACCGCAAAGGAGGAAAAGAACGGAGTAAAACCTAACGTTTATGCTGTTACGACCACCGCCAAACTGGAAGCAACATTTTTAAAAATCAAGGCTAGACAATCTAAAGGAGAGGATAACTTTCAAAAATATCGGCGAAAAAGGTGAGCCCCCCCCCCCCTGTAGAAAAGTGCATAGTTGAAGGGGAAGATATTAATGTTTTTAGCCAATTTTTCGGTATTTGTCATATGAGAGGTCTAACTTTAAAACGATACTGATCTTGGTAAAATCCGTCGCCTCTATTGAAAGTTTAAGGCAGACATGCAAACAGACATACATACATACATTTATATATTGGTAACTAAAAATTTTCGACCCAAACTGATGAAAAAGTTTGCCCTATCTCTTTATGTAAAATTTCAAATATTTAGACCAGAAATTGTCTGAGTAATTTGGAAGAGACCGCAGAGGTCAAATTTTTTAAAACTTTGACCCCTATTATGACCCCTTAAAATTTATTGTTTTGGGCTCAAATCAAGTTATTAAGTTAGATCCATGTCCAAGGAACCTATATCTAAAATTTCAAGTGCATAGACCCAAAATTGTCGGAGGAGTTTGGTAGAGTTCTCAAAGGTCAAATCGTTGAACTTTGACCCCTTAATCGTCAAATTTCTGGCCAAAAGCCGATCACATCGATTTTCCCAAATCTCAGTACCCTGTATATCAAATTTCGAGTCTGTAGACTGACAGAGTTATTGCGTAGGGAAATGTACACAGACACACTCACAGACACACACATGGACACACAGACACGTTCACTTTTATATATATATAGAGATTTACATAGCTCTTAAAAAAAACTCACCACATGTTTTAATTTATTTACCTCCCCACAAAGACAGAGATAGACACAAGGTCGGTTTTTAATGTATGGAAAATCCAGCTCCCCTAAAAGAGGCACTCTGGATTATAACAAGGATAAAAATGAGTTGTATAACTTATTAGAAATTGTCCCAAACAAGGTTTGACTTTAATCATATGATTTATATTCGTTTGAATTTATTTCATACATTCTCATCAGACGGTAGGAAACTAATTTGGAGGAAGGAAAACTGAATTCTGACACACTATTGATACATATTGGAATAATGAGTGGAAGAGACTTGCACTATGTAAAACCAAAAGGGTCTCATCCTAAACCTAAAACATATTGATTTCGCATTTGGAACTGTTTTAATCCTTTGAATGGACATCAGATATCAATATGATTCAGACAAAACAAAATGCTAAGAACGTTAATAAAAGATTGCTTGATATTACGGTTCTGGAGTTTTGAGATGAAGATTGGTTATTCGTATTATTTGGATTCTTCATACTACTGTTCTCATCTTGAGTGTCATTTTCACAACGTTTCAGTTGATGTAACCTCCAAATATATATATATATATATATATATATATATATATATAATTGTGAATTACTTAGGATCTCTATCCAGTCATGGCTGATGGAATGAGAGCATACTACCCCCGTGAAATAAAGAGTTTTGCTCAAAAATCCGTCCAAATTCTCGAGTTTGACAGAAATATTCCCGAGTTCGACAAGATACATCTGAAGAAGGTCGGAGGTTACATCGACCAAAACATTGTAAAAATCACACTCAAGATGAGAACAGTAGTCCGAGGGATCCAAATAATATGCGTAATATTATTTCATATTTCTTATCTTATTAGAAATAAAATGTATAGAATGTTTGCTTGGTGTGATAGTTTATCAGGATGATGGGAGAAAATATTATATAGGGAAAGTAGATAGCTGATTATTTTAATTATGTGAAGTAGAATAGGTTTGAAGTTAGATCCAGTTGCTGTCAAAATTTTAATAAAGTTTGATCATCATGTAACATCTGAAGATAATCAAGAATCAATTTCCAGTTTATAACATTGTCTTATTCTTCAATAATAATCATAAGACTATATCAGTGTTCTAAAAACAACAGAGAAAATGTCCATTTGCGTGTTTGATACATAGAATACAACCAAATAAATTTAATAAATTGATAAGATTTTAATGTTTTGCTACATTTCAAAGTAAATATGAATAAATAAAAATAATTTTTATACATATATATAAACTATAAATTCAGTGAAATAATTGATACAAATTACCTTAAGATTTTGAACATGTCCATCAATAGCTGTCAAGAAAATGTCATACTTTTTTATACAGTGAGATTTTAGGAGTCGTATGGAGGCGCCATAAATGAGAGCATCCCCAACAAAAAGTATAATGGTCTTTTTCTTATCTCCAGCTTCTGGTGTCCATCCTCCTGCACCTGGTCGCATGTCAGCTTTATGTTCTTCATTACTGGATACTTTAATATCCCAATTTCTTATTAAAGAAGAATCCATCAAACCATCATTGAAAACGCAAAGGGATTCTAAAATAAAAATAACAATTTTCTTGCATAAATTATTGTTAATTAATTTCTTTCAAGTTTAAGAGAAAGTAGGAAGTAATTTTTAAGGATTTCTGATTTTTGTGTTTCGCGTGCACACACACGTGCATATTGTCTAGCCAGGGACAAAACAAGGTAGAAGTAAACTAGGGAGGAGTATTTTCTCCAAAAGTGATAAAAACCACTAATGATTGTATATATATATATATATATATATATATATATATATATATATATATATATATATATATATATATGGTGAAAAAAAAATGTTGTCTTGAAAAGACAACATGATTCCATTTCTGTTTGATGTAAACTGGTTTTCTTTTTGTTGTTGCAGACCATCTACTAGTTGTGTACAAATCCCAAGAGCGATAAGAGTCTTCTATCATGTCTAAAAGTGACACAATGTTCAACAAGTGAGATCAGAGATGCGCCACTGTACAACTCATGCTCTCTACTGATCCAAGTTATGACAACAGGACCATTGCCAGCACCCTCTAAATGTAAATTCAGACGGTTCAACACTTGAGGGCACAACTCAACAAAGTTTCCAGCCACGGTTATGGTCTTCGGTGTGGTTTCAATTGAGGGCCACATCATGCCACCTCTATCTTCGAAGTCGGCTTGAAAGTTAACACCAAAGTGTACCTGGATGTGCTGAAGAGTGTAGTGATCCCCTGGTTCAATCAGGTGGCTGCTGGCAGACCCTAGGTGTGGCAGCAGGACTCAATGCTGGCCCATAAATCCAAAGAGACTCAAGCTTGGCTTCAGAAGGATTGCTACGACTTTGTATCCTTCTCTCACTGCCCCCCTCTTTCGCCGACCTGACCCCTCCCTAGTTTACTTCTACCTTGTTTTGTTCCTGGCTAGACAATATGTGTGTGTGTGTGTGTGTGTTGGTCATACATGGAGAACATCACCAACATGACCTCCCACAACACCAAGATGGTGATTGACGCTGAAGGCAGTTACATCGAATAGATGTCAGCACAACTATATAATCAAGTTATCTGAACTGATTTTTTCAAAAGTTTTAAAATAAAGCTGTAGTGTTGTTTTCTTTAGGGCAACAAATTTATCGTTCCACCCTTTATGTATGATTGCAATAATTTATATTTATAACATATTAGATTCATTTTCTGAAAGTTGGATTGGAATCAAAACAGTAATGATAAAACCTTATGTATATGGAAGGATAGATAAATGGACATTAAATGAGTTATGATAATAATTCAAATGACTTTTTATAATTGTTAGTTTCATTTATTTGATTTTACAAAACAATAAAATTTGCCTAAAATTTAAAAAAAAAAAAAAATACTGTCTGCATACCTGTTATTGTTGGAGCTGGAGTTGTAGCTATTAAATATAAAATATATAAGTGAGTTTTAGTGAGAGTAAAAAATAGAAAGAAAGAAATCAAGTACTGAGCAATTCGTTTTAAAAGTAAATAGTAACTATAACATCATTCTCTAGTTTATAAGTTAAATATAGAAATTAAATCCTATAATTTTTAATGAATGCAAATCTATTATGAAAGCACTAAAAAATACAAAATATTAAAAAATACACTAAAAAATACAAAATATTAAAACAAGAACAAATGTTTTCTCAAAACATTACAGACGCAGAAGTAGTAGTAGTAGTAGCATCCCTAGTTGATATTTTGGGGTTAACTAGAAATATTCAAAATAACATAATACTGGACGTCAATTCATAAGAAACTATTAGAATTTTCTATCCACAGGCAATATGAATCTGGTGCGGCATTCACCCCGGTCAGGTTGAACTGACTTTTTCCAAAGGTAGAAGTTGCTAAGGAATTTAATTGACAAGAAGTCTCCACTCACATGTATATCCTAGTCAGGAGAGATAAATGACATTGTTAGTAATTTTTTTTGTGTGTTGTAGCTTTTCCAAGGAAACATTTTTGTCTTTGAACATGCAGTGTCACAATATTCCCAAATAGTCACTTTGTTACGTATTGACCAGTGTTAATGGTATGTCAGATAGCGAAGTCTATATATATGTATGTGTACATAATGTATTTTGAGTATATAATTTCTTTGTGTCGTCAAGTGTTTCATAAATGTCCCTTGTAGATAACTGCTTACACATATACATTACACATATAGATACAGTTTCAACAGGATATATAACATTTTATAAACAAACAATCCATTACAACAAAGGGATAGAACATCTTTCTAGGGAATTACATCAAACAAGAAAACATTGCCTTCATTCATTCGGGTCTCCATTGACAATCTGCAAACAACTGCAAAGAAGATTCCTTCCAAAGGAATGGCCAGGAGTCGCCAGTTATAATTTCAAGCATTTTTATTCCAAATGCTTTCCCATTGGAAGACTGTACACATATTAAATCTTACTCCTCTGCCATACAGGGCCCTGAGGCCTTGTCTCCAATGCTTCAACTCTCTCTCTCTGTCTCCCATCTCTCACTAAATTTCTGTCTGATTAACCATTGACTAATTCTGTATATATCTCTAGTATTTGCTTGGGATGATATAATTCAACTAACATCTTTTAACATGTAACTTTGAATCACGTTTTCAATCTATTATTTTTTATTCCTAAGGTTGCATTCTTGCTCTTTTGTTCTATTGTTCTACTCACACATTCCAAAGCCTTTAACATATTTGTGTTTCTTTATACCAACAAACAATCATGTTCTTTATCTAACATTTTAACTTTTAATAATAATAGTTGCTTTAGGAAAATCGACTATCAGCAAGGTAACCCGGTATCACCCCAGCATAATCTAACAACTTATCAGGTACTAATCAGGCCCAACATCATTTAACTTCGGTGATCCTATGAGAACCAGTCTGTTAACATGATTGGACAGTAGCTTATATTGTTGCTGACTAGCAAACAATGCCACTAACATACAACAAACAGCCTTACATATATAAAAGACTAGTAAAAAAATAAAAAAGTCAATTCTTCTTGACATTTAACTCTAGAGCGTCTGCTTAACTATAACCAAAATGAAACAGTGTGTGTAAGATCTGTTGTTGTTATATTTTTAGCGATATTAACATTTTTTAATTGCTGTTTTTTTTATTATTGCTTACTTTCACTACCTTAGTGATGCGGGAGTTACCTGCCCTTTGATAATTTGTTGCCCCTTTTATTGATGGGACATATTTCAAGAAAGATTTTTATTTTATTTTTAAATATGTAGGATTTAAATTCCATAAAAATAGGATATATTTGAAGTATTAAAGGACGTATGCTTTCATAACCCCTTATTGGGTACATTTAGAGATTTGGGAAGATATCCATTGTCTTTTCAGATAAATTTTATATAACAATACACTTTTAAATTATATATATATATATATATATATATATATATATATATAATTGTTGAGCTTGGCATTATCCGGATAAGTCTCCTTTTGTGAAATTGAACTTTCTCTTCTCCTTTTACATTTAGCTATATATATATATATATATATATATATATATATATATATATATATATATATATATATATATCACTGTCTGTCTGACGTAATGAACATTTAAATTTAAAATGTTTAAAATTCAACGCTATTTCACACGATTAATGGTAGCCGAATGGATACGGTCTCCGCTAATCGAGCCAGAGATGTCTCGTGTCGCGGGGTTCGAATCGTTCGACTGGTAGTAATTGTGACACCCTGCACTGAAGAATCCCGAAAGGATGAAACACTAGTGTCTGTAGGTATTTAATTATTATAGTAAAAAAATAATTATGACAGCCCCTTTAAGAAATACGTTTCTTATAGTTGAGCACTTTCTGTTGAATAAAAGTCGGTCAATTTAGCTCTTATGCGTGGATCGTCGTATAACGACTTGATCACTGTCTGTCTGACGTAATGAACATTTAAATTTAAAATGTTTAAAATTCAACGCTATTTCACACGATTAATGGTAGCCGAATGGATACGGTCTCCGCTAATCGAGCCAGAGATGTCTCGTGTCGCGGGGTTCGAATCGTTCGACTGGTAGTAATTGTGACACCCTGCACTGAAGAATCCCGAAAGGATGAAACACTAGTGTCTGTAGGTATTTAATTATTATAGTAAAAAAATAATTATGACAGCCCCTTTAAGAAATACGTTTCTTATAGTTGAGCACTTTCTGTTGAATAAAAGTCGGTCAATTTAGCTCTTATGCGTGGATCGTCGTATAACGACTTGATCACTGTCTGTCTGACGTAATGAACATTTAAATTTAAAATGTTTAAAATTCAACGCTATTTCACACGATTAATGGTAGCCGAATGGATACGGTCTCCGCTAATCGAGCCAGAGATGTCTCGTGTCGCGGGGTTCGAATCGTTCGACTGGTAGTAATTGTGACACCCTGCACTGAAGAATCCCGAAAGGATGAAACACTAGTGTCTGTAGGTATTTAATTATTATAGTAAAAAAATAATTATGACAGCCCCTTTAAGAAATACGTTTCTTATAGTTGAGCACTTTCTGTTGAATAAAAGTCGGTCAATTTAGCTCTTATGCGTAGATCGTCGTATAACGACTTGATCACTGTCTGTCTGACGTAATGAACATTTAAATTTAAAATGTTTAAAATTCAACGCTATTTCACACGATTAATGGTAGCCGAATGGATACGGTCTCCGCTAATCGAGCCAGAGATGTCTCGTGTCGCGGGGTTCGAATCGTTCGACTGGTAGTAATTGTGACACCCTGCACTGAAGAATCCCGAAAGGATGAAACACTAGTGTCTGTAGGTATTTAATTATTATAGTAAAAATATAATTAAATATATATATATATATATATATATATATATATTCTCTAACGTTTCTTTCTATAACATTCACAAAAATCACACACATATACATGAATTTTTATATAGAAAGATTTTGATATTTTTTTTTTTACAACATTCGAGATAATGATGAAAAGGTTGGCATGTTCTTTTGAACAGAAGATACAATGTAATTAACAATATCTACCCCTAGTACATTTCTGTAGCGACATTTAAAAAAAATTCAATCCATTATCAATTTTGTTTGTATTTTTACAAGAGTAAGATATCCACAGATTTACCATTAAAAAATTTGCTACATTTTTAGAATAGTAGAACATTGAAGTTTTAATCAAAATCATTTATTCATACTAAAATTAAATAGGCAATACATTCATAGTTAAATAATCTATATAAAAATTTGTTTCATAATATTTTTTTTTATATATATAAACACTTACATGCAGATTGGAAACATCCAATAACAGATACAGTTATATGCATTCGACAATTTCCTGATCTAAATTGAATTTTAATTGTATCTGCTGATGTACCAAATGGAATTATCACAATATCATTTGGACCATTTTTCTGAAAAGAATAATTAAATTTAATATATAATAATGTAGGTTATATTAGGTAACTAAAAAGTTTTGTCCATTTTTTTTTTATTAGCTATTGAATGAAGTTAAAATATATGTAAAATGCGTGCAGCAATTGTTTTAAAATTCAGACAGCCGGAAGTAGGAAAGTTAGACATAATAAAAAAAACTTGCATACCGTGCCCGGCCATCAGTTATATGCCAGACAGGAAAGGATGAAAGACTTCATTTGAGATTGTTTACTTTCTCACAACTATACCGCATCCTTATTCAATTGAATGATTACTAGTGATTGAAAGTGGGTTCTGTACAAAACTCCCAAACATTCCAGACATTGATTGTCTTCTTAGGATGTTATCTTCCACACTGCAAGACTGCTTATGCACCCATGCAAGATTATGCTTTGTGTCAGGTGGACAGATCGTCAAATGGTTTAATATGAACTGTAACCAATGGGTCAAACGGTCGCTGGATATCTATACTTGCAGCAATTGAAATATGTGCAACAGGTATTGTGCCAGAAAGAGCCAGAAAGAGATGAATCGTAAAAGGGTTTCCTTCATGACAATGCCAGGCCACATGTCGCACAAGTGGTCAGGGATACCACGAAGCAACTTGGGTGGCAGACTTTGTGCTATCCAACTTATTCATCTGACTTTGTGCCATTTGATTACCACCTCTTCCACTCGCTAGATAATCATCTTCATGGGGAATCCTTCACTAATGAAGTAGACTTGCACTCAATCATCATAGATTTTTTTACATAGAAAACCCCTGAGTTATACTGTAAGGGAATTGAACAGCTGTAGACATGTTGGCAGAATATGCTGGATGACAATGGTGATTACTTTGAAGATTAAATATAAGGTACACATACTGTGAAGCATTTTCTATTTTTTCTTTTAAAAATAGAAAAGACATTTTTGGTTATCTTGTATATACTATAGTAAGATAATGAAGTAATATTGATACAAGGCAACATAATGATTCATTTAATATGAATATATTAAAGCAGGATCTTCTCAGATATCATTAGCGAGTAAAGAAAATAGAAATATTAAGCAATTATAGTTTGAATCAATCATGTGATAGATTAAGAAAACGGAATTATGAAAATGTGAAAATATCTACAGGTGTCTATGTGAAATGTCTTGTCTCATAGCCACATGGAAAACTGAATGAACTTAGGAGTATATATATGTAATAAACCCACGAGTTAGTTGAATTGAGTTAATAAATTGATAGTTTAAATAATTTACAACATTTATAGTAATCAATTAATTCATGAAGATATCAGCCATGAAGACAAAATTAAGGATGGTACACATGCAGAAATCCAAAAAGAAACACTAAGATTTATTGGAATAAACATCAACCAATATAAAAAAAAATTATCAGAAAAGTTGAAAATTGAATAAGAGGATCAACAGTTATTTCTTTTGTTTCAATCAAATTTGAACTAATTTACAAAACCTACCTTGAATCTTTCTATCTCTCCATCGATTCCACTAAGAATAACATCAAATGTTTGAACACATTTACTTTTTGGCAGTTTAACAGAGGCCCCATAGATGAGAGCATCACCAACAAAAAGACTAACTGTCTTTTTCTTATCCCCAGCTTCAGGTGTCCATCCATTTCCACCAGGTCGGATACCAGCTTTATGTTCTTCATTACTAGATACTTGAATATCCCAGTTTCTTATTAAAGCCGAATCAGCCAAGCCATCTTGTTTTACACACCAAGAAGCTAATAAAAGAAAAGAAATACTCATTATACTTACGTTATTTAATGCAACAATTCTATTAAAAAATGCATTAACGTATAAAAATTTCTTTACTATGAACTATTCAGAAATTTTCCATAAAATTCATATTTAATATAATTAAATAGTTCTTATTTACAATGTTTTCTTTGGACTTATTAAAAAAGCGTTACTATCTTTTGCTCCTTAAATAGATTATTTCCCCTTGCCTATCATTTAAATAATAACCTCCCTGTATTCGAATGTAACCCCATACGATTGAGCAAGACAATTTCCTTCAGCCAATTACTATGCATTATTTTTGTGATAACCCGATCCAAATACTTTTGAACTCGAAAAGATTTCTTTTGTCCTTCTTTTATTTATATGCTGTTTTCATCCTCATAAGACACTAAGAAAACTTTTCTTTTTGAATTAGCTTTTAGTTGAATCAGATCCATTCAAGGACCCATCCAGTTCAGACATTAGAGGGACTGATTTCCACAATCAGTTGATTTTGAATTATATAACAAGCCCAAATAGTTTTGCGAAGACGTTTCTGGTGAATATTTATATCAGTTTTTTGTAATTCTGGAATTCATTCAGCTTTTGTTTTCATTTCACCTGTTATCTCTGACATTTCTGGTTTGTTTTCATTTCTTTTACTTATATATATATATTTATATATATATATATATATATATATATATATATTTATATATACATTTGACTGCTTTATGATGTACCCTCATTTCCAATACATAAATTGACCACTGTCTTGTGTACTTTCTTTACACTCTAGTTTAGCTTATTGTTCCAGTATTTGTCAAACAACAACTAAATTACTTTTGTCACAAATCATTGTCGTCATCATATATTGCTACTACGTTTTGACCAATGTACTCACTATAGTTTTTTCAGGTGCATTATTTGTTAACTATTTTTGCTTAAATATGATTGTTGTTGATTATGCATGTACCTTATGCATTTACATCTGATAACTTATAAGTTACATCAACTAAAACTAATAATCAACAAAAATCATATGTAAAAATGAAAAAAAAAAATCATTGTAAATGAACACCAAATATGTAAAAGACGGAGGACACATAGTCGAAATGTAGTTGAAATACTGTTAATGGCAAAAAAAGTCTGAAGAAAAACAATAAAAATAAAAGAACCCAAAATTCCAGACTAAAATTAATAAAAACTAAAACTCAGAAATTATTTCATGGCAATTGAATAGCAAACTCGACTAATCTTTATGTATTTAAAATATTTCAGGCCAGTCAATGCATTGTGATGGATAGAAATATTCAAATAATTCATACTTAATGCTAAAAATAATGCTGAACTAAGTTCTTTTAAAAATAAATAAGATAATTTGGGACATTATTAATATCATTCATATTTAAAAAGAGTACTTTTATATAATGTTTGGTTTATATATTAGGTTGGTGCGAAAACAATATCGTTTTCTCATATATGTTACTTTTATATATGATTTCTGAATTCATTCATTGGTATATATAGCCATGTTATATATCATTTTGAAGCGCGTTATTTGCTCTATTGAATCGTGTTATTCATAACCGTTCTCAATCTCTTCATTCATTTTTGCAGGCTTTTCGACAGCATGGACAAAATTCAAATTCGCACGACTTTTTTATTCCAGTTCAAACTAGGCTGAAAAGCTGCTGAAACAGCTCGTGATATCAATGATGCATTTGCTTGAGGAACCACTAACGAACATGTTGCACAATGGTGCTTCAAGAAATCTTGCAATGCAGACAAAAGCCTCAAATATGAAGATGGTTATGGCCAGCCGACTGCAGTTGATAATAAACATTTGAAAGCCTTAATTTAAGCCGATCCTCGAAAAACCACACAAGAAGTTGCTGTTGAACTCTAGGTCATCCACTCAACAGTCGTTGGCCATTTAAAGCAAATAGAGAAGTCAAAAAAGTTGGATAAATGGGTACAGTATGAATTGAACAATAAACAAAAAATCGTTGTTTTGAGGTGGCTTCTAAGCAACAAAAAAATGACCCATTTCTTGAGCGGATCATGACATGTGATGAGAAGTGGATTCTCTACAATAACCGACAACATTCAGCACAGTGGTTGGATGCCAGAGAAGCTCCACAACACTTCCCGAAGCCGAAATTACATTAAAAAAAAGGTTATGATGACTTGTTTGGTAGTCTGCAGCTGGTCTCATTCATCACAGCTTCTTGAAACCAGGCTAAATGATTATGGCGGAGAAGTACTGCCGACAAATTAACAAAATGCACCTGAAGCTCCGATGTATGTGCCCGAAATTAGTCAATATGAAGGGATCAATTTCCGTCCATGACAACACTCACCTGCATATAGCTCAACTGACTGAAGCTGAACGAATTGGACTATGAGACTCTGCTTCATCCGCCATATTCACCGGACCTCTCGCCCACCGATTATCACTTTTTCAAGCATTTCGACAACTTCCTGTGTGAAAAATGCTTCAAAAGTCAAGATGATGCCGAATCGGCCTTCAATGACTTCATCGCTTCCATAACTCTGGATTTCTATGCTAATGGGATAAATAAAATTGCTTCTTGTTGACAAAAATGTGTCGATTTTAATGGTTTTTATTTCGATTAATAAAGTTTATTATGAAAGGAATTATGATCTTTTGAAGTTTAATGTAAAAAACGACATTATTTTTGCACCAACATAATATTAACACCTATTATGTAATTGTCTCTGTCAATTTCGAATACTCTCAAATCTACTGTGCTAAATCATACTCCAATACCATATAAAGTCAACCATGATTAAAATAGCAACTTGTATTCAAATAATTGGATACAATGAAAAACAAAAAAAATTAATAAAATCAGTGTTTAATTAACGTCACTGACTTAAAAAAAATCATCAGTAAAAATTGAATTTGCACTTTGAACAAGCACATTGTTTTATTAGTGCCACCGATTTTAAAAGAAAACAAACAAAAATGTTATTTTTTAAACATCAGTAAAGACATCTGATCTATAAAAATTTTGCTTCAGTTAATGAAATGATTTCCAAAGAAATTTGCCTTGAGATAAATTTGGAAAACAATTTCTAAAAGCCATTCACCAAACATCAAAATGTAAGACAGACATTAAACCGATGATGATGATGATGATGATGATGATGATGATGATGATGATGATGATTCATAATGTTTTAGCATTAAATAATCTGGAAAAGGTTGATATGAGATAAAATAAATGAAACGATTCAATTACTCATCATCATTATCATATTTATTATTAGTAGTTGATTAGTACCATTGTTTTATCATCATTACTATAAAAAGTATGGTATACATTGTTTTAATAATATTATTATTTTAATAATCACAGTGATTATGACTATATAACATAAGTTAAGCAATGTCCAGCTTAATAAAGTACTTTGTTGAGTAACTGGTTTCAGCTCATCTAAATGAAGGAAAACGTCAAAACCACTTCATTAGAACTATATCTACTTATGGAAAAAGCTTTATGACCTCAACGACAACACTATTAAAGCTAGCTGATGAAGGCAATTCTAAGTGCACTTAATATAACGACAGCATACAGAGATGGCATTTGTGATAATGTCCTATCCTGAACTTGCACTTCCTTTCTGGGTAAACTCTCCAAGGAAAGCTTGCAATCTAAGTGAGTGACACGGTGTGTATCATCTAAACCCAAATTAACCAATGATGAGCCTCTTATGTTTAGTTCATCAAGAAAAGATTATCTTGTTCATACCTTTATAAAGAAGTAGAGCTAATGAAGATATAACAATTTAAAAAATACAAAACAAAAAACTGACTTTAAAAGATAGGCATATTATAAGTAAATTGAATTTTTAGCACGGAAATCTTTACTTACCTGTTGCAGGTGTTGTTGTGGCTATAAATAAAAGAAACGTATGTATAGAAAATTATAATGTTCAGATCAATCTATTATTACAAAAATATAAAAGTGGAGATGCATGATTAACCTAATACATAGTAAAAATGAACATTAAATCGCTTATATTGATTTCAAATCGGAAATCAAAATTTACTTCTCGCTATGCATAAAATAACAGAAGATGACAATAAAGTCACTGATTGGCTGGCTTATTCCTTTAAGGTAACTCTCTTAGGACTCATGTGAGTCACTCTAAAAACTCTTGAAAGCTGAGTTTAGGCCTCTTCTGCTGCTTTTAACTTTCCTCTTAACCCAGCAAGACAACAGCTGATCCCTCAGTGACAAAAGCTCTCTTTTATAGTCACTGAGAGCCAATCCATTCTTTCTTCAACTTGCCAGGTACCGACCATCTAGGAACAAGATTGATTACATCTTGATAAATCTCTAGACAGGCAGTTCAGATTTACCCATCACTTATTCCCGGATTCGAACCTTGGTTGTAACTGGCCTGTGACAGAAGCCCATGAAGACACTGCATGCAGAAAAGCCTTTACTTCCACATAAAAGGAATGAGAATCAAGAGAAGTCAACATGCAAGTGGTTACTTAAACATTCTTGACTAGATAAGTTCTCACACGGCACATATTTACAAGCATAACATTACATAACCTCCTTTCTGTACAATCACTGTTTTTTGTTATATATATATATATATATATATATATATATATATATATATATATATATATATATATATATATATATATGTATATATACATATATATATATATATATATATATATATATACATATATACATGTATATATATATATATATATATACATATATATATATATATATATATATATATATATATATATATATATATATATATATATATATATATATATATATGTATTCAAACAAATGTTATTGAAGAGCATGGAATTCTTGTTTTATTATCTTCCTTTTCATCTTTTCCAATATCCGAATAGTTTTCTTTCTGTTTTTTTTTTCAAAATTGTATAAGTTGGATCCATAACGAGCGTTTTCGACAGATATACCTCTATTATCCTTAGGCGTGTTGTAGAAATTATGTTTTTCCTAATTATATATATACATATTTTTATCATGGTCACGTGGTGGCTTATTATGAATTAGGTGGTTGGACGGTTTTTTTTTCCTATTAAAATTTTTTTTTTATATTATATTATATATAGAGTATATTAATTTATTGTATATTTACATATTACATATTTAAAATTTTAAATCTGCTACACAAAGCATTTTAAAATATTTCGACTATATTCGTAAATAATCTGCGTTTTTTGTTTTGTTTTAATATACAACGCTTCGAGTATTTTTAGTCTATTAACATTTTTCTCGCCTTGCAAAACCTTAGTGCTTTCTACCATGATTTTTCGGAATTCCGAATGATGGCAGCCATGTTTTCCCAAATGTTGCGATATCGAACGATTTTAATAGCTTGAAGAATCTGCATGAGTTCTTTTATGGATTTTATGTTGTATTGGCACGGTAAATACGGTGTGATGAGTTCATTAATTTTTTTAGATAAGTTTTATATTTAGGTTGTCACCTGTGAGATTATGGGACGAAGTGGAAAATTAGGTTTATGGGTTTTTACGTTGACATATAAATATCCAGGTTTATAATCTCCAATTATTAGAGGGAGTTTTAGATTGTCTATTACAGCATTATTCGCTGTGATAAGTTTATTTACTTGAGTTTTTAAATCATTGACAGAACTTTTTTCACTTTCTTAAATTTTCTAGGATTCAATATCCTAGGTTCGATATCGCAGCATTTGGGAAAACATGGCTGCCATCATTCGGAATTCCGAAAAATCATGGTAGAAAACACTAAGGTTTTGCAAGGCGAGAAAAATGTTATTAGACTAAAAATACTCAAAGCATTGAATATTAAAACAAAAAAATATAATATAATATAATATCAATTACGAATATAGTCGAAATATTTTAAAATGCTTAGGATAGCAGATTATGTAAATATGTAAATATACAATAAATTAATATACTCTATATATAATATAATATAAAAAAAGGGGGAAAAAGTCCGCCCACTTAATTCATAATAAACCACCACGTGACCATGATAAAAATATGTATATATATAATTAGGAAAAACATAATTTTCTATGCCTGAGGATGATAGAGTTATCTCTGTCGAAAGCGCTCGCTATGGATCCAACTTATACAATTTTGAAAAAAAAACAAACAAAACTATTCGGAAATTGGAGAAGATAAAAAGGAAGATGATAAAACAGAAGAATTCCATGCTCTTCAATAACATTTGTTTGAATGAGAACATGCTGCCTAAATATACACAATATCTATCTATCTATCTATCTATCTATCTATCTATATATATATATATATATATATATATATATATATATATAACATTATTGCTTGCCAAGTAAAATTACTCTAAAATTACATACAATTGTTGTATTCCTTCTCACGGAACCGGTTGCACCATTTCTGTTTCAGCGCTTATCTATAGGATTATTACTGCATTCTCACATGCAAGAATTGAACTTTCAGGGTAAAATTAATTACAATAAATGTTAAATGTTTACAAAATTAATATTCTAAATGTTTGTCAGGAAAAATATGTAATTAAAAAAAAGACAATTGAAAAGAACTTTTAAAATTTTATTCAACTCAATTTACACGAATATCTTACTTGACTAAAATGTAAATGGATTTTAATAGTTTTTATTTAAGAATTAACGCAAATAAGATTGTTAATCTCCTTGTTAGTTGAATATGAATATGAATCAAATGTAAGAAAATTCCGTTCAGTGCAGCAAAATATGTGAGACAACCCTAATCCTCGAGTGGCCTCTTGGCCTTGATAAGTGGTGATGCCTATGTAAAAAAAAAAAAAATCAGAAACAAAAACTATATACTCACATGCTTCAAAACATCCAACAATAGATACAGAAACAGACATCTTGCAACCATGGTTCTCAGGAGTAAAGTGGATTTTTACTGTGTCTGCTGTTGTACCAAATGGGAAGCTTACAATGTCACTGGGACCATTGTTCTGCAAGAAAGATAATAATATACTAGCAGGACCCATTAACCAGTGTCGCCCGGTGATAGTATGCAAAAAAAAAAAAAAGAAAAAAAGAACATGTACTCATTGTCAAACTTCTGGCACTTCTGCAGTTTTAAATCGGTTTTTCCATGATTCTCGGTGGGCAATGCTCAGCGAACAAAAAGAAACGCGAACGAGCAGACATTAAAAATAGAAAAAATAAGTAAGTTGAAAGAGTTGACCTTTGCGAACTTTACCAAACTCCTCCGTCAATTTTGGGTCTAAACACTTGAAATTTCAGATGTAGATTACCTGGACACGAGTCAAATTTTTAATATATATACATATGCAGATAAAGTTATGAACAGTTCATAGTGCCCGAGCAAAGCTGGGCTGAACTGCTAGTATATATATATATATATATATATATATATATATATATATATATATATATATATAGTAAAAAATTTTATGTATACAAACATTTTTGGCTACAATTATGCATACATATTTCAGCCTTGTTTAAAGTGTAAGAAACTAGTTTTTAAGTAAAACATGTATGCACATATGTAGCCTAAAATGTTTGTTTAAGTAAACATTTATACTAATAACCCTAGAAACACTTTTTCTCTCTTTTTTTTCTCTACACACACACACACACACACACACACACACACACACACACACACACAATTATATTTATATAAGAATATGTGTATGTGTGTGTATGAGATCTTTATTGCTTATTATGCTACCAGAGATTTCTTGCCAGATTGAACAATATCATTAGCCATTGACACGTCAATATTTTGAGAAAACAGTTACAAAGGAGTTTCTCCAGGAGCCAACTCCCACTGCCAACCCATTTCAGGATGATGTATATCTTATTGCAATGTGGCCAGGATAAGCAACTGATCCTAACAAAATTGTGACCGAGGTGTTACACTCCTGATTTTTGAACTCTTCTTCATGGTTGGTGCAGCTGTTAAATCATATGACTGAAGAAAAAGAAGGTCTTGTTTGATTGGAATTGCAGTGTCACAATACCAATCTTTAAGAGAAAAAGGCACTCCTGCTGAATGCAACAATTTGATTTCTTTTGCACACAATGAAAAGTTTTGAGCAAATTGTTAACCGCTAAGTATGGGAGATTGTCATAATTATGCAAAATCTATGGGATTTCCTTAAGAAGTGTGGCACAACAAATACCTTCCATGCTGCATGGCTCTTGATGGAAAAGTATTGAAACAACTGCATTATACTTTCCTCAACTTGGAAAACATCTCTGACTGTATGGGACACGATGTGATATGGCATCTGCTGCAACACCATGACATATCCAACAGCTACTTCACTGAGTCAGACCACTATGACTCATCAAAGAGTCTGGTGTGAACTGCCACTGGAATGTCTAAGGACTTTCTTATCATGATTGGTGTACACCAAGGTTCAGTCTTCTTGCTGCTATCACCAAAAACCTGCACTACCCCATGCCCCTGGTATGCAAATGATGTCCTGTTCGCCTCAAAAGGTAAATCTGCTTTGAATTGCCAAATTTTATCCTAAATACAGAATGCTCAGATCAATGAAACCCGGGTACACTCAAGATACACTGTAATGTATATATATATATATATATTAAAAGACAATCCCAAGACTCTTGATATCAATGTAAATAAGCTCGTCACAGGTGTCAAAAAAGGATTTGGAAGAAGGAAAATGATTTTTTTAATGATTATAACCTTTTGAATATTTCCAAACAGTAATGATTTATATTTTGGACAAAATTTTTTTTCTCAAAGACAAATCAGACATTATGTCAACTCTGTGACAAAAAATGCAGGTCAGCAGCCATGATGAAAAGTCATGTGACAGTGCTTTTGTATGTGCCATAGTTGCAGGTGAATCTGCTAAAATGGAGAAGATATTAAGAGATACTGGCATGCTACCAGATTAGTGTTAGAACTAGACTAGGGAGATGGCTTTGTTGAGGAATCTAATTGCTGAGTAACAATTCCCCAAAGAAGTTCTAAGCAAGCAATGATTTTAGTGACCACTGGTAAAACACACATCACAGAATATTATTTCACTTGTTTATGTTACATCAAGCAATGATCATTAATATCCTGTCTAGTGGCAAAATCTACGGATGGCACAGGAGCTAACAGTATCGCCTTAAAACATGTGCTATTATATGTATTAAAAAATATATTAAAATACAGATGTTTGGGGGCATAACATTCCATAGTATTCTTTTTAAAATAAAAGAATTTAAAAAAATCATGTAGAACTTTTATAAATATTACGGTTTTTTGTATATAATTTACCTTAAGTTTTTGCACATGTTTTCCTTTGCCATTACTGAGATAGACATCATATTTCCCAACGCACTTGCTCTTTAGTAATCTCATGTTGGCCCCATATATGAGCGCATCACCAACAAAGATGCTGACTGTCTTTTTCTTATCTCCAGCTTCTGGAGTCCATCCTTGTCCACCTGGTCGGATAGCAGCTTTATGTTCTTCATTACTAGACACATCAATATCCCAGTTTCTTATCAAAGAAGAATCAGCAAGACCATCTTGTTTTATACAAAGAGAAGCTGAAACAAAAATATAAATACATTCATATTATTTTTTATTAAAACCGTGTTTGGCATTGAAAAAATAAAGAAAATGCATCTACATCTATTGTTATTTTCAAATAAAAAATGTGATACATTTGTACATATAATTGTAGACATACCTGTTTCCGTAGAAGGTTTTAGCGTTGCTGAAAATGTAAAATAATAATATTACAAACTGTTTAAATTTGTAAAATACGTCTTTTATCAGTGAATAAAATTTGACTGATTTATTGAATTAGAAGTTAACACAATCATTTGAAATGTTCCATTAATTCTCAAATTTTTTGCCATAAAAATGATGGAAACTTATCAAATATTGTTTGTATGAAAATGAATATTAAATAACAAATGGATTCTTCAATGAATAGATTTATACATACTAACAAAATGGTTTAGCAATTATAATAAGATATAGCATACATAAAATCAAAGCTAAGTAAGTAGTAAACTACTTTTTAAACACAAAAATGTTTTACACATGGATTGTAGAAAACAAAATCTTTAAATAGTTGAATGTTTCTTTTTTATAATAAATTTATTTAATCAAATTAAATATTTATCTAAAAGGATTTATGATAATAAAAACTGGATTTTACTCCAATTTTTTATTTTTTCAGATTACTATCGATTAAATATCGAATTGTTAGATCATAGATTAAAACAAAATTGTATTAGGTTGAGAACAAAGTTCTTGCTGGATTTTAAATTTTCATTTCAAATGATGCATTTTCAAATGGGTTTTCGATATAATACCTTTACTTTATATATCATTCAAAAGAGCGCTTTTCGTTCTATCTAATCTTTTAATTTAAAATTGTTTTAAAACAACTATGTCTTATTTTCACAACACTGATTATAAGATGGGAAAAAAGCAAATTCTCACAGTTTTATTTCAATTCAAAGTAGGCCAAAAAGCTGATGAAACAGTTTGTGATATCAATGAAGCATTTGGCCCAGGTACCACTATTGAACGCAAAGCACAATGGTTGTTTAAGAAATTTCGTGATGGCAACAAGAGTCTCGATGATGATGAGTGTAGTGGTCAGTTATCGGATATTGACAATGATCAATTAATAGCCTTAGTCAGAGCCAATCCATGCACAACTGTTCGAGAACTTGCTTCTGAATTAGACGTAACATATAAGACGATTTCCAACCACTTGAGAGAGATCAAAAAGACAAACAAACTTGATGAATGGGTGCCGCATGAATTGAACCACAACTAAAAGAAACAATGTTATGAAGTGTCATCTTCTCTTCTTTTACACAATATGAATGGCCTGTTTCTCAACCGGGTTGTGACTTGCGATTAAAAGTGGGTGTTTATAACAACTAGCGATGCTCAGCTCAGTAGTTAGATGCTGATGAAGCTCCGTGACACTTCTTGAAACCAAAGTTGCACCAAAAGAAGGTCATGCTGACTATTTGGTGATCTGCGAATGGTCTCATCCATTATAGTTTTTTTAATGCAGGCAAAACCATTATAGCGGAGAAGTACTGTCAACAAATGGATGAAATGTATCAGAAACTTCAACAACAACACCTAGCATTTCTTGACAAAAAAGCCTAATTCTCCTCCACGATAATACCCAACTATATGTTGCTAAACCAACCCTGCAGAAGTTGTACGAATTGGGCTATGAAACTCTGCCTCATCTGCTATACTCTCCAGACCTCTCACCTATCGACTACCACTTTTTCAAGCATCTCGATAACTTTCTGTGTGGGAATGCTTCAAAAACCTAAGCAATATCAAAAATGCCTTCAGCGACTTTATCGCCATCAGAACACAAGATTTGTATGTTACTGGCATAAATACACTTGTTTTGTGTTGGCAAAAGTATATTGATTTTGATGGTGCTTATTTTGATCAATAAATTTTTATTTGAACCGAATTCATCTGAATGAATAAAAGTTAAAAACTGCAAGAACTTTTTTGTCAACCTGATAATTTCTTGAAGTGTATTAAGAGTGAAGGGTATTTTTTTCAATATAAAATGATCTTTTTCTATAAATAAGATAAAATAATTTTTTTCTACATATAAGAAAAAATAATTTTTTTCAATACCTACTATCTATCTACTATATAATAAAATGATTGCAGAAATTCCCCTCTGGACCAAATTACAGTAGGTTTGCAATAACAAATGCCACATAAAAATTTATTAAACTATTATCCACCGTCTTATGTAACTTTTTAACATCGTTACATACACATTTATTCGTTATAATAAAATCCTACCGTCCTTCCTACGAGCAATCAAGTCTACTTCTCTCCGCAGGACACTGCTATCCCCACCCCAATTTCTTTTTGGGTTCATAGTCTTTGTGGGTGGGTATGCTGACAACATATCAAAGTTAAACTTGGGGCAAATACTTTGACAATCCCTCCCTCATAAATGGGGTGTCTATTATGAAAGCCATTCTTACCATGGCGAGGTTGGATGTGTCTGTTACATACGATGTTCTTAACATGAGGAGGTAAGGAGTGTCTATTCCGAAAGCTGTTCTTAACATTAGGTCGTTGGGGATTGACCACCAACAACCTTAGTTTAATTTTTTATGAGGGGGGTACATGCTTCCACCGGACAATGCCAGTTAACGAGTCCTGCTATTATAATATAAAATGATATTCTTGGGATTGATATTTCTCGAAAATGGATTCTCTAAGAAAATTGTCAATTTGAATGTTTTGAAACATCAGAGAGCAAAATATTGTCACATTGGTGTGACACAAGGATATAAATTATTTGCTCATCTTTATTTCAATTAAGGTTTTGTAACAAATGGCAAAGCATCTGAAAGAAATGTAGAAATACTTAAGAAAGTTTGATAAAAGGGGAAGTTTATAATAATTTTTATGTTGATGGCAAGTATAATAATGTAGAATATTTAGTAAAATAAAATCTCAACAATTTCAGCTCAGAAGTTGTGGTTGCTCATGTCAGGATAGATTTAGTTGATTTTAATAAATTAGAAAGTTGCCACAAGATCGATATAAATTAGGAATTAAGCAATGAATAGTTAAGACATGTAAGGAGCAACAGCAAGAGAGAGAGAGAGAGAGAGAGAGAGAGAGAGAGAGAGAGAGAGAGAGAGAGAGAGCGAGAAGGAATGCAAGGTTCACTTAAATAAGAGAAAGAATTGAAAATTGACATTGCTTTATATAGATAGGTATGTTGATATTTCAGTAGTTTAAGTTTTTGCATGATAAAAATGTAATACATATTGCCATGTTACGTAATTTATTATAGATTACTTCCCTTGAATAAGAACTCTCCAGTACATAGCTATAAATAGTTATCTATGTTTATAAAAGAGAAACTATTTTGCTCTTGTGTTTTTGTTACAAAAAAAAAAAAACTATCATGAGCAAGAATTTGTTTATCCGTCCATCAGATACCATGGAAACTATTTCTGTAGGTGTATTTTCAATATTTCAGAATTGATTTAAGTTGTAGTGGCCGCTACATATGGCCAAAACAAATCTTCGGCAGCAACATTCCATAGCAATCATTTTTTCAAAGCCCAAGTTTATCAGAACACGCACGCACACAATGTTGCAATTTGCCTATCTGCACACATGGAATAAAGGAACTACATTGCATTTCATGCGAACTGATACAGCAATATGGAATATTCTAGAACACCTGTATATACGGATTCGTCCACGAAAATCAAATCAGTTTCTCTTTAGATTTGTTCAGCCTGACACATGTTAAAGAAACTCCGTCCTTGTCAGACATTAAATCACCAAACATGACTTTGCACACGTCATGCACCTTAATTCTCATCATGGAAAGTTACCATATCGAATGAGAATTAATTCTTCTTAAACAAATTTTTTTTCGAACTACTGTTTTCTTTATGCGATGAACACACACACATACACACACACACACACACACACACACATTTTGCTTACATGGTTTAATGACTATTTCCTCTTAGAAAATAACCACGTATTACGTGCGTAACTTGAGTCATAAAAGTCAGTAATCTTCATGCCATTTTCATGAGGTCCTCATTTAACCAAGTTTGCATAATGAACACTTATTACAAGAAAACACTAACGTTAGAACGATTTGAATTAATATTCCTCTAACACGTAAATAAATGTTGTTATTTCATATCAATATAGCGATCTCGAGTTCTTTGTCAAGTGACATTATTTTCCGGAGTTATTCATATTTTTATTTTATGTATGTGAGGATGTGATTTGGAGAAACCCTTCTGTTAATCAGAGATCTCATTAAATTTATCTTTACCAGTCCCGCGGATACTTTACTACTTTTGACTTCTAGAGATACCTGCAACTGCAACCTCGGTCGAAAATATGATAGATTCCTCTTACATTGGTAATCTCCCATTTCAAAGTACATTAATTATTGAAACTCGACTTTCTAAATAGTTTTTTTATCAGGATAAAAGTTAACAACAAGGTGGTCTATTTTTTTAGAAGAAAATAATTTGATTTAAAGAAATTTTCTAAAATTATGTATTTTGATTTTTCTGTATTTATTGAGAATCCCATTTTGGTATGCTTGTTATTTATTATAAATCAATACAAATTGATCATTATTAGAAAAGTTTGATGATAATTCTTTTGAAAATTATAATTTATTCATCAGATTATTTTAATTCAATCAATTTGTAACATGAAAATATATTCTTTAGAATTTGTAACATGAAAATATATTCTTTAGATATATTAAACACAATTGAAAAAATCTTTCAAACACTGAAAAGACAAATTATTCTGAAAATTAAAATGATACGTACAAGTCGTTGTTGTGGCTGTAAAATAAAAAGAATAGTTGCACGTGAAAAGTTTGGTTCATCTGTTTTAAGTTAATGTCAAGCATAATATCTATTGAAAGCTATCTATTGTATGCAATTAATTAAATCCAAGTTGTTACTTTCTCCTCATAACTGGTGGGAAATCGTATAATTGAATAATATTAATATCAGAGATGAATTGAACTGCATAGACAATTCCACAATTCAAGATGTTAATTATGCACTCCTCAAAAAGATCATTTAAAAGTAACGGAAGATTTTCACTATAAAATGTTATGAATTTTTAATCCATATTTTTTTGTAATGGACCCAAATTACACATGAACAAGTTTTAAAAGATTATATAAAAATTAAAAATTATTTTATTTGTCTGAGTTATTGAAGTTAGGTATTTCAGCTAGTTTGAAATAATTGTTATTTTATACATGTAATACATTAAATTCCTTTTTAAATAGTTCAAGAGAAACTTTTTATTTCTTTTACTATTTCAGTGCTAGCAGATTCCATGTGAGGAAATTCTATATTCCAAATTTCATGATGTTGACCATCTTACAATTTATTCTTTTAATTATGTTGACACTTACTATTTTGAATAAATTGTAAGATGGCCAACATCATTATTTCCAAGAAATATGTATATTCTTCTTTATTGTACCTGAAAACCAAACAGCAATCACTGTAGATCTGCTGGAATATAAAATAACATCAGATCCAATATATGCAGATAGAACATATGCCAAATTCTATAAAATAAAATCTACAAAATGCCCACCTGCTATTGCAGCATTGGACAATTTAACACATGACATGTTTAATATGATTAAAAATTAAAAAGAAATCTAAATATTCCAATCCTAAAATCAACAAAATAAATAAAATATTAAAAAAAAATATGTAATGACCCCAATTTTCAGCTGACAAAACTATGAATATTTACATTACAGCATGAGTTACAATACTGACAGCAATTTAATTATGAATGAACTGAAAAAATTACAAACTTGCAAATGAAGAAGACGTTTATAGCATAAATGCATCTCCTTTGAATAGTTGTTTCCAAATTAATATTCAAGTCTACACTCTGAAATGCCCAAGATTTACTTTAAAGGACCACAAACCCAACTTTGGAAGTAACCCTACAATTAGATTGATCTCTCCTTGTATTTAAGGTATAGGTAACATTAGTAAAAAGATTTTAGATAGAATATTGGCAATAATAAAACCTAAAGTAATTCCTAATCTATGGTCTTCATTCGGTGAAGTTCTAAGTTGGTTTACTGAATAACCTAAATGTAAGAATAATAAGTTTATAATGCTCGACATTGATTCATATTACTACTCAATTTCTTCAAAATTGTCAAATAAAGCATTAGGATTTGCGAAAGCTTAAACTAATATTACAAAATGAAAAAAATGACATAGTAAAATTAGCCATAAAAACCTTAATTAGATAAATACTGGACTAGAAAAAACAAAGAATTAAACTTTGATATTACGATGGATCTCTGGACTCCACAAAGATTACTGACTTAGGTCTCTAAAGTCTTATTGAGTTAGCAAAAAAAGAACCAAGTATAAGGGGAGGGTCTATATAGAGATAATGCACTATTCTTCATCAACTCTGGCAATAGAAATTTAGAAAAAATATTCAAATAATATACAATTTCTTTAAAGATATTAACTTAAAAATAACCATGAATAAAAATCATAAAATAGTAAATTTTTTAGATGTCACTCTTAACTTAATTAAAAAAAATATGTGAACCATACCATAAACCTAACCAAACTCTATATATAAACCAAACTATCCAATCTCAATGAAGAAATCAATTATACCCAGCATATCAAAAAGAATATCCAAATTATCCCATAATGAGCATATATTTAATAGCAAGAAAGAATATTATAATGAAGCATTAGCTAGATCAGGATATTGATTCGAAATAAAGTATATTAAAAATGAAAATAATATATTAATTGAAGGGAAGGAAACAAAACCGAAACCATCACATGTTGCTTCATACAATATGGCAATGGGTAAATATAAGTCTAAAAATAGTAAAAAAAATAAAACTTATTTCAATAATTTTGAAGAAAACAATATAAGAATGTCTCCAAATAATAATAGAAATAAAAATAAAACGAAAAATAGATATAGAAATTGCATTTGGTGTAATCCACCTTATAGCGCACACATAAAATAATTTGTCGAAGGAATTTTTACAAATTATTGACAAAAACTTTACAAATGGAACTAATCTAGGAAAAACCATAAACTGAAATAATGTTAAATTATCTTTTTCTACAACCACTAACTTACTGAAAACTATAATAAGTTCTAACAGTTCAAAAATAGACAAAGAGATTAATGAAGGCAGTTTCTTAACTAATCAAAACATTGAAGGAAATTCACTTTGCAACTGTATAAATATTGATGAATGTCTGTTGAAAGGTAGATGTCTCATTTCTAAAATGGTATATAAATGTGAAGTAATAGATAATAATAGAACTAGAACATACATTGTAGATTTAAAGATAGATTTGACAACCATATAGCATCTTTTAAAACACTAGCAGAAAACAACATTATTAGAAAATTGGACAGGGAAATAGGAAAGAATAAAATTGAATACAAATTGAAATGGTCAATACTAGGAACTGCTAGTAAATATTCTACAAATAAGTGTCTGATGTAATCTTTGCAATCTAGCATCATATCATATAATA
This sequence comes from Euprymna scolopes, assembly GCF_053919585.1. NCBI lineage: Eukaryota > Metazoa > Mollusca > Cephalopoda > Sepiida > Sepiolidae > Euprymna > Euprymna scolopes. The sequence continues at coordinate 42,879,432 of NC_136494.1, forward strand.
ATATCCAAAGAAAGATTTCTAAACAAACAACAGGAGGTAATTCAAAACTGTTCACATACATCTAAGTATATCATGTCTCAACTATAATCTGATTAGAAATATGGATTAAGTTAAAGTAAATTAAACTATCAAAGCATGAAAAATTAAAAATTATTAAACATTTTTTCTTTATAGAGATAAATATATTGAATAAGCTATAAATGTAGCAAAAAACAAGAAATCATAAATCACAATAAACCAAAATGCAACAATATAATGATCGCAAATATTAGCAATAGTTATAATCAAATATATATTGAGAATAGATTAGATAAGAAAATATGATAATATATCTTACATAATGTAGTATTTAATTTAAATCTGACAATTAAGAGCTAATAATTGTATTTTATAATTATATATAAATAATAAATTAAATATTAATATATTATATGGAATAGAAGTCATGTAACTTCAAATATTCTAACAATTGACCTAACTGTAATATTTGGATATGTTAAATATTAGTTGCAAATAAAATATTTTTTAATTATAAATAAAATAAAAAGTAAATGGGAAAGTGTAAGAAGATTAGATGTTGTGTTGTAATGAAAATTTTTAATAATCATAATATAATAAAGTATAAGTAGAATCAAATTCTCAAGTGTTAATTTAAATACTCATTTAATTAGTTGAAATAAGAAAGTACCATATGATTGGTGCCTTGAGCAAATAAATAAACCAAATGTGATAATATAAAAACTAGTTATAATCAGATATATCTATGGAATAAATTTAAACATGAAATAGAAAAATATAATTTTTTTAACATTAATCAAACGTTAATAATTTTATTTTGGAATTATAGGTTAAAATATATTAAACTATAAAATAAACATACAAACTTAAGGGTGTGGAACTTCAAATATTCTGTTAGTCTAATTACAATATTAAAACATGTTAAATATTAGTTTATATTTGCAAAATGGTAAATGGGATGGTAGGAGAATATAAAATATTAATTTATAACAACATTAACAGTCCTAAAATAATAAAGCAAAACAAGTATTAAATCATTAAATAATGTTTTAAGTACCTATTTAATTAATTAAAATAATGAATTATTATAAGATTAGTGTACTTTTAAACACAAGTGAAAATAGGATTTATTCAAGTTAAAAAAAGTGTACTGGAAAATTGGACTAGTTTGGGAAATAATTATTAATACTTGATTGAAGAATATTTGAATATAACAATTACAGAAAAAATGTAAACTTTCAAGATAATTAAATATAAATAAATAGATAAATAAAAAAATAAAATTAAAATAGTAGTAATTAAGTAAATAAGATTAAATATTAAGCTGATAAGGTTATAAATATATCATAGCTCAAATTAAAATAAAACTGAATGTTTTTATAAATGGATATAAATTAAAATAAAATAAAAAAATTCAACAAAATATACAAATTAATTAACGATTATATGATAGATTGAAGAAAAATATATACCGATAATAATCACAATTCAATAATATTAATAAGAATGAATAGCTTAAAAGATATCAAATAACTTATTATTATGTTAAAACCTACTGATAAAATATGAAATAAATTAAGTGTTATCTAATTTCAGTATATTAGAATACAATTTAAATAATAAAAATTTATATATATTTGAATTCAATAAATTAGAGTAGATGAAATATAATTATGGAATGGTAACTAGTAGACATACGAGCTAATCCTTTATTTGAATAATATAATTTAACTTAGATTATTGATAGATAAAACTCATAAATATAGTTTAATTTATACTGAAATAAATGTTAATATTATTAAATTTAAATAAATAATATAATTCAATTATTGGATTAATAAATAAATGAAGGATATACAATAAAATAACAATAAAGCTAGATAAATATATTATTTATCAATATTATTTATCAATATAATAAAAAAAATCATTTAATATAACTCGGTTTAATAAAGGGAAACAACTCATTTAAATTTAAAAGTGGATTATCGACCTTTAACTGTATTTAAACAAATTACAATAACATTTTCCAAAGGGAAGTTTTATATTAAAATTAAGTAAGATTAATGAATAATAATTAAATGACAATAACGAGTTATGCTTCATTTAATAATAAATAAATTTAATTAAAATAGTAATAAAATTTAATTACATATGGATATAAAATTTAGATAAAATCAATAATTGGTATAACAGGAAATAGAATATATTTTGTAATTAGTTTCATATAAAATTAAATAAATTACATAGACATATGTTATATATATTACAATTATTAATAATATCTAAGTAAATATATATAAATTAAATATAAATAATAAAATATTAAACAGAATTTTTTAGTAGTGTATATCAAAATTAATACAATTTATTAATATGAATATTTAAATTTTAGTGACTTTACTTGAAAATTCAAACTGGCGAAATAAAAGATAAAATAAAAGGTAACTACAACTTCTCTTCCAATTTTCAAAGATTGTAATCATGCTCGAATGCATTAGATTTTTTGTGTGTGGATTGGTAGTTGCTATTTCTTCTGATGAGTTATGGGCTAAATAGATTTATTGATTGATATAATAATTAAATGAATGATTTTGTGCTACAAAACAGTTGCTGCCAAGAATTGTAAGTGTCAACGTAATTAAAGGAATTGTAAGATGGTCAACATCATGTAATTTGGAATATAGATTTTTGTGTATATATATATATATATATATATATATATATATATATATATATATATATATATATATATATATATATATATATATATATATATCAGGACCAGATAAATAACTTCTCAGTTTATTAAGGATTTTTATGTGGCTTGCATAATGTTGCAATTACTATGTTTTTATTAATCTGTATAACAATACATTTCTATAAAGATTTAAAATACTTATTCTCACCAGTGTCACTATATTATAAGTCAATAATAAAGAAACATTCATTTTAAATCAACATACAATTACTCAACAATCTTAACAATATCAAATACAGGTACAACTTTGAAGGATGCTAACCTTCATTTTCATTTAATGTAATTATAATACAAATTTTATATTTTTTAATAAAAATATTTTAATAATTATGTATGGTTTAATCAATGTAAAATTTTAATAGCTTTTCAACATTTTATTAAATGAATCTAATTAATTAATTAATTAATTAATTAAGTAAGTAAGTAAGTAAATATGACAATGAACAATTAAATAATTTTTATTTATTATTTTGTTAAATTTAAAAGTTTTAAAGTCTATGTTAATGGTTTTTATCATTCCAAATTGTCCTGCATTAAGGTATCTTTTGTGATATAAGCTGTACATATGGCACTAGCTATATATATAATACAGTATCTACATTGTAGGAGGTCATAATTTACAGTAAGTAAAATTATGTATGCACATTTAAGTTGGTTTTCCTTTTAGAGTATGAAGAGTGTATTTATGACTAACATCTAATCAGTTTTTTGTTTCAGTTCTTCTGACACCTGTCATCCATTTTCTAAGATTGAGTTTTAGTTGTAATATTTTATTTTGTTGTTGTTTTCCCATATCTTTTATTTTAGTTTTCACATCTGTGTAGGCTTTCTAAAATTGTCATTAATAATTAATGATGAGGATATGATATTGAGTTAACTTACATGCTGATTGGAAACATCCAATAATTGATACAGTAACATGGATTTTACAATTTGGACTTTGTGCAGTAAAATGGATGGTGATTGTATCTGCTGTTGAACCAAATGGGATGATCGCAAGGTCATCTGGGCCATTGTTCTGGTGGAAAATATAGCACAAATTATACATTAGGAAGAAATGAACAATTGATTTCATTAAAACAGAACACCGACTAATTATAGAACAATATGAGCCAATGAGGGAAAACAATATTGACAGAAGAATTAGGGATAAAAGATGCTAGCAACAAATTGAGTAGGGACCGATATATCTGATAGTAAAAATCGGTCTCAACTCAATTTGTTGCTAGATTCTTTTTTTCAAAATTCTTCTGTCAATATTGTTTTCCCTCACTTGCTCACATTGTAAAATATATATATGATAATCAAAATAATATCATATTTGAAGCCTAGATTAGATCCACTCAACACAGCTATACACTGATTCATACGAGGAATGGTGCACTTTCTCCTTGCTATGTTATCTCTAATAACAGTACGAAGTTTTATACCAGATATATTCTTGCTCTGAAATCCAGCAATAACAGAAAAAGACCACAAAAAAGATAAACTCTAGTTAAGCTGTCTATTGGGAAGAAGAAAATTAATATTCTTCATTGCTTTATTAACTCAGTGTTTGAGAAGTACAGAAAAAAAAAACTCGTATAGAAATCAAGTGTTAGTCACAGAAAGGGGCGACCACTTGATTTCTGAGACCTAACTCAAGTGAAATGATAAAAAGTGAGAAAACATACCTTATGTCTTTGGGCATGTTGTCCCCCTCCACTAAGGAAGACATCATATTTTTCAACACACTTGCTCTTTAGTAACCTCACATTGGCTCCATAAATGAGAGCATCACCAACAAAGATGCTGACTGTCTTTTTCTTATCTTCAGCTTCAGGTGTCCATCCTTTCCCACCTGGTCGGATAGCAGCTTTCTCTTCTTCATTACTGGATACATCAATATCCCAGTTTCTTATCAAAGAATGATCAGCCAGGCCATCTTGTTTAACACACAAAGAAGCTGAAATAAAAGAAACGTTTAGATGATGCATGAAGAAAAAAGAGTTCACCTTTGGAATAATGAGTTAAAATGATAAACATAAAGTAACAAGCCCCATAAACTCAAGTAATCAGTACATATGGAAGTGACAATGGTTTCCTACCAGGATAAATATAATGATGAACTAATAATTAATAATTATCAAGTTAGAATAGTAGATATTACATGTAACACACATAAATAAATATGAGGATAAGAAAATATGTACGAAACGTCTATCGCACAACTTTCCTACTTTTTGACAATCTCTGATGTACATCTCACGAAACATCTCTCATCAAGATCCATCGATGCCGTCATGCATCATGTTTACATTGATAACATTCTTCCATTATTTTAATGTCACTTTACTTTTCACTCATATCACACAGGTTCTTAGGAAACTTGTCCAAGTAATTATGTAAATAATGTATCTTTATGCTCATTCTACAGTGAAGTGCTTGCAAATTCAAAAGTAACTGTTTATGTATTATGTATCACATAATTTATATTAAATGCAAACTATTTTGAGAGCGAATTCTGCAACCAAGAGAAAAGTGCCATGCTGAGATGGCTAGGTGTCTGAGAGTCCCATCTAAACTGCAACCAGAGGTGAGCTATGATGAAACAGCATCAGCAATGTGAAAACCATGTAAAAATGTGGAGTTGGTTGGAAACCTGCCCACTTCCAGAAAGAGAACAAACTCCATTTTCAAATCTCATATATGCAAATTGAAAAGTTCATTCTTATGTTGCCCAGTATAATTAAGGGAAGATAACTTTAAAGAGAAATACTTGTTGAATATACTGAGTAGATACGAGTGTAAAATCAAGTTGTTAACCACAATGTGTTCTACTTTGAGTTGAATTTTTGCCAGATTATCTCATTGCTTTCCTTTATTTTGTATGTAAAGTTGCTTACAATTTATTTTCTCTTGTTTTTCACCTTCTTACTCCTACCCTCACTCTGTTTTGTTGTTTCTTCTTAACCTTTGTCTTCTTCTAACTTTTATTTTCTCTTCTCAACTTTTTTACCTTATCCTACTACCCCCACCTCTCTCTCTCTCTGTCTGTCTCCCTTGTACCTCCATTATTGTTTAGATTTAAGTCAGTTGCAATTCCAACTGATGAATTATTAACCTTTTATACTTTAATGTACATAAGTTTAGTGTAGTTAAATTAAAAATATACGATGTACTATTTCACTTGAAACAATCTGGAAAATTGGAATAGGATTAACCAGTGAAACACTAAAAAAAGAAAAAAAAAGACATATTTGCCACAATTAACCCACATCACAAGAAACAAACAATATTGACCTAAAGCAAACCATGATTTTTGCTTTTTTGCTTCACTTCCAAGTCAATTCTTTTTCCCTTTCTTTTTAAAGGCCTTAATCTGAGTGTTTAAATTAAATGTAACTACTCTCTCAACATCTGTGTCATTCAATTGTTCACACTACTTGGCTAAATTAACATGGTTATTAATTCATGTGAGACACAGATCCTAATTGCACTAGAAACTGTGTTTGTTTTTATATAAAAATATTTTTAAATAGTAAAGGGTACTTTGCTAGTATATATTTATATACATATATACTAGCCAAGTACCCTTTACTATCTAAAAATATTTTAAATATTTTTGAGGATTTAAAATCGTCGGGCAACATTAATACGTACACAGGAAATCAAAATCCGACTCAAATGCCAAAACCTGTTACATGCTAGATATGGACGTGATATAACATAACATAGAAAGAGTGAGCACGAAAAGTAGTTCATTTGAAAGCTTCAAAGCAGACAGTATATTTAAAGAAATGACTTTAGAATTGTTTATAATTAAGGAACTAAGGTCCCAGATGACTATGGGCTCAGAATTTATCACACTAACTTCTGCCACTAACAGAAAAGAAGCTGTTATCAACAGTTTAATAAATGATCTTTCTCCAAATTCAGAACATTTTTCTTTTTTTCATACTTTAATTCGAGTTACCTCAGTCACAGGAAGAGTAGTTTCACAAGGTCTGATTTAATTATGCTGTTATGATGGGTTAATTTGCATTTTATAATAAATATCTATTTTATTTGATCATGATAGATGAGATATTCGACGTTCCCTTAAAGGAAAGATATATGCAACAATATTCTGAAATATTTTTTACTGTAAGCAAATAATGCCTTCTTTCACACTGGTCGTGTATGCCAAACAAAAACAATCTCTTTCATTGCAAATATATAACAAATCACTTTTATCCCATTCCTTCAGCTTCCGTTCATCATTTCTACTACACCAGATTATCACATTGCTTTGTTCTTCCAAAATGAGGAATACCGAATGGTAATGTCACCTTTACTCATACATAAAACCCTTAAATGCTTTTGTGCAGAGGGTGGTGCGATGGTCTGTAAGAAGTTCATGCAAAAGACATATTCACAGAACAATACTACCAGCTGGAAAATCATACGCTTAGTGTGCCAAATAGAAAAAAACATAAATCCTGACATTGCATTATGCAGTCCTTCAGGTGCCTTTTCATTTGGTCATTTTAACGCTGCTATCAATGTGTGTGTTCAGTAGTAGAGAAATCAGGTTTAGTGATGAAGATGGCTGGCATGTGTTGCGGACCAGGATATAATACCCTAGCTCACCACAAGAAAATAATGAAACGAATGGAATTGAAGGAAACGAAGACTCAATTGATGGATAAGATAAACGTTGTTTATTTGCTGTTGAAAGAATGAACGTTTTAGTTATAACATGTGTTCATGTCTGCGCGTATGTAACCAATGTTCGTTGCACGACTGGTGTTGTAGCAAGAAAAGGAAATGTGCTTTCATCTCAAGTTCGGGTCACTATCATTTGTTCATGCGTGGGAAGAGAAATAAGTGTTGTAGTGAAAATTGAGAATGATAGTCCAGCGTGTAGACAAAGAAGAGGATATGAGAGTTGATATCAGTTAGTAGTCAGCTACGCGAAGGTGTTCTCAGGGACCAGTAGTAGATAGAGAGAGAAAGAGTGTGAATCTGTACATACGGTCTGTTAGCTCGTACCCCATACATAGTAGTAAGTGGGCGTGACGCGCGCGAGCGTGCGCCTCCCGAAAGGGAGGCGGCTGGTTAGCCCAGCCTCTCTGGTCGAGAGTTGGTGTTAAAACGGTAGAAACAGCTTGTCTCTTTGTTTTATACTCCTTTCCGGTGGTCATTTGTGCATGTGTATAATTCCTTAGAAAGCGGAAGTGACGTCGTCCATGTGTGCGTTCGTGTGTGCATGTGTCAGTACATATGTGTGCGTTAGCGTGTGTGTCTATACACGTGAATGTGAGTGTATGTACGCGAACGTGAATATGTGTACATGTGTGATGTGGGCACGTATGTTTGTGTGCGCGTATGTATATGACATAGCTTGAAATGTGAATGTGTGTTTTTGTGTGAAACTTGAAAAAGGCTCATACACATGTCAGCACTTTTTCATCATCGAATGAGATAGATCTCATTCACGCAACAAGACTTCATAATGTTTTTGCAATGATTTGCCATGATTTTAATCATCTTTGTTCATGCAAACTGTGATAATTCTCACTCCACACCATACACTGGCTATACCCGTTATCATCACAATGTCTACCAACTTATCTTTCCAAGATCGGCACAAATCCACATTCGCTATTTTCTGTGAACAGTCCCATATAACTGAAATCATTGAGAATTAACTGTAAAAACTTCTTTCTCTTAATTTTCATACTTTTGCAGGATCATACTCCGTACAATCACTTCTTTTGCTTTAATTAATATCATTTCTTTAAACACGCAAAGAAAAACAAAATAAAAATCATGCAAAAATATTCCTAAAAAATATCTAGATAGTAAACACAATGTTTATAGTTTTTAACAATAAATATGTAAAATGATTACAACTCCTACTGCTGAGTTCTATCCAAATTTAATTTTAAATAATTGTTAAATAAAATTGAAGACTAATTTTATGATAGTGTTTATGTTTTTTAATCTTTTATTTATTTTAATAAATTAAATCAAATAAATACAAGAATGATTAACTAAATCTTAAATTTATCAATGAAATATAGATAAAACGTACATTTAATTCATTCATTGAATTTTACTCTTCTTTTTTCTTTGCATATGCTAAATAATACATGTTTTACATATTTTGCTAAATAATACATGTTTTACATATTTTGCTAAATAATACATGTTTTATCTATATATTTTAAAAAATATTTTGACATTGAAAATTTAACATTTTCTATTACATTTAAATATTGGATAGAACAATATTGATTTCAATAGAGGATTTTATCATTGTGATATTTTTTTACTTTAGTTTTTCAAATTTATAAAGTTTTAGTTTTTATAAATAATAATGATAAATTTACCTGTTTCTGTCGAAGGAATTGGTGTTGGTGTTGCTGAAATAAAACAAAAACACACACACATATATATATATATATGAAGTAAATACATACCTTTTATTTTAATTTTTTTCCATATACATCTGCCTTACTTTTAATGCTAAGTTTATTTATGGTGTCTTTTACATATATTAAAAACCCTTCCCAATACTTTTGCTGATGATGAAACTTTGTTTGTTAAAAATACTATATGTAAAAATTATTGTCCGTGGCTTAATGACTACCACAATAAAAACATTATTTTCCGAAACGATTGTACAAATTATTGATTTTGTTGTTGTTCCTTCTTGTGAAACGGATTTTTAATTTAATTCTAATTTGAATTTTAAATTATCAATCACATTACTGAATATATATATATATATATATATATATATATATACTATTTTTGGAAAATCACTGATAATCATGAAGCTTAATTGAGTCAATTAATTTTGATTTTATTAGTATATGAACATTACCAGAATGTTAATATATTAAAAACTTTGGTTTTAAAAAAATAAAAAGATATTAATAAAGTATATATATATATATATATATATATATATATATATATATATATATATATATATATATATATATATATATATGATTACTTCATTTAATCCCCTAAATTAATATATGAGGATATAATTTTATGTGTAAATTTTTCAGTATTTACTTAAACACTACTCAATACATAGATAGAGCTAGGTAGTAAGTTATGAAAATATATATCGCAATTAATCTACACAGAATTTTCCACATTTCATTCTCATGAGGATTTGTCAGGCTTAGCTTAATTGCCATATATATTTTCATAACTTACTATATATATATATATAATTTTTAAAATAAAATTATCCACTGACACGTGTTTCGTTATCTACAACTCATCAGAGTGGCTGAATCTAGCAAGATTCGAAATCAGGACCCCATGGTAAAAAGTGTAACCCCCTACCACTAGGCTATCTCGTATGACTGAATCTATCGCGTTTTTTTATGTAGATGTTATTTGTTTTTGTTTCGTGATACTTTTTTTTTTGAATAAATTCAATTAAATATACAAAAGTGCATTTTTACCTAGATGCGAGTTGGGAATGATTTTCCCTTTAACCAATTTAGATACTCGCAAATGGGGATCGGCATATGTATTATTTTTAAAATATAATTATCCACTGACACATGTTTTATAATCTGCAACTCATCAGAGTTTGAAATAATATTAATAATAATAATAATATATATATATATATGTATATATATATATATATATATATATATATATATATATATATATATATATATATATATATATATATATAGTGCCGGCAAATACACTTGTAACTTTTCAAAAACTGCAAATTTAAGCTAAATTAATGTAACTGTTTAAACAATCTATACCTCATTTGATTGGCCTTTTATTCTTCTATAATTTTACCTGTTCATATTTGACTTTTAATTTAAATATTCTATTGTTCACGTACATTTAAAAAAATAACTTCAAATTAAGGAGGCAAAAAGAAAAATCTGCAGCAACAAATTCGCTTAAAACCAGCAAAATTATCGCCCTAAATCAGTTTAAAATATCCCCCAACAGGCAACAAAGCAACTCTAATCGTAATTGTTGTTGTTCCAGGTTATACAACGTAACATTTAGTCCATATGCAACGACTTTCTCTTAGTGATCATCAGGAGCTCATTAATCTCCACCTTTCTGGTTTATCCAATCGTGAAATCGACCACAGATTGAAATGTAATGGGAGAACAGTACGAAAGACTGTGCAAAAACACCAAAACACCGGAAGTGTTCGTGATGCCTCTAAATCTGGTCGTACTAGAGTTACTTCTAACAGGGAAGACAATGCTATCAAGATCTACAGCCCAAGAAACAGATTTGAAATGACTCCCCAAATCCAAAAACAGTGCAATCTTGTTAAAAAGTGCTCTCTTTCTACTGTCAAGAACAGATTAAAGGAATTTAATTTGCGAGGATATGTTGCAAGACGCAAGTCAATAATTTCTGTAAAAACCAGAAAGCGTCGTCTGGACTTCGTCTGATGCAATGAAGATCATGACTCTTCATATTGGTCAAAAATTCTTTTTAGCGACGAAAGCAAGTTCAATAGGCTAGGCAGTGATGGTAGGCACTTATGTCTGTCGGAGAAAAGATGAAGAATTTAATCCTAGGTGCTCAGTTTCAATGCTGCAAGGTGGTGGAGGTCAAATTTTGGTGTGGGGAATTATCAGTACCAATGGTCCAGGGCCTATAGTTCGCTTGCAAGGTCGAATTAATTCAACCAAATACATTAATATGTTGACTGAGCATTTTCTACCCTACTTTGGTTGGAATTTGGATGATAATCCCATCTTCATACAGGATAATGCTCCCATTCACACAGCTGGCAATGTCAAGAGGTTCCTGAAAGAGCATGATATTCCATGTATAGATTGGCCTGCATAATCTCCAGACCTCAATCCTATCGAAAACGTATGGCATTACATCAAGCAACAGCTACACAATGATAAAATTTCCAGTTTGGAAGAACTTTGCACAAAAATTTAAAAAAAGTGGAATGCCCTTTCTTTGAAGTATTGCTGCTGTCTAATTCAAAGAATTCCTAAAAGATTGCAGGCTGTCAAATTGCAGAAGGGCTATGCTATTAAATATTAACTAGTTTCTTGTGTTCCTGTTGTATTTGTGTTGTATTAATGTCCTAAAGTTACATTTAAATAACAATTTTCCATTGTGCGGACTTTCTTTTTGCCTCCTCAATTTGAAGTCATTTTTTTAAATTGACGTGAACAATAGGAATATTTCAATTAAAAGTCAAATATGAAAAAAAGGTAAAATTATAGAAGAATAAAAGGCCAATCAAATGAGGTATAGTTTGTTTAAATAGTTAATTAAATTTAGCTTAAATTTGCAGTTTTTGTAAACATTACAAGTGCAGACTTTCTTTTTGCTGCCTGTATATATATATATATATATATATATATATATATATATATATATATATATATATATAATTTTTTTTATTACTTCAGACTTGATTTTTTTTTGCTTAAATCATTACAAATTGTTTCAATCGACAGGACAATAATATTATCCTGCCGATCTCTTCAGATAATTCAAGTCAAAATAAATTTAAAAGAAAGATTCTTGAAAATTAGAAATGAACATAAAAAGCAAGAGTTGAAGTGCTGGATAGAGAGGTGAGAGGGAGGACGGGGAGGGAAGAAAAGGAAATGGAAAAGAAAAGAGGGATGGGGGAGAAATACAGATTATATGTAGTTAGAATAATAATTAAAGATTAAGAATAGAAAGAAAGAAATTAATTAATTAAAGTTAAAATTAATTAAAAAGAACAGAGGAGATTGTTAAAAGAGGAAGAAAAGAAAGGGGGAAAAAGGGGAAAAGGGAAAATATTTCCAGATTTCCAGCTACGGTATAACTGGAAAGATTTTCTCAATTATTAAATCATTTCTGTCTGATAGGCTCATAAGAGTAGTGGTTGATGGGCAGAAATCAGAAACCAACGGTATTAATGCTCAAGGGTTCATCCTAGGCCCAACTCTTTTCCTGATCTACATCAATGATCTCCCAATACACATACTTAAATCATTTGTTGACATCTATGCTGATAACACAACCATCTACGGCAACACATCAAAAGCTGTAAATGACAAAGTTCTCTCTGGTTCTCTCTCCTCTGATCTTGAGTGTGTGGTACAATGGGGGAAGAGGTGGCTGGTTACTTTTAATGCATCTAAAACCAAGCTTCTATCTTGACATCATCAATCAATGCTCTGATCCCCATTTGGCACCAATTGAAATGAATGGTTCTCGTCTTGGGGAGGCTCCATGTTTTGGCAACCTTCTGGGATTGACCTTTACTCCTGATCTGAAATGGAACACGTACATCAAATCTGTTGCCAAGGTCGCTGGAAAAATGGTGGGATCCTTCTACCGCTCCAGTAGATATCTCACTGCTGATGCAATTCTCTATCTATATAAAAGCCAAGTACGTCCAAGGATGTACTGCTGCCATATCTGGGCAGGAGCTGCTAAAACAGCCTATCCTACCTTGACAGAGTACAAAATAGACTTTGTAGCCTAGTGAGGGATGCCCTTTTCTCGTCTGAGCTCCAATCTTTGGTCCACCTTTGCCAATCTTTCACAAAAAACACCTGTCAAGCTGAAACCACCGTCAGTAATTTTCCCCACTCTTTATCTGTGTCTAAATTAAACATAGATTCCATGAACAAAGCTTCTTTCTTAGAAGTGCACGCCTGTGGAACTCTCTTCCGTTTGCCTGTTCCCCACCTGACTGCAACTTGAATGTCTTCAAGTCCAACATAAACAAGTTCCTAATAAACCGACCCCTTAAGTAATACACTTTATCAGATCTCCATTACTAACGATTACTACAATATTGTCTGATTGATTACTGTACACGCAATAACCCTTATCTCCGAGTGACCTCCGGGCCTTGGTAAGTGGTGACTTTCATGTAGAAAAAAAAATATTATGAAGTTAGAAAGAGAAACGGAAAGGGATAAATAACGAACAGGAGTGTGTCAAACAAGTGTCAATAGAAGGCAGCAGTAAAATAAATTGCACTTGCTAAGGTGGTCATACATTGGTTAGAAGTTCTGTTGTGTCCAGCTACAGTGGTAGTGGTAGATAGTTTAAAAGAAGGTGAATGCATACGTCCAATAAATTTAAGGTAAGATCTTTTATATAAATGAAAGGGATTATGGATTTATAATTAGTGAATAATTAGTAAAAGTTGGTAGGATAGATAATTATCATATTTACTATTATTACTAATGGAATAAATCATCATCATCATCATCATCATCATCATCATCATCATCATCATCATCATCATCATCATTCAGGCTATTAGAAATCCAATATGCAGAACATTTTTTAAATGAAAAGGCAGATGTCTTATTTTTATTTAGTATTCCATTTAATTTATAATTCCTGGTTAATATATATTAACTTTTACTCACTATGCTTACACTACCTTGCTTTTCTCTATGTAGGATACAAAATTGTTGCTATTCCAATGCTTATGTGGATTATGAACCATATTGCTGATATTTGATACATCCACATATCAAAATAGTGAATGTTTTATGCTGCCAGATGAAGGCAAGACAGGGAAATAAGTTAGTGTGATGAAATGACCCATAAAATACTTGTTTATTATTGAAACAGAAATTTTAAGATTGGCTCATATATTGTGTTTCTTTTTTTAACACAAATTCAACCTTATTAGAACCTTTTTTAACAGCATATAATTACCAAAGAGTATACATGCATATTGGATGTTTGTATGCTTCATGTATAATATTTTTATGGTTTATAGACACTAGTATCCAAATAATGATTGCTTGTACAATCTCAATCCCAAACAACAAAAATTGCAACATCTGAATAAAATCATGTAATAAATAAAACTATAAACTAAAAACAATAAAATTACTTGTTTGTAATCGGAAGGCAACTCACATATTTACAAAATAACAAGTGAAGCATGCATGGTTCCCCATGAGTGCACAGTGAACGAGTCAGAAAAAAATGACTAAGTTCAGCATTTGACCCCTCCCTCATTTAGCCCCAAAAGTCCCCAGGGGACATCAAATCCTGGTGAAAATGAACAAATGGTAAATTTGAGTTCTATGTAAATTTGAGTTCTGCACCATGCAAAAAAAGAAATGATTAAGTCCATCATTGCTCCCCTAAAATAGCTCTTGGGGAACACCCAAGAATTATCATGAAGTATAGACAAACAAAATTATATAGAAATCAGTTAGTTACAACTTTTCAGAAAGTTTTATAAAAATTCAAGGCATTAATTTTTTTTAATAAGCACGAGTGTCAATTTTAGCCATTTTAACCTGAAAGGGGGGCAACCAGAGTTTTATCAGAAAATCCGTTCTGTTACTTTTTTACCCATATCATGTTTAATGTTTGTGCAAAATTTAAAAAAATATCAAAGGTGTAGTTATTGAGAAAAGTGCAGATAAATGAATGGACAAATGGACAAGGATGAATTTACAGGTCTACCCTCCTTTTGTCGGGGGACCAATAAAGTATTATTTGCAGTGTGCTTATAAAAAAGTCCATTAAACATGCATTCATCCAAATTTATACGTAGGATTATAATTATATATAATTTTCAAGTATACTTACTTGGTGGAGGTGGAGTTGTGGCTAAAAATAAGAAAATAGGAAAACATGAATTAAAAGCAAGATGTCATTTTTCTTTAAGTTCAATTTATTTATTGAAAACAAATTTTATATTACCAAAAAATGTTAAAACATTTAAATACTGAAAAAGTGTACATAAAAATTTATTTTATAAAACTTTGTTAGAAATTTGTTTTTATGTTTAGTATAATAGAACTTGAAATTTTATGAAAATTTAGATTTGAATAAAAATATTAAAAAACTAAATCTTATAAGTAAAAAGTATCTAAATACTTACATGCTGATTGGAAACATCCAATAATGGAAATAGTGACCAGCATCTTACAATTTGGTTTCACAGGAGTGAAATGGATTTTGACTGTATCTGCTGTTGTACCAAATGGAATGATTGCAATGTCGCTTGGTCCATTATTCTATGGATAGAAAACACGTTTACATTAATGCACCTACATTTACAAAATATATTCCAAATTTATTCAATTTAGATATAAAAATTTACAAAATTGCATTAAAACTCTAATCTACCTTAAGTCCGTGAACGTTTCCTGATCCACCTCCACTAAGGTAGACATCATAACTGCCAACATATTTAGATTTCAGCAATCTGATGGTGGCTCCATAAATGAGAGCATCACCCACAAAGATGCTGACTGTCTTTTTCTTATCTCCAGATTCAGGTGTCCATCCTTGTCCACCTGGTCGGATAGCAGCTTTATGTTCTTCATTACTGGACACATTAATATCCCAGTTTCTCACCAAGAAAGAATCAGCCATGCCATCTTGTTTGACACACCAAGAAGCTGCAAAATAAAATTACATTCAAATGAAATTGAAAGATTATCTTTATCATTTAAAGAATTGATGAATTTAAAAATCTCATGAGAATTCTATTAAAAAAATAGCTGACCTGTTTCAGTTGATGGTTTCAGAGTCGTTGTTGGTATTGCTAAAATCATAAATAAAAAAAGTGACAGAGATAAAAAAAAAAATCAAAATGAATAATGATTATTCTCTTATACTAAAAGATCACACACTTTCTTACATCTAGTAACTCTCTGACAATAACAAAAAGTAAGAGAGCAAGAAAATACAAATGCTTAGAGGAGAACGATTCAATTCAGCACGTCAATATAAGAATAAAAATTCACAGTGAATATATACACCGTGTAAAGAAAATCATATTTTCATGTAAATGAACATTATTTATTCTTCAAAAAAAAAAGTTTTATTTTTAATTTGGGGTGAATTTGTAAAATTTTCAGAAATAAGGAGTATTGATGTGAGAATGAAATCTGCTGATATGAAAATTAATGGTTTAGAAGCAGGAGAAGTGATGCAGAGTGAAGTTTAGAAGCAGGAGAAGTGATGCAGAGTGAAGTTTAGAAGCAGGAGAAGTGATGCAGAGTGAAGTTTAGAAGCAGGAGAAGTGATGCAGAGTGAAGTTTAGAAGCAGGAGAAGTGATGCAGAGTGAAGTTTAGAAGCAGTAGAAGTGATGTAGAGTGAAGTATTGCGATAGGTGATGATTTTGGTGTCAAATCAAATCACGTGTGAGGCATAAATAGTTGGTGAGTTGGTTGGCTTATTCACGTGAATTTGGATTTAATTACTGTGAAAATGTCTTTGAATAAACTCATCAGAGATGGGGATTTGCTTTATGGGTGGATAAGCCAGAAACAACTAATTATGTAAATCATATTGTATTAGTTAAGCAGATCAAATATATTTGAAATAAAAATAGACATTTTATTATTTATTTATAATAATATAAAAACTCATGAGAAAAGTACCAAACTTTGTCTCTAAGATCAATAATAATACATCATATAATAGATTAAAATATATAACATATTTATAAAAGTCTTTAGCTCTTACTAATTTAATTAAGTACTTACTTGTTGGTGCTGGTGTTGTAGCTATAAAAATATAAAAAAAAACATATATAAGAAATGTAATAACTTTGATGTAACAATATTTAACACTAAATATATTTGGTTCTATATAATAAAATACTATTCATAAAATGACAATAATTTTCTAACAGTTTCAAAACTTATTGTCACAACTATTTTCATTTAGCATGATAAAATTGATTAACAATCTTAAAATATAATACACAGAATGTTCTTTTCATTTTTGCAATGGAGACAGTTGTTTTCATTTCATGTAAATTAATTTTAATACAATTTTATAATTTTTTTAAAATATTTTAATAAATAAAACACATCCATTCAAATTAAACATTATCTTCATAAAATATTAGATTTATGAAAAAGAATTTTCAAACTTTTTTTAAAATTATTCCTGGTAAGACATTTTATGCTGAAACTAATTTAAAAAATGATTAATTATTATTTAGTAAGTTATATTATTTATTATAGTATTATGTTTTATTATATAAAGTTCATTATTAAGTTCTATTGCTCTGAAAATTCATATTAGGTATCCAACATTAAAGTATCCTTTTCCGATATTTGCAAAGTTTCTATTTTCTTAGAAGGACATGCTTTATTGTAAGTAGAATTCTTTATTTGAATTAGTATACTGTCATAAATAAGTGTGTGTGTTTAAGATATGGATTAGCGTTTTTCATTCTCAAAGGACATATGCTGATTATGTCATCTGTTGAATATAACTAAGTATGTTGTATCATTAAAAAAAAGACATATAAGAATTGCTAGACTTACCATGCCCCTATGATACAAATTAGTTCAACAGTTGCTTTGTTGCTGTTGGGCTGAGGTATGATTCTATTTAGTTCTAAGAGGTTCACCTTGCCAGATTTACCATCTCCTTAAGGGATTAGTTTATTGCTAATCATTTTAGGTTTTCTATTGAGGAATGCCGACTATGCACCTCAGATATTTTTTGTAGGCCAGAGTGTGCTTATCCTAGTGCTGGCTTTTCAAAACACACATGACCTAATGTGTCTAACCTTTCGGCAAACAAGTAAATAATGTGGTAAGTATGTAAGAGTATGTTAGTCATGCATAGCTGAGATGTAATCAAGTTAAAATGATTTCTCTTCAAGTTCTTCTGACATTTGTTGGATGCCATATCGTTTGTGTGTGTTTTGTTGTTGGTGAAAAAAAAGAAAGACTGTTGCTGTTTATGTAAAGAGTTAACGTCTTTATTGTTAGTGAAGAGAACAAAATAATCTGGCTCAAGTGTGTGTTCTTTCAACTCAGAATAATTTACATGACTGAAATAGGAATTAATTACCTAAATACATATTTCAGTCATATAAATAACAAATTTCCTTTAAGATTGATTTTTATTTGAAATTCTTTCTTTTATTTATTGTTTTCTCATTATTGCTATCATGCTTTTTATATACCTGTTTATTTTTGTTTTCATGTCAAAGTAGAGTATTTTTAAATTATCGTCCATAAATGATGAGGATATGATACTAAAGATACTTACAGGCTGATTGGAAACATCCAATAATTGATACAGTAACATGGATTTTACAATTTGGACTTTGTGCAGTAAAATGGATGGTGACTGTATCTGCTGTTGAACCAAATGGGATGATTGCAAGGTCATCTGGGCCATTGTTCTGGTGGAAAATATCACAAATTAATGCATTAGAAAGAAACATGTAATGAAAATTAATTTTCAATTTATTCCATTTAAAAAAAAGACATATAAGAATTGCTAGACTTACCATGCCCCATTGGGTCAGTATATGTTATAGCTAGCTGTAAAATAAGTGAGTATTCAGAATTAAGGTATAAACATGCAAAAATTGAATGCATGCGCAAAATCAAACATAGTGACCAGTGAAAACAATACAGAAAACATTGGATAATAAAGGTCTTAACATCATTGCCCTTACATTAAATGAAAAATCCTTTATATAAGAGGGGTGTAATCTGTTGAAAAAAAAATATCCAAAAAACAAAAAAAAAAAATACAAAGAGGGAGTATGCATTGTACAGGTCCACCCTAGTTTCTTTGTGTGTGTGTGTTAACAGCCTTAAAAATATCAGGAAATAATAATTAACTAATTAAATAATATTTAACTGTAAGACCTTTTCAAAGCAAATCTTAAAAAGAAAAAAATTACCCCCCTCCCATGTTTTGAAGTGTTTCTACATATTTTAAAATATTTGGAACTTATGACCCTTCCTCCTCTATTCCCCTTTTTTGCCCTCCCCCACCACTAAACTTGAAAAAGTGTTAACGATCACATGTCTCGCTACATCGCCAAGAAATGGGGTCTCATTTTATGCTAAATTTGTATAGGAAAGTGATCCCCTGTTCTAAAATATAAAATATTAATCATTAAAAAAAATTCCGCTTTTATATTATCTTTAAAGGCCGTTGAAATGTATTAGCCAAAAAAGTAGATTTTGAGTTCTTTTTAGGAGGAAAACTACGCTAGATTAGGTCGTAAAAAAATATGTTTTTAAATACGTAAATTGATCAAGTAGTTTTTTTTTACATTAGAAAAACATATTTGCTTTGTTTTTTTGTTTGAAAACAATTCAAACTTGTAACGAAAAATACAAATAAAATAATTGTAAATAAATAATTTCAGACACGAAAAACGTAGTTTTTTTTAATCAAGTTCTAGTTTTAATAATGCCAACTTTGATAAAGTTCTAGTTTTAATAATGCCAACTTTGATAAAGTTCTAGTTTTAATAATGCCAACTTTGATAAAGTTCTAGTTTTAATAATGCCAACTTTGATAAAGTTCTAGTTTTAATAATGCCAACTTTGATAAAGTAAATATTTTCTAAAAAGTGCACTCCACTTACAATTTTTTTTCTTTTCGTCTTTTTTCAACTATTTCTGTGGATTATTATCGATTGTACACTAAGCTACCAGATTATGAAAATATTGATAAAAATCAATATTTAAAGATTTGGAAGGGGGTTCAGTTTCACATACAACATTCTAGTAAATCAATCCCCCATTTTCAGAACTGACTTACAGCTTTGATTTGACGTTGGTTCCTTCAGCCCCTCCTCCCCCCCACCACCATTATTATTATTTTTTTTTTTTTCGTAACTTTTCACTTTGAGAAAAGTTTGGTCTGACCTTATAATTATGTTTTTCATTTACGACTTTTTAAAATATAGACAGATGTGTCTCAGACAATATAATCGATGTATTTATCTGAAATCTTTTTAGTTTTAATGTTAAAGTAGCATTACATTAGGGTTCAATACTGATTCCATTGCTTTTCATTTGTGTCTTAGAAGCATTGTCCAGGGAGTTTCCTAAGGTTTGTCAAGAAGATATGCTGCATGCTGATGACTTAGTACTTGCCTGAGAAACAATGGATGATCTACTTGTTAAGTTGGAGGAATGCTACTGAAAGTAAAGGTCTGAGAGTACATGTTACCAAATTCAAAATAATGATTAGTGGTTGTGGTGTTGAAAAACTCTCACAAAGAGAAAATTTACCCTGCTCAGTTTGTTGAAAGCGAGTTGGGTGCAAGTCAAATTTGTGTGGTATTTGTAAGCATTGGTTTAATTATTTTGAGCATGCCTGTACATTATTTGAACAACTTTCATTGCCCACTCATTTGCCTGCACTTTATACAAACATCTTGGTCAAAAGCTTTCTTCAGATTCACAAAAGCAAAGTACAGTTTATTGCTGCTGCTGCTGCCGTCGTCGTCGTCGTCATCATCATCATCATCATGGTACTTGTCTTGCATTTATTTCAGGATAAATATAACAGCAGTGTTATTTTGCTTATCTGATGACTTATTTGCTTCACAATTCTCTCAACACTTTCAGGATTAAATCTAAGCTAGTACTTCTTCTTTGCCCTTGTTACAGTTCACAATATAACAGTTCACAATTTAACAGTTCACAATTTAACAGTTCACAATTTAACAGTTCACAATTTAACAGTTCAAGATTTAACAGTTCACAATTTAACAGTTCACAATTTAACAGTTCAAGATTTAACAGTTCACAATTTAACAGTTCAAAATTTAACAGTTCACAATTTAACAGTTCACAATTTAACAGTTCAAAATTTAACAGTTCACAATTTAACAGTTCAAAATTGTGCTAAATAACCTCTTCTCTTATGATATGATTTATTATTTTAGTATGTTTCACCTGCAGCCTTCGACATTTCCGCAACAACACTTGAGGGCCCTGCAGCTTTACTCTTCTTCATCTTACAGCTTCCCATGACATTTCTTTTGGTTAATTCTTATGCTTCTACCACTACTAGGTTTTCACAGTTTCATAGAAACTCAGAATTCAACAATTTCTCACAGTGGCAGTTTCAAACATCTCTCTAGTTGTTAGAACTCCATTGTCATTTCAGAGACACGTCTCTCCAACAATATAGATATTATCTTTGCTATTTAATACTTCATTCTTTTGGTAATCTCTTTGTAGTATATTTTTCTAAGCTTTGTTCTTGGATTTTTATATTGATCTTCTTGCTTCCAATTTACCTCAAGATACACATCTTTATTCACTAAATTTTTTATCTACTAACTCCTATATTTCAACTTTCCATTGATACACTTCTCAACTTTCTCATTTCATCACCATGTCACCCAATGCCGTAGGGACCTTTCGTTCATCCACAAGTCTAATCTGTTACCTCAAACAATGAACTCTTTAGTGTCTTCCATTGTTCTTCCACACTTCTTGTAGTGGATTTGGTAGGCAAATATTTGGTCTTTAAACTCTGGCTTAATATGTTCTTCATTCAACTTTGACACTTTTCTTTTGTGGATAAACTTTCTTTTTATCTCATGAGCTTTCTTCAACATGAAATTACAAATATTTTCCCAAATAATTAACCACAATGCATTGCACATTTGCATTCACATAAAAAATTCTCTTTTCGTCTTTATAGTTTCTTTCATATGTATATATTTCCTTGTTTACAGTTCACATATCATACATGCAATCAAATCAAAGTTACTTACATATCAGACAAATAGGAATGGGAATATGGATTGTTATTAAACAGTTAAGGAGGGGGGGGGCGAGAAAAGAAAGTGAACTTATGAAAAGAAGAACCAAAAATAAAACCTAAACAAAATTAACTAAAAGTTATATTTGATTAATGGAACCCATATACATTCCTTAAAAGATAATCAAGAATAACTGAATGTTAGCACCATTACCTTATGTCTCTGAGCATGTCCTCCTCCACTAAGGAATACATCATAACTTCCAACACATTTTGATTTTAGCAACCTCACATTAGCCCCATAAATGAGAGCATCACCAACAAAGAAACTGACTGTCTTTTTCTTATCTCCAGCTTCAGGTGTCCATCCTTTCCCACCTGGTCGGATAGCACCTTTCTCTTCTTCATTACTGGACACATCAATATCCCAGTTTCTTATCAAAGAAGAATCAGCAAGGCCATCTTGTTTTATACAAAGAGAAGCTGAAACAAAAGTAAGATGTAATGTTTTATTATAATCAGAATTATAATTATTTCTTTTTAGAATATAAAAATTATATATGTTTGAATATTTTAAGTGAAAATATTTAAGATAATTTTATAAATGATAATAATAAGTCTACCTGTTTCTGTTGAAGGTTTAATTGTTGTTGCTGAAATATAAATAAAAATGCAGTGTATATAAAAGTATGCAGGTAGATTAATTAATAAGAAGTCAGAATCCTGTGTTCATTGCCTTTGATAACAAAATTTTAATTTTAAATATTCACTCTGTAATAATTAATATAAAATATTCTAGGCTATATTAATTATTATAGAGATGTTAAAATAAATTAATAAAAAATGCAAGGAGATACTGTTACAAAATGAATATTTGTGATGTAAAAATGAATACTTCTTGCATCATTCGTTTGCAGAAAATGTTTATTCATAATCAATAAGTAAACAACGTACAGAATCATGTTTTGAACTTCTCACCTGAGATTAAAAAGGTTTCATTTGCAATTTTTAGGTACGAACAACCACAACAGATTTTAACTGCAATGATCGTTATATTTCATGCAGAACATTTTGTTTTATTTAGAAGAAACTATGGATAAAAAAGTTATGTTTTTGGAATGAATAATTCACCTGGGAAAGTGGAGAATATAAAGTATTTGTGTTGCAGATTAACATGGATTTGAACTCAGCTCTTTTACTGTACATCTATTTTGTTCAAAATCTCAATAAAACATTGTGAATAAAGTTAAAAGAAATTGTTTGTAAAGAAATGTTTTGGTAATGTAGTAAACATTAAGGCTGAGCTAAACTTTGAGGTCAAAACTAAAAAAAGTGTAGATCTTATTTCATTGGATTATTTGGAGAAAAATATTTATGCTTTTTATTAGTAAATCTATAGCAAGTAATAGTGATAAGAAATTAACAACAAACTATTTAATCAATAGTGAAATGATAATGAAGATTCAGGATGAAAACGGTAAAATAGTGTGATCCATTTCGCCTTTTTAAAACAACTCTTTACTATTTTCTTCTTAAGCAGATGAACAATGTCTGTTTCAACCTCTTTGCTATTTCTTTACAATCACAGTCCTAGTTGAAGAAAGGTCAGCTGATGGTCTACTTATGTCTAATACTCTGCATAACCTCTTGTTCAGCTCCCCCTTACCTAACTGAAACTCTTTAAAAAAATAACAGTACAATAAAAAAAATAAGCTTAAACCAGGCTTAGGGACAAACAAATCCAACTTGCCCCCTCCCTTGAGGCTTGCATTCACGAACATCCGTGGGCTTAGAACTAATTTAGCTGATGTTGAAGCATTTCTCCTAACAACTACCCCGGATATCTTACCACTAAGTGAGACTAACCTAAACTCCTCCATCCCCTCTAACTAATTTAACGTTCCTGGCTATCCCCCACTCTGCCGTAAGGACTCTGACAGACATATGCACGGACTTGAAGTCTACATTCGTAACACCCTCCCCCTGACTAGAGAAACAAAACTAGAATCGGACGATCAAGCCTTTATGTGCTTTAGACTAAACATGCAACATAACATTAGCTAATTTTATTTTCTCTACCGCTCTCCTTCGACCTAGGACTGCACCATAATAAACAAAGTCTCTGACAGCATAGACACAGCACTCTCCCTCAACACTAGTACACAAGTACATGTATTTGGTGACTTTAATGTCCACCACTAAAAATTGGCTTGGATTCTCTACTTACACAGATGCAGCGGGCAGCGCAACACATAGCTTCGCTATATCTTACTCCCTATCACAAATGGTTACGTTTCCAACCCGTTTCCTTGACCAGCTAGAACAACACACATCACTTTTAGATCTGTTTCTGACCACAGTTCCCAATGATTGTATAACAAATGCTGACAGCCCACTCGGGAACGCTGATCATGCAGTGATAATAGTCGAAATTGCCCTAAACTTTAGACCCAAAACTGAAGAGCCAGTGCTCAAAACAACGAGATATTATAAAAAGGCTGACTGGGATGCCATCAGAAATCTTATCAGAGATGCCCCATGGGGAAATATTTTTTCTCTTCCTTCTGAACAGTGCGCAAATAAGACCACTGAATGGTTCAAAACGGCAATTGAAGCACATGTTCCCATGCGGAAATTTTATAGCAAGCCCCATTCTCCCTAATGGTTTACTTCTACTTGCGCAACTGCCATTGCTCAAAGGCAGCATGCATACCGCAGATTTAACTGCCATAAGTCCAGTTCAAACAGACAGAAGTATATAGAAGCTAGAAGTAACGTTAAGAAAGAAATAGCGACAGCTAAGAGAGAGTTTACTGAAACGACTAAAAAACGTATCAAAGCACAAAAACTAGGAACTCGTGACTTCTGGAAAATCTACAACAGTGTAGTAAATAATGGGCAATCAACAATTCCCCCACTAACCAACAATCACGAGGTTGTTTGCTCAGCAACCAAGAAGGCTAATATGCTTACCAGTCAGTTTGCCTCAAACTCCACACTGGACCCTTCCAACCACCCCCTACCTGACTTTACTTTGCAGACAGACGCCATGCTAGACGATCCAAAAATCACCCCTGCTCAGGTGCATGCTATCATAAAAAATCTTGACACTTCAAAAGCATGTGGACCCGATCTCATCCCAGCTGTGCTATTAAAAAAGTGGTCAGCCGAAGTAGCTCCAGTTCTCTCTAAACTCTACAATAAATGCCTTAACGAATCTTGCTTTCCGGGCCGTTGGAAAACTGCTTCTGTCGTACCAGTATTCAAGAATTCTGGTGAAAGAACTGGCCCATCAAATTATCGCCCCATTAGCCTCCTCCCACTTTTCGCCAAAATATTTGAGACCATAATTAACCATGCTCTAGTCCATCACCTTACAGATGCTAAACATCTGACTGACAAACAATATGGATTTAGACAAGCCCGTTCCACAGCAGACATCCTCACTGTAATTTCTGAACATATATACCATTCACTGGACAAAGCGGGGGAAGGCATAGCGATAGCTCTAGATATATCTAAGGCTTTTGACAGGGTATGGCATGAGGGTCTCCTCAGGAAAATTAAATCATAAGGTATCACTGGAAGAATACTTAACATAATTAAATCCTTCTTAGATAAGAGAAAAATCCAGGTTGTCCTCGACGGTCGTACATCTAAACAACATGATATAAATGCGGGAGTGCCTCAAGGGTCTATCCTTGGACTATTGTTCCTAATATTCATTAATGACCCCCCCCAACAAAATTGCCTCTGAGATGGATATATATGTTGATGATACCACACTCTATAACAGGCATGACAGGAAAACAAATGAACACATATCTAAAGAAATGGCAAAAACACTAGAGGATGACCTCCAATCTGTAGTGGAATGAGGACAAAAATGGATGGTCACATTCAATGCTGCCAAGACTAAACTGGTTTCCTTCAATAATTACAAGAAACCTTCTCTGCCACGAATAGCAATGGCGAGTGACTCTTTTTCTGAGAGTACATCTTTCAAACTGCTTGGCCTAACATTCACAGGAAACATGAGTTGGAACAATTACATTGAAAGCATTGCCAGGGCCGCTGTGAAGAAGGTGGGCTCTCTCTACCATGCTAGAAAACTATTAACACCCGAAAGTATCCTGTACCTCTATAAGGTCACCATTCGCCCATGTATGGAGTATTGTTGTCACATTTGGGCTGGTGCATCTGCTGCTAGTCTCTCGCTCCTAGACAAGGTTCAAAAGAGAGTTGCCAATCTGATAGGCCCTGAACTGGCATCTAAGCTTCAGCCTCTGTCTCATCGACGAAATGTTGCATACCTCTGCCTGTTCTACAAGTATTTTAATGGTGAATGCTCTGGCGAACTGCAGGCACCTGTGCCCCCACGACGTAGACACCCTCGACAAACCCGACAGGCAGCTAAATCCCACCCCCACACAGTAGAGATCCCTAGATGTAAAAGATCTTTCTACTCCAGTAGTTTCTTCCCCAGAACCGCTAGACTCTGGAATTCCATTCCTAGTCCCTGCTTCCCCAACTGTACTGACATGCAGAAGTTCAAGTGTAACGTGAACCGATATCTTGCTTCCCAAATCCCAACATAATACCCCAGTAGTTGTTGCCCCTGATAGTAGCCCCCTACACCAAAGTGACAATGTGCCTTGTTTGGGGTGAAAATGTAATAAGATGCCAGATTAATTTTTTTAAATTTGAGGTTTAGTACTGCAATAGTCACAAACACTTCCGCTCATTTTGATAAGAACCAAGATTTTATATTAAAAATTTTACTAAAACATATTATGTTTGCCTTTGTACAAAACTATTTGGTTGTTTGTCTGCTTTATGTACAATATTTCTGAGGGTTTGTGCATGCTAACATTAATTCAATAAACGTTTTGTAGAATGTGATTGAGAGAAAAAAAGATGTTTGCATGCCTCGTATATAATATTTTTGGTAGCTTATGGACATTAATATCAAAGTAATAATTGTTTTGTACAATCTTACTCAGCAGCAAAAACGATGGCAACATCTGAATAATATCATGTAATAAATAAAAATAAAATTACTTGCTTATTAGAAGAATGAACTGCAACTTATTTACAAAATATCATAATAAAATATTATTTGCAGTGTGCATAGAAACACAACTTCTTACTTAACATGTATTGAAACATGTACTCAAACGTTTTGCATACTATAATCAAGTTGTATACTTACTTGGTGGAGGTGGAGTTGTGGCTAAAAACATAAGAAAATATAAAACACATAAATTAGAAGAAAACTTTATTCATTTTTCTTTCAGTCCATTTTAGTTATGTTTTAAAAATATTTTATATTAGCAATTATTTGTTAAAGTATTCTCCAGATAAGGAATAGGATCTTGTTTATAAAACTTTGCTAGCAATTTTTTTCATTTTTATGTTTACTGTAATGAAAGTTGTATTTTAAATTATGAATATTTATATTTGAATGAAAATATAAAAAAAATGAATCTTTTAAATAGAAATAATTTAAATACTTACATACTGATTGAAAACATCCAATAATGGAAACAGTGACCAGTATCTTACAATTTTTCTTAGGAATAAAGTGGATTTTGACTGTATCTGCTGTTGTACCAAATGGAATGATTGTCATGTCACTTGATCCATTATTCTATGGATAGAAAATAATGCTTATATTGATGTCAATACATTATAAAAATATATATAATTCAAATATCAAATTACAGTTAAGAAAAATTCAATAAACTCTGATTCCCACCCCACATACCTTAAGTCTATGAACATTTCCTCGTCCACCTCCACTGAGGTGAACATCATATCCTGCTATACATCGTGATTTTGGCAGATTCAACTGGGCTCCATAAATGAGAGCATCACCCACAAAGATGCTGACTGTCTTTTTCTTATCTCCAGATTCAGGTGTCCATCCTTTCCCACCTGGTCGGATAGCAGCTTTATGTTCTTCATTACTGGACACATCAATATCCCAGTTTCTCACCAAGGAAGAATCAGCCATGCCATCTTGTTTTATACATAAAGAAGCTGAAATGATTAAAATACATTGAAATGAAATTAAAGGATTACAATAATTTATAGAGTTGTAGAATTGAAGAATTATATTCTTAAAACTATTTTAAAATGGCTGACCTGTTTCAGTTGATGGTTTTGGTGTTGTTGGTATTGCTAAAATCATAAATAAAAAATTTGATAGAAATTTTGAAAGAACCATAATGAATTTGTTTTTGTTTTATACTAAAAAAAATTATCCTATTTTTATTTTAGTTTAATATTTTATCTAATGCTAAAAATTTGTAAAATACAGTCTCTATAAAATGAAAAATCGGCATTTAGTAATAATGATGAAGGACACTATACCTCTTCTAAAGATATATTTAATTAAATGACATTGATGAATTAAATATAAATTGAATAAAGTTACACTTATGACCAAATCTAAGAAATTCCAGATAAAACACTAAAATGAAATCATGTTTTTGTCGCTGGAATTATTGGGAAACACAGCATTGGAAATACAAAGATTTGGGGCAAAAGTTTTACATAATTCTGCATCAGAATCGCCTTGTTTTAAAAGAAGAGACTCTTCACTTGGATATTTCTTGATGGAAGGACCAAAAATTATTTTAACCTGCTAACCCAGACTTCAGCAAACGGTTCTTTATAGCATTAGCAAACCAGACATATCTGACCAGAAACTTACATAAACAAGAGCAAGACTCTCCTTTACATGGCCATAAAAACAATCTGGAACCCAAAGATGCAACCTTACTACTTAAAAGAAAACAACACATCAAAGATGTCTTTCAACTCAAGCTTCAAAACTGTTTTTCTCCTCTTTCTGAAGTTTCAACTCCAGATTTGCTTGGTGAAAGGACCACTAAAACTATCAGAGATTCATCAAATGAAGTTGTTCCTGCAGTTAAGCTTTTATCTCCTGGATACTAAACCATACAAAACTATTGAGAACAAACATAAAATAAGAAAAGACAAAAGATGTTTTTCCAAAGAATAAAAGATAGCAAGAGAATCGAAGAAGATCATAAAAAAGAGACAAAATATTTTAAACAGATAAAAAGCCAGACTCAATCATTATACGACAGTATATTTCTAGACTAAAAGCAAATCCAAGAAACATAAACTATGGATTTAAGAATAAACACAGCAAAGTCCTTGAAAGAATTTGGAATGGTGAGTGCAATTTTATGAAAAGCTATACTCAACTGAACCCCTCTCTGGCTTGATAATTTACTCACACTGAGTTCATTAAATCTGCTGGAGAAGCACTTCTTCTGAAATTGTTCAACCTGATTCTTTCAACTACTAATGAATTGCAAGCTTTATAAAATGCATTGATTGTTGTACTGATCGATCAGTTCTTTGAACTGTGGAAATTATCAAGCCATTATTGTTTTAAGAAATGTTTATAAATTGTTTGTCACAGTCGTGGTAGAACATATCAAAAGCGACTTTTATACATCATTCCCAATTTCTAAAGCTGAATAGCAACCAGGGAGAAGTACTATAGAGCAAATTATTGCCTTAGATCACATAAAAAGTCTATAGAATTTAATAATATTGCCTTTATTGATTTTACTAAAGCTTCCATCTCTTCAGAAGCTTTTGAAAGAAACAAATCTGAATAAATAGAATATTGAAAATGTTTATTCGACTTCCGAACTTAAAACTGATATAAGCATATCATGCTTAATCAGAACCATCAAGAGTGTGAAGCAAGATGATGTCCCTTTGGTACTTCTATTCTCCGTCATTATGGCACCAGTTGTTTGGAAAACAGAACTATAATGTAGCTCTGTTTTTTTTTAAAGGTTGTCATTTTTTTAATCTGATCAGGTGACATAGCTGTAAGCAATAATGTTAGTTCTGTGTTGCAGTTATTTCTCGATAATCTTGTGAAGTTGAGCTTTCTATTAACATGTCACAGACTAAAGTCATGATCTCTGATAAAAACAAACTCCTCTTAACATCAACATCAACGGATAACAAATCGAACAAAATACAAAGTTTGTTTATCTTGGGCACAAGCTGCTTTCATATAGCATCAAGCAAGCAGCTGTAGATCACAGAATTGGTTTAAGTTGGACTGCCTTCACAAGAAACAAAACCACCTTAACATACAAAGTCAAAGCGAAAATCTATAACACATATGCTCTTCCTTTTGTCTTATACAGGCTTGAATGTGTCGACTGAACTATAAAATTACATCAGAAAATAGAAATTTTCCAAAACTACATCATGTGTTTCATTGCTGATCTTAAACTATCTGATCACATCAGTATTGCAGAATTGCAAAACTCGATGGCATTCCTTCATCAGTGGAGGTTTATGCAAAATATGCGCTCAAGTCATAATACAAAGAAAAAGTAGACAAAATAAAAGATGGTGAACGTTTGTGAATAGATGAAAATTAACATAATCCAAGCAAACATTTTGACCCAAAATTGTAAGACTTTGAGGATATCTAGCCATGTTAACGTGTATTTTGCAGTTATTAGAGAAAACGTTTAAAAAACTTTTATTTAAATTTCTGAGAGTTTTACTATTCTTGAAACAGATAGCCTCATCAAAATGATTCAAAATTTTATGAATTAATATAAAGACAGTTGAAACCACTTCGATGCATATATGATTTGCATAATATCATTATACGATTACAAAATTTTTAGAAATGGGAATTGTAGAAGCAAGGATGAAATAATGTTGATATAAACATTGGTATTTCAAAAGTTGGAGAAAAAATTACAAAATCCATCCATTTTATTTTATTTCCAGCTTTATATGCAATATCGATACATATTCTAATATATTTTTATTAAAAGAAGAAGAATTCGAACAAGCAGTGTACTGATTGGTTGATAGTGAAGGACTAAAAGATTCCAAATTTTCTGATTGGTTGATTATGATTAAATAGTAGGAGAGTAGAATTTTGAAATAGTCAACAGTTAAGTCAGTTGGCAGATGTAAAGCAAGAATCAAGTGGCCATGATAGGAGACTCCTCTCAGCCAGTGAAAAAAGAAATTTACAATAAAACCTTTTGGAAATATTTGCATATTGAATCAAGCAATGAGCAGCACAGATGACAAGAGCATCTATGCCATTGCATATTTATGTAATGGAAATTGCAACAAGTTTTATTCATAATAAATGTAGATATTTTGGTTGTATTTTAAAATGTCTTAGTAAGAAATATGTATAGATGCTGTTAAAAATAAAAGTCTTGTATGTAAATGAACAGTCCAAACATTTTATTACTCATAAATTTAACCAAATGTTTTATTCATAAAATGAATAGAATAGTCGTGTAGTAGCAGCAGCAGTTCTAAGTGACAATGATAACAACAGCAGCTGCAAAAAGTCATGGTTAAGGATATTCTGAAGTTGTACTTGATTTGTCAACTGAGCACTGATTAGAACAAATATTTAACTTTATTTCTGATTTGCGCAATTAGGTCATCTGTTATACAAGCTGAATACCTGATCAGAGCTTATGATAGACAGCACTTGACACATTCTTCCTCTTTTTGGCCAGTTGTCTGACTTATCAATGGTGTTTGTTTTCAACCTCAAACTTTTTTCTTAAGATGCACATCTAGATTAGGTTTTCAACATGGCTACATGTGGACTTAACAATGTAACACGTGCATTCTTATATACACGTATGAATACGGCCTGATTTCAACAGATGTGTATGCACAGATTGTTGCATTATATTAATTCTGTATACCCTACAAACAGGGCATTCATCCTATCCTTCATATATGACTGCTTCTCTATTCTCTACTATGTCAAACAATGTAACACAAAATGGAAGTGTAAAATAAAACACAAATTTAAATTCAAAATTTCCTTAACACAACATGCATATATTATACATATATAACATGCATATATTATACATATATAACATGCATATATTATACATATATAACATGCATATATTATACATATGTAACATGCATATATTATACATATATAACATGCATATATTATACATATATAACATGCATATATTATACATATATAACATGCATATATTATACATATGTAACATGCATATATTATACATATATAACATGCATATATTATACATATATAACATGCATATATTATACATATATAACATGCATATATTATACATATATAACATGCATATATTATACATATATAACATGCATATATTATACATATATAACATGCATATATTATACATATGTAACATGCATATATTATACATATATAACATGCATATATTATACATATATAACATGCATATATTATACATATATAACATGCATATATTATACATATGTAACATGCATATATTATACATATATAACATGCATATATTATACATATATAACATGCATATATTATACATATATAACATGCATATATTATACATATATAACATGCATATATTATACATATATAACATGCATATATTATACATATATAACACGCATATATTATACATATGTAACATGCATATATTATACATATATAACATGCATATATTATACATATATAACATGCATATATTATACATATGTAACATGCATATATTATACATATGTAACATGCATATATTATACATATATAACATGCATATATTATACATATATAACATGCATATATTATACATATATAACATGCATATATTATACATATATAACATGCATATATTATACATATATAACATGCATATATTATACATATATAACATGCATATATTATACATATGTAACATGCATATATTATACATATATAACATGCATATATTATACATATGTAACATGCATATATTATACATATATAACATGCATATATTATACATATGTAACATGCATATATTATACATATATAACATGCATATATTATACATATATAACATGCATATATTATACATATATAACATGCATATATTATACATATATAACATGCATATATTATACATATATAACATGCATATATTATACATATATAACATGCATATATTATACATATATAACATGCATATATTATGCATATTTACACACAGCATGCTAGTGGCTAGAACTTTTTCATCTTAAATTCTTCACAATTATGCATATCGTAGAAACTATGCATGAATAAAATTCAGCATAATAGTGAAATGAAACCAATTATCTAATAAGACACCATAAATAGTACAGAAATGAATGTTGTAAATAGCCACAGTTCATAATCGCTAACATCTGTTAGTTTTTAATATGTTGAACCACTCCTGGCAAGTTAGTAGTAATGAATGAATAAAGTTCTTAAATAGGGAAGATTATTCAGTGCTTTCTAGAAAGTTGAAGATTTAGAAGGCTATTGAATAAAATGATGTGTGCATACTCATTATAAAATTTGTCATTGACAAGTAAAGATCTCCCCTGACATCAGTAGCAATATAATATTAATAATATATTATAAAAATAATGTCGGTTTTATATATATAGTTAAACATAAAAAAAACAACATTATTTTTGCACCAACCTAATAATATGGACAACATAAATGGTAGCATTACCTACAGATATTAATCCATAAATTTTCTTTAGTTTAATTGTTTCACATGGTAGTGGTAATGTGTGGAGATGATTTTCTAGATGCAATGGATTATATAATATTATTAACAAGGACAAACTATGTGACATCAGATTAATTTGAAGTAAAATTTAAGTTGCTACAAGAATCTTTGTGTAACTAGAGTATCATACAAATTTAGAAGTGATGGGGGAACTAAAAATCCTTGTGGATTTAGTTCAGTCAAAAGTGACCCTTAGCTAAAAAAAATAGCGAATGAAATATATTTTAAATTAAAATTGTAATCTTTTTCTTCTTGAATATATGGGCTCCTAGGAAAAGATCAAGAGAACATCTTCACTCGGACCCCGAAATATAAAACATAGTACTCATTAAGGAATATATAACACAGTGACTTCCTTCTTTAAATCTTATTAATATAATTATGTACTTACTTGTTGGTGCTGGCGTTGTAGCTATAAAATGTAAAGAAAATATGAAAAGAACATAATTAGTTAAATAATATGTATGTATGTATGTATGTATGTATGTATGTATGTATGTATGTATGTATGTATGTATGTATGTACGTGTTTGTTTGTGCATATATATGTGTGTGTTGGGGTGGAGAGGACTCCTGTAAGCCGTGGTGAAGGCAACCTTTCTAGGAGAAGCAAATCTCCGATTTAAAAAACCATAAAGCGGGAGACCAGTACCCACATTAAGCTGGTCTGCAGTTTAATTTGTTGCTGGCTATCTTGCTCTTGCTTGTTGCTGGATCTCAACATTTTGAACTGAAAGAGAGACTTAGCTGTCGTACAAAGCTAAGACTCTGTAACATCATCTGTGTATAGATACTCCCTTAGGCATTTGTCTATAAATGTGGTCTTGTGGTGATGGAAAAGTTGTAACGCGTGGAGGCTTGAAATGCTGGAAGCATGTAATAATTGATCTCAATGACCATCTTCAGTGTCATGCCTGCTTGAGCGTGTGAATTCACCGGTAGGACTAAAAAAAATTCATTTTTGGGCTCATGGACTGAGGGATTGGCACTCGTCTGACAAGACGTTTCAATCATTATGTATGTATGTATGTATGTATGTATGTATGACACTAATAAAGGCGGAATTTTCTGCCCCCATAACAAATAATAAACAGAAAAATTTGTAAAATAAAATTGTAAGTTTTACAGTATTTGCAAGAAGAAAGGTTCTAAAATATATCATATTTTTTTACTCTTTGTAAAACCAGTGAATTTTTTAAAAAATCCCAGAAAAGTTAAAAACAAGAAAAATGGAACTGCATGGTGTTTCTACATATTTGGATATAAACAATGAAAACAATGCGATTTTTAAAATTCTCTCAAATATCAAATAATTAATCAATTTCGTTAATTTTTTACAGAATTATTTTTAAAAAAGCTGAACTGTATATAAACTGAAATAAAATAATATAAAAAACGAAAATTCTCATATTCCCCCCACCCACCCAATGCGATCTTATCAGAAATGTTGGCGGGAGGGAGTCGAAGGGTGATTCACATCTTAGTTTTTTACATATAAAAATATACTGGAATAATGAAACATATATCTAATTTTGGATTTCGTTGTTGATTTATATGATTTTTCTCAATTTTTCAGAAAAAAACAAACTTGGAAAATATATTAAAATTATTTAAGTTTTACAAAATTAAAAAAAAAAATTTATTATTTACATCTGGCAGTTTTTACCTGTGTAATTTCAAAAGATTTCTGAAATTATTTCTTCTTTTTTAATGATTAAACTTTTCAAGATTTTTGAAAAAATAATGTGTCAGATTTACTCTTAAAACAAACAATCTTACTGTCAGTAATTAAAGTTTTTTTGAATAGTGAATAATTAAAAAATATATTTAGAAATCAAATATGAATAATTTTTTTATGGAAGACTGATGATAGTAATTTGTTCGCAATTCACTGATAAAAATCATAGCATTACCTGTTTCTTTTGTCAGAATAAAAATATAATGTCTAAACCAAATAACTGACACTATTTTTTTTTGTACTCACCTTCACCCCAAACAAGACATATTGGAACTTGGATGTAAGGGGCTACTAATTAGGACTATGTCTAAGAAAGATTAAGATGTTGGTTTATGTTTCATTTGAACTTCTGCATATCAGTACAGTTCGGGCAGCAGAAAGGGAATTCAAAAGTCTAGCCGTTCTAGAGAAGAAGCTATTAGAGTAGAAAACTTTCTGATATTTAGGGACCTCGACAGTGAAGGGGTGCGATTTTGTTGCTAAGCGGGTTATCAGAGATATGTACATTAAGGGGGCCCAAGTGCAATGAGTCCACCAGAGCACATTTCATTAAAATATTTGTAAAACAGGCACAGGTATGCAATATTGCAGCTATGGGACAGAGGTTGGAGCCTAGTGGGACCTATTAGTTTAGGGACCCTTTTTTGGACCCTATTCAAGAGGGAGAGGCTCATAGTAGATGCACCAGCCCAGATGTGGCAACAATACTCCATGCATCGATGAATGGTGGCCTTGTAGAGTTACAGGATACTCTCAGATGTGAGTAGGCTTCTAGCTTGATAGAGGGAACCCACTTTCTTTGCAGCAGCCTTCGCAATGTCCTCAATGTATTTGTTCTAGTTCATATTGCCCACAAATATTAGGCCGAGAAGTTTGTTATTTTCTCATTTTTCTATGTTTTAATTATTTTGTGACGTTCAAATCAATTTTTGTCCATTTTATTTAATGTAAAATAAAGAATGTTTATATGTGATTTAAACCTGATCTTTCCTCTTCAATATAAAGTAAAAAATTACAATGCATTAATTTCATTTTACTAGTTTTTACTTGTATATTTTGTTATGGGTGTTGACAATTAGTGTCATACCCATTATATATATTTATATATATATATATATATATATATATATATATATATATATATATATATATATATGTATATCTGTGTGTGTGTGTGTGTGCACTAGCAGGGCACATGGCGTTGCCTGGTCATAATATATGCTTTAATATGATATTCCAGTTAATGTGGATTTCATATTTATTATTATAGAGCAAATCTTCTCGAGTGGGGGTGGGGACTACTATATATAGTAGTCCCCCCTCTCCGCCAGTCCCGTTCAAAAAATATGCTTAAATATATTCTAATTCATGCAGATTTCGCATTTGTTATAATAGAGTCAATTCTCTATTGATTATTATATTGTACCCAATAGTGATTTCAAAAGTGAAAACCAATGACTTGAGTGCCATCAGCTAGAATAACCAAAACATTTAGTGCTCAAACTTTAATCATTGGATAAGAAATCATTTAAGATTAAGCGACTTTAATATATAAATATATATTCATTCATGTGCAGAAGTAATAGGGTTAGTCAACTCATGCAAAGTTTAATTACTTTTCAATTTTTACCCCTTTACAGCTATTCTTGAATTAATTCCACAAGTTTCAATTACTTTACATATCAAGTATCAAGT
Organism: Euprymna scolopes; assembly: GCF_053919585.1. NCBI lineage: Eukaryota > Metazoa > Mollusca > Cephalopoda > Sepiida > Sepiolidae > Euprymna > Euprymna scolopes. The sequence continues at coordinate 42,916,769 of NC_136494.1, forward strand.
CTGCAGACCAAAAATTGAGAGAGGAGTTTTGTAGAAACCATTCTGCACACACACAGAGGGTCACTCTTTTATATATATACGTACATATATATATATATATATATATATATATATACATATATATATATATATGTATGTATGTATATATATATATATATATATTCTGTAGGCTGTTTTTGAACCCAATCAACGATGGATACTTTTGCTAGTATATATATATATATAACGATGGATACTTTTGCTAGTATATATATATATATATATATACATACATATATATATACTAGCAAAAGTATCCATCGTTGATTGGGTTCAAAAACAGCCTACAGAAAATGCATTCTGATTTATGAAAGTATGATACGTTATGAAAAGGAAGGGTTGTAAAGAGATAGCTTCGAATTTGGGGGTATCAAAACCAAAGCAAAATATGATGAAAGTAAAAATAAAATAGATAAACCCCATAATTTATTATACCATACCTGTTCACACTGAAACACTTATCACAATATTCTGTGGATCTATATTATAAAACCTTGTTAAACTTTGTGACATATTTATATTCTATGGAGGTCAAGCACGAACGAACACCCCATAATTATATTATACCATATTTCTTCAAACTGAAACATAATTCTCAAAGTATACTTACGCAGATAGATATGAAAAGTCTTTATTAAAGTTTGTGCCTATTTCCATTCTATGGAGGCCAGGCGCGAACGCAGACCCCACAATTTTATTATACCATCCCTATTTAAGTTAAAACATACTTATCAAAGTATTATTATATACATCTATATCAAAAACACTTGTAAACATTTTTTTAAATTTTTTGCTTTTTTATTTCCATACTTTGTGGACCAGGCGCATACACAGACCCCACAATTTTAATAAATCATCATTATGCCAGATCAAACATACCCATTCCTGTGTCTCGATACATCTTCTATCATTATATGTGATCAGTTTTCTATAATAGTCAACCATATAGGAGCCTTTTCGTGACCAGACACACACAGACGTTCAGCTTTATATTATAGATATTACATTGTGAAAATATTGTGTAGCATTTAGGATGAAAATTTCTAGAACAGGGATCTATCTATCTATCTATCTATCTATCTATACACACACATATATATATATATATATATATATATATATATATATATATATGTATATATATATATATGTATACACATGTATATATACGTGTGTATATATATGTATATATATATATGTATACATATATATATATGTATATATATAGGTATATGCATATATATATGTATATGTATGTATATGTATATGTATATATATATGTATACTACTACTTGCTTGGCCTTTTGGCCAAGATCAAAGTGTAAGATCTGTTTTTCAGATGCGGCATTTCCATTTCTCGTTCTCTTTCAGTGGAGGAGAAATCCTTCACGAATGAGAAAATTTTTATTTTTGTACCTTTTCTCCACGTTAAAAAACGACCCTGGTGTCTAACTCTGTCCCGTGGGGAGGCATTGTAAATAGGTACTTCATTTGCTCACATAAATTAATATATGAAAGTATAAATTTATGCGTCAATTTTAAGTATTTACTTCAACAGTGCTCAATACGTAGGTAGAGCTAGTTAGTAATTTATAAAATATATATGGCGATTAAGCTACACTGAATATTCCACGTTTATCCACTCTAGGATTCTTCAGGCTTACGTAAGCCTGAAGAATCCTAGAGTGGATGAAACGCAAAATATTCAGTGTAGCTTAATCGCCATATATATTGTATAACTTACTATATATATATATATATATATATATATATATATATATATATATATATATATATATATATAAACACAATGCAAAATTGTGCAGCATTTAGGATAAAAATTTCTAGCACATATATATATATATATATATATTTATATATATATATATATATATTCTTAATATAATTAATGGCAATATATATATATATATATATACTTGTTTATTGTTATATAAACATGCTCACATCCCGCTGCTACAAATAGCCACTTGTTTCAATCAAACAACAGATATCATCAGGCAGCGACTTGACTATTCAAAAGTTCAATGAATGTATATGTATATATATATATATATATATATGTATATATATATATGTGTGTGTATGTGTGTGTATATTTGGGTATATATATGTGTGTGTGTGTATATATATATATATTTGTATTGTATTCTTTTTTTATATACATAAATATTAGTAGTTTTTTATTTATAATTATTGGACCTATTTAATTTATTTAATCCCCTCTTATGGCTAAATATGTTATATTAAAAAGATAATAAATATTAATTTTATTCTGTTTTTATTATTATTATTATTATTATTATTATTATTATTATTATTATTATTATCACTATTATGTTTATTGTTATTAATAATAATTTTAATATTGTTTTATCATTATTTTATTCTTTTATTCATATATTTATCTAATAAAAACGCGAAAACTTTAAACTTATATCATTTAGCATAAAGGGCATAATTAATGGTAGACGTATGTTTGAATTGCGTTGATTTTACTCGTGGACGTATGTAAGAGGATAAATATGCTAGCCGAATACATTCACTGCCTTTTTTGACACGTTCATTTCTGACGCTTGGATTGTATCTTCTGTTTGTATTTGTAATAATATGTTTCATTACTGAATTGTATAATTGTTCATAAATTGGTTGACACGCAGGTTTTTTTCTTTTTCTTTTTCTATATACTGTCAAATTCTTACTTTCTCTCTTTCCCTATTTAACTATATCTCATTATTCTTTCCTTTTCCTTCTAGTTTTTATTCTCTTTATTATAACCATTTATTTCTTTTTTCTTTTCTTCTCCATATCATATATATGTATGTATATGTATATATATATATATATATATATATGTATGTATATATGTATATATATATATTTTTTTTTCTCTCTTCTTTTTCTCTCTATTTTGTTTTCTCTATATTTTCTTTCTCTATTTCTGTCTCTATTCCTTTTTCCTCTCCTCAATCACTCTCTCCCCATTGTAATTTTTTAACTTTATTTAAATTGCCTCTCCCTTTTTACTTTTTTATTTAATTAAAGTCCTGTGTTTTTAAGTTTTTTAACTCCAACTTCTAAAGAGTTCCTACCTAAAATAAAAATCCATTATTCATTGAACTTTTGAATAGTCAAGTCGCTGCCTGATGATATCTGTTGTTTGATTGAAACAAGTGGCTATTTGTAGCAGCGGGATGTGAGCATGTTTATATAACAATAAACAAGTATTATCAGCTCTTTTTATTGAGCACTATCTAACAACCTCGTTGAATTCATTAGTCCATTACTTTTGAATATAAAAAAAACCCGAGTATATATATATATATATATATATATATTATATATATATATGTATATACATATATATATATGCGTGTACTAGAAATCTACATCTTAAATGCTACACAATTTTGCACAGTGTAAAAAATATGCATGAATAGAACTGAGTGTAATAGATAAATAAAACCAATCATCCAATAAGAAACCATAAAAAATAGAATAATTAATTGATTTTGCAAATACATATCCAAATTAACCTTTATCAAGTCGATTGCAAATCCATGAATGTATATATAAGGAAATTTGTTTAAATGATTTTTAAATAGAAAAGGTAGGCTTTTAATATCAATGTCAGTTCAACAAACAACTCAACTTTATAGGTGTGTGCGTATATATATATATATATATATATATATATATGTGGGGGGTGCGCATGTTAATACTTAATATATGTACATATAATTAATGACAAATATGTTTGATACAACAAATAATGATCATCATAAAATATCTGATAGTTTGTTAACAGTTTTGAAACTTATTAATTTTTGCAACGTTATAACTACTTTCAGTTAACATAACAAAATTGATTGATAATTAATGGATATGCTATTAACTGAGAAGGATAATTATAATTGTATCCATAATATAAATTTTATAATTGTGTATAAAAATATTTTAATAAAGAATACAAGCGTTCAAAAACATTTGATTTATAAAAAAAGTGTTCAAAAAATTAATCTTATTGAATCACTTTTTTCCTGAAATCAAATTAAAAGAGTTTTATTAATTTGTGAATAGTATAGTTTTATTATAGTAATCTGCTTTCTTTTTTTAATCCTGCAATGTTTACTGCATCAATGAATCATTTTCTCATGTTGAATCAGTTTCTCATAATTATTGATATAGTTTCACTGGACATTTAGGTTTGTCTTATGTAAGTATATTTACTCTGACAGAACTTGAAATTATCAAATGTAAAAATATGTATGTTTGAAGCAAAGGTTAATGTAAAATGAATCTTGTAAAAAAAAGATTTAATTACTCACATGCTGATTGGAAGCATCCAACAATGGAAACAGTGACCAACATCTTACAATTTTTTTTCGGAGTGAAATGGATCTTCACTGTATCTGCTGTTGTAGCAAATGGAATGATTGTAATGTTGTTTGGTCCATTATTCTATGGATAGAGAATAATGATTAATATCCACATATTATGAAAGTATATAAAATTTAAATATCGAATAAATAATAATTAATATCCACATATTATGAAAGTATATAAAATTAATATCCACATATTATGAAAGTGTATGAAATTTAAATATCAAATAAATAATAATTAATATCCACATATTATGAAAGTATATGAAATTTAAATATCGAATAAATAATAATTAATATCCACATATCATGAAAGTATATAAAATTTAAATATCGAATAAATAATAATTAATATCCACATATTATGAAAGTATATAAAATTAATATCCACATATTATGAAAGTATATAAAATTAATATCCACATATTATGAAAGTATATGGAATTTAAATATCAAATAAATAATAATTAATATCCACATATTATGAAAGTATATAAAATTTAAATATCGAATAAATAATAATTAATATCCACATATCATGAAAGTATATGAAATTTAAATATCGAATAAATAATAATTAATATCCACATATTATGAAAGTATATAAAATTTAAATATCGAATAAATAATAATTAATATCCACATATTATGAAAGTATATAAAATTTAAATATCGAATAAATAATAATTAATATCCACATATCATGAAAGTATATGAAATTTAAATATCGAATAAATAATAATTAATATCCACATATTATGAAAGTATATGAAATTTAAATATCGAATAAATAATAATTAATATCCACATCTTATGAAAGTATATAAAATTTAAATATCGAATAAATAATAATTAATATCCACATATTATGAAAGTATATGAAATTTAAATATCGAATAAATAATAATTAATATCCACATATTATGAAAGTATATAAAATTAATATCCACATATTATGAAAGTATATGGAATTTAAATATCAAATAAATAATAATTAATATCCACATATTATGAAAGTATATAAAATTTAAATATCGAATAAATAATAATTAATATCCACATCTTATGAAAGTATATAAAATTAATATCCACATATTATGAAAGTATATGGAATTTAAATATCAAATAAATAATAATTAATATCCACATATCATGAAAGTATATGAAATTTAAATATCGAATAAATAATAATTAATATCCACATATTATGAAAGTATATGAAATTTAAATATCGAATAAAACTTCCACCCCACATACCTTGTGTTTGTAAATGCCTCCATGTCCACCTCCGCTAAGAAAGATATCATATCCTTTTACACATTTAGACTTTGGCAGCCTCAAGCGGGCTCCATAAATGAGAGCATCACCCACAAAGATGCTGACTGTCTTTTTCTTATCTCCAGATTCAGGTGTCCATCCTTTTCCACCTGGTCGGATAGCAGCTTTATGTTCTTCATTACTGGACACATCAATATCCCAGTTTCTCACCAAGGAAGAATCAGCCATGCCATCTTGTTTGACACACCAAGAAGCTGCAAAATAAAATTACATTCAAATGAAATTAAACGATTATCCTTATCTTTTTTGAAAGATTGACAAATCTGACAAGAATATTTTGTACATTTAAAATTATAAATAATGGTTTACCTGTTCCAGTTGATGGTTTTGGTGTTGTTGTAGGTATTGCTAAAATTGCAAACAAAAAAATGATAGAATATTAGGAAAACAAAATAATGAAATTTGTTCTCTATTTTTTTTATATAGAATTTATGCGATTTAAATTTTTTTTTATGGAAATCGTTCCAGACAAGGTATGAAGCCATTTAATGTAAGGAGCAAACAAGAACAAAAGATGATTATTGAAAAGACAGGAGATGCCTATTGACCCTAGTCGTTAAAAGACTAACATTAAAACATTTAGCAGTTGATTGTTGCTCCTTGTACTAAAATAATCCTTTTGAGCTTTTCCGATCAGAAAGACGTAATCACCGATATCAATTTTCGTATGACGTTAAAATTCAAATAAAGAAAAGAAAAACATATAACATTTCTGTTGAATGTTGCTTCTTATACAAAAACAACATCTTTTGGAGTTTTTACAATTATAACATTTATGGAAAAAAATTTAATGTTATATAACATATTGAAACTATTTATTTATTATTATAAAAAAAAGTTATATTTATGGAGATATATTTTATTAGAGAAATTAAATTAATTATATAGACATCGAATGGCTTTTATTTATATAGTTACTGTCTACATAACTAAAAAAAACTCACCAAATGAACAAAATTGTTAATTATCAAAATAAAGATATTTGAACCAATTTAATTTAAATTTATAGAATAAGTAACAAGGAACACTCTTACAGCTATTACTAAACATTAAGTTTTGTTCACTTTCTTGCATTTTTACATTTAACCCTACTTTTAATTTCTCTTAAACTAGTCATTCATATCGGAAGTCGACAGTATTTTCAGTCTCACACTAGAATCTACTATTACCACACCTGGGAAGTCTTTTTCATAAGACACTTATTATTTTATATTTCAATTTTGTTATTATATGTTAGATAATCTACATTTTAAAGCTAAAGAAGAGGTTGTTCCTCATACCAATGCTTTTATTTCTTCCAAAAGAATTTTAATTGTCTATTTAAAAAAATCCTTTATATTCTAGATTACTGAAATACAACATTAACAGATTATATTTGTCTAAAACTAAGCAGTCATAGAAGTCATTAAGATAATTATTCATGAATAATTACTTGTATTATTTGTAAATAAATATTCATACAGCTTTTTGTATGAGTATATACATAAGATATATAAGTCAGCATCTTTGTGGGTGATTTGTATGAGTATATACATAAGACTATTAGATATTTTAAATGGACATTTACTAAAAGATATTTTATTATAATGTTCAAAATATATAAATTCAGTCAACACATTGATACAGGCTACATTCAGCTATTTATTTATTTTTACATTACATGCCATGTCGATTTTAAAGGGGTTAAACAATCAAATTGAAGCATAGTACTTTCATTCATTACACATTCTTGCTAAACTGGAACAACAGATTAACAGATTTATATGTATTGAACACTTTTTAGTTCTTCTTGACCTTCCCAAAATGCGAACATCGTCAAGACTTTCCATATATTTTTCACTTCATGTAATATGGTTTCCAGTGGTATTGAATGGTTATCCTCTTTTAAAATGGGATAACTTTGCTTTCTAGAATCAATAGGTTATCATTGAACGTTTTTATTCAACTTTATTCTTATAAAATGAAAAGGGAATGTACAGTAAAGTTCTCACAAATTATGATGCTACCAACAATGGTGTTTGTATAATCTAAATCGATATTAAATGTATTACAAGTTTCCTAAATAAAATATATTTATGTTCAAATTGTCATTTTTTTCTTTAAGAATATACCTGCCTATTGAGAAAAGTATAAAGAATACCTTTTCAATCTTGGTCCCTAAGATGAACAGTATTGCATAGAAATATGTAACATGGCATGGTAACTTCTTCCTTAAAATATTAGTAATTTAATGATGCACTTACTTGTTGGTGCTGGAGTTGTAGCTATAAAATGTAAAAAATATGAAAAGAGCATAATTAGTTCAAAGAAATAATATATGCAGCTATATCCATACATCTAAAAAGTTGAGTTTTTGTTGCACTGACATTGATATTAAAAGCTCACTTTTTTCTATTTAACAATTATTAAAACTTTTTAATATAGTCAGTCATAGATATGCGATCGACTTTATGAATGTTAATTAACTTCTTTTTTCTTTTACAAGGAAATCACCACTTATCAAGGCCCAGAGGCTACTCGAGGATAAGGGTTAAAGAGTGTACAGTCTTCAAAAGGACAATATCATAGTAATTGTTAGAAATGTAAATTTGGTAAATTAGATTACTTAAGGGGAACGGCTCATCAAGAATTTGTTTTCATTGGACATGAAGACGGCCATATTGTAGTCAACTGGAAAGCAGGTAAATGGAAGAGAGTTCCACAAGTGTGCAGTTCTAAGAAAGAAACTTTGTTCATGGAATTTGCATTTAGGTTTAGGCACAGATAAAGAGTGAGTTGTTTTTTTTTAATTCAATTTTCACCCCAAACAAGGCACAGTGCCACTTTGAAGCAGGGGGGTAATATCAGGGTCATAATTTGCAGGGACATTATGAAGGGGAATGAGTAGAAAGATGTTTGTTCACATTACACTTGAACTTCTGCATATCAGTATAGTTGGGAAAGCAGAATCCCGGAAGGGAGTTCCAAAGACCTGCAGTTCTGGGGAAGAAACTATTGGAGTAAAAGGTTTTCTTGCACCTAAAAGGTTTTCTTGCATCTCTACTGTAAAGGGGTGAGACTTAGTGGCTTGTTGGGTTTGTAGGGGGTAGTTACGTCGAGGAGGTACAAGTGTTTTCAGTTCACCATTAAAGTATTTGTAGAACAGACAGAGGGATGCAACATCTCGATGATGGGATAGAGGCTAAAGCCTATATGACAGTTCAGGACCTATCAGGTTGACCACTCTCTTTTGAACCCTGTCAATGAGTGAGAGACAAGCAGCAGATGCACCAGCCCAGATGTGACAACAGTACTCCATACATGGACGAATGGCGGCCTTATAGAGGTACAGGATACTTTTAGGCATAAGTAGTTATAGAGATAGTTATAGTTATCATCGGCAAATATACCCATCTCCGAAACAATTTTATCAGGATGGTCATTTATGAATATCAGGAATAATAAAGGTCCAAGGATAGACCCCTGAGGTACTCCTGTATTTATATCATATTGTTTAGATGTACGACCGTCAAGGATAACTTGGATTTTTCTCTTACTTAAGAAGGATTTAATTACATTATGTATTCTTCCAGTGATTCCATATACTCTGATTTTCCTTAGAAGACCATCATGCCATACCCTGTCAAAAGCCTTAGATATATCAAGGGCTACCGCTCTACCCTCCCCTGTTTTGTCCAGTGAACGATATATATGTACAGAGACTACAGTTAAGATATCTGCTGTTGAATGGGCTTGTCTGAATGTTTGTCAGTCAGGAGTTTAGCAGTTGTTAGGTGCTGGCTTGGGCTTGATTAACTAAGGATTCAAATATTTTGGCGAAAAGCAGGAGGAGGCTAATGGGGCGATAATTTAGTGGGTCAGTTCTTTCACCAGAATTCTTGAAGACTGGTATCGCAGAAGCGGTTTTCCAGCAGTCAGGAAAGGAAGATTCGTTGAGGCATTTATTGTAAAGTTTGGAGAGAACTGGAGCAACCTTGGCAGAGCATTTTTTTAATAGCACAGCCGAGATGAGATCTGGTCCACATGCTTTTGAGGTGTCAAGATTTTTTATAATATCATGTACCTGAGCAGGGGTGATTTTCAAATCGTCTTGTGTGGCGTCTGTCCACAAAGGAAAGTCAGGGAGGGAGTGGTGTGCCAGGTCCAGTGTGCAGTTTGAGGCAAACCGACTGGCAAGCAGATTAGCCTTGTCAGTTGCCGTGCAAGCAACCTCATGATTGTTTGCTAGTGGGGGAATCATTGACTGCCCATTATTTACTACGCTGTTGTAGATTTTCCAAAAATCACGGGTTCCTAATTTCTGTGCTTCGATGCGTTTTCTGGTGGTTTCAGAGTAATCTGTCTTAGCTGTCACTATCACTCTCTTACAATTATTTCTAGCTTCTATATACTTCTGTTTGTTTGAGCTGGACTTATGTCGGTTGAATCTGCGGAACGCATGCTGCCTTTGACAAATGGCAGCTGCACAAGCAAAAGTAAACCATTGGGGAGAGTGGGGCTTTGTATAGAATTTCCGTGTGGGGACATGTGCTTCAATTGCAGTTTGGAACCATTCAGTGGTCTCATTTACACACTGTTCCGCTGGAAGAGTAAAGATATTTTGCCATGGGGTATCTCTGATGAGATCCCTGATGGCTTCCCAGTCAGCCTTTTTGTAATACCTCGTTGTTTTGAGTAGTGGGTCTTCAGTTTTAGGGCGAGAATTTAGCGTGATTTCTACCATTATCACAGCATGATCAGCATTCCCGAGTGGGCTGTGGGCATTTGTTGTACAATCCTCGGGAACCATTGTCAGAAAAAGATCTAGAAGTGAGGCATGTTGATCTTGCTGGTCTGGGAAATGTAACCGTCTGAGATAGGGAATGGGATATACAGAAGCTATGTGTTGTGCTACCAGCTACGTCTGTGTAATTAGAGAATCCTAGCCAGTTACTGTGGTGGACATTGAAGTCACCAAATACATGTACTTGTGCACTAGTATCGAGGGAGAGTGCTATATCTATGCTGTCAGAGACTTTGTTTATTAGGGTACAGTCCTGGGTTGAAGGAAAGCGGTAGAGAAAATACAAGTAGCTAATATTATGTTGCATATTTAGTCTGAAGCACATAAAGGCCTGGTCGTCTGATTCAAGTTTTATTTCTCTATTCAGGGGGAGGGTGTTACGAATATAGACTTCAAGTCCATGCATATGTCTGTCCGAATCCTTACGGCAGGGTGGGAGATAACCAGGCATATTAAGGTGGTTAGAGGGAATGGAGGAGTGAAGGTTAGTTTCACTTAATGCTAAGATATCCGGGGTGTTTACAAGGAGAAATGATTCAACATCATCTAAGTTAGTTCTAAGCCCACGGATATTCATAAATGCAAGCCTCAAGGGAGGAGGCAGGTTGGTTTTCTTTGAGTTTGGTCCTGGTTTAAACGTAACTTTTGCTTGAGTGGTCATTTCATTTTATTTAATTTAAAAGTTTCAGTTAGGGTGAGTGAGTGAGGGAGGTGCTGGACAAGTGGTTGTGCAGAATATCAGACATGCAATACAAGTAGACCATCAGCTGTCCTCACCCACAGGAATGTGGCCTCAGGAAAGCCCACCGGGGATGAGTGCAGGGTCGCTTTCCATGCATGACATGGCACTACAAACATCCCGATATTATACAACTGTTGATGGAGCAGCCGCTCTAAGCGCTACCAAAGAGTTAGGGCTCTTGTACTATCAGTCGGGAACAGCAGCCAGGAACTGTCAATCCGGTACCCTCAATCCATTAGGAAAAGCCAGCCCAGTCCAACTGCCTCAACATATATGGTACTGAAGCACTCCACTGTGTTCAGTTTAGGGGGATGGAATGTGGCGGGAGCGGGGACAAGCAGCATTCATTGCCCTAGTCAGGAAACAAGGTCAACCACTGGGTGATTAAGACGAATCCCTGTGATAGCACCTCTATGCCTAGCTAATAGGCAAAGAAGGAGTATGAAAGCTGGGCGATAGACATAGCCTATCTCCTCCTTAAGCAGTTTAGGTTTACCAACCAGTGATTTGTTTGAGTCACCAGCTCTAGGAAGGTTGTCGTCCAGGACTGAAGAGTCCTCCCTCCCTTAGGTTTTGCTTCAGAGTTTTCCTTCTCCTAGATGGATGACCTGGGAAGATCTATGGGTCCATCATCACCGAGAGGGTTCGCCCAGCACCTGGGTCCTAATCCAGGTATTTCTGCGACCCTGCATGGGTAGTTAATAGTAATTAGTTATTTAGATTAATATCTACTGAAAAATTTCACTCCTCAAAAGTGGTTAACAAAAGACATTACTATGGTTTCAATTTTCATTTTTAATGGGATAGGTAAAAATTTATGCAGTGGAAGCAACTAAATTTGTATCAGCATTGGTTTGAGAGAGACGAGTTAATGTATGGTTATATATAGTTTTGTAAGTTTAGGAATGTATGGTTAGATATAGTTTTGTAAGTTTAGGAATGTATGGTTATATATAGTTTTATAAGTTTAGGAATAGGATAAAGTGTTAAAGTATGATTTACTTGATATTAGAAATTATGATTTGGTGCCTAAACTAAGTATTTAATATGACTGAAGGATAAGATATATGCACAGTATAGATACAAGAGAACATTTGATTTGGAGAACAGTTACACCTGATAGATATAGGTTATGGCGTATTCTGTAAGTATAGTTAAAAAAAAAAAAAAAAGTTTGTCATGCAAAACAGACAAGGCAGTCATCTTGGAGGTAAAGTAGCTATAGGATATACGTAGCATACTAGCAGCGGTATTTTTGCGGTTTTGAGAGGAATTATAGGTACATAGTGTCATGGTTTATTGTGCAAGTCCGTAGACTAGATCAGGCACAAAGCACTTCTGATATTGTAACTGAGTTTATCTAATTTTTAGAAGTAGTTGAATAGAGTATTATGAGGTGTTCTACTTAACTTAGGGATAGAATGAAAATTTAAGGTAAAATTCAAAGTGATATAAGGAATTAAATGAGGATTAGACATATGATCACTGGATGTTGAACTCCTCAGGAGAAATTTTTGTATCTATTCAGAAGAATGTCTTAGTGATGTAAGATTTGAGAAGTTAAGAGTCCGAGGATACAGAGTTTTCAGCTGGTGAGGATTCAGTATAGGCGATTAGATATAGGTAGCAAAGGTGGTTTAGTTTAGTACGCATGTATCGTACATATTAAGTATACTGCTTCAGTTCTAGCTTCTATCGTAAAAGGAAATCCGTTTGTAATGCAGTTGCCTAATTTGTCAAGAAAGGAAGCGTATAAGGTTGTTGGAATAAAACAGCTTATCGAATTTTTGATGATAAGAGTTTACAGACAATTGTACAGATTGATAAATTGTTGACTAAGACTGGTTTTGGCTAGACGAGTGTTTTTCGTGAAAGTTTGGCGAGGGGGACCATAGCACTTGCCACGTAAATAACGATAAAACAGAGATAGGCTCGCAACGTCTCTTCTGTAAGAGGTTGCAGGGAAGAAAAAACGGCATCCCCCATGAGGCTACGAATCTATTCTGAACTCTATCAAGGCAGTATAAGGTCTTCCTAGCAGCTTCTGTCCAGATGTGACAGCAATACTCCATCCTTGGACGTACCTGGCTCTTATATAGGTAGAGAATTGCATCAGCAGTGAGATATCTACTGGATCAATAGAAGGATCTCATCATTTTTCCAGCGACCTTGGCAACAGATTTGATGTATGTATTCTATTTTAGATCAGGAGTAACGGTCAAGCCCAGAAGCTTGTAAAAACATGGAGCCTCCCCAAGACGAAAGCCATTTATTTCAATTGATGCCAGGTGGGGATAGAACGATGATGTAAAGATAGAAGCTTGGTTTTAGATGCATTAAAATCAACCAGCCACTTTTTTCCCCATTGCACTACATGCTGAAGATCAGAACTTGCATATTTCTTTGAAAAACAAACTTACATTAATTAATTATTCACGTTTATGTTTTCTCATTGGATGATTGGTTTCATTTAACTATTACACTTAGTTCTATTTAGCATATTTTCAACATTGTGCATAATTGCGTAACATTTAAGATGAAAGTTCTAGCACATGCATAAGTATATATACAGCAATATCTTCTTCTATACACCCATAAAGTTGAGTTTTTTGTTGCATTGACATTGATATTAAAAGCCTACTTTTTCTACTCAAAATTAATAAAATGAACTTCTTAATATACTCAGTCATGGATATGTGAGCAACTACATGAAGGTTAACTAATTTGCATATTCCTTTGAAAAACTAGCGTTAATTAATTACTTATTCATTTTTTATGGTTTTATATTAGGTGATTTGTTTCATTTCACTATTACGCTGAATTTTATTTATGTATAGTTTCTACATTCTGCATAATTGTGTAGAATTTAAGATGAAAACGTTCTCTCACACAGAAATATTTATCTATCTATCTATATATATAAGTGACCTTGTTGGAGTGTGTGCAAAAAGTCTCTACCAAACTCTTCTCTGAATATTTTGTCTACAGAAATTTTATATATAGGGTATTTAAACTTATAGCACACTTTCGATTTGGTTTTTAGCCGGCAAAAATTGCTGCCAATGTGGTTAAAATTGAAAACAAAACAGTTGACCTTGGCAGGGTAAGTTGAATAAAACATTTCTCTTGCTGTTACTTTTGCACATGTGCAAAAGTAAACATTCATAAGTTAAAGTTTAATTTTTAATCTTCCTTATTCATCTGTCGATAGCTTATACGGTAATGAAACTGGAGAGATAAATAACAATCAAGACTGGAATGCAAAACGTTCTAGTTTCAAGTCTAGTGAATAGTACCCAAGTAATATTTTTTATAACTTTTGAAATCTTTACTATATATTAGATAATGATCAATAGAGAATTGTCTCTATAATAATAAATAAGAAATCTGCATGAATTAAAATATAATATAGATGTGTATTTTACAACTACGTAATGCTGGGCGACATGACAGCATATATAAATAAAAGGGAAGTTGTCTGTGTATGTAAGGAAAGTCTCTATCAAACTCCTCTGTCAATTTTTGAACTTGTAACTTTATATATAGGGGGATTTGGATACGTGGAAAACTGCCAAGTTGATTTGTAGCTAGTATGTAATTTCCTTTTTTTTTTTTTTGATGGTGGTGGTGGGGGGCATTATATTTCTAGAAGTTTAAGAATACGAATCCTTGAATGTAATATTAAGTTGCATAAAAAATTCGAAATGAGTTGAGTTTTCAATGAAATGAAAAATTGGTTTTGGAAACCTTCAGGCATTTGACCCTTTTAATGTGACTGAAATAGTTTTAGCCAGTCGATGATATTTACTTTAGTCCAGTTTAACAACATTCAATGATCTACCTTAGTATGTTGACTGGCAATATTATTTTGGAATAAAAGCTGATGATTTTTTTTGTTGATTATATTATAGCACACACACGAACACATATTTCTGTCTGCCTGTCTGTTTGTCTCCCTCTCTCTCTCTCTCTCTATATATATATATATATATATATATATATATATATATATAAATATGTTTCTGTATTTCTCTTTAAATGTGCCTTTCTGTGAACAGCTGTGAGCTACGTTCTGCTGAATTAAGTTTAAAATGCATTCAGAAATTTTTTATCTTTGAAATAAAGTTTACTCCCGTTTTTGAATGAAAGTAAACTTTATGTGTGATTCAGCAAATAACTAAAAATAAATCAATTCAATAATAATTTTAAATAATATTCTTAAAACAACGATTAAAACAATATATAGTATTGATTTCAAAAGTAAAAAAAATGACTGGTACCATCAACTAGAATCAAAATCAAAACCAAGACATTCTTTGTCATGCTAGCTCCACTCTTATCTGTTACTCTCTGAGCCACATTCATACTCATACAAAAAGCTGGAAATTTACATTGTTTAATCTACAAATATTTATTTACACACTTGCAAGTCAACTTACGCCTGCCAAGTTCAAGTTTTTCAATTTTAACTTTTTAGTTACTAGTTTTACCAGTTAAAGACCAAATCAAATTGGTTCCACGGGCCCAAATTTGCAATATAGCAAGTTTCAAGTCTATAGATCAACAATTGACAGAGGAGTTGTGTATAGACTGTTCCTCAAACAGGTTTAGTTTGGTTGTTTTGTTTTATAGCATATCAACCGTTTTCGGATTATTTAATGTGGAACAGTTATTTTTGAAATAGTATTCATGTTGCATCCAGTTATTTTGTAGAAGGTTTTTATTCTTCAGACTCTTTGTATCTTCAATCGCTAGTTTGGTTGTTTTATAGTGTATTTTATCGTTTTTGTTCCCTGCCCTGCAGAAGATAAATGAGTTTTGCAATGGGGGAAGGTAATGGGGTACAGTATTAATGTTTGGTAGATTTTAAGTTAGGAAACCAGTCAGGAAGTGAGGGAGATAGAAAGAAAAAGGGGAAATGAGAAGAAGGAAAAGGGGGAAAAGGTGGGTTGTTGTTTTTGTGTTTGGTTTTGCAGAACATAATTAAGTTTTGTAAAAGGAAGTAGAAAAAACAAAAATCATCAATGTTAGGTGCATTTCGTCTCAGGAAACCAATATCTTCAGACAGCCTAATCTGGTAGCACCAGTCCTCACACAAAGTCACTTATATATAAATGTGCGTGTGTTTTAACAATTATAAGGATTAATGAAAAAAATTGTTGTAATATTTGTTACAAATCAGTTATATTAGAAATTCTATATTTTTAACAATTTATTAATTTAATGATGGAAAAAATTATTATTTACTTACATAGAAAGTTAATAACTGGTTTTATTGTTCCAAAACGTTCATATAGTTTTCAAGCATTGAGATATATTTCAAGATTCTACATTCTATAAAGACATGATTAATTTATAAGTAAAATTCCACAATTTAAATTGGTTTTCTTTCTTGCATTTGCAAAGGTGTTGCAATCAAGGCAAAAGGAGTTTTTTTTGGTAAAATTCTGCATTGGTTTTCCTTCTTTAATATTTAAGAATATATCAGTTATTTATGACTAATGTTTAATCTTATAAAACTGAAGACAACAGAAGGAAGTATCATTTTAACATTTAATAAACAACTTTATTTGTCATTTTCGTTAGCAGCTTTGGTAGAAGAGAGAAACATATTAGTAAGAGAGTTCACTGAAAGAGAGAGAGAGAGAGAGAGAGAGAGAGAGAGAGAGAGAGAGAGAGAGAGAGAGAGAGAGAAAGGTGTTCAATGTGTTTAAAGATAGATTTGATATCATGCCAGCTGGTTGAAGAAGAGAATAGTTTAGTGTTTGTGCATGCATGTGTTTATAGCTAGTAGTCGCCGGGGCGAAAGATAAAGAAAGGACAAAGACTTCAGTGTGTTGACATGTTGTCATGGGTGTGTGTGAGTTGTATCGGCGAGGACAGTTTTTTAGCATGACAAAGAATGTTCGTTTGGGTACAGCACATGGAAGCAAGTAGAAGTTTGAAGAGATGATTGTTTTATACTCATGTTCGGCCTGGGGCGAAAGCCCCAAGCTAATGTGTGCTGCTAGCTTAAGCTAGGCAGAAAAGAGAATTAAAGGTTTATGATTTCTCTTTTATATACTCAGTCACGTGATTGAGAGCTGGCTTGTGATTGGACAAACCAGGGAGAAATGGATTTCAAATCTCAAAGTCGTGAGAAGTAGTCTCTGCCTGTTTGTAGCGGCTGCTACAAATATATCAGTAACTGATTTTTTCTGTTTGGGTTCTTCCCACATCTGTTATCCATTTTCTTAGATTTGGTTTTATTTGAAAGTTTTTATTTTATTAATTCATAATTATTACCATATCTTTTATGAATACATTTCAGTTTTCACGTCAATGTAGCTTATCTTAATTTGTCATTAATAGTTATTGAAGATATGATATTAGTGTACTTACAGGCTGATTGGAAACATCCAATAATTGATACAGTAACATGGATTTTACAATTTGGACTTTGTGCAGTAAAATGGATGGTGACTGTATCTGCTGTTGAACCAAATGGGATGATTGCAAGGTCATCTGGGCCATTGTTCTGGTGGAAAATATAGCACAAATTATACATTAGAAAGAAATAAACAGTGAACATTAAATCTCAATTCATTTCATTTAAAACAACACATTGATTATGAAATAACTTGAATTAATCAAAAAAAAAAAACGATAGGGATGGATACGTTTTGAAAAATAAACCTCATGAAATATTTTGAGCAAAAAATGCTTCTTACAAAATGTATGTTACATATATGCTACATATTAGCAGTAGGCTACGTTTGAACTTACGTGTACAATACAATTGTTTATCTGGGATGATATAAAGATTAGATAGGAAATATGTAGACACTATGACTGCCGTTTCCCCTATGGAATATATAGGATCTTAAGCCACCTGTTTTCTCTGTAAAGATTGTTCAAAAGAAACCCCTAGTTAAATAATTAAAATTCAATAAGTTATTAAAATTAAATTTGTCTATTTTTTCATGAATATATCAGTTTCTGAAAAGGATTGAGGAAACATCTTCACTCCTGTTTCTTAATTTCTTAAGACAGATACTATTACATATATATGTGTAACATCATATGCAAATTATATACACCTATAAAAGTAATAACAAAGTGTCACTTATGAATAATGTTAACCAGTCAATATCTACTCCACAAGATAGTTGTAAACATGCAGTAGGCAGCATGTTTTCAGTGCAAATAACAAACTTTCTATGGATGATGTTGGGATAAGACAAGGGAGGACACAGAAGAAATTGAAAATATCTCTGTTTTGGAGTTTGGCCACTCAGAATTTTATTTCTCTTCAGAAATAAAGTAATGCTTTTTAAATAGAAAATCATACTGAAAGCAACTTACTCGAGAAAAATAATGTTCATAGATTGTTTGAAGATAGGCTCCTTTGAGTGGGCAATGGTTGGATGTTACTTCTCGTGGAAAATGTGATTAAATGATTTAATTTTTGACAAACCTGCTCTTTCGCCAGTCTATAAGATCTTGTGCCGACAGGAGGAGTGAAAAATTTTTTTTTAGATGGCCGCCTTTTTATATTATGCTTGCTCAATATGCAAATAAGACGCTTCCAGTTAGATATAAAAGAAGAGTCTGATTTTTCAGAAGGGTTGGATTTTAGACTTGGCTATTGAAGTGGGGGGTTGTGTCAGCTGTGTGTTGGAAGTGTGGCATCACTGCCTTTTGATTTTTTTTTTTTTACCACAGATATCTTAGTGTTTAGTCTCTCGGTGGTCAAATGGTGATGACTGAGAAACACCAGAATGTAAGATTTTCAGTTAAAAGTACATATATTAAAACCTATGAGCAGGGAAAGACAATTAGAGCCCACCATCTGGGTATAAGACAGGCAGTTTATTTTTCTGGGTCTGGCAGAGAGTTTGATCTGTGTGCCTCTGCAAGCAATATGGGCTGTCTTAACAAAAGGTTTTTGCTCATTGGACTTCTGTTTTGATTTGGTCAAACAAAAGCCTTTTAATTGCAAGTTTGTTGTTCAGAAAACGATTACCTTACAAAAATAAACATTTGTTATTTTGTTTTTAAACTGGAGTGATGGGTTTATTTTGAGGGAGAATTAGGTTGTTTCAACACTGACAAAATTGAACAATGAGAGGGATGATCATACTTGTGTAGTGGATGCACACGTGCATGTTCATATACACATATTATTACATTGTTACATTGGACCTTTAATCGTGTTGGATGTTCAGAAGTATAAAGAAACAAAGATTGGATATTTCACAACATTAGTGAACATTAAGAAATTAAAAGACAATAAAAGGAAATGGAGATCATAGATTTCTTGCTATGGTAGGAAATGATACTGTAAAGAAGATACTGAGAATGAGCAAATAAAAGTATAACAGCAAAACGTTTTGAGAATGTGTTGGTGCAGATTTATCATCTTGCTTGACATCATTTTTTAAAGCTATCTCTTCTGATAGGTTTCCATTTCCATATTTTTCATATTTTGATACAATTCCTTAAGCAAGTAGATGGATGTGAGTGGATACCCAAATTTGATAAGGATTCTCAATAGGACATCTCTGTTGACATGATCAAAGACTTTGGTTAGATCTACAAAGGCTCGGTACAGAGGAACATTTTGCTGAAAACATTTTTGTTGTAGTTGTCTTGTAGAGATCATGAAGTAGTAACTCTTCCTGAAGAAAATCCATGTGTTTTTGGTAAGATCAACCTGCTTATGTGAGTCAGCAGTTTATTAAGAAATCTGGCTAGCACCTTTCTGACACCTTTCTGACAGCTTCCAAGAAAGCAATGTCATCACAGTTATCACACAATAACTTTCTACCTTAAATAAGGACACCAGAATATCATTTATCAATAACAGATTCATCTACCTCTCGAGAATTGAAAAGTAAATTGGTGAAATGTTCCTGTCAGCATCCTAAAATACTTTGAATATTATTGATTTTTTAATCTTTTGACTTAACCAAACAACAAAAGTAGAAGATGGGCCAAAGATTGATCTTAGTAGATGATAGAGTTTCTTTGTGTTGAAAAGTTGCATTTTGAATTTCAGTTGAGACGGTAAACTACCACAGACTTTTCAGTTACTGAAAACCATTATCTTTATGTATTTCAACATGTTCTTTTCCATTGATAAAGAAATCATATTTTCCAACACATTCAGACATAACCTTCATGTTCTTTTCCATTGATGAAAAAATCATATTTTCCAACACATTCAGACATAACCATAATCACTGACTAAATATTGATGCAAAACAGATTTGCAAGGCAAAAGAATAAAAATTCCAATATCTTATACACATACAATTAAATTAAAGCATATTAAGGAAAATCCAAATTCCTGTGACACCAAACAGAAATCAAAAGTGGAAAGACAAAAATAAACGTGGGAAAATGTAGCAATAATAAGATATAAAACTCTTCGATAAAGTATAATAATGAAATAAAAATGAAAAACTTAACTAAATTAGTTCTTAAAGGTTGTGTTTGGTTCATGGAACCCAAGTCCATTCCTTAAAAGATAATCAAGAATAACTGAATGTTAGCACCATTACCTTATGTCTCTGAGCATGTTGTCCTCCTCCACTAAGGAATACATCATAACTTCCAACACATTTAGATTTTAGCAACCTCACATTAGCCCCATAAATGAGAGCATCACCAACAAAGAAACTGACTGTCTTTTTCTTATCTCCAGCTTCAGGTGTCCATCCTTTCCCACCTGGTCGGATAGCACCTTTCTCTTCTTCATTACTGGACACATCAATATCCCAGTTTCTTATCAAAGAAGAATCAGCAAGGCCATCTTGTTTTATACAAAGAGAAGCTGAAACAAAAGTAAGATGTAATGTTTTATTATAATCAGAATTATAATTATTTCTTTTTAGAATATAAAAATTATATATGTTTGAATATTTTAAGTGAAAATATTTAATAGATTTTTATAAATGATAATAATAAGTCTACCTGTTTCTGTTGAAGGTTTAATTGTTGTTGCTGAAATATAAATAAAAATACAGTTTATATATGCATAATTCATGATAGTAAATTAATAAATAAGAAGCTGGACATGAAGGTATTTAGCAGAATTTCAGTTTCAAAAATGCATTGTATAATAATTAATATAATATAAAAGATTAATATAAATTATAATATAAAAGAATAATATAAATCATTTAATTGAAAATATTGACAAAATTAAGATAATGTAAAAAATGAATATTTGTTGTATACAATGGGTTTTTTTCATCATTTTCTGTAGAAATATAGAAATTGCAGTTTATTTATTATCAATAAACATGCAATGGCTTATACTATGAATGTTCCATTTGAAATTAAAAATGTAGCATCTGCAATTTCCTCTTAATTTGAGTTATGGCCTGTTGAATGCATGTTATATCTGCAGTAGTTTACACGGCCACTTAAATTTCATACAGAAATAATATTTTTAAATTTAAGGAGGAGGATGACAATGAGTGAGATTGGTGGTATGCACATATTGAACAAAGATAAACAAATGTACACACAAATCTCAACTGAGGTTTAGTGAGTAAAACGCAGATTGAGAAAAACTTGAAATAACTCAGCTAAAAGTGAACTAAAACAATGACACATCAAAATATTGGTAAATGACAGAGAAATTCACTTCATATCACCATGGTGAATGTGCAACCGACATCTGATGTGAAAAAAGGCATGAAAAAGAAAAAGTTTGCTAATAATTGATCCAATATATATTTAAATAAATTTACATAACAATTAATCTAATATAAAAAATAAAAATATTTTGTTAAAAAATAAATATTTGATATGCAAGATGAATACTTTTTCATTAGGAGTTTGTAGACATATCTAAAAAGCAGCTTATTCATGACAAAGATGGAATGATTTGTCAATTTATTGTTAAGAAGTTGTACATGCAAACAACAATGAAAATTTTGTGCTGCCATAGAGAAACAGAAAAGATTATAAAACTCATAAAACTGTAAGATTTTAAATTAAAAAAAATCTTCTTTGCAATAACAAACAAGATTTTTTTAATAGTCACTGACAATTTACAAGTTTATACAAAATATACATACTTGTTGGCAGTGGTGTTGTTGCTAAAATAAAAAGATACGGAAACATTTATGAGAAGTTAAATTTCATTAATTTTTCTTTCAGTTGAATTTAAAATAAATTATTTTATATTAACAATCACTTATAAAACATTTTAATCATACCCAGTACCATCATAGAATTTCTTTTTAAACATAACTAGAAACTTTTTAATGTCTACACTAATTCAACTTGAGATTTTAAAGCATAAAACTTTATATACTTTAATTAATGTTATGAAGCTGAATCTTTTGAACAGAGAGAATTTAAATACTTACATACTGCTTGAAAACATCCAATAATGGAAACAGTGACCAGTATCTTACAATTTTTCTTAGGAATAAAGTGGATCTTCACTGTATCTGCTGTTGTACCAAATGGAATGATTGTCATGTCACTTGATCCATTATTCTATGGATAGAAAATAATGCTTATATTGATGTTAATACATTTAAAAATATATATAATTCAAATATCAAATTACAGTTAAGAAAAATTCATTAAAACTCTGATTCCCACCCCACATACCTTAAGTCTATGAACATTTCCTCGTCCACCTCCACTGAGATACACATCACACCCTGCTATACATCGAGATTTTGGCAGATTCAAGCGGGCTCCATAAACTAGCGCATCACCAACAAAGATGCTGACTGTCTTTTCCTTATCTCCAGATTCAGGTGTCCATCCTTTTCCACCTGGTCGGATAGCAGCTTTACGTTCTTCATTACTGGACACATCAATATCCCAGTTTCTCACCAAGGAAGAATCAGCCATGCCATCTTGTTTTATACACAAAGAAGCTGAAGCAAGAAAATTACATTCAGATCAAATTAAAGGAATATTATTATTTATTATTAAAGGTTGACAAATTTGATAAGGATATTTTTATACTAAAAACCATTTAAAAAATAACTGACCTGTTTCTGTTGACGGTTTTGGTGTTGTTGTTGGTATTGCTAAAATCACAAATAAAAAGTAATAGAAATCTTAAAAGGCAAAATAATTATTTTTTGCTTTTATTTTATACAAAACAAAAATATCATACTGTTTAATTTTTAAGTTACTATCATTTTGAATACTACAATGCTATAAAATATAGTGTTTATAGAATAGAAGAACAGTATGTGTGTTTGTATGATGTACAAACACACATACTGTTCTTATATGGATTATATTTTGCATGTGTAGGTATGCAAGATATAATCCATGGACACATGCTTTGTTTTTTTTTTATGTCCGTTTAGCATGGCTGATATTGGGGAGATTCAAAACCAGGTCCACAGTATCTGAGGTCTGCAGTCTCGGTTTTGAATCTTTCTAGTATCAGTAATGCTGATGAGCTGTTAAAATGGCAAATGTTATAAATATAGAATCTTTACATATTGGGGCATTACACTGGTGAAAGGGAATAACTTTCATTTTAGCAGTTAGGTAAATGTGTCCTCATAAAACGATATTTAATGTTTATTTGTCAATACTGTAAAATGCAAAACCACCACAAATCAAATGATAACACACACACAAATACACATACACACACATATATATATAACGGAGTAAATGTTTCAAACTTGTTTGAAAAACATTTTAATTCAAACAATTGTTTCTGTCTTTTTTAAAACAGGCATTCTTTATAAAAAAAAAGAAAATAAAAAGTATAGGACTAAGAAGTAAAGAAAAAAATATTAGTATTTCTGTTCCTAAAATATATATATATTTTATGTTTTTTATATGTATCATTTTAATGAATAGAACTAATGGCAGACATGAAAGAAAATAAGATCATCTTTTTTTCGAGTGTTTTATAATACCAGTTTTGACATTGACATACTGTAATACTGTAATTAAAATGAATTCTCATTGGACTTTGAAAAAAAAGGAGAAAATAAGATAAATGAACAATTCAAAGGTAATGAAAGGTATGTAACAAAAGATGCTATTCAATCCATCAAAATTTCTTGAGTCACTAGATTGCTTTGATCGCTTTTATATGTAACCAGCTATTAACCAATTTTGTCCAGGAAACATTTTATTTTCATTTTGTTTTTATGAAGAAGAAATAAAAGTGAAATTGAAATAAATGCATAATTCCCAGATAACTTTTTTGTTGTTTAAGTAAAATGATAACTTTGTATTTTTTTTGGTTTTAGTAGAATGTTTGTGAAATTTAAATTACTTTAATTAAAATATAATTTAGACATTAAATTAATTAAATGAAATTTTTTCTATAGAAAGGTAAAATAAATATAACAAAATGGAATGTGTAAAAATATTATTTGCTTCATTTGATATATTTTTGTAACGATTTTATAAGAAAGGACTTTTTTCAAACAGTTAATGATTGCTTTTTTCCTTTGTTAAACTCACATTTTTGCCAAGCTTTATCATATTAGAGATGATAGCATTTAGTCACAAGATTAAATATAACAAAATTGTTTAAAATTATAAAACAATTTAAAATGTTATGTCTAACCGTGAGTTGCATAGGCGGACAATATCTCAACTGACAATTTTTATTATAAAGATAATGCATATTGATAGATATTCTAATAATCTTTGATTAAATGAAGAGTAATTCCTATCACAATTATTAGACATGACTTGCCATTTATACAGTATAGAATATATCGATGTCAAGTTAAAATTGATCAGCATTTCATAGTTGATAATTCTCTGATTATTTATTTTTATAAAAGTAAATGTTCTTTTATCAAACAATTTATCATTCTTAATTGAAAATATGTTTCTTCTTAAGTTTTGTCTTCCAAATTTTGATTGCTAAAAATGCCATTAGATATGAATTTCCTTTTATTTAATTTAATTTTCACCCCCAAACAAGGCACAGTGCCACTTTGAAGTAGGAAGCTACTACTAGGGGACATAAGTTGCAAGGATATTATGAAGAGAGATGAGTAGCACGATGTCTGTTCACATTACACTTGAACTGCTGCATGTCATTACAGTTGGGAAAGCAGAATCCCGGAAGGGAGTTCCAAAGTCTAGCAGTTTTGAGGAGGAAACTATTGGAGTAGTTTTGAGGAGGAAACTATTGCCTAGGGATCTCTACTGTGTAGGGGTGAGATTTAGCTGCTTGTCAGGTTTGTCAGGGGTATGTACATCGAGGAGATACAAATGCTTGTTGTTCGTCAAAGCATTCATCATTAAAATATTTGTAGAACAGGCAGAGAGATGCAACATTTCATCGATGGGACAGAGGTTGAAGCCAAGATGACATTTCAATGACTCTCTTTTAAACCCTGTCCATGAGTGAGAGACAAGTAGTAGATGCACCAGCCCAAATGTGACAACAGTACACCATACATGGGCGAATGATGGTCTTATAGAGGTACAGGATACTTTCAGGAGTAAGTAGCTTTCTAACACGGTAGAGAGAGCCCACCTTCTTTGCAGCAGCCTTGGCAATGCTCTCAATGTATCTATTCCAGTTCGTTTCCTGTGAACTTTAGGCCAAGGAGTTTAAAGGAAGTACTTTCAGGTAATGTATTTTTAGCCATTGCTATTGGTGGTAGAGAAGATTTCTTGTAATTATTGAAGGAAACAAGCTTAGTCTTGGCAGCATTGAATGTGACCATCCATTTTTGTCCCCATTCCACTACAGATTGGAGGTCTTCACCTAGTGTTTCTGCCATTTCCTTAGATATGTGTTCATTTGTTTTCCCCTCATGCCTGTTATAGAGAGTGGTGTCATCAGCAAATATACCCATCTCAGAAATAATTTTATCAGGGAGGTCATTTATGAATATTAGGAATAATAAAGGTCCAAGGATAGACCCCTGAGGTACTTCCGCATTTATATCATATTGTTTAGATGTATGACCGTCGAGGACAACTTGGATTTTTCTCTTACTTAAGAAGGATTTAATCACATTATGTATTCTTCCAGTGATACCATATGATCTAATTTTCCTTAGAAGACCATCGTGCCATACCCTGTCAAAAGCCTTAGATATATTGAGGGCTACTGCTCTACCCTATCCGCTTTGTCCAGTGAATGGTATATACGTTCAGAGATTACAGTTAGGATATCTGCTGTGGAACGGGCTTGCCTAAATCTATATTGATTGTCAGTCAGAAGTTAAGCAGCTGTAAAGTGATGGACTAGAGTTTGATTAATTATGGACTCAAATATTTTGGTGAAAAGCCAGAGAAGGCTAATGGGCCGATAATTTAATGGGTCAGTTCTTTTGGCAGAATTCTTGAAAACTGGTACCACAGAAGCAGTTTTTCAGCAGTCAGGAAAGCAAAATTCGTTAATGCATTTGTTGTAATATTTGGAGAGAACTGGAGCAACCCCAGCAGAGCATTTTTTTAATAGCACAGCCGGGATGAGATCAGATCCACATGCTTTTGAGGTGTCTAGGTTTTTTATGATACCATGTACCTGAGAAGGGGTGATTTTGAAGAAAAGTTTTATTTTTATAAAATTATAAACAAATCTAAAATATTTGTTACATTTTCTCTAGTTAAATTATGGCATGTTTCATGGGAATTGTATGTGCTTTTAGTATAGTTCCTCAAATGGTATAGGTTATATCATAGTAATGACAGGGAAAATTAGTCCCATATAAATAGTAGACTTGTTAGTTGACTTAACCAACTGATGTCAGAAAGATCGGAAATTAGATTTTAGCTTCTTTGAGAATCTTACTGAAGCTAGAAAATCATGTAAGGTAAGAAGATATATAAAAAAAACTTAGATCTTTATGGAAATGGTTCAGCCAGCAGCTACTTGTAATTATAGAAATGAGTCTCAGTTAATTAAATGAATAAGATATATTTAAATTAAAATTGTCCTTTTCACTTTCTTCATACTATAATTGCCTCCTGAGGAAAATATTGAAAAAACATATTCAGCCCTGATGCATGAAATAGATAATTGTACATAGTACTCATTAAGGAACATTTTCTTTAAATCTTGCACTTACTTGTTGGTGCTGGTGTTGTAGCTATAAAAAGAAAAAAATATATTAAAAAATACATAATCAGTGCAAATATGTGTGTGTGTGTGTGTGTGTGTGTGTGTGTGTGTGTGTGTGTGTGTGTGTGTGTGTTCAACTACAGAAGAGATATGTATATGTTCAACTACAGGAGTGATATGTATGTGCAGATAGGAAATTGTACATAACATTCTTCTTTGACAGAGTTCCCAGAGAGGTGCTATGTTGAGCAATGCAAAAGGTGTGTCTGTCCATCTTGTAGTACTAGAGTGCGTGTGGATGGCATGTACAGACATAACTTCAATGTCAATCTCAAACTTGAAATTAAACTTCTACTTTTACTTGGGGGCACTTTCAAGAGCATCGGTTGAGCTGTCCATGGGAATTACTCTACGCTAATGACTTTAATTTTCATTGTCGAGTCCTTGGAACAATTAAAGGATAAAATGGAAATATGGAAAAAGGCTTAGAAACCAAGGGTTTGAGGGTGAACTTGCCTAAGACCAAAGTGATAGCTTTAGTCTACAATTGCTAAAATTCTGTGCTGGGTACTAAAAGAGTGTTAGAAGCAATGCGATATAATGTAACTTGGGTTCATAAAACGTGCAGTGACCTGAAAGGTAAGTTAGTCCTGGACTTCAATTAAAATGTTGGAGATGCATGAGACAGGTGCTTCTTGTCGGTGGTTGTACCCACAAAGACAAGGTACTAGATGACAATACCTTGGAGATAGCACACCATTTCTACTATCTAGGAGATATGCTGAGTACAGGTGACGGATGTGAACTCAGTATAGTTACAAGGGTGAAAGAAGCTTGGGTGACATTTTATCAGGTGTTGCCTTGGATAACATCACATGCTGTCCCTCTCTACATCCTGTGTAAGCTGTATAGCAGCTTTGTTAGGAATGTCATGTAAATAGTGGTGACCAGTTCACTCTCACTCATTTGCAGCTCAATAACTGAGCCATCATTAAATGGATCTGTGATGTGAAAGCTGACCAAACCCAACACAAAAAATAAGAGGATTTGATGAAAAGCACTACACTTGTCTAGCATGGAGGTTATTCTAAGGGAGATAACTCGATTATGCTGGTATGGTTCATCATTCTGAATAAACCGTTGCAGAGACCATTGCAGAGCCATGTTTTAAATTGTAGGAAGGTTGGCTGCCCAAGGAAAATTTGATTAAACAAAACCGTACAATGTAATTTGGAGAAAGTTGCCCCACTGAACCATGAAAACTTCAAAGTGAGTTTGCATAATATCAGAAATCATCTGACTTCTGAACAAGGGAAAGTGACATTAAATGTGCAAAAGAAGTTCAGAATTAACATAATAATTTTCATGTAAGAATATTTAATGATAAATATTTCTAGTTCTATATAACAAAAATGCTTTTGATTAAATATCTAATCATATTTTAACAGTTTCAAAATTTATTTATTTTCATCTGCATTATGCCTGTTATAATGGGAAGACAATTATTGTCAACTAATATAATAAAACAGTTTACTAGCAATATAAAATACAAACTGCTAACTGAGAATGATACATTTGTTTTTTATTTGTTGAAAATTAACTACAATACAAATGTTTTAATTAGAAAAGTATTTAAATAAATAATGCATAGTTTATTCAACTTTAATAATTATCAGATCAAAAAAATAAAAATAAATGTTTTAAATAATTTATTAAATTAATTTGACCTGATCATTTCATACTGGAATGAAATTAAAAAAGACTTTTTTTTTTTTATTTAGGAAGGCTATATTGTTGGTTTTAATTGTTCTAAAAACTCAATTAGATTTCCAGCATTAAGACATTTTTCTAGCATGGGTAAGTTTCTATATTCTATAAAAGCAAGCTTGATTGGAAGTAAAATTCCACTGTACTTTAATTTCTTTTTGTAGAAGCGTTTATTCTAAAATATGTAAAATAGGAATTTTGTAAAAATAAAAGAGAATTATTTACATTTAAGTAATTAAGAAATGTACATAAGCGTTTATTTTATAAAACTTTGCTAGAAATTTGTTTTTATGTTTATTATAATAGAAGTTGAAATTTTATGAAATTTTAGATTTGAATGAAAATATTACAAAACTGAATCTTATAAGTAAAAAAATATTTACATACTTACATGCTGATTGGAAACATCCAATAATGGAAATAGTGACCAGCATCTTACAATTTGGTTTCACAGGAGTGAAATGGATTTTGACTGTATCTGCTGTTGTACCAAATGGAATGATTGTAATGTCGCTTGGTCCATTATTCTATGGATAGAAAACACGTTTATATTAATGCACCTACATTTACAAAATATATTCCAAATTTATTCAATTTAGATATAAAAATTTACAAAAATGCATTAAAACTCTAATCTACCTTAAGTCCGTGAACATTTCCTGATCCACCTCCACTAAGGTAGACATCATAACTGCCAACATATTTAGATTTCAGCAATCTGATGGTGGCTCCATAAATGAGAGCATCACCTACAAAGATGCTGACTGTCTTTTTCTTATCTCCAGATTCAGGTGTCCATCCTTGTCCACCTGGTCGGATAGCAGCTTTGTGTTCTTCATTACTGGACACATCAATATCCCAGTTTCTCACCAAGGAAGAATCAGCCATGCCATCTTGTTTGACACACCAAGAAGCTGCAAAATAAAATTACATTTAAATGAAATTCAAGGATTATCTTTATTAATTAAAGAGTTGGTGAATTTAACAATTTATCATAAAAATTCTAATATATTAAAAAATGGCTGACCTGTTTCAGTTGATGGTTTTGGTGTTGTTGTTGGAATTGCTAAAATCATAAATATGAAGATGTGTTAAAATTCTTGAAAAAACAAAATAATTTCTTCTTTGTTTTGTACTAAAAATCACAGGCTTTAACTTTTAGTTTGTATTTTTTTAATACTAACATTTTGTAAAATATAACATTTGTTGAATTGACTTAATAGAAAATTACAATTTTAATTACATACAAATATTTTAATTACATACAAATATTTTAATTATGTACACATGATTTATTATAATACAAAATATTATACTTATAGAGATATCTCTTATTATCTAAATAAAATAGATAAATAATATATATTCACCAAATTGGAGATAACAAATCTTTATTTTTAGTGATAGTGGCAGGTGGAGGCGGTGATGATAACTGTAGATCATCTTCATCATTATCATCATAATAATAAGAATATTCGGTTTGACATCAGTCTATGGTCAGATCTTTATTCTTGCTTCTCTCAAGTTCATTCAAGTTCTTCCATGTTTTACTTGGCCTTTCCCTACCAACTGACATTATTACTTCAGCTGTTCTATATCTACAAACCCAAGCTCACATCCATTCTTTCAATGTGATCAAACCAACACAGTCTTCTGTTCTGCACACAGTACCCCATAAATGTTTATGAATAAAAATAAATATAGTTTAAACCAATTTGATGTTTATATAATTTAAATGATAACCTCATGGTATCGATTATTTTCAAATTTAAAAGATTTTATAAAAAAAAAATGTATATAATTGTAACCTTTTCAGGAATAAGTTATGTTGAAGCGAGAATGTTGCTAATTCATATGCATGTGTGCGTGTGTTGGATGAATGCAATCAGAAAGGGTTATTCATTCAAATTATGTCTGACTGTCACATTGCTTCTCTTATTGATCCATAACCTGATAATCTCAAATTGACAGAAGAGTAACTCCTAATGTTAGATACTGAAGAAGGATGTTATATAACAAAAGCTCTGATTAGTCAAACAAGATCATGTTATCACATGTCAGGAAATTAGGGATATTTTGAAATGCAGAGCTCAGATTAGGTGACTATTAGGACACAGTCTCCTCATAGTCACACCCGAAAACAAAGTTGACGGTTCTTGAAAATTATGATTCCATCAATGATGATGCTTTATGGAATTAATAAATCAATATTTTAATTATTTAATGTTAATTAATCATCCATGTATTCCAATAATTTTAACTTTCATTCCTGCTCAATCCACATAAAAAGAATCCTCTTCTCCATTTTATTTGGTTCCATAAAGCTTTGTATATCATCAAAATCCTTAGTACAGCTACAACTCCTTTTGAAAAGGAATGGCTCTTTTTTCAGTGCTCAATATCTAACATCACATAGTTCTTTAAAAATAATCAACAAATTCCTAATTATATTTTCAAATAAGTTATGAGAGATAAGAATGGAAAATGTCTACTCTTTCTTCACTGGGTGTGAGTAGTCTTTAAACTACCCCACTTCCCAAACAGTCATTGCAGCCCACTTCAAAAGAAATATAATAAAAACAGTAGAGTTACATTCATTTCAAGTGTAGACATTGCTTAAATGCTGGTTCACAAACATTTGTAAAAATACTATTAGAATTGGATTTCTTTTATTTATGAGATTTTTTTTCAATCCGTTGGCTGCTTAAGAAAATTCAGGCAAATAAATATTTTATTATGCCAAGAGAATCCAACAAAGTAGATTTCTCTGTTTCAATTTTCAGTTCTTAATGTTTTACATTTCTTGAAAGATAAAATTATAGATGTTTAAAAGATTCAGCAGATGAAAAGATTCTCAGAAATTATTACCACAAACTGTTTAATGTTTTGTAATGTATTTCTATTTATGTATGATATTGTCTAATGAAAAAATTTAAATTCTTCATTCTCTTATTTTTTTTTGTCTCATTGACATTTTCAGGGGAATTATTAACACATAATTGTAAAAGTGTTGTCACTTTTTTATTTGTTTACCAATAGTTTGGTTGAAAATTATTTATGTTGGCAAACTTCAAATAAATGCAAAAGGAGAGATCGTTTATACCATGTTCTAAACATCTTCAGTGCGGAGAGAATACAGCCACTAAATATACATCAGACTGTTGATGACAGAGTTGACAATGTATTCAACCAATTAGTAACTCAATCTTTCTAATTTTCTTTGGGATTAACTATTTTTTACTCATCCACTTCTGTAGCATCATTTTATGTTTATTTTTTAATAAAAAATAATGGCTTTTTAAAATAATTTTATTTGGTTCCATAAAGCTTTGTGTATCATGTCATTGTGTACATTTACATGTCAATCAATCGACAGAGAAAAAGATTCTACAGGTCACAAAAAACTTATTCATTTAATAGTAGATAGAAAGTTGTTTTTAGGACTGATGTATATATTTTGGTGGTATTTTTTTAAAGTACATATGGTTTGTGTTAAAAATAAGGCTGTTTTAGTTGCAAATATATTGATCAGTCTATCCACAAATGCAAAGTCAAGAAATCTTATTTGTTTTAAATTGCTCACAGTTCCAAACGACTATTTCATTCATAAAAAATGTGTGAATAAGTTGTACGGACAGCCCTTTTGATGTGGGCCCTCAAATGAAGATGGCAGAACATTTTGGAATAGACGTGTTTATTTTTGTTTTGTATTATTTATTCAAAGGAAATTTCTTACTTGAAGAAAATTTAATTTACAGTCAAATGAGTATGCCTTGCATTTGCACATTTTGTATGTAAACTAGTTAATAGTTTTATAT
The DNA here is from genome assembly GCF_053919585.1 of Euprymna scolopes. Lineage (NCBI taxonomy): Eukaryota > Metazoa > Mollusca > Cephalopoda > Sepiida > Sepiolidae > Euprymna > Euprymna scolopes. The sequence goes on from NC_136494.1 coordinate 42,949,689, forward strand.
ATTTGGATTTCAGTGGTCTCAATGTAGTTGCAGAGGTAGCGTCCAGCAGAGAAGGTGGCAGAGCAAATGGGCAGGCAAATAATCAGTGTGTCAGCTTCTTTTTATTCCTGAGGAATTCTGTGATCATTTTTTAAGATATATGGTTGTATTTGATGCTCGAGCCCTTGAACCATATTACATTTTTAATCATAATTAATTTATGTCAAGCAACAAGATCCATGTTGTAGTTTGGGCAAACTTTAACAGCTCAGATGTCTGGCAGTGATTAGATGTTCTGATTTTTGGTCTTCTCACCTTCTTGGTAAGAAACTCTTGTTGATGTTTCTAGCTACTTTGGCAGTGCATATGTTTCTGCTAATATCCCGGCTGCCTATAGCTCCTTCTTATATTCTGATGAACTTGTACCATGAAACAACATCTCTCTTTCTTGATCAAACACTGACATTTTTTTTATCTGATTCAGGTCAAACAACACTGTCCTTTTCAAGACAAACTACAAACAAATGTGTTCTTCCCAAAACAACTTTCTTTTCAGTCATCCAAATCTTTACAGTTATTCAAATCTTTTCAATTATTCAAATCTTTACAGTTATCCAAATCTGTTCACTGCCAACCAGTATCGATTTGAGAGAACAACTAGACCTATCAAACTGTTTCTCTAATTAGAATAATATCCACTTTACGATCACCAAAACTGGAGAAATAATGTGACCAGACACTTTTGTTACTCCTTCCTGTGATGATGATAGTTGAAATAACCCTTCTTCGTTTACTTTATTTACTCTAATAAACCACTTACTAGTTATTTATGAATTTAATTCCTGTGCCTGTCATCTTTACTTGCCATTTTTGTATTTGTTTGCTGTGTTCCACAAAAAGTTGTTAGGGTGATCTTTACTTAACTATGAGGTTGGTCACCCCATAACTTGCTCTCGATCTCTTTCTGATAGCTAACAATGCCACTGGAAATGAATTGCTTTAGCAAAAAACTTTTATCTTTAAAAATTCCCTGAAAAAATCTGAAATATTAATTATTTCAATCATCTTTTTTATATTGCTTTATGATATATTATTGTACTGAGGTGTGAAGATAGTTCCCCAGGTCCCATAAATTATGCTGTAAACTAAACCCACATATAAAGAATAGGTAATTAGTTGTTTGCCATGGAAATATATATATTTTTTTTTTCATTTTAATTTCATTGAGAGTTTTAGTGAAGCGATAACATCAAATAAAATCAAGCTGGAAACAACTTTTAGCGAAGAAAGGGAATAAAATAAAATATATTCCAAATTAAAATTGCAATCTTGAAGAATATACTTACCCTCTGGGAAAAAGTATAAAGAGCACATCTTTAGATCTGTTTTAAAAGTGGACATTAATACGTAGTATTAAGGAATGTATAACGCAATGATTTTTTTGCAAATCATACTGTAATTATGTACTTACTTGTTGGTGCAGGAGTTGTAGCTGAAAAATTAAAGAAAATATGAAAAATGCATAATCAGTTCAAATAAATTCAGAATTAATAATCAATAATAAATTGCATATACATTTCTGATTTTTTTGCCAAATGCATCACAACTTTAAAATTGAGGAACACAAATTTTCAGTGTACAGAATTCGTTAATAATCTTCACAAAATAAAGTAGTTTGTTTATGAGAATAAAGTTAATGTTTGATTTCATTTTAAATAAATAGTTTTTATGCATATATTATTTTATTTTATTAAACATTTGAATAATACTGGGCGTAGTGCCATTATTATTAATTGTTGAAGTATTTTTTTTGTTGTTGAAAAGTTTCAACATATATTATTAAAGAAGAAAAAGTGTGATAATGAGCAGAAACCAAAATACACTTCAAAATCTTTTTTCTTCTGAACTCTAATTCAATGTTTAAAAAGAAAAACACAAATTAGACAAAGGCGGGGTAAATAAGAGGTGGAATAAGAAATTAATAATTAAAAAAATCTCTATTGAGACATCTTTCGGCTGACACTTTTCAAAATAAACATCGGTAATGAGGGGTAACATCGTTTAAAAACCTGGTCAAAAGAGCAAGGGTAGACATAATAAAAAGATAAAAAATATAGTATGGGGGGAAGGAGAAAAAGAAACAATTTCATCAAACACTCATAATTATGGCTATGTTCCTTCAGTGGTAAGGGTACCATTCTTCTGAAAAGAGAGGAAAGCGTTTCTCATCCCAAACACTGTTTGAAACTTAGTTGCAAAATAGCAATGTGAAAACTCCTGTAGAAATTTTGTGTGAAAACTCTTGGCTTTTAACACCAATCCACTGGAGCTTCACATATATCAAACATTTTTGAGGGTCCACAAAGGATTTTATCTATTATTCATTTTTCAATTGTATGTAAAAGATTACCATTGGCCAAAAGGATCTCAGTTATGCTTTAGAGTTCTGCATCTAGTTTACGAGGGGCGGGCAATAAGTAAGGCCCCTGACCCACTTCGAGTTGTTTGATCTAGCTGAAATTTTGCATGTGCAATGATTTATATCTCTACTGGTTATGTTGCAAATTACAGTTCTTAACTAATTGTGGTTTCTGTTTTACAGGTGTTTGAACTGAGTCAGGTGTGAAATGGAGCCTGTTGAATATCGAGCAGTGATCCGGTTTTTATATTTGAAAGGACGCACACCACAGGGGACTTTTGATGAAATGAAAGAAACTTATGATGATAATGCCCCATCATATGACCATGTAAAACGGTGGCAGCGTGAATTCAAACATGGCCGGAAGTCTGTGGAAACAGCTCCCAGACCTTCTGCCATTGATGAGGCATCTCTCCATCAAGTTGAGGCTGCCATTTTGGAAGATCGGCACATTACTATTTGCCAAATAGCCCAAGATGTCAAGATTAGTACAGGGTCTGTGGAAACTATCATTCATGACCATTTGCATAAGGTGTCTGCCAGATGGATTCCCAGGTTGCTCACACCATTTCAGAAGCAAGAACGCGAGTGCTCGAGGATGAATTGGGAGATGTGCCAAGAAGATGAGTCAAAGTTTTTCAAAAGACTGATTACACAGGATAAAACCTAGGTCCATCACTATGATCCAGAGACCAAAGCCCAGTCAATGCAGTGGAAGCACTTGGACTCACCACCTCCAAAGAAGGCAAGGGTGCAGCCCTCTGCTGGCAAGGTCATGCTCACAGTCTTCTGGGACCAGGATGGAGTAGTGATGACAGATTTCCTGGCAAAGGGTACCACAATTACAGGAGCCTATTATGCTTCACTTTGGAGGAAATTAAGGGAAGCTATCAAAGTCAAGAGGCGGGGCAAGATCAGCAAAGGTACTCTCCTACTGCAAGACAATGCTCCAGTTGACAACTCGCATGTCGCCAGATCAGAAGCACGGGCGTGTGGTTATGAAATCCTTCCCCATCCTCCTTACTCTCCTGACCTTGCACCCTCTGACTTTCACTTCTTCCCAGCCATGAAGTTGTTTTTGAAAGGAAAGCGTTTCCCAGATGATGCACCCTTGATTTCTGAAGTCATGTCGTGGTTGGAGGACCAACCTGGGGTGTTCTACAAAAACGGTCTCCAGAGCTGCATCAAACGATGGGAGAAATGCATAACTCTGGGTGGTTCCTAGGTAGAGAAAGATTAATAACTGTGCCAAGTTTCGTTGCTCTATTCCTATGGGAAGTGGGTCAGGGGCATTACTTATTGCACGACCCTCGTAGTACTAGAGCGAATTAACAAAGCCCTATGTACTTAGGTTTTAATCAGATTTATTTTTCTGATTTTAGTGAAGAATGAAGCCTAGCTAATGTATTGCTCTGTAAAAGTAGGTTCCTTATATACACCGGTAAGAAAACTCCCCCTTTTTTTATTATTCAAATGTTTAATATATATATATATATATATATATATAAATATATATATATATATATATATATATATATAATATATATATATATATATATATATATATATATATATATTAGCATGAGTGGCCGGTGCTGCCCTGGTGTTTGAAGGTGTGTGTTGAGCAAAAAAAAAAAAGTTGTAGTAGGAAGGCAGGTTCAACCTCGTACCACGAAGGAGGAAAAGAACAGGAAAAAAAAGTGACGTCTTTGCTGTTAAGACCACCGTCAAAACAGAAGTGACGTAAGTTTAACTTAAGGCAAGACAATCAAAAAGAGTGGATGACTTTCGAAAATATCGGTGAAAAAAGCGACCCCTCCTTGTAGAAAAGTGCCCAGTTGAGGGTGAAGAAATTAATCTTTTTAGCCAATTTTTCGGTATTTGTCGTCTGAAGGGTTGAGCTTCAAAACAATACTGATCTTGTGAAAATCCGTCGTTTCTGTCAAAAGTTTTAGGCAGACATGCAAACATAGATACATACATTTATATATTGGTAGCTCAAATTTTCGAACCAAACCGATTAAAAAACTTGCCCTATCTCTGAATCCCCTTTATGTCAAATTTAAAATATTTAGACCAGAAATTGTCTGAGTAATTTGGTAGACACCGCAGAGGTCAATTTTTTTTTTAACTTTGACCCCTATTATGACCCCTTAACATTTATTGTTTTGGACTCAAATCAAGTTATTAAGTTAGATCCATGTCCAAGGAACCTATATGTAAAATTTCAATTGTTTAGACCCAAAATTGGCGGAGGAGTTTGGTAGAGTTCTCAAAGGTCAAATCGTTGAACTTTAACCCTTTAACAGCCAAATTTCTGGCCGAAAACGGATTACAAAGTTTTTCCCAATATCGAAAAATTAACTAAAATCATTAATCTTCACCTTCAACTGGGCAGTTCTCTACAATGGGGGGGGGGTCGCTTTTTTCGCCAATATTTTTTAAAGTCATTCTCTCCTTTCGATTGTCTAGCCTTAATTTAAACCTACGTGACTTCCGGTTTGGCAGTGGTCATAACAGCAAAGACATCAGTTTTTTTCCCCCGTTCTTTTCCTCCTCCACGGTACAGGTTTTTTTTTTTTTTTTTTTTTTTACAAAGGCATCACCACATTATCAAGGCCCAGAGGCCACTCAAGGATAAGGGTTAAAGAGTGTACAGTAGAAGTTGGTCAATATAGTAATCATTAGTAATGAAAATTTTGTAAATTTAATAACTTATATGGAACGGCTCATCAAGAACTTATTTACTTTAGACTTGAACAAAACCATATTGTAGTCAGCCGGAAAGCAGGAAAACGGAAGACAATTCCACAGGCGTGCAGTTCTAAGAAAGAAGCTTTGTTCATGGAATCTACGTTTAGGTTTAGGCACAGATAAAGAGTGGGGGAAATTATTGATAGTGTTTACAGCTAGACGAGTGTTTCTTGTGAAAGTTTGGCGAGGGGGGACCATAGATTGAAGCTCAGTTGAACACTTTCCATGAAAATAACGATACATCAGAGACAAACTCGCAACATCTCTTCTGTGAGATAGAGGTTGCAAGGAGGAGAAAAGGACATCTCCTACGAGGCTACGAAGTCTATTTTGAACTCTATCAAGGCAGGACAAGTTCTTTCTAGCAGCTCCTGCCCAGATGTGGCAAAAGTATTCCATCCTTGGACGTACCTGGCTCTTATATAGATAGAGAATAGCATCAGCAGTGAGATATCTACTGGATCGATAGAAAGATCCCACCATTTTTCCAGCGGCCTTGGCAACAGATTTGATATACGTGTTCCATTTAAGATCAGGAGTAATGGTCAAGCCCAGAAGCTTGTCAAAACTTGAGGCCTCCTGAAGACGAGAGCCATTCATTTCAATTGATGACAAATGTGGATTAGAATGTTGATGATGTAAAGAGAGAAGCTTGGTTTTAGATGCATTAAAAGTAACCAGCCACTCCTTTCCCCATTGTACTACGTGCTCAAGATCAGAGGAGAGAGAATTGGAGAGAACTTGCTCGTTTACTGTCTTAGATGTGGTACCATAAATGGTAGTGTCATCAGCATAAATGTCTACAAATGATGTAAGGATATGATTTGGAAGATCATTAATGTAGATCAGGAAAAGAGTTGGGCCCAGGATGGATCCCTGAGGGACACCGGCATTAATACTGTGAGCTTCTGATTTTTGCCCCTCAACTACTACTCTTATGAACCTATCAGAAAGAAATGATTTAATAATTGAGAAGACTTTTCCAGCTATACCATAGCTAGCGATCTTATGAAGTAAACCTTTATGCCATACCCTATCAAAGGCTTTAGATATGTCAAGAGCAATTGCCCTAGAAAGATTGCCACCGTCGAGAGATTTGCTAATCCTATGCGATATAACTGTAAGGACATCTGCTGTAGATCTAGCAGAACGGAAACCATATTGAGTGTCACTAAGAAGGTTATTTTTGTTGAGATGTTTGATTACTTCTGTATTTAATACAGATTCTAGCAACTTACTCATGACGCACAGGAGACTTATCAAAAATGTAATTGTCTGATTTAGATGCTTGAAAATACCATAAGGTTGAAATAAATTATTGCATCGACAATTATGTAATTTCCGTGTTATATTTTTTATTTTTTATTTTTATTTTATATATATATATATATATATATATATATATATATATATATATATATATATATATTATGCTAGAAAATATACCTGGCATATCCCAGTTGTAAAATATCCATAAATATTATAATTTAATTAATGTAGAATATATATATATATATATATATATATATATACCATAGGTATTAAATATAATGTTAAATCCTGAAAAATAAATAATTCACTTTTTGAAAAAAAAACATACTTGAGCTGAGATCGAAAACAAAACCTTAAGACAGTGAGTAAGTATGATAACCATTACACTAGCTTGACATGTCTTTCAAAGAATGCCTTCAAACCAACTCATACTTAACATCAGGAAGCATGTGCAGTCATGGAACACTTGAAAACTAAAAAAAATCTGATGGGCTCCTATGTACCAATATTTCAATTTTCACCTTTTTTTCTGGATGAAAATGGATTAAAAAGTTTGTCACATGTCTGAATATCCTATATACTAAATTCCAAGTCTGTCGATCAAAAATTCATTGAGTATATAGATTGAGAAGTGTCCTCACACACACATACATTCTTACTTTTATAGATATTTTATTGTAGATACGTGTTTTAGTTATTATTCCAAAAAAAAAAAAAGATTTGTTGCATTAAAGCATCTCGTTCTGATGTGGGTTAAGTAATCACCTTCTTGGAGGAAAAAATTTACTGACAATAAAACATGTTTTATTATAAGTAAAATTATGCATGTACATTTATGTTTAGCTTGTTTTTGTAAAATCAGCCATGTATAACTGATGCATAAATAAATCAATTTCTTCTTTTATCGTTTCCACATTTGTTATCAATTTTCAAAGATTTACTTTATTTGAAATACTTTATTCTGTGTGTTATCTCCCAATAATTGCTACTATTTTTAATGTAGCCATTTATTTTAGTTTTCATGTTAATGTAATCTATCTTAAAATTGTCATTAATAAATGATAAGGATATGATACTAAAGATACTTACATGCTGATTGGAAACATCCAATAATTGATACGGTAACATGGATTTTACAATTTGGACTTTGTGCAGTAAAATGGATGGTGATTGTATCTGCTGTTGAACCAAATGGAATGATTGCAAGGTCATCTGGGCCATTGTTCTGGTGGAAAATATAGAAAATATACATGAATTAGGAATAAATAAACAATAAAAATTCAATTCCAATTAATATTATTTTAAACAGGAAATGTTTTTATGGAAATCACTCAAAACAAGGCATGAAGCCACTTGATCTAAGGAGTTAAGAAGAAGAAAAGATGATTATTGTAAAGACAGGAGATGCCTATTGGGTTTTGTTTTTAGGCTGATAACTGTTTTCGTCATGCTTACATGATGAAAATAGTTATCAAAAAGAGTTTCATAAGATGGCAGTTCTTGGAACGAAGCTACTGGAATAGAAAGCTGTATTATAATGAGGCGTCAAAACATTGAATTGATGGAGACCACTAGACCGAGTAAAATGAATTGGAACAAAGGAAACAAGGAATAGATCAGAAATTTTTTTTAAACTCAAAAAGTTGAAAAGCTATGAAGACGGGAGTGGTACCATCAAAATGAGCAACCTTTTGTGTCCCAGAATTTATTTTTCTACATGGTCACCATCATTCTCAATGCACTTTTGCTAGGAATTCAATGACATATCTCTTCTTTTGATGCACGTTCATGACACGGATTGCTTTCTTAAGAGTCTCACACCATCAATATCTGCACCAGAGATAAAACTTTCAGGCCATGAATGCATAAGTTCAGTCATCATATCAATGCAATTTGCAATCCCCTCTGATCCATTCAGGCAGAATATAAAAATAGGAGGCATTACTTTTGGAACACTCCTTGTAGTATTTATAAAAACATTGAGACTAACAACATCATGTCTGTGAGAGGGGGTTTGCAGAGAAGAAGAGGGGATGCCAATCAAATTGCAGATACGTTCTGCACCTTCTCAAGAACCCTCAAATGAGACTGAGATTCACCAACCCAAATATGATAACAATACTCCATATATAGTGTGATAGTAGATTTGTAGATATAAAGAACAGCAAGTGTGAAATAATATTTATAGCAATAAAGACAACTGACTTTACAAGAAGCAGAAAAAGCAATAGATCTAAATATGAACTCCAAGAAAGATTTGATGAGAAAAAAAAAACAAATTTCTAGAGTAGAGTCATCCATGAGAATCTCAGGCAGAGAAGGGGCATGCTTACAATTGAAAGGTTGCTGAAGAATATGAGCAATTCAGTTAAGTTGATGTAGACAGACATATTTGAAATCTATAATTCATGTTATTTATCTAAAATGTTTTTAACAAATGACTTTTTCCCATAAAATGTTGCTACATTTTCTATGGTATTAATATACCATATCAATGTTGTGATACTTATTGAGATACAATTGTTTATGTGGAAATGATTGACAGGGAGTGAGTTATAACTGTACGTGAAAATTAGTCAGTTGATTGGTTACCTTAAGCGTGTGATGAAAGAGAGATTTGAAGGTTAAAATTGTGTTGATGCCATGATTTTAACTAAGCTATATGTCATTTAAACTAATTCGAATAAGAATTTCTACAATCGTTTATTTGTATCAATATGACCTTTCTTTTTTCTTTCAAAATTTCTTGCATTTACAAGAAAGTATAATATTTGTTATTTTGTTCTTTTTTTTTTTAATACAATCTCAGCTATTGCTGCACGTTGGTAAGTTACCTATGCATAATAACTTACTAAATGGTGTGCAAATCCAAATCAGATTTACAGGTCGAAAACATTTCTTCAAATCCAATTTCTTGTACACATACAATCAAATGAAAGCATGTTAAGGAAAATCCACATTCCTGTGGCACCAAACAGGAATCAAAAGTGTTATCAAATGAAATTGGAGAGACAAAAATAAAAGTGGGAAAAATGATGCAATGATAACATACAGACCTATTTGGTAAGTCATGAAAATAAAAGACCCCCCCCCCCGCAAAAAAAAAAAAACCTTAACTTAATTTGTTCTTAATTTATATTTGATTCATGGAACCCAAATCCATTCCCTAAAAGACAATAAAACGAAATAATAATAATTATTAATAACAATAAAAGAATAACTGAATGTTAGCACCATTACCTTATGTCTCTGAGCATGTTGTCCTCCTCCACTAAGGAATACATCATAACTTCCAACACATTTAGATTTTAGCAACCTCACATTAGCCCCATAAATGAGAGCATCACCAACAAAGAAACTGACTGTCTTTTTCTTATCTCCAGCTTCAGGTGTCCATCCTTTCCCACCTGGTCGGATAGCACCTTTCTCTTCTTCATTACTGGACACATCAATATCCCAGTTTCTTATCAAAGAAGAATCAGCAAGGCCATCTTGTTTTATACAAAGAGAAGCTGAAACAAAGGTAAAATATAATATTTTATAGAAATTAGAATTAAATTATTTCTTTTTAGAATATAAAAATTATATATGTTTGCATATTTTAAGTGAAAATATTTAATAGATTTTTATAAATGCTAATAATAAGTCTACCTGTTTCTGTTGAAGGTTTAATTGTTGTTGCTGAAATATAAATAAAAATACAGTTTATATATGCATAATTCATGATAGTAAATTAATAAATAAGAAGCTGGACATGAAGGTATTTAGCAGAATTTCAGTTTCAAAAATGCATTGTATAATAATTAATATAATATAAAAAAATTAATATAAATTATAAAAAAAAGATTAATATAAATCATTTAATTGAAAATATTGACAAAATTAAGATAATGACAGATAATAAGATAATGTAAAAAATGAATATTTGTTGTATATAATGAGTTTTTTCATCAGTTGTCTGTAAAAATATAGAAATTGCAGTTTGTTTATAATCAATAAACATGCAATGGCTCATACTATGAATTTTCCATTTGAAATTAAAAATGTAGCATCTATTGAGTTATGGCCTATTGAATGCATGTTATATCTGCAGTAGTTTACACGGCCACTTAAATTTCATGCAGAAATATTTTGTGTGAAAAATATTTTGTGTAAAATAAAAAAAAGCCGTTTCCAAGTCGATACGGAACTCTCTCTCACGCACAAAGTTTTTTTTTTTATATATATAATAATAAAGATATGCATAACAGGATAATGGATTAATAAATAAGAAGCCGGACATGATTTCAAATGTGCCTTGTATAATAATTGATACGAATTAATATAAATCATTTAACTGAAGATATTAGGAAAGAACAAGATAATGTAAAACATGAATATTTATTTGTATAGAATAAATAACGCTTTTCTGCAGAAATATAGAAACATTATATATATATATATATATATTATGATCAACAAATACAAAACTTATAGGCTCATACTATAATGTTTTCATCTAGGAATAAAACTATCTGCAAATTTCAGTTATATTGAGCAAGTTCTATAGGGTAAGGGTAGGAGAACTAACATTTTGGAAATGATTATTACTCAACTCCAGAAGGGGTGACATATGTCTGATTTAATGCCTTTGCTATCCTAGTGGTATTTTTTTTTTCAATTCATGCTATGGTGCTATGGACAATACAGTATGATGGTTTCATGAAACGTACTCAGTCTATCACAAGATTTCATGATCATTTTCGTTGATGAAGTCATCATTCAGTGAAATCAGGCTGTTCCCTTTTATAACTCAGGTTTAATGCACTTCAACCCCCTAATACACTTATGAATAATAGAACAGTAAAGATTCCACATACTGTCCATAACCCAGAAAATGTCAAACAAGCTTTTATATATACTCTCGATTGCTCCACTCTGAGGTAAACTACTTGGTATCAATAATTTTTTAGTAAATAGTATTTTGAATATTCATTGATCACTTAGGCAACAATTGAGATGAGGCAAGTACACACAGCAACATAAATCATCACATCTAACGAAAATTAACTTTCAGGTAAAATGTGACGAGATCATTTACATTTCAATGGTGAATCAACATTTTCAAATTAAAATGAATGATTTCATGAATTGCCCATTCTCTTTGTTTCACACTATATATGCAATGCTCTATAGGATAAATTTATATAGAAATCATATTTAAATCTGAGAAAATTACTAATGAAAAAAACTATTTCAGTTTTTGGGCTAAATGTCCAATCTAGAAAACTGGAACATAAATTTCAGGTAAAATATATTTTTAATGAGTGGAAATTATGAGTCTTTTTATATTTTTTATAATCGTGTGGTTCATTGATTCATGAAAAATGACATGGTAACCAAAGTAATGGCTTTACTTTGTTTAATTTAAGCGATTAAATGTTTTTGATGAGGGACATAAAGTAGTTGGGTAGTTAATGTTTTTGTTACGCTCTTTTCAGCATGCAAAGTAAAGATTCACATGATCATCCGTTTTGGTTTTAGTGTGGTGATAAGCTAATATCAAAAACAAATTCTGGAAAAAACTTAGTTTCAGCACATATAAAGTAGATAATTAAATTCTACTACATTTATTTGTTGGTTTGTTTTATAATTTCTCAACTGCAGGTTTACCAAATTTTGAAGATCATGCTCTGAATAAATTTCCATTGGAACTATCTCTCCTAGCAACAGTTTTCATATCCTCTTCCTCAATACCCATTGAAACAGTGTGAATACCGTTAAATCAATACTTCATCAACAAGCTAAAATCTATATGGTCTATAGATGTTACAAGAAAGGTTCCCCTTTTCTTGTAAATAAGAAAAATATTAGATAAGTGAAAATGAGATTAGGGTAGACCGAGATTTGAACTTTGTAAGCAAGGTTCGGAAATAGATTCAGAAAGGAATTCGCATTGTTCAGTTTCACATGAAATAGTTTAGATATGTTGTTGTAAAAGGAATTTTGATTGTTCAATTCTTTTTATGAAAACTGAATTAAAATAAGGTCAGCTAGAGAAGAACGAACAATAGCAATTTAAAAACATATTGAAAAATAAGTTGGATTGAAAAATAGGTTAGTGAGAATTCTTTGTTTGCAGAAATGGTTTGGAAACATGTGCCGAACCACGCATGTTTAGGCCACATGGGTCGATCCCGTTTACAGACACGTATGACATCATGGCAGAAATGAATTCTCAATATAGGAGCTAGTTCAGTTGAAGAGGAGGGCAATCAGGCAGAGAGAGCAGTCAGCAAAGGCAGTCAGAGGAGGGTCCCTTTAGAAGCGAAGGGAGAAAGTTTTAAACATGTAGAAACAACTTTGAATTCCTGGATGTCATCATCATTTTGACCGGTCAAATGGAATAAAAGAACATCTCATATTTTTGTAACTGCCGTCTTTGTGTCGTCATTCCGCAAATTAAAGGTAATGTGTAATCATCTTATATGAACTTTGTTCCCACTCATAGTTATTAATGAACTTTGTATAGCCCATCCTAAGTACTGTGTACCCCTCTCCATCATAAGTAATCACTGTCCCCTCTTGTGTTAAAAGAGCTGATCACCTCTCCCTCCTCTCTGATATATGTAAGTAAGAAGAAACATGCACAGAACTGTAAAATGTTATAAATGTCTTCTATGAGAACTAGTGTGTCAATGTGATTATGCTGTATGTATCAATCATCATAGATTTTCATTTCTTTCTTTTTTTACTCTTTTAAACATGTAGAAACGACTTTGAATTCCTGGATGTCATCATTTCGACCGGTCAAATGGAATAAAAGAACATCTCATATTTTTGTAACTGCCGTCTTCGTGTCGTCTTTCTACCAACTTGAAGGTAATGTGAAATCATCGTTATTAATGAACTTTGTATAACTCATTTTAAGTAATGTATCTCCCTCATCAGCATCGTATATATGTACCCTGTCTCTCCTCAATATGATCCTGGCTATACAACATAGATTTATAGAAATTTTGTTCAAATGAAAAAGAAATAAGTGTGAAAACTTTAGAAAATTGAGTAATGCTGATAATTTTTGTTATTAAATGAAAAAAAATGAATAATTTGCTGGATTGCTGTATTAATTCCTATTTCAATCACATAACTTCTTTAGAGTGAAATGATTTTGGCATTTTCCGAACAAATTATCTCTACTTAAACCATGTTTGTAATAATAATAATAATAAAAATGATAACTTAAAAAGATTAAGTTATAGCAGGTTTGGCACTTATGTATGACACTGACCGAGATACACAGTTGCCAGACTATGATTATTTTTAAAGGCCAAATGTTTAAGAAAACAATTTAATAAAAATTATATCATAAAACTTGAATTTTCCTTGTAAGTATTATTTAAGAAATAGCACGGGTCGTTAAATGCAAAAGCACCAAATAACATTTATTTTATCAAAATAAAATTGTAAAAACATTTATTGTATCAAAATATAAGGCACTTATGCATTATATGGGCAAGCCCATTTTGTTTTGTTTTTTGTTTCATTGAACGACCAATAGGGGACGCAACTTTTCAACCTAATTCAACAATGAGGCACTTATGCATTACATGGGTGGGGCCATTTTGTTTTGTTGGGTTTCAACGACTGATAGGGGGGGGTGCAACTTTTCAACCTAATTCAAAAGTGACAATAATTAAAACCATAGTTTGTTATAGTTTTACTTTAATTCAAACAATTTTTTATTAAAATTCTATTTTTCTCTTACAGTAACTTCTTTCTGTTAAATTGTTTGAAAAAAAAATCCGATGATGCTTCAATTCAAAAAATGTTTTAAAATTGTTTGAAAAAAAACTCCAATGTTGCTTTAATTTTTATTAAAATTCTATTTTCTTATGGGGAGTTTCCATTAAATTGTTTGAAAAAAATCCAATGTCCCTCAAGGACGGACTTAGACAAAAGGTCGGTTTTTAATGTGGGGAAATGGTCAAAAATAAAAATTGCCTCAGTCTAGAAGGATTTCTCCTCTGCTCACTGACGACAGAAAAGAGGATGTGTAGTATCAGAACAGATACTATACTTTACTGTTAGCCAAAAGGCTAAGTAATGTTGATTTAATATGTTACAGGGAAAGGCTGTCCCCTTTCCATGTAAATAAGAAGAATATTAGATAAATGAAAATGAGATTAGGATAAGCCTAGAATCGAACCCTGTAGGCAAAGATAAGAAATGGAATGTGAGAAATTAAGCCTATTGTTAATTCTGAATATTAACTATGTCAGTGAGATGTAACCCTAGGTAGCCATGATATCAGTTTCTTCATGGCCACAAAAAATGTCAAATCAAATATCTTAAAACTACAAAATGTGCAGATGGAAAATATTTAATTTCAGTTGAGGATTTTTAGAAAAAAATATTCATAATCTGTACAATAATTTATAATTCTGAAATTATTATGAAGGATACAATAATCAAGTTGTATACTTACTTGGTGGAGGTGGAGTTGTGGCTAAAAAAAGTAAGAAATACAAACACATAAATTAGAAGAAAACTTTATTCATTTTTCTTTCAGTCCATTTTAGTTATGTTTTAAAATTATTTTATATTAGCAATTATTTGTTAAAGTATTTTCCAGATAAGGAATAGGATTTTGTTTATAAAACTTTGCTAGCAATTTTTTTCCATTTTTATGTTTACTGTAATGAAAGTTGTATTTTAAATTATGAATATTTATATTTGAATGAAAATATAAGAAAAATAAATCTTTTAAATAGAAAGAATTTAAATACTTACATGCTGCTTGAAAACATCCAATAATGGAAACAGTGACCAGTATCTTACAATTTTTCTTAGGAATAAAGTGGATCTTCACTGTATCTGCTGTTGTACCAAATGGAATGATTGTCATGTCACTTGATCCATTATTCTATGGATAGAAAATAATGCTTATATTGATGTTAATACATTATAAAAATATATATAATTCAAATATCAAATTACAGTTAAGAAAAATGCATTAAAACTGATTCCTACCCCACATACCTTAAGCCTATGAACATTTTCTCGTCCACCTCCACTGAGGTGAACATCATATCCTGCTATACATCGAGATTTTATCAGATTCAGGCGAGCTCCATAAATGAGGGCATCACCTACAAAGATGCTGACTGTCTTTTTCTTATCTCCAGATTCAGGTGTCCATCCTTTTCCACCTGGTCGGATAGCAGCTTTACGTTCTTCATTACTGGACACATCAATATCCCAGTTTCTCACCAAGGAAGAATCGGCCATACCATCTTGTTTAACACACAAAGAAGCTGCAAAATAAAATTGCATTCATATCAAATTAAAAAATTTTTACAATTTAAAGAGTTTTAAAATTGAAAATTTGGCAAGAACATTTTGTATATTAAAAACCATTAAAAAATGGCTTACCTGTTTCAGTTGATGGTTTTAGTGTTGTTGTTGTTGGTATTGCTAAAATTACAAACCAAAAAAAGTAATAGAGTTTAGAAAACAAAATAATTCGAATTTTGTTTTATACGAAAACAATTGTGTGTAATTTTGCTTATCCAGTACAATTCTTAATTATTCATTTTATAAGCAGATAAATTAAATATGAAAAATGTTCATTTAAGTTCTTTTAGGGTGTTTTACAATCAAACCACTGTGAATAAACATTTACACATTTACAGGATATTTTTGGCAACATCCAAACTAATTATTAACTTTCCAAATCAGAATGTTTAATGAAAAAAAATAAGACAGCTGAAATAAATTTATATTGGTCAATATGTTACCTTTTTCTGTTAACAACATTTAAGTGCAATGCATAATGATTGCGCAAGAAAGGAAATTGAATCGGAAATGTTACCCATGCTTCATGTTTGTATTCTGTCTCACATTTTCACAATTACATTTTAAATATTAAAAAATATATATATTATAATGAAGTTGTATTCCTAAATTAATTTTCAGACTGAAAACGAACTTCTATACACTTTTATTCCAGCATGATTTCTATATATTTATTCAAAAGAAATACACATTCAATGAGTAACCTCATTTGCATATTACATTAAAGAAAATCTATTTTAATAATTATCTTCATGTTATTAATTATTTGTTATAATAGAATTGTTTTAATTGTACTATTTAGAAATATGATTTAAAGTTGATTTATTTAATTTATTTTAATTTAATTTATACTTAATTTATTTTATTTTCAATTAGTTGTGTCTAAAACCAGAAATATGCTTATTTATTTAAGCTATGAGAGTTATTTCCCATTTTAGCTATGAGAGTTATTTCCCATTTTACCTATGAGAGTTATTTCCTATTTTAGCTATGAGAGTTACTTTGCGTATAAATTTTATAGACTAAGATACATAAGTTTTATGCTCCCCTAAGTCCTACATGTCTTCACTTTTCATAACAAGTTAAAATATTTGGTGTATCTTCCGTAGTATATGACTCATTTCTCTATCTGACAATATGTTTCAACCAGAACATGTCAAGTGTGTACAGCTAATATAATAGTAATAGTAAGAGAATATAGTTGAATAAATCAATAGAATTGGTGATGGTTATATCATGTTATGTCAGACTGGGTATGTTGATAATTGTTTTTATGTACATTCTTGAGCGTTTTATGGAAATGCTTCAATATATAATGGCTTATTTTAAAAAATATAAGGGGCATTTTATACTGTATTTCTTATCAACAAAGATTCAATCTTATAAAAACCTTTTTTATCAGTGTATAATTATCAAAGAGTATACATACTTGTTGGAGCCGGAGTTGTGGCTAAAAAAATATGAAAATATATATCAGAAGTGAGACTTTTTTGGTCAGTTCAATTTCTTATTTCAAACAATTTTTTTGTATTACCAATGATTTCTATAGTTTATTTTATAAAAATAAAATGTAAAAACATAAATCAAAAGAAAGATGTCATTCATTTATCTTTCAGGTCAATTTATTTATTGAAAACAAATTATTATATATTACCAATGAAATTACCATTAAAATAATGAAGAAATATACATAAAAGTTTATTTCATTAAACTTTGTTCAAAATTTGTTTTTATGTTTACTATAATATGTAGAACTTGACATTTTATGAAATTTTAGATTTGAATAAAAATATTACAAAATTGAATCTTGAAATAAAAAATATTTATATACTTACATGCGGATTGGAAACATCCAATAATGGAAATAGTGACCAGCATCTTACAATTTGGTTTCACAGGAGTGAAATGGATTTTGACTGTATCTGCTGTTGTACCAAATGGAATGATTGTAATGTTGTTTGGTCCATTATTCTATGGATAAAAAACACGTTTACATTAATGCACCTACATTTACAAAATATATTCCAAATTTATTCAATTTAGATATAAAAATTTACAAAATTGCATAAAAACTCTAATCTACCTTAAGTCCGTGAACGTTTTCTGATCCACCTCCACTAAGGTAGACATCATAACTGCCAACATATTTAGATTTCAGCAATCTGATGGTGGCTCCATAAATGAGAGCATCACCTACAAAGATGCTGACTGTCTTTTTCTTATCTCCAGATTCAGGTGTCCATCCTTTTCCACCTGGTCGGATAGCAGCTTTACGTTCTTCATTACTGGACACATCAATATCCCAGTTTCTCACCAAGGAAGAATCAGCCATACCATCTTGTTTGACACACCAAGAAGCTGCAAAATAAAATTACATTCAAATGAAATTAAAAAATCATCTTTATCATTTAAAGAGTTTGTGAATTTAACAATTTATCATAAAAATTCTAATATATTAAAAAATGGCTGACCTGTTTCAGTTGATGGTTTTGGTGTTGTTGTTGGTATTGCTAAAATCATAAATAAAAAAATGTTAAAGTTTTTGAAAAATAAATAATGCATTTACACTATTTTATTTTTAGCATAAAAATTGTTAAATATGGCATTAATGAATAAAAATCGCTTTTTAGAAGATGTACATACTGAAATGGAGAGTAATAATAGACATATAATATTAATAAGGGTTTTAATTACAAAAAAAATTGAAAGGTAATTAAATAGTCTCTGTGCCTAAAGATAAAAAGAAAAACCAAAAAGTTCATTTTGAATAGAGTTGAGAATATAATTTACAATATTTTCCTCTCTCAAATTTTATAATGAGAAGGAATAGTGCCCTGTAGAGTAACAAAATACTCATATTTTTCAGGAAATTTTCATATTCTGTAGTAACTCATCCAGAACTTTCCTTTAACTGGTTTGTTTCTCTCGGTTAAGGAAATTTTTATATTTTGTAAGATTTTCTAGAGTGGCTTAGTTGGAATTTCACTCAGCTAGTTTCTCTAGACAGTTTATCTGCTTCATTTGATTCAGAAAGTTGCTTACTTTCCATCTTGTAGGACTGAAGAAGTGGTATGCAACATTCATTGCACTTACAGTATTATCTTCATTAATTAATTTGTGAGCCAAATCTCATACATTGATAGTTTTTATTTGACACCAAGACTACAGTACTTATCATTAGAAACTTACCTTTCACAAATTATCTTCGTATATTAATGGCACCAAAGAAACTGGAAACAACCAAACTGACTTCTTTGCATTGGTAAATAGCATATCAGCAGAAGTGTTTGAAATCATTAGAGACACAAATCACTATACTTCTGCTATAAGAGTTCGAGATTCAATATATATTAAGCCAATAAATATAATCTATAACTGATACTAATAACTAAACAACACAGTTTGAAAACTTTGCTAAATCATGAAATTCTAAGTGCCGAAGTAAATATAAACCAATATATGATTTTTCAATAGTATATCCTCCATCTTTAATCCAACAACTTCACGAAAAATCCTCACTAACATCTTAGGAAGCATAAGAGATAGCAAAATCGATTGAACAAGCCAAAAAGCAATGCATGTGTTGCAGGCAGGAGAATATGATTTATGAAGATGTAAGTTTGTTTGTTACACAAAACCATACAGGACTGATAGAAAATTTGTTTATTTTGTGGGAAATCACGTCGTCTGCATTGCCTCTGTTCAACACATGACTCAAACTGCAAAACGTGTTCAAAAAAAAAAAAAACCATTGAGCCAAAACATGAAAGTCTTTCATATCTTCCAGTGTTAATTTATTTGAAGAAGACTTCTTATTGGAAAAAAATTGAAAAATTAGATTTTACAATCATGTTTGTATCTTGTGCTTTTGCCAGACAATTGTTTCTAAGTTAGCACTGCCATACTTAAGGCTCTTGCAGATCCTGCAATTGGGAGGGAGCATAAGTTTTCTAGAGGCCACAATCCTCTGGGAAACCGCAAAGCTCCTTTGCTTTGGTAATGAAAAAACGTAAAATAGTTATTAAGATTAACTGGAAAATTATTATCATACTTGTACGTTGAAATATATATCAATCCATCTCTCTATCTCTATCTATTTATCTATCTATATTAGTTACAGATGATTACAGTGCATAAATTGCCTTTGAACAAAAATATTTTAATCAGATAATCTGAGAGCTATTTCTGCTGTAAAAGTATAAGATAAATTTTGTTGTTTAGGGGTAAGTTCAGGCTAGCACCAAAAGTTGCATCAATCAAAAGAAAAAAAAAAACTTCATGCATTTTCTTTATACGTTATTAAGTTTGTATTTATCACATCTTAGTTGGGCCTTTTAATACTTAATGACTTTCTCCTACATCGTAGCATTTTAAAATTAATTGGTTACTTTACTTCCGTTATTGCTACTAATGTTCTGATCTAACTCATTTTTTTTATTCTTCCTCCCTCTATACCAGCACCCCATCTCCATTTCTCAACTAAAGTCCTGAAGTTTAATTTTTGACAGTATATCAAACTTTTTGAAGCAAAATAGTTTTGAAATTTGCGTTTAAATCTTTTGAAAATTTCTTTAAAATACTTGTAGAAGATTGAGAAATGAACTGCACGGAAATGAGTACAAAAATAGTAGAAATATCAAAATGTAGATAAAAGTTGTGAAATCATTCGCATTATATAGTTTCAAAACACCAATATACTGATTTCTTTCATTTTTTTTGTGATCACAGAATGTTTGCATTCTGAGGGTATGTTATTTTGTTTAAAGTACCATTTACTGTAGGTTCAGTCGGGTTAGGTGGAAGGGGCAAGTTGCATTTTTCAGATGTAGGAGCCGTAAGTCACATTTTGTAGGGGGAGGGATCTTCCTAAGCATGGCATTGTAAGTTAGTTTATTATATCCGTATTTGGATATGATGTTACAATATGTTTTAAATGGGAGGCTGTATTAAGTGATGACTGTAAATCATTTTTGCCATTGTTGTGTATGCATAGTTCTAAAAAGAATACTTTGATAATTATAAAAGACTATTCAATGCAAAGTTATAAAAATATATTTCATTTATAAATACTGAACATTGTAACTTTTTATTTTGTACTAAACTCCATATACTTCAGACAAACAGACTCTATGGTACAAAAGGTATATCAAAATGAAAGGGCGAAATACAGAAATTATCTAAAAAAAAAAAATACAAAGGTGGATTCCTCACGAGTATTCATGTTTTGGGAAAGTAAATTAATTTGTTCAAAGAGAGGCCAAAATCAATTCAATATTAAAGTACTCATATATTTCTTGAAACCACACTTATTTAATTAAGTACTTACTTGTTGGTGCTGGTGTTGTGGCTACAAAAATTAAGAAAATATAAAGGCAGTATAATTAATCATAATAAGTAATAGTTAAGTTAACAATTAATGTAATAACTTTCATGAAACAATTTAAGATACAAGATATGCTTTTCGTTTGATGTGAACTACTTATAATACAAATTTGAATATGAAAATATTTGAATAAATTATTCAACAAGCTGCGTGTACATGTGAGATGACGCCACAAAAAATAGTCAAGAAATGATGAATGTGAGAAGTGTGAAGAGTCAGCGTTGCCTTCACATTTTTGCCAAGTTTCAGAAAAATCTGATGGATGAGGCAAAAGTTACAGGGTAAAAAGTAACATTTTTTGCAATTTTGGGGCATTTATGACCTCTTTTGAGCTCATGGGAATGCCGAATCCTAGTAAAAATAGACAAACGATGCAATTTCATGCCTTAAGACATGTATATTTGAATTCAGCACTATGGAAAACCACTAAATAGATATACATATCAAGTTTTTGAGTAATATGAAGAAAGAGCTCCAAAAAGGCATATCTTTTTAGCTCTAAAATCCCAGAGAGATGCGAATCAGGATTTTGCCAGGGTCACCCATACTGAATTTATAGTATGAACAAAAGCCTCCACATTTTGGCCATGTTTCAGGAAAATCTAATGGATAGATCAAATGCTATGGGGCAAAAAGTGTCATTTTGGGGCATTTTTTACCTCTTTTGACCCCCTGGGGATGCCGAATCGCAGCGTAAATGGAAAACGGTGCTGTTTCAGGCCTTAACACATGTATACTGAAGTTGATTACCATGAAAAGCCACTATATAGTCAGACATATCAAGTCTTTGTTGAGAAATATGAAAAAGAAGCCACAAAAAGGGGCGTTTTTAGCACTGAAAATCCCCGGGGATGCAAACCAGAATTTTGTTAGAGTACCCATACTGGATTTATATTAAGAACAACGGGCTACACATTTTGGCCAAGTTTCAGGAAAATCGAATGGATGGATCAAAAGTTATGAGGCAAAACGTGTAATTTTTGGCCATTCGGGGACATTTTTCACCTCTTTTGAGCTCCTGGGGATGCAACGGGAATTTTTACAAAAAAATTTTTTTTTACTGTGCACATCTATTTAATGAAATATAATTCGTGGAAAAATTTCAGAAAAACTAATGGACGGTTATCTGGCAATCATCCAGAATAACGGACACACAGATGGACACACGGGTGGACATTCAGACTGACACACTGAAAACATAGGTTCCTCTCTGATAAATCAGGGAACCAACAAACATTTCCTTTATAACAAAATAAACTTTAAACAATTTATTGAATAATTTTACAGGATCATTTTTTTTTAGCTTAAACGAATTAAACATTATAAAATTTATTATTTATTATAGGAAACTACTTTTTACATTTTTATAAAAAGTCTATAATATGACTGGTGTTTGTTTATCTGAAATTGTTGTACTAGAATTCTAGCATAAAGTTACCTTTTTCGCATATAATCTAAGTTTCTATATTCTACAAGGATTAGCTTAACTGTAAGTAAAATTCTGCATATATGTTTATATGTCCTGCTTTCATATTTAAGAATGTATCATTTATTGATGACTAATACATTCTAAATAAAATATATTTCTTCTATTTGGGTTCTTCTCACATCTGTTATGCATGTTTACAGATGAATTTTATCTGAAGGTCTTTATTTTGTTTGTTGTTCTCTCATAATTGTTAATATTTCTTTTCAATGTATTTATTTTAGCTTTCACATTAATGTAGGGTATCTTAAAATTATCAATCATTAATAAGGATATGGCATTCAGTTAACTTACATGCTGATTGGAAACATCCAATAATTGATACAGTAACATGGATTTTACAATTTGGACTTTGTGCAGTAAAATGGATGGTGACTGTATCTGCTGTTGAACCAAATGGAATGATTGCAAGGTCATCTGGGCCATTGTTCTGGTGGAAAATATAGAAAATATATGAAGAAAGAAAAAATGAACATTCAATCTCCATTTATTTCATTTAAAACAAAACTGATTGCAAAACTATTTAAGTCAATGAGTGAAGGCGACACAAATGGAAGTGAAGAGTAAAGATAGTTCACCTGGTACAATTAACTATCTTGGATGATAGAGGCATGATTCCTTTTGAGTCCTTATATAAAAATGATGTAGTTGATTAGTTAGTATAACGTGTGATGTTAAAGAGATACATGTAGGGTTCTGAGAAATAAAATATGCTAAGAACCCTCTTTTCCTTCAATTAAGATTGTTCAAAAACAATTTCTAATTAAGGAATTAGATCTGCAGTTAATAAATATTCTTGTTTAACATTTATATGATAGTGATCTCTTTCTTCTAGTAATATGAATGAAAACAGTGTCTTCAGCATGCTCCTCAGGGTATACGATATCACACATCAAAAGCATCATTCACATTTTGTATCAAAGAATAAATTTTTAAGCTAAATAAGAATGTCTAAAATGCCGTATTTGTATATTTGCCTTTTATGACCTTTCTTGTGTGTTTTTTATTTTCACTAAGAAAAATCAAATAAAACACATATGTTGGATGAAGATTATTTCAATCAAAAAGAACATTTTATTTACAAATGTAAAATAAAATAACGCATAGTAATTGTCTGTATTTTTATACTCATATCACGCACAGAGCATGGGTTTAAGACATCCGTATATCGCAAGCCTACCTTCACCGGACAATACCTTAACTTCAACTCCCATCACCCATACAGTATCAAACATGGAATCGTACGCTGCTTACAACATCGAGCAGAAACAATAAGTAGCGACACAATTACATACCACCAAGAAATGGTCAGGTTGAAGAATACCCTCTGTCGTAACAACTACCTCGATAGCATACTATCCACCAGACGTGTTAATAGTATAAGAGAGGAGAATGAAACCCAAAAACCTCCAATGGTCTGCCTACCATACATACGAGGCATCTTCGAAAAGATTCAGAGAATATGTGTCCCCTACAACATCAGGACGGTATTCAAGAGCGATTCAACACTCAGACGACACCAAGAACTGCATATACTCCAACCCATGCAGTTGCAGAAAGGTTTACAAGGGTGAAACATGCCGCCCCCTTAAAGTAAGAACACCGAAAAGCGGTAACTAAAGGGGAGACGGAAAAATCGGGTATAGCCAACCATGTCTGGATGGAGAGGGGGGACCATCGCCCCCTATTGGATGAAGTAAAAATAATAAACAGAGAGACCCAATGGAAAGTGAGAAAACTTAAAGAAACAGCTCACATGCTCAGACATAACAACCTACTGAGCAAACCAAGCATAGAGCTGAATGCAATTTGGACACCTCTGATAGAGAGAGAAAACCTTGAATAACAACATAGGTTTAACATTAACAAAAAACAACTAAGAATTGTCCCAGTGACATATGGCCGAGTGGTCCTAGACGTTGTATCAAAGTTTACAGTTACCCAAAGGTGCTGAGTTCAACAACCAAGATGAGGACGTCAGTCCGACAATCTCAATAAAAAATAACGCATATTTCACATAAATAACACAAAGTTTGACTTACTATGGGAGTAAACAAAAAAAGATACAAATCTTCCAATCAAGTCATAAAATCATAATCATTCACAGAATCATACATTCATACTATCAAGCAATCAGTTATAGAAAAATATTTAGCACCCTTACCTTATGTCTCTGGGCATGTTGTCCTCCTCCAGTAAGGAATACATCATAACTTCCAACACATTTAGATTTTAGCAACCTCACATTAGCCCCATAAATGAGAGCATCACCAACAAAGAAACTGACTGTCTTTTTCTTATCTCCAGCTTCAGGTGTCCATCCTTTCCCACCTGGTCGGATAGCACCTTTCTCTTCTTCATTACTGGACACATCAATATCCCAGTTTCTTATCAAAGAATGATCAGCAAGGCCATCTTGTTTTATACAAAGAGAAGCTGAAACAAAGGTAAAATATAATACTTTATTGGAATTAAAATAATAATTATTTAGAAATAAAATATAAAAATAAAACATAGAAACTATGTATGGATTAAGTTATAAGTAAAGATAATTTTATAAATTATAGTAGTGGATTTACCTGTTTCTGTTGAAGGTTTAATTGATGTTGTTGCTGAAATATAAATAAATATATTAATACACACACATGTTGTACAGCATGTATAAGATAATGTGTGATTATTTCTCATCCAGTAGGATGCCCATCCCCAGCTTGAACAAATTATTAAGAAAATTGAAAAAACAATTAAAGAATATCAAATGTTTTTATTTTAGTTGTATCTTAATGAAATAAATAAAAAAAACTTACCTTAATTCTACAACTATAAAAAGTGAAACATTCTAAATCTCTAAAGTGCTATTGATTAGGACTTTAGACCTCACAGATCTCATAAAATATAACTCTGTAGAATACATAATTTATGACATATTGAATATTATATAATCATGCTATAAAAATTCAACATCAACAAATAATTATGTGTATTATTTGGATTGTTTGGACCACGGTTCTCATCTTCATTGTTATTCTCACATTTCAGTTGATGTAACTTCAACCTCCTCAGGTGTATATTGATCAGTGAAGAAAAGAATAATTTTGTTTATATATATATATATATATATATATATATATATATATATTGCTTCAACATTTTGATATAATATGTTTACTGTACTCATGCATGTTTTTATATATCTCTTTTTAATTATAACATTATACTTAATTTTTCTATAATAAAGAGGTGGTTTTCTTTGTACTGATAGGCCATTTTTTTTATTTATGGACAATTATTTATCACTGCTTGCTGTCACATGACCAGTGTTTCCGATTTAGCGGTTTTCCCGCTAGATCTGGAGATTTCGTTTGCAATCTAGCGGGGAATTCTAGAAAATCTGGAGATATTTCGCACCCACACACCCGCAATTTTAGATTAAAAAATAAACAAAAGCACTTGAAAATACTTTAAAACATAAAATAAATTCATTCATGTAAGTAAAAAAAGTAGCATTTATTGTCTTTGGTAACAATGATTTATTGATTATTTGTTTTGTTTTTCACCTTTTTTTTTCGACTAACCATTCTTAAATCTCGCTATAAAATCGAGTTTTCCAAGTACATTGGGGGGGGGGAGCATTCCAACCTCCGTAGTTTAGTTTAAAATACGATCTAAGCAAACTCCTTAGTCAAAAATTCTAAAAAGCAAGAAACAACAGCAAAAAAAAAACAACATATACCAAACACAGTAGAATTTAATTATCTACCAACCTTTTAACATGCTAAAACAAAGTTTTTTTGTTTTTTTTTATCTTTCTAATTTCCAAATATGTTGTTCAAAGTGGAAAATTGAAAAAAAAAAATTAAAGAATATCAAATGTTTTTATAATAATAATAAAAAAATAATAAACAAATGTCCGCTTATCGCTTAAGGAGTAAAGAGGCTTAATTTCTCAAAAGTTGTAAACAAATGACTAGGTGTATCAGAATTTTTGTATGAATTTTTGACACCCCTAACACGAAACTGCGAATAAAATTTAAACGTGGGTTGTTTATTTTTTTTATGGGTTATACTTCCAAATAAACTATTAAAGTTGTATAAAAAGTAATAGAAATATTTTTTTTATTTTTTAAATTGTAATGAAATTAATTGAATTTTACGAGCTCAGTATTTTCAATTTTTAAACTTTAAAAATCTATCAAAGTTTTTCTATTGATTCAATTTTTACGATATTTTCAAGGTCAATGTGAAATTTTATGCTCTTTCCAATAAACTGAATATAATATTTTAGACAAACGGTTTTTTTTTAATTCAAATATCTATTAAAAAGTAAATAATTAATTTACTCACCAAAGTTTTATATATCACAAATTCAAGAGAAAAGATCAATAAATAATATATTCAAATTTAAAACAAAAATTAGTGTTTTTTAGAAAATTACCTGTAAAGTCCGAAGTTTAAAACCTTTTTTTTTTTTTTTTTTAAAAAAACACGTTATTTGTTTTTATTTTTATTTTTTATTTTTTTAAATGAAACCTTAGTCCTGGCTTGAATTGAAAAAAAATTAGGGTTTGAATTATATTTTTCGAGTAGTTATAAGCTTGGAAAGACAGGGGGCCGAATTAATTCACACCTCCCATTTTGAAATGTCTATTAAAAAGTAAATAATTAATTTACTCACCAAAGTGTTATATATCAGAAATTGAAGATAAAAGATCAATAAATAATATATTCAAATTTAAAAAAAAAAGTAGTGTTTTTTAGAAATTTACCTGTAAAGTCCGAAGTTTAAAACTTTTTTTTTTAAACCACGTTGTTTGTTATTTTTTTTTTTTTGTTTTTTTTTTTTTGTTTTTTAATGAAACCATGGTCCTTTAATTGAAAAAAAAATTAGGACTTGAATTACATTTTTTGAGGAGTTATAAGCTTGGAAAACGGGGTGGAATTATTCAATAGTTTTCACAAAATTTCTGACACACCTAACAAATGAGTTATTTACCACTAACCCTAAGTTCGAGTTGCACTCCCAAATTTAGAGTTAGTGATAGTCATAGATTTTTTATACAATTTTCCAAGAGTGAAGTCCCCAATAGTTAAACGACATGCAACCAGTTAATTGTTGGAAAGACAACTTTTAATAAAAGAAATGAAATAAAAATAACTTAAACACAGTTTCAGCACGTATAAAAGGTACTTGAATTTTACTGCATTTGGTATCAGGTATTTTTGTTATTGTTTACAATTTCTCGAATATTTATTATTTTACACAAATGATTGTGTTGTTGCCCCCTCCAAGAGCCGTCCTTCATGATTTTACTTATTTTTACTAATTTTTAGACGTTTATTTTATTTAATTGTCAGCATGAACCAACTTTTTAAGATGCAGCGAAGTTTACTGTATTTATTTTTTAGCAAACATTAATAACAGAAAGTTTTCCACTTTATTTATTTTTTGCATAATTAATGATGGAAGTATGTTTTCTGTTTTTCTTAACATCTGTTGAAAAAAAATAATTTGTACAGTCTCTTGAAAAAAAAAAAATCAAACTTTTCTCTACTTTCACCTAACTATTTACAATGTTCATATAAAGCATGTATCCTTTTTATAATAAAAATTCCGTTTTCAAAAAGAAACGTTTACTGCCAAATTTCTTTAAAAACAAAAGTGCAAGTTTTCCTGAAAAAAAAAACAAAAAAACTTTCACCTAACAATTTATGGTAAAAAATTAATTTTTGGGGGTAAAAAAAAACAACAACTTTTATTCATAAAAAAATTGCAAAAAATAATAAAAGTAAATAAACGAACAAAATGCAATTTTTCTTGAGGAATGTGTTTCATTTTAACAAACTGAGCCACGTGGCCGGGTACAGCTAGTATATATATATATATATATATATATATATATATATATATATATATATATATATATATATATATATATATATATATATAAGCTTTTTGTAAATAAGCAAACAAATCGAGCACTATAAAAGTAGCGGTCAAAATGTCTATAGAAATAGATATTTGAAGATATCGTTTACAAGTGCCGATTCCATGGATTGGAGGTTAAAACTGCTGGCTAATAACTAGATGGTTGTAGGTTTTATCCATGACTCAGCCACACTGAAGAGCTGTGTTACAGTGAAACAGTCTATCTGTGGATGAATATATATACAGGGTGGAATGATAAAACTGTCGCCCTAGAAAAGACGACATTATTCCATTTCTGTTTGATGAAAACAAGTTTTCTTTTTTGCTGCAGACCATCTACTAAAAGATTTATACAAGTCACTTAATTAAGCACATTGAAAAAGAAAGAGATAATTGAATATTTCCTATACAAAATGAATGCTCTTTTTCGTCTTTTACTATGAACGATAGTTATATCAGCAATGTTCAATATGACTAGCTAAATTTAATTGTAAGAAAATGTTTGATGAAAAGGTACAGTTTAAAATGTAAATAAACTTTGAAATGTACAAAAATAATGGTAGAAATCAAACTAGATTTGATCTCATTACTTCTAACAACTGTGTATATCTTTGTCTCTTCATTACTTCTAACAACTGTGTGTCTATCTTTGTCTCTTCATTACTTCTAACAACTGTGTGTCTATCTTTGTCTCTCATTACTTCTAACAACTGTGTGTCTATCTTTGTCTCTCATTACTTCTAACAACTGTGTGTCTATTTTTGTCTCTTCATTACTCAAAGTGGCGCATTTTGAATAAAATTAAAGGAATACTTTGCAAATAAATGTCAATTGGTAAGATATAATGCTAATAGCAGGTAGCCATGGAGACAGTCTTTTCACAACCACATAAGATGTCAATTTATGAACAAGTTATGGTTTACCAAAAATTAAAATCAAATATCTCAAATGAGAAAATGTGCAGATAGAACTATTTTAATTGTCCCTGGCAGTTTTTACAAAAATCCATAGCAATTAATAGCGAAAAAAAAGTAACAATATGCACTACAAAAAAGCTCACACAGGATAATTCCATGACACTTCATGCGTTTAATAATAACAGCATGCCGGGAACATAGCACCACAAGAAAATGGATTTTACTAGCAAGAAAAAAACTATGTAAAAGAAATCTTCCATTCTCTGATTTTGTTTATAGTAAAATTTTTAAATTAAAACCTATAAATCTTATTAGTTTAGAATAAAAAAAAAATATATAAAAAATACTTTTTGTATTGCAATTGTAAAACACAGATGCAAGTATACTTAAATTTTTGCATGGAATAAAATTATCAAGTTGTATACATACTTGTTGGAGGTGGAGTTGTCGCTAAAAAATAAGATATGAAAACATGAATCAGAAGACAGACTTCATTTTTCTTTCAGTTCAATTTTTTTTTTTTTTATGTAAAAATTTAATGTAAAATTTAATGAAAAATTTCACAAAGATAATACTTGTAGTAAAAGGAAACTATTTAAATATTTACATGCTGATTGGAAACATCCAATAATGGAAACAGTGACCAACATCTTACAATTTGGTTTCTCAGGAGTGAAATGGATTTTGACTGTATCTGCTGTTGTACCAAATGGAATGATTCCAATGTCGTTTGGTCCATTATTCTGCAGATGGGAAAAATGTTAATATTAATACACACATATGAAGATCATGTAGTTCAAATATCAAATTAGTATGAAAACATCCCTTAATATTATTATAAGATTCATCGGAAAAGTAACGTGACTGGTGTTAAGTAAAATTTATTTCAGTTGCAAACAACACACTAAATGGTTTCACCCCTTAAAAATACACCCATGCCAGATTCATCTGGAATGCGCCCATCATTATAGTACTCTTCTTGATGATCTCATTGGGAAAAGAAAATAGTCATGTGAAGCAATATTAAGAGAAGAAGATTCTTCTATTATAGGGATATTTGTTTTAGTCAGTGTTCATTGTTTATACTTAAGTGCTCATAACTGAACAAACTAAAAACGAGACACATGAAAAAAATGCAATGCTTGCAAAATGCCAACATTACTGCTATTTACTTCAAACATATCAGATTATAACACAATCTGTTTATCCTTATTTCACCCATAGCTCACAGGGCACAATCAGTCCCGTTACTTTTCAAACACAACTCATATTTCCAGACACTCTACCTTAAGTCTGTGAACGTTTTCTGGTCCAGCACCACTAAGGTAGACATCATAACTTCCAACATATTTAGATTTCAGCAATCTGATGGTGGCTCCATAAATGAGAGCATCACCCACAAAGATGCTGACTGTCTTTTTCTTATCTCCAGATTCAGGTGTCCATCCTTGTCCACCTGGTCGGATAGCAGCTTTATGTTCTTCATTACTGGACACATTAATATCCCAGTTTCTCACCAAGAAAGAATCAGCCATGCCATCTTGTTTGACACACCAAGAAGCTGCAAAATAAAATTACATTCAAATGAAATTGAAAGATTATCTTTATCATTTAAAGAATTGATGAATTTAAAAATCTCATGAAAATTCTATTAAAAAAATAGCTGACCTGTTTCAGTTGATGGTTTCAGAGTCGTTGTTGGTATTGCTAAAATCATAAATAAAAAAAGTGACAGAGATAAAAAAAATCAAAATGAATAATGATTGTTCTCTTATACTAAAAGATCACTCACTTTCTTACATCTAGTAACTCTCTGACAATAACAAAAAGTAAGAGAGCAAGAAAATACAAATGCTTAGAGGAGAACGAGTCAATTCAGCACGTCAATATAAGAATAAAAATTGTTGTTGGTATTGCTAAAATCATAAATAAAAAAGTGTTAAAGTTTTTGAAAAACAAATAATGTATTTGTCTTTACTAAAAAGTTTACACTATTTTATTTTTAGTTTAAAAAAATGGTTAACGAATCATAAACAGACTCTAAAATCCAGAAGATGTTGACACTGTACCAAATAACATACAGAAACCAGTGTCTGCCTAAGCTGTATTTGCGTTGAGATACAGCAGGTATAAGCCTCTCAGATTGACTATCAGCATCATGCCACTATTGTGAGCAATATCTGATGACCACCCAAAATTCAAACCTCCAAATGATGCATTCAAATCAAGAAAAAAGAGCCAGCACATTTTGGACAAGACTTTTTTGGACAAACGAGACAGAATCAGAAAACAAGTCTGCTGCAGAAATAGCCCAAAAGAGTTGCTAAAAATATACTAAGATTTGCCATTACAAAAGACTGGAAGAACGTGCCAACCAACACTGTACTAAATATTTTCTGGATGAATTCACTCAAAACGATATAGATAAGGAAGGTTTTATAGACTTGCTAAAAAGAGTATAACTCCACTATGATCAAGACGCTGCCAGAGATCAAGGCTTGATGACCAATGCTGTTAAGAAGATGAGTGGTCTCAGCAATGACAAGTGCTGGTTCTACCAGAATGAAGTAGAGTATGTAAGCAACCTGACATCCAACTGTAAAGTTCTGCTGGGGGATGGCTGCTATACAATACGACACAATGGAGTGTGTAAATATCTCCAATTGGATGATCTGTAAAAACCTTGAATATCGAATGTAGCAGCAAGTCCTGGAAACATAGACTAGAAAGAACAGTTGGAAATTAGACATACACCATGCACTATGACTAGAACATATATTTAAAATTTGTATATTTATCAAGTTGTATACATACTTGTTGGAGGTGGTGTTGTAGCTAAAATATAAGCAGATATGAAAACATAAATCAGAAGTGAGATGTCATTTAGTTTTCTTTTAGTTCATTTTTCTTTTTAATTTTGTAATTAAAAAAAATAAAATATTGTTCAGATATAGAATAGGAATTTTTTATAAGATTTTTTTCTAGACTTGTTTTTATGTAGGTTGAAATGTGAAAATCTGAAAAATATATATTTGATGTAAAATTTCACCAAATCAATTTTGTAAAAAGGAAATATATTTAAATACTTACATGCTGATTGGAAACATCCAATAATGGAAATAGTGACCAGCATCTTACAATTTGGTTTTACAGGAGTGAAATGGATTTTGACTGTATCTGCTGTTGTACCAAATGGAATGATTGCAATGTCGCTTGGTCCATTATTCTATGGATAGAAAAATGTTTATATTGATGCACCTACATTTACAAAATATATTCAAAATTTATTTAATTTAGATATAAAAATTTACAAAATTGAATTAAAACTCTAATCTACCTTAAGTCCGTGAACATTTCCTGATCCACCTCCACTAAGGTAGACATCATAACTGCCAACATATTTAGATTTCAGCAATCTGATGGTGGCTCCATAAATGAGAGCATCACCCACAAAGATGCTGACTGTCTTTTTCTTATCTCCAGATTCAGGTGTCCATCCTTTTCCACCTGGTCGGATAGCAGCTTTATGTTCTTTATTACTGGACACATCAATATCCCAGTTTCTCACCAAGGAAGAATCAGCCATGCCATCTTGTTTGACACACCAAGAAGCTGCAAAATAAAATTGCATTCAAATGAAATTCAAGGATTATCTTTATTATTTAAAGAGTTGGTGAATTTAACAATTTCATGAAAAATCTATTAAAAAAAATGGCTGACCTGTTTCAGTTGATGGTTTTGGTGTTGTTGTTGGAATTGCTAAAATCGCAAATAAAAAATGAAGAAAAATTGAAGAGACATGAATTTGACTTTTGTTGTATACAAAAAAATTCACACTATGTAAATTTTAATTTACTTTCATAGTTTATATTAACATTTTGTAAATTATAGCATTCATACAATTGACTTGTAAGAAAATCCTAATTTCAACAAATGTTCATGAAAACACAACTTATAAATACATCAAATTAATTAAAAGATAATTTCATTTTAGGAGATTTGACTTCCTAAGCAAGCATTTATCAATATTAATAATAACTATTCCTTCTATTACTTTCCCAACCTCTTCTATAGCGTCATATTTTTTTAAATTAAAATAATGTCTTTATAAAATGATTTTACATTGTTTTAGAGTAACAAGATTTAAAACCTTGTATTTTAGTTTAAAATTGAACTGCTCATTTATTTATTCTTTATTTTATACAAAACATTCACACTCCAGCTCCAGTTAGATAAAAAAACAAACTCCCCTTTTCTTTTTTAGGGGACACCAATAAAGCCTATAGCTCATTTATTTGTTCTTTATTTTATACAAAACATTCGCTTAAATTTTAAATATTACTACACATTCATATTTAATTCTAAACTTTTGCAGAATGTAACATTCACAAAATAAAATTAGTTTAGCTAGTTACTCATCAAAATTATTTATTATTATAATGAAGTATAATATATATATATATATATAAATATATATATATATATATATATATATATATATATATATACACCCATACACATATAAATACATATATATGAACATTTAAAATTAAAATGTTTAAATTCAACGTTATTTCACACAGTTAATGGTAGCCGAATGGATTAGGTCTTCACTAATTGGGCCAGATATGTCTCGTGTTTCAGGGTTCAAATCGTTCGACTGGTATTAATCGTGACACCCTACACTGAAGATTCCCGAAAGGATGAAACACTAGTGTATGTAGGTATTTAATTATTATAGTAAAAAACATAATTATATATATATATATATATATATATATATATATATATATATATATATATATATATATATATATATATGAGAAAACAGTTAATAAAATAAGTTAAAAAACACTTTGAAATGAGTTAAAAACATATTTAATCTGAAAAGGAAACACTAGATAAATGGATAGTCCTTAATCCGCGGAGTTTCGAAGAAATACTCTCCTTCTCATCAGAGGGTAGGAAATAGCAAAATGCGGGATCGGATTTTGCATGCAGAAGTATTTGATGAAACAACAAGTAAGTCAAAGATCTTACTTGAAAACAAAATAAGTTAAGCAGAGGGAATATTGTAAAGAAAAAGGTGATTACACATTTTTTTTTTTTTTTTTTACACAGTGATCACCACTTATCAAGGCCTGGAAGCCACTCAGGGATAAGGGTTATTGCAAGTACATTACGTTAGTGTGGAGATTTGATGGAGTGTTTACTTAAGGGGGCGGTTCATTAGGAATTTGTTAACATTAGACTTGAAGACATCCAAGTTGTAGTCCGGAGGGAAGCAGGCAGGCGGAACAGAGTTCCACAGGCGTGCAGTTCTAATAAAGAAGCTTTGTTCATGGAATTCGCGTTTTGATTTAGGCACAGATATAGAGTGGGGGAAATTTTTCACAGTGGATTCAGCTAGACGGGTGTTTTTCGTGAAAGATTGGCGAGGGGGGACCAGGGATTGGAGTTCAGACGAGCACCTGCCATGAAAATAACGATAAAACAAGGATAGGCTCGCAACGTCTCTTCTGTGAGAGAGGGGTTGCAGGGTAGAGAAAAGGGCATCCCCCACTAAGCCACGAAGTCTATTTTGTACTCTGTCAAGGCAGGATAGGCTGTTTTTGGCAGCTCCTGCCCAGATATGGCAACAGTATTCCATCCTTGGACGTACTTGGCTTTTATATAGATAGAGAATTGCATCAGTAGTGAGATATCTTCTGGAGCGGTAGAAGGATCCCACCATCTTTCCAGCGACCTTGGCAACAGACTTGATGTACGTGTTCCATTTCAGATCAGGAGTAAAGGTCAAACCCAGAAGCTTGTCAAAACACGGGGCCTCACTCAGACGAGAGCCATCCATCACAATTGATGCCAGATGGGGATCAGAGCGTTGATGATGTAAGGATAGGAGTTTGGTTTTGGATGCATTAAAGGTAACTAGCCACATCTTCCCCCACTGAACCACGCGCTCGAGATCAGAGGAGAGAGAATCAGAGAGAACTTTGTCATTTACAGCCTTTAATGTGTTGCTGTAGATGGTCGTGTCATCAGCATAGATGTCAACGAATGATTTAAGTATGTGTTTAGGGAGGTCATTGATGTAGATCAGGAAGAGAGTTGGGCCCAGGATTGACCCCTGATGGACCCCAGCATTTATATTGCAGGCCTCCGATTTTTGTCCATCTACCACTACTCTTATAAGCCTATCGGAGAGAAATGATTTAATGATTGAGAAAACATTTCCAGTTATACCGTAGCTGGAAATCTTGTGAAGTAGACCCTTATGCCATACCTTGTCGAAGGCCTTTGATATGTCAAGAGCAATTGCCCTAGAAAGGAAGCCTTTGTCAAGAGATTCACTAATCCTGTGGGATATAACCGTCAGCACATCTGCGGTAGATCTTGCAGAGCGGAAACCATATTGTGTGTCACTAAGAAGGTTATTCCTGCTGAGGTGGTTGACTATTTCTCTATTTAATATTGATTCCAGCAACTTACTCATAACACAGAGGAGACTTATTGGTCTGTACTGAGAGGGAGATGACTTATCACCTGAATTCTTAAATACAGGGCAAACTGATGAGGTCTTCCAGGGGGTCGGAAAGCACTTCTCCTTAAGGCAGCGCTTAAATAGTTTCGTAAGTATGGGAGCAAGTTCTGGTTGAAGCTTTTTTAACACTATAATTGGGATGCCATCAGGGCCAGTTGTTTTACTGGAATCTAGGTTTTTTATTAGCTTGGCGACCTCATGCACGGATATTTGTATGTTACCTAGCTTGGTCTGTGTTATAGGAGGAAATATGGGGAGTTGATGGCCTTCGTCGCATAGGGTAGAATTAGCTGCAAAGTTCTTTGCAAATAGTTTGGCCTTGTCTGACGCTGATGAGATGACCTCTGGTCCATTGATAATGGTTGGGATAGAACGCACACTTCTGTTCAGGATCCTATTTGTTATTTGCCAAAACTGGTGAGAACCAAGCCGCTGATCAGCTACCTTGGATTTAACAGACTGGGCATATAGCTCTCTTGCATTTTTTATTACTCTTTTACATGAATGGATAGTCTGGTGGAAGATAAAAAAATCCAGTGACGGTAAAATCCAAATGTAAAACTTCAAGAAAGTTTCAAAAGTCAGAACTAATGAAGACAACTAGGTTATTAAATAGTGCTCAATAAAAAGAGCAAAATATTTATTATTATTTGGGGTAAACAGTTACATATGGTCGATACAAATAGACATCTGTTTCAGTCAAAGAGACTTCATCAGGCGACTAGATGATGTTTCGGAAATGAGCATATATTTATTTAACCCCTTCTTTATCCCCTAACTATATACCTGTACATGCATAATAAATGTATATTCTTTTGTATGCGTTCTTTATGTCGTACCTAAATATATTCTTATGTCTGTATAAGGTACCTCTGTATGTAGGTCTATTTCGCTAGACGCTCGTCTGTGTATATTTATTGTGTAGATATAGATGTATTTGCTGATGTATATATATGTATTTATATGTGTGTGGGTGTCTATGTATATACATATGTTTATATATATATATATATATATATATATATATATATATATATATATATATACATACGAGCAAACAGTTAATAAAACATGTTAAAAACACTTTGAAATGAGTTAAAAACATATTTAATCTGAAAAGGAAACACTAGATAAGTGAATAGTCCTTAATCCGCGGAGTTTCGAAGAAATACTCTCCTTCTCATCAGAGGGTAGGAATTAGCAAAATGCGGGATCGGATTTTGCATGCAAAAGTATTTGATGAAACAACAAGTAAGTCAAAGATCTTACTTGAAAACAAAAAAGGTGAAGCAGAGGGAATATGGTGAAGAAAAAAGTGATTACACATGAATGGATAGTCTGGTGGAAGATAAATAATATTAATTCTTTAATATTTATAATATACTTTAATTTTACCATCTTGGATCATTTTGGTAAATTTAATTGTAATTTTTATTTTATATATATATATATATATATATATATATATATATATATATATATATGTTTGCCGCAAACACATATATATATATATGTGTGTTTGCCGCAAACACAAACACAAACACACGCAAACACTGTTTGCGTGTGTTTGTGTATCTATATCTGTATTTATATATGTCTATATATATATGTGTGTATGCGTGTATATGTATGTATAAGTATATGGATATATATATATATATGTGTGTGTGTGTATAGTTGTATATGTGTGTATGTCTATATACGTATTTGTATATTTGTAAACATGTGATTATCTGTGTATCTATACATATAGCTCTATTCTTGCGTGTGCGTATGTTCTTTTATGTATATATTTATGTGTGTATGTTTGTGTCGCTTTCGCACTTGTATGTATGTATTTGTACATTTAGTACGTATGTATGTGTGCCGATATATGCCTCAGCATGAATATGACAGCATTAGTCAATCCTCTCACCCTAAATTAACGTATAACGACACGTAACTCTCGGAGTAAAATCACACAAATGCAAAGTCCTTTTCTTTCCGTGACACGTTCAATATAAGTAGAACCCCTCCCACACCGCCCTCCTGTACAACTCACGGCCCCAATAAAATTATGACCCATTTTTAATTTTATTTCAAATTTACATTCTGTGGTGAAAAGTTTTGACTATATTCCAATAGGTCCCTAATGCGATCTTTCCTTTTTCTTTTTTTCTATCCTCTTTTTTTCTATCCTCTTTTTTTCTATCCTCTTTTTTTTTTAGAGAGCTCGCAATTTATTATAAACCTTTTATGAACTTTTTATACTTTTTTTGAAGAGCTGCATTTTTCTTTAATTTCTCTGTAATCTATCCAATTTTTCATTTTCTTTTTGGCGACGAGAGGTTCATGGTCGCCTGATGAAGTCTCTTTGACTGAAACATATGGCTATTTGTAGCGACCATATGTAACTGTTTACCCCAAATAATAATAATAATAATAATAATAATAATAATAATAACAATAATAATGATAATAATATATCTTCACCCTATTCCCTCTGCTTCACTTTTTATTATCAAGTAAGATCTTTGACTTACTTGCAGTTTCATCAAATACTTTTGTATGCAAAATCCGATCCCGCATTTTGCTAATTCCTACCCTCTGATGAGAAGGAAAGCATTTCTTCGAAACTCTGCGGATTAAGGACTGTAGGGGAATAAATAAGAGCACCGGATTACCGGTGTAGGGT
The DNA here is from genome assembly GCF_053919585.1 of Euprymna scolopes. NCBI lineage: Eukaryota > Metazoa > Mollusca > Cephalopoda > Sepiida > Sepiolidae > Euprymna > Euprymna scolopes. The sequence continues at coordinate 42,988,376 of NC_136494.1, forward strand.
AAGGAGTGAGGTCCCTTGAGAAAAGAAGAGTCCGTACACATGAGGCACGGACGCAAAAAGTTCTTCTCCTAAAAGACAATGTTGGACAGGCAGAGTACAACTCTAGAATACAGTCCTCACTCCTCCCGTAAACCCCACTATTGAAGTGAGTAATCTTTTTACCTTAATGTTCTGAATTGCAGTGTTGTCATGTTTTCATGTTTGTTAATAAATTCTTGTCGTTTATACTTGTTGTACGTTTAGTAATTATTAAAGCTGGTCGGGAGTTTTGGGACTTGGAAGAACCTAAACCCGTACCAACAGGACTATCCACTTATTTAATGTTTCCTTTTCAAGTTAAATATGTTTTTAACTCTTTTTCAAAGTGTTTTTAACATGTTTTATTATGAAGTATAATATATATATATATATATATATATATATATATATATATATATCTTCTATAATATAAAGCTGAACGTCTGTGTGTGTGTGTGTGTGTGTGTGTGTGTGTGTGTGTGTGTGTGTGTGTGTGTGTGTATGGTCACGAATAGGCTCCTATATGGTTGACTATTTAAAAAAAAACTGATTACATATAATGATAGAAAATGTATCGAGGATCAGAAATGGGTATGTTTGATCTGGTAGAACGGTGGTTCATAAAAATTGTGGGGTCTGCATTCGCGCTTGGACCCCAAAGTATGGAAATAAAAAATGAAAAAAAAAAATGTTTACAAGGGTTTTTGATATAGATGTACATAAGAATACTTTGATAAGTATGTTTCAACTTAAATAGGGATGGTATAATAAAATTGTGGAGTTTGCATTCGCGCCTGTACTCCATGGAAATTGGCACAAACTTTAACAAAGACTTTTCATATCTATTTGCATAAGTATACTTTGATAATTATGTTTCAGTTTGAAGAAATATGGTATAATAAAATTATTGGGTGTTTGTTCGCGCTTGACCTCCACAGAATGTACATATGTCACAAAGTTTAACAAGGTTTTTTAAAGGGGGTGAGGGTTCACAATAACACCTTACTTTAATCTTAATTCACGTTAGCTTTTATTTATTTTTTGGAGTTGAATCATATTGTGTCGAATAAATTCACCTTATAAATTCACATTCGTATTAAAGTGAAAGCCAAAAAAAAAAAAGTCGGAACTTTAGACAATTCTCGACACAAATTTTGCATAACTCTGTTTTTTTCCTTCTCCACTTGCACGTGACACTCTTTCGAAAATAGATAAATAGATAAATAATAAAAAATAAGAATGTTACTTATTTTCGTGTCAAAAGAAGGAAAAAATCCTGCTCACGTGAGCACGTGTCTTTTTAAAAACATTTACATAACCTTTTTATTTTTATTTATATATCTGTTTAAGCTTTTTTTTTGTCAGAGTACTAGAAGGAATTAAGTTGATTACAACCCTTTCTGTGTGTTCTTTACATTACAATAATACAACCCTGAATCCGATGGCGCAATACTACACCGTTCAATACTGTAAAACTGAAACGAAGCTGTTCTGCTTGAAAAGGGCGCCATTTTCTTTTTATTCATATTTATATCCATTGTTTGCTTTAAAAAAACTAAAGTAATTACGCGTTTACTTTTTTTAATATCCCATTTTGCTGTTTCGGATTATTTTACTAAAGTAAGTAAAGCTTCATTAATTTTCAAAACTGTTTTTGTTTCTTTGTTTTTCGATATTTCGTCGTTATTATTTAGTAAGAGTGTTTAGCAGAAAAGCCAACAAACGACTACCCCAAAAAACAAATATACAAGAAATAAATGTTACCATAGTCAATAAAAGTTCAGTTCATGTTTTTTTTTTTAATAGTTTTTAATGCCCTTTACTTGAAATAATTTCAGCGAACTGAAATTAAAACGAAATTTGAAGCGATAACTACTTAAATGAATTTCTATATAAACTACACAGCCATCATCGAATATTCCTCAAGCACAGAATAACGGAAAACATTAAAATATGTTTATAAATATTCCTTACATTGACGGAACTCTCTTAAATTGTTAACACAGAATTATCAGGCGCCCCTCCTTCAAATTGAAAACGGGGCTCTCCATTTCAAAGTCGCTGCCATTTTGATTTTTTTTTAAACCGGTTAGTGAATTAAAAACAAATTTTTTTTTTTTTACAAACTACTTAAAAATACAAACCAATGAGCATTTCTACCATAAAAGTAACTTTTATTTACGATGGTAACATTTATTTCTTGCATATTTATATTATTATGTATATAACATTTTCTCTTTTAAGGAAACATCATTTTGTTGGTCATTCTTGGCTACGAATTGAAACAAAGTTGATATAAAAAAATATATTTTTGCGAAAATTACTTTCATCATATTTTGCTTAGGCTAAAATTTTTGAGTATCAAAACCTATCTCTTTACAACCCCCCTCCTTCTCATAACCTATCATACTTTCATCAATCACAGTCCATTTTCTGCAGGCTGTTTTTGAGCCCAGTCAACGACAGGTATTTCTGCTAGTATATATATAGTAAGCCTGAAGAATCCTAGAGTGGATGAAACGCGGAATATTCAGTGTAGCTTAATCGCCATATATATTTTATAAATTACTAACTAGCTCTACCTAGGTATTGAGCACTTTTGAAGTAAATACTTAAAGTTTACACATAAATTTATACTTTTGTATATTAATTTTATGTGAGTAAATGAAGTAGTTATATTTATATATATGTATATATATATATATATATATATATATATATATATATATATATATATATATATATATATATATATATATATATATTATACTTCATTATAATAATAGATAATTTTGATGAGTAATTAGCTAAACAGTACAGTATGTGGATGACTATAATTCTCTGTATCTTGGGTTGAGCATATCGGGAAGTGATATACAAACTGCCATTAGCGACGCTCTTTGTGTAAGCAAATCGAGCGGAGGCATTTGGACGATGTCAAAACACCGTTAATTCATTACCTACACAGCATCAGCTGTATAACGCTATGGTGAGAAGCCTTGACTGTCATTTGGGCGGTCAGGTTTCGATCCTGGCTTGAGGCAGTTGCCTGTCTAGCCACAATGATGAGCTGTGAAGCAGCGAAACAGTACTGTATGTGGATGACTATATATATATATATATATATATATATATATATATATATATATACTGGTAGATGTCATTCCAAATGCCAAAAGATGGGATCAATTCACACTCATAACTTTCGTTTTTTTTATTTCATTCTTCTAATTTTTTAATTATTTTTTATTTAAACAAATGACTAAATGTTCTTTACATTGTATCTTACACTTATTTTATTGGATATTAAAGGATATTTAAATCATATCACTAAACAACTTATCAGGGACAAATAGATATTCCTCAAAAACAACTATAAAGGGACAGAGATATCTAAAATTTGTAAAATCAAAAATTTTAAATATTTACCGAATGTAATATTCATAGAAACCACACATGAAAATTATAGACTTCCAAAATAATATGGGTAATATTTAATGCTGCCATATATATATATATATATATATATATATATATATATATATATATATATATATATATATATACTGTGTGCAAAATACAGACTTCAAGACAAGGTAGTGTATTTCATTTTATGTTACAATTGTTTCACTGTCCAGTTCGACAGTTTCAAACATTACATCGTTTGAAAATTTTCAAAAACCAGCATTTCTTCAGACTTTATGAATAATCACACTTTTGGCTATGGAGCATTTTTTGAATAGAAAGAAAACAGAGAAAAATATGCGAGAAACATTTACCTTGGTTGTGGTTACGGAAAAGCCCAATAATATTAATATATATATATATATATATATATATATATATATATATATATATATATATATATATATATAGTTATCAACATACAGTATTGTTTCGCTGTTTCACCGCTCATCATTGTGGCTATATATATATATATATATATATATATATATATATATATATATATATATAGCTTGCATTGCATTTAAGATACACTGAACATCCTAACTTTTTACGATTTACCTGAAAATGTTTCATTTATAAAGCATAAAACATATCCATCTTCAACTATGAAAATCAAACAGAAATAACTATCATAGATTAAAGTGGAACTAAGACTCATAGGTTTAATAAATAAAGCTTGCTTCCATTTTTAAATGCAATTGGTGTCAGATAATAATAATTAAAAGTAAATTAAATTAAATATAAATTGAAATAAATTAAATCAATCAACTTAAAATAATATTCCTAAGCAGTATAATTAAAATAATTCTATTTTTAATAACAATAACATCAAGCTGATTATTAAAACAGAATTTCTTTAATGTAATTATGCACATGCGGTTACATCTTGAAAGTTTTGAATAAATAGTATATATAAAAATATATAGAAATGATGAAATAAAAGTATGTAAAAGTTTGTATGGAAATTTATGAAACACTGCACCTTTTTTTATATATTAATCAAATTGTGAACAAACAAACACACAAGAATACAACTTTATTATAATATATAATATCTAAAGAAAATATGAAATATCAAAAACAACAATACCGTTTTTATTGTTCATACACACCCATAAACCATAAAATTATATATATATATATATATATATATATATATATATATATATATATATACATATATATATATATATATATATATACATATACATATATATATATATATATATATATACACATATATATATATACATATATATATATATATATATATATATATAAAAATGTAACTTTTGGTTCGTTCGCAATTAATTGTCTAAAAAACCACTGGACGGATGGCTTCCACGTTTTGGTATAATATGTTTACTATATCCATGTGTGTTTTTATATATTTCTTTTTAATTATAACATTATACTTAATTTTTCTATGATAAATAGGTCTTTTTCTTTGTACCGAGGCGATTTTTTTTTATTTAGGGACAATTATTTATTACCGCTTCCTGTCACGTAACCAGTGTTTCTAATTTAGCGGGTTTCCTGCTAGATCTGGAGATTTCGTTTACAATCTAGCAGGAAATTCTAGAAAATCTGGAGATATTTCGCACCCACACACCCGCAAGCGCTTGAAAATACTTTAAAACATAAAATAAATTCATTCATGTAAGTAAAAAAAAAGTAACATTTATTGCCTTTGGTAACAATTATTTATTGATTATTTGTTTTGTTTTTCACCTTTTTTTCGGTTAACCCTTCTTAAATCTCGCTATAAAATCGATTTTTACAAGTACATTTTAGGTGGGGGGAGCCTTATAACCTTCGAAGTTTAGTTTAAAATACAAAATTTAGAAGTATTTAGTCGAAAATTGTAAAAAGCAAGAAACAACAGCAAAAAAAAAAAAATTATATCAATACAGTAGAATTTAATTATCTACCAACCTAAATACTTTTAACATGCTAAAACAAAGTTTTTTTGTTTTTTTATTTTTCTAATTTCAAAATATGTTGCACCATTATTGTGATGTTTAATTTGCAGTATATTTCAATTATTTATTTATTTAGAAATGATGGAAAGAAACAATGTAAAGAGACATATTGGTGCAATATTAAGTGCAAAGTGTACTAAGAAAACTGTCAAGTTTGGGGGCGGGAGCGTCATGGTATTTGGAATGTTTTCTAGCCAAGGTACAACGCCACTTGTCCAGTTACAACCTTGTATGAATGCGCAGATCTATAAAAACATTGTTCAAGATCATCTTGTGCTAATCATACAGAATTCAGGTTTCGATAAGGCTATCTTTTGTAAGATAATGCCCCATGTCACAAGGCAAAAATGGTAATGAGTTACCTTAGCGAGCAAGATTTCAAAATTATGGATTGGCCACCGCAGAGTCCTGACTTAAATCTTTGGAAGACCTTAGGAATGAAAGTTATGGAAAGAAATCCCACTAACATGGAGGATTTGTGGGTAAAGCTTCAAGAAGAATGGTCTAAAATTAGTATCGAGGATTGTCAAGAACTGATTCGTTCTTGTAGTCGAAGATGTGCAGCTGTCATGGAGAGCAAGGGCTCATTTACTTAATATTGATTGTACATGTATTATTATTGTTTTTTGGCTGTTTACATTGTTTTCCTCAATTTTGTCCCTTACTTTTGGACGTTCCTATTTTGAAAATAAATAATTGTTATAATTCTTTCTCTATCCTTTGCAAATGATTCAAATTTTAGTATGTTATTATGGATGATAACGACTACCAGTTGTCAAAATTTCAGCTTTTCACAGATGTTATTTTTAACAAATATTAGGTTTTAAAATCTTTTCCCTTAGTTATATATATATATATATATATATATATATATATATATATATATATATATATATATATAGGGTGTCCACAAAGCTGGCTACATTATGTAGCCAGACTTTGTGGAAGCATCCTGTAGATTATGTAGCCAGACTTTGTGGGCACCCTGTATATATATATATATATATATATATATATATATATATATATATATATATATATATATATATATGTCACCTAACGGTGAATATAAATCGACCGATGGGACTACGAACCAGGACTACACCCACAGTGTTCAGGATTCCATTGTTGAACATCAGCTCCCAGGAGACATTCCCAGCAAACCAAAAATTCAATGGCCTAAAGGTAACCAGAAGGCTGTTTGGTCAAATCTTGATGAAGAGCTCTCGTTTTTACTATCGGTTCACCTTAAAGGTCCCATTGAAAAGCAAATGGGCATATTTTGCAAGATCACATATGACGTTTGTTATGATAGATTTTGCATAGTATCCGGCGGAGGAAAAAACGCGGAAAAAAAACCAAACAGACGACAAATGACAAAAGGAAAATTAAGATCCGAACAACGGTTATTAAAACGCCGTCTTAAAGAATCTCATTTGCAAGAAAAAGAGGGAATATTAATTCTCTTAAATGAAATTAAACAAGAAATTCTAAAAATATCAAGAGCAGAAAACCAACGGAAGAAACGAAAGAAAAGACGCCAGGCCCGGAAATCATTTTATACGAATCCATATGGATTCGCTAAGAAACTTTTCGTTGAATCAAAAAGTGGCCAACTCGATGTATCACAGAAGGAAATCGAGGACCATTTACATAAAACATATACAGATAAGTCGAATAATATTCCAATTTCTTTCATGGAAAACCTACCAATACTAAAGGACCCAATGTTTAGCTTTGACATCCAGCATATTAAATTTGGGGAAGTCCTTGATTTCGTACGTAAGGTTCGAGCTGGTAGTGCCCCAGAAGTTAATGGAATGTCGTATAGATTCTATAAAAATTGTCCTCGTGTCCTCAGAAAGTTGACTGGCCTCCTTCAGAGGACTTGGAAGCAGGGTACTGTGCCACAAGACTGGTGCCTTGCTAATGGTATTTGGATACCAAAGGAGATGAATTCAAAAGGTATTCCGAATTTCTGTCCTATATCACTTTTAAATATTGAAGGAAAAATATTTTTCGGTGTTATTGCTCAACGAATGACATCCTTTATAATGAGTAATAAATATATAAATACATCAGTACAAAAGGCTGGGGTGCCCGGGTTTCCTGGTTGTCTAGAGCATGCGGAAATGATTTGGGGATCAATTATGTCGGCCAAAAAGACAAAGTCAGACCTTCATGTAATTTGGCTTGATCTAGCCAACGCATATGGGTCGGTTCCCCACGAATTAATTGATATGGCATTAAACTATTTCCACTTTCCGGAAAAGATTAGGGACATTATAATGAAATATTTTCGTTTGGCTTTCATGAGGTTTACAATGAAAAAATACACTACAAGATGGCAGTCACTTGAAATCGGCATTATGATGGGGTGCGTCATCTCCCCACTATTGTTTGTGTTAGCAATGGAACTTATATTAAGAAGTGCCGCTAACACTACAATGGGGGTTACGACTAATAAACAAATAATTCTTCCTCCGTCAAGAGCATTCATGGATGATATTACCATCATTGTCCCTTCCAAAACAGCTGCTAAGTGTTTGCTTGACCGGTATTTTGATCTTCTTACAACGGTGAAAATGAGGATTAAACCAAAGAAAAGTCGAAGTTTGTCAATCATTAAAGGTTCTGTAAGGCAAATTCACTTTAATGTCGGGGAGGATATTGTGCCGACAGTTAAAGAAATTCCTGTGAAGAGTCTAGGACGCCTTTACAAAATTCCACTAACAGACAGACATCGGGGTATGGAATTGCAAAACATGGCCCTGAAGAGACTTGAGGCAATAAATAAAACTTTTTCGCCGGGAAAGATGAAAGCTTGGTGCTATCAATATGGATTAGTACCCCGTCTTTCGTGGCCCATGCAAATTTATGAAATAGCACTATCTCGTATTGAACAGATAGAACAACACGCAAATAAATATCTACGTAAATGGCTTGGAGTCCCCCCCTGTTTTTCTAAAATAGGGTTATACACGAATTCTGGCAGCCTGCAACTTCCTTTGTCCTCATTAGTAGAAGAATTCAAAGTTGAAAAGGTGCGTCTTCAAATGATGATGAATGACTCAAATGATGAATTTGTCCGGGAAGCACATCCAACTGTAAAAGCTGGCACCAAGTGGTCAGTTACAAAAACAATTGAAGAAGCAGAATCCAGTCTTCGAACTAAGGAAATAATGGGGCTTGTTCAGGTTGACAGGGCTGGTTTAGGATCCACAAATTATGAGCCATTTTCCAAAATGGGCATTAAAGATAAGAGAAAAATGGTGACCGAGGAAATAAAAATGTTTGAGGAGGAAAAAAGAAAAGCTACTGCTGTTACTCAAGCCAAGCAATGTGCGTGGACAACATGGAGTGATATTGAGCCAGTTAAATTATCATGGAACACCTTAATCGAAATGGAACCACTGGCGATATCATACCTTTTGAGGTCTACATATGACCTACTGCCATGCGCATCGAATATCAAACAATGGGCATATATAGATTCTGATCTATGCACTATATGTCAAAAAGAGCGCGGTACCTTGCGTCACGTCTTGTCTGCATGCTCAAAATCCCTCCCAATGTTTACATGGCGACACAACCAGGTTCTAGAAGTGCTGGTTGAGATAATATCATCCCAGTGTATATTAGCTAACAAACAGCCTGTAACAACTAGTGAACCCAGGGTTCAATTTTGCCAGGAAGGCAAATGTCCATCAAAGAGGAAAAATAAATTGAATCCCAATATGAAGTTATTGAATGGGGCAAAGGATTGGAAAGTTTCAGCAGACCTGAAGACATCTTTGAAATTTCCAGTGCACATCATCCAAACAGAAAAGCGGCCTGATATTTTGCTCTGGTCTGACTCTAAAAACAGTATATTTTTAATCGAGCTAACTGTCCCTTGGGAAGAAAATTTCTCAGAGGCTCATGAACGAAAGAAAGATCGGTACGAATGCGTGCGTGCCAAGTCCATAGAAAAGGAATGGATGTGCAATGTGATGCCTATCGAGGTTGGATGTCGAGGATTTTTAGGACACTCCACCATTTCACTTCTTTCGAAAATAGGCGTCACTGGAAGGGATTTTAAAAAACAAAAATGTCGCCTGCAAACAATTGTTAGACAGGTGTCATGCTGGATCTGGCGCAATTCGAAGACATTTGCAAAGAGAGCATAATATTGTCCGTTCTCGGGCTGCTCTGGAAAAAAAAAGAAAAAGAGAGAGGGAGGGAAAAAGGAAAAAAAGGGGGAGAAGAAAAAAAGGAAAGAAAAAGAGGGAAAAGGAAGGAAAAAAGGGAAAATTAAAAATAAATAAAAAAATTTAAATTAAAATTAAAAAGTTAAAAATGAAAAAAGTTAAAAACAGCATTTTTCCTCTGCTTGAATATGCCAGGTAATTTTTTTTTTTTTTTTTAAATCCTATTTATTGCTTTGCCCAGCAGCAATAGCTGCTGGTGGCGCCAGGGGTGGCAGTCCCGCTTTAGCCACCGAAACTGTGTCATCACCTCTGGTTAGCGGCTGATGAGGGCAAAGTAAAAGCACATGTGGTCACATGTTGTATGTAGAATATATATATATAGAGTGCCCACAAAGTCTGGCTACATAATCTACAGGATGCTTCCACAAAGTCTGGCTACATAATGTAGCCAGACTTTGTGGACACCCTGTATATATATATATTTCTTTGTGTAGCTACAATTTCTTGCCAACAATGAGGAAGGCAGATGAAGATTTGTCATCATAGAAACTAAAATGTTCCACACGATTACAGGAGTTCCATGTTCCATCATGTTTGAACTTATGACATTCAAAAGTATTATGGCTTCCCACAGATTGAGGGAAAGAATAGAGAATACTGGCTCAAATATTTTGGACATGCGCTGAGGGCCACTGATGACACTATAAAAAAAATTACATTTAAATTTGAAATTCCTAAGAACAAGGCCAATGATGTAATAGGAAGACACCCTACATAATGATGAGAAATTGGTCATCACCACACTAAACCTATGATGATACTTGTGCTAAGTGGAGGTATCCATTATTATGAACCCAGACTTGCTCGGAACTATCACAAAGAAAAAGATAATGAAGTATATTATTCCTGGTTAGAGATATTTTATTTTTTAATTAAATAAATAAATGCATAGAATTCGCTACAACTAACTTTTATCTTAATATTTAGGTGATTTTTAATTAGACTCATGAAATTGAACAACATTCTTATGAATTAAAATAAAAAAATAAGCTAATTTGATGCATACTTGGTTTTAATAGGTCATTATGACTTTTATTTTTAATTAAAAAAATATATGTATAATTGTAGTAAGATATTTCAGAAATAAGGATTATTGAAGCAATTCAAAGGCGGGGTACAAAAGAAGGAGATATTGAATACATCTAAATTTTTTGCTGTCTACTAGGTTACTTTGTCCATTTTCATACATAATAAGTCAGATCTCTCTCTCTCTCTCTCTCTATATATATATATATATATATATAAAGCAATGTTTTCTGTCTGTGAACATGTGTTGTAGCAGTACAGTTAAATGATTGATTTAATAGTCAAACTAATTGAAAATTTGGAATCAGCACTTTTGATCCAATGTTTTTAGTGGTGTTAGAAGTTCTTGAATTTTTTTTAAAACTAATTATTAAAAACTTACAGTTCATAATAAAAACACTAGAAATAAATATCCCAACATTTTTCCTTTCTAATTTAATATTCCCTATTATTGCTATTATTATTACCATACTCATAATAATCGTTTATATTTTTTTACATCAAATCATTGTACATATTTAATGTATTATTTACTTTGAAGAGAAATATTTATCCTTAAATTTTTATATTTATGTTTATTTATTTTAAATATTTGAGCTATTTTCGATGTATGCAGAGAGGTATGTCTACGTCACATTTATTTAAGTTAGTTAAAGAAACGAACTATTTTTTTCATCAGTGATTGTACGGTTAAGTCTTCAGCTTGTTCGAATATTTTATGCTATCCATGGTTTGAATCTCACATTAGACAATTGTTTTGTTTGTTTGTTTTTTCTGGGGTTTTTTTTTGTTTTGTTTTTTTGGATATAATATTCCAGTTATTTCCTAGCTGATATCGATCGTTATCATAAAGCAGAATATATTTTTTTCTAAATGGATGAAAAATATTTAATAGATGTTCCTAACTTTGAATTTTGGCTTTAAAATTCAAGAAAAAGTTGAAAAAGCCTTAAATGAATACTTCAACAAGTATTTTTATAATCCTAAATTGGAAGAGAAATAATTCTCACACACAATGTGCCTATTGTTAGATAGCAAAGTGAACAATAAAAAAAGCTCTAATTGGTAAAATGAGATCACATGACATGAAAGAAAGAGACATTTGAAATTATTAGCATTCAAGTGCCAAAAGCAAATCTAAAAGCAGTATAAACTATTTAATATTTCACTATATCTTTTGTGTATATATACAACTACTGGACTTTCTATTCATTAGATTATCAATGTCTACTTTCACATTGAAGATACATAAATTCAACAAGCAAGGAATTAATTTTTCTATTTAGTATTTAAATGATTTTGTTTAAAAGTTTGAAAACAAGCCATATTTCCATAAACATGTGTTCCACATTATTGTTATCTTGTTTGTTTTTATCATGTTTTAAGCCTTTTCTAAAATAAATTGAATGCGAATCAAATTATAAATGTATGCACCTGATTTTGTTTACATAAACATAATATGTATGCTTCACCTGTCTTTAATTGTCCTTATATTGCACACAGTCAAGCTTTAAAGTTGATATTTTTTACAATATAGAATAATTCAATGTCCTGTCACAATTGTTCAGCATTTCATAGTTTTTATCTGTTAGTGAAAAGATTATTCCTGATTATGTATTTCCTAAAAGTGCAGTTCTTTAATCAAACAATTTATCTCTTTTAATTACCAATGCACACAAACACTGAGTTTTGACTCCTGAAATCCCTCTTTTTCCTAAATTCTTCCTACTCTTTTTTTGACTGCTAAAAAATTCCTCCTACTCTATTTCAGATTGCTAAAAAAATTCCTCCTACTCTTTCTGATTGCTAAAAAAAATTCCTCCCATTCTCTTTCTGATTGCTAAAAAAATTCCTCCCATTCTCTTTCTGATTGCTAAAAAAATTCCTCCCATTCTCTTTCTGATTGCTAAAAAAATGCCCCCCATTCTCTTTCTGATTGCTAAAAAAATCCCTCCCATTCTCTTTCTGATTGCTAAAAAAATTCCTCCCATTCTCTTTCTGATTGCTAAAAATGCCAGGGAATATGCATTTCCTTACAAGATACCTATTCTCTTTAAAACAATGTCAAATCTAAAATATTAATTTATATATTTTAATTTGTTACATCTTCTTTGCTGAAGGTGTGTATTTGTGATGAGGTGTGTATTTGTGATGAGGTGCGTATTTGTGATGAGGTGTGGATATAATTTCTAGGTGCAGTGGTTACACAGCATTGCCATCTTAAGTCCCATATTAAGACAAGACGCAGAAGCACTTAAAAACATTGTCAGGATAGCACAGCCAAAGCAACTCTTTGCTTAGAAAAGATATTTACTTCCCGGGAAAACTATCAAGAGAACATTCAGCCCTGGCATTTAAAATGGATAATATTACATAGTATTCTTTAAGGAATATGTAACACAGTAACTTTTTTCTTTAAATCTTACTAATATAATTATGTACTTACTTGTTGGTGCTGGCGTTGTAGCTAAAAATATGAAAAGAGCATAATTACTTTAAATAAATAGTAGATTTATATGTTCAAAATTAAAGTAATAACTTATATGTAACACTATTCAGTGATGAATTATAAATCAATTGTAATACAGATTTCATATCTTCTATAAAATATTATATTCATTAAGCAAATAATTTATTTGAATTAAAATTTTCCTAAATAAAAACAATTGAACTGAATTTATTTTAGTTTTCATGTCAGTATAGGCCATCATGTTAATGTAATCTATCTTAAAATTGTCATTAATAAATGATAAGGATATGATACTAAAGATACTTACATGCTGATTGGAAACATCCAATAATTGATACAGTAACATGGATTTTACAATTTGGACTTTGTGCAGTAAAATGGATGGTGACTGTATCTGCTGTTGAACCAAATGGGATGATTGCAAGGTCATCTGGGCCATTGTTCTGGTGGAAAATATAGAAAATATACATGAATTAGAAAGAAATAAACAGTGAACATTAAATCACAATGCTTTTGTTTATTTAAAACCAAACAAATGTTAATTAGAGGATTGCTTCAGCTAATTAATGAAATGATATAGATGGGTATACATTGAAAAATATCTAATTGTATTCTGTGTTATTCGGTAATGTTTTTTACTTGCAACTTTTTTGCTTTTTTTTAAAATTGTGCTGTTGTTTATTTACAAAATATTTTTTTTTCCAAATAACGGGAAGTAACTTTGTAAATACAGAAGTATGCCTCTTTTCTTAAAATCTTTTTTAAGATTGGAAGCTGTTGCTAATTAAGTGATGCTGCTATATTGCCTGATTGGTTAATTACTATTAGCATAACAATCCTCCTCCTGTCCTCTTTCGATATATGTACCTATATGTGACAACAGTTATGGAAACAAGTGTCGAAGGGTGGAACGTGCGTATTGTAAAAAGTCACCGACACTTGAACTCAGAACTTGACCTATAGGAAACAAAAGGGTGACATATGCAAATTAAGACCCCCGTCGAAGCTGAGTATATAAAAAGCCGGTATTTCTTTCATTAGAGAAAACATTTTCCTTTTTGATTCAGAGTAATTTGAATGTACGATTAATTTGCATGTCAGTGGGAATAAATAAATATGGATTTTCAACAACCGTCGAAACAGGAAAAGAAAAAGGATTGTCGTTTTTATATGTGTCTAGGAACATTGCAAATTGAAGAAAAACATCTTTTATTTTTTTATTATTTGCACGAACATTTAATGGTACTTGGTAGTTTAAATGCAAACTTCGATTTCAACTCTTTGCAATAAAACAGTTTATGTTCAAAAGGGAAAAACAAGATGATGAACGAAAATCTAAATGCAGAAAATAGAAGTCATGATATTTTTTTGTAATGTCAATATTACGACTTGAATAATTATAAAATTATTATATTTTATTTATTAAAACTGATAAAAATTTATTAATCTTTTATAACTCTTTTGAAGTCAATACCATTTTATATGGACTAATGTTAGTATATACAGAGTAAAACATCTACCAGATTTAATATTGAAATTAATAAAATCGATCACAATTAAATTCATTTTTAAGAACATACTTGAAGGAAACCAGATCAAAATATATTTAGGTATACACTTTGTTGGAAAGAACATTAAAAACAGACCGGCTGTGCTTTATATATTAAATGTATTTTAAATGTTTTAAACAAAATGCTTATTTCCTTTAAAAATATATGATATATATTCCATGGCATTAATGTAATTTTGAAGTGAAGTTCACCAGGTACAATCGTTTAAGATAATAGAAAAGATGATGGCTTTATGCTCAACAAAAAACCCAATAAGGGAATCAGAAAATTGATGAGTCAACTTAAAGGGAAGATTTGAAGATGGAAGTTAACCCTTGCTTAGTCCCATTGGGTATTTTATCACTCCAATTTTGCTTAAGGACTCATGATTCCTAGTTGGTAACTTATTTTTTTCCTCTCTCTCTCAGTACTCTTCTGAGTGTATAGCACACGTGGTATGGTGCAGTTGTATCTCAGTTTTCTTTGGAGGTGAATCAGATTGAAAAGTAATGTTTATGTAATGAACTCATATTCATTTTTCTTGCTATTTCAATTCATGGAAACATTTTGTGTTCATCATAGATATTAAAAAAATAACACAAACTAGTGTATCCTGTGCGTATTTTAAAATAAATGTGACCTAAATCCAAGATTTAAAAATTTTTCCTTAGTTTTATCATTTATTTTATTTTATTATTTTATATATACAACAACATACAAGTGATTCAAACTGTTCAACAGAGACTGTAGATATATCCTGAATCAGCAGGATAACTATATTTTACAAAATGATAACATTTTTGTATTGGGGTTGTTTGAAACACTCAGGTGACTAACACAGGATTAAATAGAATTGCTGTCAGAATTTTACTTGAGTTTCATGTCATTTAATGTCCTGAGAAATGAGAACAACACCAAGACTCTTCATTTCTTTCATGAATTTGTTTTTCATGTCAACATCATTTTTGTATCATTCTTCAATATTTAGTTTCCATCAAAAGGATCAAGTGAACATCTTAAATTCTGGTCCAGACAGAAAATATTACACTTTTCTATAATTCTATAAACAAGTATCTTTCTTTAGATTGTTTGTAGATGTCTTTTCTACAATTAGATATATCAAATCATATGTGAATATAAAGATTGATTGTTTCTTTGTTTAACAGGAGTAAATGTTATACGCACTAATGAGAGCTCTTGAATGAAAGCCATGTTTGATTTCATAAGAGTTTCTGATGGGTAGCTATTCTGTACAAGTCCTGGAGATGAAGAGTTTTCAGTGAGTAGCTGTTCTGTGTAAGTATAATAAAGTTTTGCAGGCAAAGAGCAACAGATCTTTCTTGTGCGAACATGAAAAAATTATGTGCAGGAATGCGGAAAGATTTAATATTTTTATGGAGCTATTCTGGTTTCTGATTGGTTGCTAGCAGAACGTGGCTCCATTTGATTAGTCAGTTCCTATCACCAGTAGAACCTTTCCAACTTTGTGTAATCATACTCATTTATATTAAAAATATTGCAACATTGTTCAACTCTCATTTTCATTGGTCAGGAGGTGATGATGTTCTTTGGTTACTTTTCCATTCTATCAAGAAAGACAGCAAAGTCTTTGTAAATGATTGCTGTTAGCACCTTTCTGCCTTATGTATTTACAATGCTATCATTTCAAACAAAACTTTTAAATTGAGTAAACATTTCTGAAAATGTATAATGCCTCCACCTCCCAACTTTAACTTCAATTCAAAATATCTCGTATTATATACAATATAAAATACAATACGTCTAATTTGTATTATTTATTAAACAAAGAAATTGTGCCTTATTTCTTTATTTTGCTATTATTGACATTGTTGATTTTCAGTTCTGCTTTTTTTAAAAACTTTGTCATTTTTTTTCGAGTTGGGGATGCTATAAAACAAAACAACACATATCTTCCTCAATTTATAAACAAAAATGTAAGTTAGTGATGATTGCACTGAAAAAGGAACTGTGTTTGTTGTTGTAACATGTAGTTAGCAGGTGTGAAGATGTCGGAGACAATTCTTTCTCCAGATTGTCAGTGCGGGATTGTAGTTCGGTTTGACAGGGAGAAATCACAGAATAGTTCATTCAACTTAATTATTTTAAGTTCGAGCGAGGGTTATTATGATCTGATGGATTGACAGGACATACTATCGTCGAAATAACACATCACAAAGAAATGTTGGGAATGTATTTGTGGTTGGAGACTGTCAGCAAGTGTGTTGTGATTGGTTTGATGTGATTGAATAAATGTTTTTTGAAGAGATAACACTTCACTGAACAATAAATGTCTAGAGCGAAACACAATTTGAACAATTGTCATTTTCTCATCATTGTATCAGTTCTAGCATATGTCTACAACTACGTCCGTGCATTCTATATAAATAGAAACGTTCCATGCATCACAGGTTTAGGGCATTCCAGTTTGCAGCATCAACCCAGGCACCAAAACACTCGCCTAACCATCAACAACACAGCCAATAGATCAATGGGAAGGACTGCTAACTCGATGCCAAACTGAGAATAAAAGTATAAATTTAATCCCTTTGTTTATATTATTCTTGCAACGATATGCTTATTTATAACAGGGATGAGGCATCCTATTGGATGGCAGATATATACTATTTCATAATTCCTACTGAGAGATCTTCTTAAGATTCTACACGTCCCTTTAAGTGCGATTGTTTGTATCTTTCTTACATTTGGTTCACCGGGTATATTTTCCAAGTAGTTTGTGAATATTTTTTTCATGCGTTGCTCTTATAATTACTGGAATGATGGAGATTTTCCTAAGATTCTTTCATGTCATACAGAAGACCTTGGTACTCCATTATCTTTTCCCTGTTAGCATCATTGGGGGATACTAACTTCTACTAAGGTTGCTTCTTTCTCCTTTTTAACACCTATCATTATATCAAGTTTGATAAGCCTGTTTTTATGTACGTAGCTGTAGAAATTGCATAGTGATCGTGGATAGTATGTGACTTATTTTCAAGTGTTCTTTCTTGTATATGTTCGCAGGCTGCTACATTCGATCTTCAACTTTTGTAGAATGTGTTTTACTTTTTGACTTTTGATAATTCACGTGATAAATCACGTGTGCATAGGGGGACTGAGTAATTATTTCCTGATTAAAATAACACCTTGTCACATGATTCTCTTTATAATTTACCTTATATGAATATTTATGTGTGCGTATAAAAATATATATAAGATATTTAGGCCCAGTTGTAGAGTGAGGAAGGGCACTGCTAATCACTATGCTAGCACATAACAGGTCACATGTACACTGATTCGTATGTAATTTTCTAATCAAAATAACACATTTACATTATTTTTATGTGACAATTAGCAGCACATCACATTTTCTCTAAGGAAAATCCAACTGAAGTCATATATGCAATATGGTGTCTAAGAATATTGATTTCATTACAATTTATTGTTTATTTAAAATATAATAAATAACACACTGAATATTTACAATCATGTAACTTAGAAAACATAAGAAAAATGTTTGTTAGTAATTGACACCATCCATATGCCAACTAAAATGTGGTATCAAAGCAGATTTTCAACGTGAAAAAGATGTTTTAAACTTCAATCGTAAACACAATCTCATATATATACAATCCAATAACAATATGAAAATAGACTTATTATATGATAAATCAAAATTCATGTGACTCATACTGGAAATGAGTAAAAAATGTTATCAAATGAAAAAAGGATAAAAAGAAAAAAAGGAAAAATAATAACATACTCAACCATTAATAATGTTGATTGTTAAAACCATTAAAAATAAAGTAAAAATGAAAAACTTAACTAAATTAGTTCTTAAAGGTTGTGTTTGGTCCATGGGATCCAAATCCATTCCCTAAAAGATAATCAAGAATAATTGAATGTTAGCACCATTACCTTATGTCTCTGAGCATGTTGTCCTCCTCCACTGAGGAATACATCATAACTTCCAACACATTTAGATTTTAGCAACCTCACATTAGCCCCATAAATAAGAGCATCACCAACAAAGAAACTGACTGTCTTTTTCTTATCTCCAGCTTCAGGTGTCCATCCTTTCCCACCTGGTCGGATAGCACCTTTCTCTTCTTCATTACTGGACACATCAATATCCCAGTTTCTTATCAAAGAAGAATCAGCAAGGCCATCTTGTTTTATACAAAGAGAAGCTGAAACAAAAGTAAGATGTAATGTTTTATTATAATCAGAATTATAATTATTTCTTTTTAGAATATAAAAATTATATATGTTTGCATATTTTAAGTGAAAATATTTAATAGATTTTTTAGAAATAACTAGCAGGGATACTTGATGTTTCAAGGGATTGAATTAAGATCAACAAATATTCCACACTTCCATTTTATTATTATTGAAATCGATGAAAGCACCCATTTTTCATTCAAATCGATTAATTGCCTGCTCTAGTTGGGAACTCACTGCGGTGCACCAGGAGAAAACTTCACATGTCTTCCTGCAGTGACTGAGTCCATAATACATCATAGTCTGCATTGCACTGTTGAGAACCTACTGTTGATTTTATAGAATTATTTTTATATAATTGCTTGAATTAAAGTTTAAAATGCAAAAGTCAAGTAACATGCTTCAACTGTGCTCTAAGCATAAACATTCATTTCAAACATACCCCTATCAAAGAATATACTGTTGATTTTATATGTCAGGCCCTTCTGTTGTGCAGTTATAAATCATCTCAAGTGCACTTGTGATGTTAGGTTTATAAGGTGTTAACTTCGGCCAAAATCGGATTGTTCTATCTTTAATCAGTTTTTTTTACTCGCTTTTCGATAATTATATTTGGGGGGGGGGCATTCCGCTACAAACCCCATCTAAGACACATAAAGTATATTTGTGTGAAATTTCCAAAACTTAAGCTCTGTCGTTTCAGAATCCATAAGGAACGAACTCACACACACACACGCACACTCACACACACGGACAAAGTGCCTTTTATATATTAGTAGAGACGACAATAATAATAATAATAATAATAATGAGGAGTTTACCTGTTTCTGTTGAAGGTTTAAGTGTTGTTGCTGAAACATAAATAAATGTATAATATATATAGTAAAGTATGAGGGTCGATTATTTGATAAGAAGATAGATGTGAATCTTGGTTTTAAATGTTCACTCCATAATAATTAATATAGTATAAAAGATTAATATAAACCAATTCATTAGCCATCGACAAAGAAGGCAATAATATAAAATAAAATGATTATTTGCTATGCAAAATGCATGCCCTTCTTCCAGTTTTATTAATCTGCAGAAATGTATGAAAAGCATTTAATTCATTATAAATTTGGAACATACAAGATCATATTCTGATCACAATACACAAGATTAAAAAGGTTTTGTCTGCAATGATCTAGATTACAACTTAAGTTTCCTACAGAAATATTTATTTCATTTAGAGGAAATTACAGATTTTAAAAAAATATATATGTTTTGGGAGTAATGCGTCACCTGGAAATCTGGAAATTTTTTTTAGTTATTATTTTTAGGTATAACTTGATACATCCTTCCACTTAAATCTCAACATTATATCTAAAAATAAATTTAGTTAGCTTATAAATGTGGACATTGTAAAAATCTATCTGAATAAGATTTAATTTTCTTCAAAAAAGCTTCTTTAATATTCAGCTCTGTTTGTGAACCAATAATTTTTAAAGGGGACATGTTTGCTAAAATGTCTAGTAGATACGCCGTAAATAAAGTCCAATAACTAGTTTTATAAAGAAACTAAGAAACTTATCTGCCCTTCAGACAGGAATTAATCGAGATTGCAGGTAAGTGGTGGCATATAGTATAACATATATAATCAAATTTACATTTTTTTAATATTCGTT
This sequence comes from Euprymna scolopes, assembly GCF_053919585.1. Lineage (NCBI taxonomy): Eukaryota > Metazoa > Mollusca > Cephalopoda > Sepiida > Sepiolidae > Euprymna > Euprymna scolopes. The sequence goes on from NC_136494.1 coordinate 43,009,043, forward strand.
TTTGGTTTTCCTTATTTTGTTTTTGACTCTAATAAATACTCAATTAATAATAAACAAAGTAATTCGATGTGTATTTATGAAAGTTACAGACAAACAACAAACACAAACACATGCGATTAACTGGCATGATCTAAGTAAAAGAATTACAAAATATGTGATGCATTCAAACATAAAAATACTGAATTATTTATTCTATCCTAGGCAACAAGATGGTGAAGCCTTTATAATATCATGTTATGCATAAAATTTTAAATTTTAAACATAAAATTTAAATTAAAAACATAAAATTTTAAACTAAAAACATAAAATTTTAAACTAAAAACATAAAAAACTATTTTTTATTGGAATGCATTAAGATGTTAAGAGCTTATTACCTTAAGAGTATCTGCTCCCAAAATAAGTCTATTTAACTTTGGCACATTTTCATTATGTTATTATTGCAAAAAACATAAGAGAACTAGAACATACATTTAAAAATTGTATATTTATCAAGTTGTATACATACTTGTTGGAGGTGGTGTTGTAGCTAAAATATAAGCAGATATGAAAACATAAATCAGAAGTGAGATGTCATTCAGTTTTCTTTTAGTTCATTTTTCTTTTTAATTTTGTAATTAAAAAAAAAAAAAAAAAAAATATTGTTCAGATATAGAATAGAAATTTTTTATAAGATTTTTTCTAGACTTGTTTTTATATAGGTTGAAATGTGAAAATCTGAAAAATATATATTTGATGTAAAATTTCACCAAATCAATTTTGTAAAAAGGAAATATATTTAAATACTTACATGCTGATTGGAAACATCCAATAATGGAAATAGTGACCACCATCTTACAATTTGGTTTTACAGGAGTGAAATGGATTTTGACTGTATCTGCTGTTGTACCAAATGGAATGATTGCAATGTCGCTTGGTCCATTATTCTATGGATAGAAAAATGTTTATATTGATGCACCTACATTTACAAAATATATTCAAAATTTATTTAATTTAGATATAAAAATTTACAAAATTGAATTAAAACTCTAATCTACCTTAAGTCCGTGAACGTTTCCTGATCCACCTCCACTAAGGTAGACATCATAACTGCCAACATATTTAGATTTCAGCAATCTGATGGTGGCTCCATAAATGAGAGCATCACCCACAAAGATGCTGACTGTCTTTTTCTTATCTCCAGATTCAGGTGTCCATCCTTTTCCACCTGGTCGGATAGCAGCTTTACGTTCTTCATTACTGGACACATCAATATCCCAGTTTCTCACCAAGGAAGAATCAGCCATGCCATCTTGTTTGACACACCAAGAAGCTGCAAAATAAAATTACATTCAAATGAAATTCAAGGATTATCTTTATTATTTAAAGAGTTTGTGAATTTAACAATTTATCATAAAAATTCTAATATATTAAAAAATGGCTGACCTGTTTCAGTTGATGGTTTTGGTGTTGTTGTTGGAATTGCTAAAATCGCAAATAAAAAATGAAGAAAAATTGAAGAGACATGAATTTGACTTTTGTTGTATACAAAAAAATTCACACTATGTAAATTTTAATTTACTTTCATAGTTTATATTAACATTTTGTAAATCATAGCATTCATACAATTGACTTGTAAGAAAATCCTAATTTCAACAAATGTTCATGAAAACACAACTTATAAATACATCAAATTAGTTAAAAGATAATTTCATTTTAGGATATTTGACTTCCTAAGCAAGCATTTATCAATATTAATAATAACTATTCCTTCTATTACTTTCCCAACCTCTTCTATAGCGTCATATTTTTTTTAATTAAAATAATGTCTTTTTAAAATGATTTTACATTGTTTTAGAGTAACAAGATTTAAAACCTTGCATTTTAGTTTAAAATTGAACTGTTCCCATTCCAGCTCCAATTAGATAAAAAAAAACTCACCTTTTCTTTTTTAGGGGACACCAATAAAGCCTTATATAAAATCATATCATTTTTTACATGTCAAATTGAACAGAAGCAAAATGTAGATTTTCTCCTACACTTTACCATTCCTCTCCTTGGTCAGTGAAGGGGAAATTTTTTTAAACTGAGACAATGTCATTTTTGTCCTAATTCAGAGTGTTCTTTTTGGAGAACTCAGTAGAATAATTGAAGGGGCAGCCTTTAGATTTGTCATCAAAGCATTTGATGTAAGTAATAGTACACAATAAGAAATATATAACACAGTGACTTATGTCTTCAAATCTTACTCATGTAAGTATGTACTTACTTGTTGGTGCAGGTGTTGTTGCTAAAATAAGAAAAGAAAATATGAAAAAACATAATTAGTAAATAATGATATAGTGAATAAAAAATATATAAAAGTAACAATATCTAATGATGATATTATAACTTAATTATAATAAGAAGAAAAAGGTCTAAATCAAGCTTGATGAATATACTGACCTAGAAGAACAGGAAAAATACAACTACAGTAGCATAAAAGAGAACAATTCAATGCAACATATCAAGATGAGAGGAAAAAATTGGTAGTGAATATATACACCATTCAAGCAAAATCTGTAAAACAGAGCTTATAAACAAATACAAAATCACTGCTATTAACCAACTAGCCATGCCTGTGATAACGTACAGCTTTGGCATTGTCAACTGGCCACAAAGGGAGATAAGCAATAAAATGTAGAAAATGTTTACACTGTTAGAATAATATACAAAAATCAATCTCTGCCTAGATCCACAGTAGTATGGGTCTCTCAGAAATTTACCATCAGCATAATACCACTATTATGAGCACAGGGCAATGTCTGATGATCTCCCAAAATTCAATCCTCAAAATAGTATATTAACATCATGAAACTGATCAAACATTTTGGACAAGACTGTCTTACAAATGAGACAGAATCAGAAAACAAGTCTGCCACAGAAATAGCCTAAAAGAGTTACCAAAAATACGCCAAAAACTTTCATTGCAAAAAATTGGAAAAATGGGCCAACCAACAGTGTGCCAAGTATTTTCTGGGTGTAATCACCCAGGACTATATAGATAAAGAATGCTCTATAGACTGGCTAAAAAGAGGATCTCTCCACTATAATCTGGAGTGAATTATAATGGCTGCCCAAGATCAAGGCTTAGTGACTAATGCTTTTAAAAAGATGACTAGTCTCAGCAATGATAACAAGTACAGGTTCTGCCACAGAGTATGAGCCACCTGACATCCAGCTGTAAGGTTCTGCTGGGGGGGGGGGAGGCTACTATACAATGCGACACAATGGAGGGTGTAAATATCGAATGTAGCATCATGTAGTTTTGGGAACATATGGAGTACTGCTGCCACATCTGGGCAGGAGCTGATGGAAAGGACTTAACAGAGTTCAAAATAGACTTCGTAGCCTTGTAGGGGATGTCTTTTTCTCTTCCTTGCAACCTCTTTCTCACAGAAGAGATGTTGTGAGTTTGTCTCTGCTTTATCGTTATTTTCATAGTAAGTGCTCATCTGAGCTCCAATCTATGGTCCCCCCTCAACAAACAAGAAACACTCGTCTAGCTGTAAACACTATCAATAATTCCCCCCACTCTGTATCTGTACCTAAACCTAAATGTAGATTCCATGAACAAAGCTTCTTTCTTAGAACTGCACGCCTGTGAAACTGTCTTCCGTTTTCCTGCTTTCCAGCTGACTACAATATGGTTGTCTTCAAGTCCAATGTAAATAAGTTCTTGATGAGCTGTTCCATATAAGTTAACAAATTTACCGAATTTCCATTACTAGCGATTACTATGTTGTCCAATTAACTACTGTACACTCATTAACCCTTATCCTCGAGTGGCCTCTGGGCTTTAATAAGTGGTGATGCCTATGTAAGAAAAAAAATATATATACCAAGACGAACAGTTGGAAATAATTCATACACTATCCAGAATGACTATACAATTGCTACAGCTATATACCAAGAAAACGGAGCTATAAAACCTGACATAATGATATGGGACAAGAAGGAAAAAGAAGCAACCTTAGTAGAAATTTGTGTCTCAAATGATACTGGGTAAAACAGAACTGAGAAGGGAAAAGATAACGAAATACCAAAGTCTTATGTATGACATGAAAAGAAACTGGAATCTTAGGAAGATCTCTATCATTCTAGTAATCATAGGAGCAACTGAACTCAAATGATGGTACCTACTTAATTATCATGTTGCCATTATGTAACTGAGGGAAGTCAACATGTTGGGACAATCTCTTAAGGTTCTGCATTCGTGATCTGTGGCTGCTGCAGCCATGATCCTTTCCAATGCAATAGCCTTCAATTTAGAATGATTTTCATACATCGATGTGAAGGTGATTTTGACTGCAGTGTCAATCATTTGGTCATGGGTTTTTGGTGAGATATCTGTTGGGCATTGGAATGCACAATCAGGGACTAAATTAAGTTTTCCAGGGCGATGTTTTATCCGGAATCTGTACAACAGTGTTCTTTTTTTTAATTTAACATGCGGGTGCTTTTAATATTTTCGAGGGCCTGGTTTGAAAATATTTTTATTAGTCTTAGGTGATCCACTGTTACCATCAAATCTGGGCATCTGAGTATGAACATCCAGCAGGGTTCCAGCCTGTTGATCAGTTTGCCCTTACACTGGTGTATATTGCGATTTTGTGTGGTTTGTAAAACTGGATCCAGCCAGAATGAGCTTCCAGTAATCATTTCCACAACTTATATTCAATTCACCCTCACATCTGCAGTGTTTCTGAAATAGCAAGATGATATTTTCCTATTTTGCTATAATTTCTCACCAGTTCTGTCATTTTGAACCTTTCTTAATCTTCTTCATTATTACTCGCTTTGATTCTTGGAATAGGTTGTCAAGTGTTTCATCACAATAGAAATTTCTGTTCTTTGTCTTCAATAGTTCTCAGAAGGAGGCCATAACTTTTGCTTCACGAATCCAAACCAGGACCTAACCTGGTTCACAAATCCAAACCAGGACCTAACCTGCATTATATTCGTGGGGGGCAGAGAAGTGAAGGATGGCTTCTGTCATTCTTTCTGTGGATTTAACACAATTTGTGATAATCAGAAATCCTATAAACTCCACCTCCATTTCGGCAAAATGGAATTTGTCTGGATTAAATAAAATCCCCTTGTTTGTAGTCAATCATGTGCTAGAGTAAACACTCTATTGAGGTGTCCTATAGGAAGCTGTCATCTATGTATCGGATTTTACAAGCCATATCTACAATGATATTATCTATTTAATGATTGTATCCTACTTCTGATCCATGAAATCCTTGAGGGGTCTTACAATACCTATATTAGCACCACTCGGTAATGAACAAACTAGTATTTTATGACGCTGGGAATCATGGTAGACTGTGGTGTCTGTTCCATGCATGTAGTACCGTTTTTCTAGTGTGTGCTGAATCATCAAAATGGGGATGAAGTGGGATGTGTTTCTCTCATAGTGGATCATTCAATTTCACTGTGTGCCTTGGAGACCCATCATTTTTTGGCATGACTACCTTCCTTACAAAAGTTGCATCAACGCCTTCTTTTGTGGAACAAATCCCTTTCTTGAGTGTAAGATCATGTGTGACAAAAATTGCATTCTTTATAAAAATTAGTGCTGATCAATCTAGTAGTTTGATTTAAGTGAAATGATAAAATAAGCCTCAAAAGTGATCGCATCTATTTGTTAGTATACAACAGCATCAATCTACAATAGCTTTCTGAATCCCTCTGAAACAAGAGAAGTATTGTCAGCAAATCAACTAGATGCACCAAAACTGCATATTTCACCAGTATGTACAGAAAATGTGCAGTTCTACTGCATAACAATACATAATCATGCGTCTACATATCGGATTGCAGAAGCTTATCAAATTGAGAATTTGTCGAGTCATAGGCATTGGAATTTTATCTAACTGGAATGCATAAATGTATTTCTGTGTTGTGAAAATGTGTTGATTTAGTTTTATTGCATGTAATCAAGTTATATTAAGTTGATTTATAAGTATTTAAAGTTAGAGGCAAAACACTGATATTATTTTTTACTAACCTAATCTGTTTTATTTTAAAATGAATACCTACAAATGCATATTATGAATCAAAGTATTTACAATAACTTTTCAATGTCAGACATTCAAACATGATGACAGTCTGTAAATAAAAGAAAAATCACTCAGACAATAATGGAAACTTACAAGCTGATTGGAAGCAACCAATGATGGACACAGTTATCTGCATATGGCAATTAGGCTTCACTCCAACAAAGTGAATTTTCACTGTATCAGTGGTTGTACCAAATGGAATCTGGACAATGTCATTTGGTCCATTGTTCTGATTTTAGAGACAAAATGATGATATATAAATTATATATTTTATATACATATACATAAAATATTTATTTAGACAAACTGTGTTGAAAGAAACCAAAAATAATTGAAAGCTAAGGCATTCAAAAATGAACACATTCTGAATTTAGTTTCCGTTATTCTTTAGTTCACAGCTGGTTATTTGGAATAAGGGAATATGGTCATCACTATCCTCATGTTGGATATCGAATCTAAGGGTATGGGATATAAAATCTAGCCAAAATAAATAACACCTGGCTGATTTATGCAGACACCCACCTGGCTGGAAGTATAAACATCTGGTGATTTGATGCAGAGACACCTGCAAAGGCACAGCAAACAAAACTACATCTATTTGCTAAATAAACAATGATGGCTGGAAACCATGTTCTTTAGGGGATGTGACTACATTAAATACATAGGCGAAAATCTCAGAATGGACGTTGCAGTTGTAGATGTGTGAATGTCCAAAAATGTTAGATTTACCAGCCTAGATAGAGATCAGGATAAAGTAGCAAATTGAAGCAATCAATTTCTCCTAATTCTGTGTACTGCCCATCTCTTTTTACTCCCACTGACTGTACTTATTTATTGCAACTGTACAAATAAAATATATCATAATATATATCATTCCTTTAAACACAGCTTCAATATACATCACTGACATAACTTTCATGGAATTATTAAGAAAAGTGACATATTTACACTTTTCTTTTTCTATTTAAACTAAGTTCATCATGTGTCCTACTGCAAGTCTTTATATGGATATGTAAACATGTGATGTGCAGTATATTTTAGTAGTGCATATAAATAGCAGACAATGCAGGTGATAGATGCTTTGCCAAAAGAAGACTGGGAAAGTAGAGAACTGGAAATATTCTTGGCTGGAGTCCAAGCACCCAAGAAATATTTTCTTTGCTTTAAAAAGGAAGTATCTCATTGAATAAAAAAATCATGCTGGGACCGACCTGCTTGGGAAAATTAAGTTCATTAGATGGGCTCCAGATAAGCCCCTTTAAATGGAGACTCTTTGGTGGCTATCATCAATCATATCTTGGCAGTCAATTTCTAAGTTGTTGAATGATGACCATTTACAAATCAGTCAGAGGTGAAAAGATTCCAAGAGATGAAAGGAATGGCAGTCAGAGCAGGCTTTCTGGAGAAGGAGAGGAAGGAGTTGGATTTATATATTTCAGGCAGGGAGTTATTTCCTGGGCAGTTGGGCCAGTATGCCTCTCAAGGCAAGTTGGGTTATTGAAGCGCTTGGTAGAAATACTGTGTTAATATATTTCTATTTGGTTAGGCAAAACTTTCACTTTACAAGATGTTAAACTTAGGAAAACAAGTACCAAAAATAAACATTGGTTATTTGTCCCATAAGTTGGACTTGTAATTTTTGTTTGCAGGAAGAATTCCTTTGTTGCAGTGCTAACTAGATTGAACAACAATGTTGGACCAACGCAATGAGTGGGATGCACATGGCCTGTGCAGTGAACATATAAGTACATGTTCATAAATATTTATGTCTCTCAGTTTCTCTTATTTCTAATGAACCGAATCCAAATAAAAATAAATAACAGCATTATTTGCTTTTGGGGTTTATATTACTTTTTTAATCTCTTTACAGCAATGAGTATCGAATAGCAATTTCCCACCACCCCCATAGTGATGATGTATCCTGAAAAAGACGTTTGTTCACTTTGATTCTGTACAGAGAAAAGCAAGTAGAATTTGGCTTGCATCTCTGTCATTTTATTTATTTCTATTTTTAAATTCTGAATATAATTTTAAAAGTATAGAAAGTAAAATTTTATTCAATTGATTTATTATTTAAATTTTTTAAACATAACAAAATTTATAAAAACGACATGTAAATCCACAACACTTTTAAGAGACATGTTACTCTCTGTTGATGACAAATAGGTTGCTCTTCATTTAATTATGTTCTTGTATCTTAATCTTGAATCGAAGCAACAAATAATAAGATATTAAAATGTTTTTAATGGATAACATATGTTTTTCTTACCCTCAATTGCATATTTCCACTACCAGGAAGAAAAACATCATATTTTCCAACGCCTTTAGATTTTAGTAATTGTATGGTGGCTCCATAAATTAGGGCCTCGCCCACAAAGATGCTGACTGTCTTTTTCTTATCTCCAGCTTCAGGTGTCCATCCTTTTCCACCTGGTCGGATAGCAGCTTTCTCTTCTTCATTACTGGACACATCAATATCCCAGTTTCTTATCAAAGAAGAATCAGCCATGCCATTTTGCTTAACACACCAAGAAGCTGCAAAATCAAATTACATTCAAATGAAATTAAAGGATTATTCTTATCACTTAAAGAGTTAGTGAATTTAAAAATTGTACCATTTTCTTTTACACACCAAGAGAGTGAAACAAGAAAAGTCTATGAAACTTGGGAACTTGTATTTCTGCTTGTTTTCTTAGAAAATAATATTTAAAAATACTATTTAGTTTTGGATTGCATAGTATTTTCAATATTTGTGTGAATAACTATGTTTTTCATGATAGCTTAACAATGTGCTAGACTTGAGGCTTGTATGAATAGCTATTATCAAGAATGGCTGTCACCTAGATCAGAAGTTTAATATAAGATGGAAGTGGAATAATGTATGTTTTTTACGTATAAGGATATGTATGAGTTAATGCCTTCTTATATAAAGAGTCAGCTTATGTTCGGCAGAGTAGAAGCAGTTGTTAACCAAGTTAATTCAAGGATAAGGGTTAATGAGTGTAGAGTAGTCCATGGGACAATATCATAGTAATCATCAGTAGTGGAAATTTGGTGAATTGGATGACTTGAGGGGATGGCTCATCAAGAACTTGTTTATGTTGGACTTGAAGACAACCATATTGTAATCAGCTGGAAAGCAGGGAAATGGAAGTAAGTTCTACAGGTGTACAGTTCTAAGAAAGAAGCTTTGTTCATGGAATTTATGTTTAGGTTTAAGCACAGACAAAGAGTGGGGGGAAATTATTGATAATGATTTTAGAGAGGCGAGTGTTTTTCCATGAAAGTTTGGCAAGAGGAGTGCTATAGATTGGAGCTCAGACGAGCTCTTGCAATGAAAATAACAATAAAGCAGAGACAGGCTTGCAACATCTCTTCTGTTCAAAAGAGGTTGCAGGGAAGAGAAAAGGGTATCCTCCACTGAGCTACAAAGTCTATTTTGAACTCTGTCAAGGCAGAATAAGTTTTTTCTAGAAACTCCTGCCTAAATGTGGCCACAGTACTCCATACTTGGATTGACTTTGCTCTTATACAGGTAGGCATCAGCAGTGAGATATCTACTGGAGCAGTAGAATGATCCCACCATTTTTCCAGTAACCTTAGCAACAGATCTGATGTATGTGTTCAATTTCAGATCAGGAGTAAAAGTCAGACCCAGAAGCTTGTCAAAACATGGAGCCTCCCCAAGATGAGAGCCATTCATTTCAATTGATGTCAGACGGGGATCAGAGCATTGATGATGTAAAGATAGAAGTTTGGTTTTAGATGCATTAAAATTAACCAGCCGCCTTTTTCCCCATTGTACCATGTGATCATCTGAAGAGAGAGAATCAGGGAGAACTTGGACGTTTACCACCTTTGAAGTGTTGCCATAGATAGTAGTGTCGTCAGCATAAATATCTATGAATGATCTTAGGATGTGATCTGGGAAATCATTGATGTAGGAAGAGAGTTGAGCCCAGGATGGACCCTTGAAGGACTCCAGCATTAATACTGTAAGCTTCTGATTTCTGCCCATCAACCACTACTCTTATGAACCTATCAGAGAGAAATGATTTAATAATTGAGAAGACAGTTCCAGCTATACAGTGGCTGAAGATCTTGTGAAGTAGACCTTTATGCCATACCCTATCAAAGGCCTTTGATATGTCGAGAGAAATTGCCCTAAAAAGAAAGCCTCCGTTGAGAGATTCGCTCATCCTATGAGATATAACCATTGAAAAATCTTACAGATATTTAGAAGTTTGTGAAAACTATAGACAAAATAGCAACTCAGAATTCCCAGGATGAGGACCATTGTTATCTATTGTTGATTGTTTTACTGACCTGAACTGTGACATTGTTTGAAATATATTTTTTTGAAAAATCAAAAGAACGATTGTGTCATTATTTTACATTTACAGTAGAACCCCGTGATACGATACATATAAAAAATTAGTAACAAAATACAGTACAGTATATAATAAACATGCCTATAATCAAATAACATTATAAATAACACAGTAAGGCAGGGCAAATAACGTAATCAGGGGCCAGAAAAACATTGTATTCCACATCGTAATCTGAAAAAAAACGTTTCCTAGGGCCACTGTATCCCGGGGTTCTACTGTATTGATGTTAACAGCGAGCGTCGCTTCTGTTTTGTTTTGCTTCTTTCTCTGCCTTCTTGACAAGAATAACAACACATCCACCGACTGTGCAAAAGGGTATTTTATGAACAATGACAGATCTACCTGTTCAGTGAGGACCTACCATGATTAACAACATATCAACACATTTGACGAGGACTAATGATGACTAATGACATCTCAACTCATTGGGCAAGAATCTTTGATGAACAACGACATGTAAAACGATATGTATAACAATTTTATCACATTTACACATCATAGATTCCAAAACACTAGAACCTTACTGGGTTGATTCTATGAATAGCGGTAACTTCCCCTGATGAAGGCCCCGTTACATTATAGACCGGTAGTTTCGATGTAAAACTTTGTGGCATTTGCATAAAATGGAGGGTGGGTCCTCATTCTGGATAGTTGTTTATATTATCTTTCTATTTGTATCAATTGCTGTATGATTTTGTGTCCATACTGATTTTATATACTTTAGAACTTTTAGATGAAAATTTATTAATATTATTTAAACTACTATTCGAATCTTGATTAGTATTTTTGTAACATTTTGGTACATTTAATACAACACAATCACATTGACACACCGGTTCTTGCCAGATCACTGAAGTTAAGCAACGTTGAGCCTGGCCAGTACCAGATGGGTGAGCATTTGGGAAGGTGAAGTGCTGTATGTACCGCGAGGTAAAATACCAGGTTGAGAAACCAGGTCTATCCTTCTCTCGAGGGTAGATGGGACTCTCTTAAACCATGGTAGGCACCCCGTTTAGTGATGGCATCAAGATAAGAAAAATACCCTTGATAGCCTTAGTGAAGCATCAAGTATTCAGCAACTGACCAGATTTGAATTACACTACAAACTCGTGTAGTGAGTTCAATCTCGGCTACAGTCAAGCTGAAGAATGGAGGGAACATTTTGGCTGATATAACCTCTAGCTTTCTTCATGTACATATTTTTTTCACTTAGTTATAATCAGGAACCATTAATTTGAACTGATTATATCTACCAGGAAGTGGCTCAATGAATAGCGTGCAGAACTTCAGCCACTGACAATGGGCCTTAATAGAATACATCTTTATGAAACTTAACAAGGTTGTATAGGTGTGGTAGCTTGCTGTAATGCTGAACTGGTTGTCTGTATTTTGCAACTGGCTCTTTTATTGACATAAGCAGAAAGTATTTACTTACCAGTTTCTGTTGATGGTTTTGGTGTTGTTGTTGGTGTTGCTGAAAGATGAAAATAGATTTTTATATATATATTTTCAGAAAATATATAAATAAATTTTATGTTACATTATTTTGGGAAGGGAATACATGACATGATAGCAATAAATTCAGGATTTTCGTGATGTTAGCTCAGGCTCAACCAGCAGCAGATATAAACAGCCAAAATATGCCGAGTGTCAATTAAATTTAAGAATGCTAGGAAGAAAAATAACAACATTCATCAGATAAAACAATGAAAAAAAAAACAATAAAATTAAATATAACAACAGCGTCAGTTTTATGAATTAATATTTTTTTTTAGTTTTTGTAAATTCTCTAAAAAATGTTTCTATTTATTTAAATAAAAACATTTTAAGAGTTTTTACAAAATAAAAAAAATCAAATTTTTAATCTTTATTGTTAGGAAAACTTTTGAATTTCATTTTGTTTATGATTTTTTTAAAGAAAATTGTAAAAATTTTTACGAAAACTGTTGACATTTTTTTGTCTTGAATTGTATGTTGTTTTTTTATTCAAGAAAAGTTGTAAGAATTTTTTGTTTGTTTCTTTTCTTTTTTGTGTAAAAATGTTTTTAGGTTATTTTTGTGTATGGGGGGACTGTTGGATGACAGATTTATGGTTCAACTGATTAAATTTATGCATGATTAAAAATTTTTCTTCAAATTTATTAAAAGTCATTGCTTCGATGTTGATTCACTAAGCACATTTGTTATTGCTTTTCATTGACTTATCAACTTGATCAAGCTCTGCATATTCCGACGTTTATGTCTGCTACATGAGCCAACATTTACAGAAATCTGGTGCGCTAAATACAGAAGTATTCATAATTTATTAAACTTCTGGTAACCAGTTCAACTAAAAACAATTTCACTTTTTGATGTTCAATTCCAGAATAGGTCATAAGTTGTAAACAAAATGGTACAAAAATAACCTTTCATATACAAGTTCTTTTTGAGAGTTATGCATGTTGTTCGTATCTTTTTTTTTTTTGCCTCTTGTTAGTAGCTTGAAGTTGTGGGTATATGCTTTCAAATATGGATTTTCTGTCTTTCTGTCTTTCTTTTTTTATTTCTTTATTTCTTTATTTTCAAACGCTCTTCATCAATTATCCCAACATCTTCAGTCCTTAAAAATTATAAAAATTGAAACTATAAAAAAATATTGAAAGCTTATAAAATGTATATTTTAGTATTGAATTATTCAAATTTAATTATCAAACATCTTACTTGTAGGTGCTGGAGTGGTGGCTGAAAATATAAAGGAAATAGAAAATTTTTCATTACAAAAATTATACATAAACATTAAAACATTTATAACATTATAATGGATGATTTGAAAATTAATTAATATAAAATAACATCTGATAAAAAATGTTAATCGTAAATTTATGGTAATTGAAATAATTTATTGAAAATTACACAGAGTATTTAATTATATCAGATGCAATGTCTAAATATCTTCTAAAATTATTTTAAATGTTAGAAATTATTTAAAATCGTTCAAAAAATATATTTATTCAAAAATTATTCAGCTAAAATCAACTATAATAATAAATGGAGTAAGATTTTGTTATTTCCAACCATTTTAATAATTAGAAAATATTGATAAAAATTACTTACATGCTGGTTGGAAACATCCAATAATAGATACAGTGACTTTCACTTTACAAGTTGGCATCTGTGATCTAAAGCGGATCTGAACTGTATCTGCTGTTACACCAAATGGAATTATAACAATGTCATGAGGTCCATTGTTCTAAATACAAAAAACAAAAGTATACAGGGCCAGACCGAGACTACTCACAAAACAGTGATTCACAGATTTTGGTGTCCTATTGTTTTTGTAGATGTATATATTAGTGTTGGGACGATTAATTGGAGGCAGGATCAGGAATCAGAAAAATTGGAACTTTTCGGGGTATCGGAATTCGTATCAAAATCAGAAAAATTTTAGTCTAATTTCTGATTCCAAAACTATTCCTTAAAAAAACACGTTGAACTCAATTTTACATTGTTGGCACTAAAGATAAAATGATGAATATTTATTATTATTATTAAGCTACCAGTAAAATTAAAATCTATACATCATAATAACATTAAAAAAAAAATGTAAATTTATTTTACTTGTGCCAAAAAAGAGAAAAGAAAATAAATAAACTTTGGGATCCATCAGCATAGAAAAACCTGACAAAAAAACCTCAATGAATTAGTGGACTTCACGATTTTTCACACTTTTATGCTAACCTCATATTGGCATCAGCGTTTCTTTTGATTTCAGCATCTCCAGTCCATTTAGTAGTGTTTACTGGTCGTAAAAGCAAGTTTTCAATATATGGATAAAAGGCCATAAACTCAAAGCAATAAACGATTCATGGTTATTAATATAATTGATGCAATTTTATCAGTGAAGTTTATATACTTTTTCACTCATAAGATGCAAATACACGGATGAAGACTGAAAATTTGTCTGCCAACAAAAATGTAACTGCATATTGAAGTTAAGTAGATTATTTTACTATATAAAACATTATTATTGTTGTAGCAGTAGTATGTGAAAGTCTTTAACAAATCCCACTAAACAAAAGTGAAATTCTAGTTTTTTTTTCGGGCGATTATGTATGAATGAACACCCTGAAAAATTTGTTGGGAAGAACAATATGAATTCTTTTAGAATTTAGAGTTTCACATATAAATTTAATGTAAATGGAGATCCGAATTTCTGAGTTATTCTAGTGTTTTAGGATAGTTTATAAAATAAATTTGTTCAGAAAAATTCTTGGCATTTTTTGGGGAGGAATATTAACTTTTTTAAATGATTCAGTGTGATTTTATGATCATTCCATGCTTGCTCATGCTCAACAATGGACATTAGAAAGCAGCTACTAGCTATGCACATTGAGATACTGACAAGCGGCGACCACTCACCATCAAAATCCAAATCTTGTCTTCCTGCCCTCGATGTATCTGTTCCAATTAATGTTCCCTGTGAATGTTCAGCAGAGAAGTTCGGAAGAAGTACTTTCAGATAATGTATCTTTAGCCATAGCTATTGCTGGTTGAGAAGGTTTCTTGTAATTATTAAAGGAAACGAGCTTTGTCTTGGCAGCTTTGAATGTTACCATCCATTTTTGTCCCTATTCCACTACAAACTGGAGGATGTGTTCATTCGTTTTCCCCTCATGTCTGTTATAGAGTATAGTGTCATCAGAAAAGATACCCATCTCAGAAACAATTTTATTAGGGAGGTTATGTATGAATATCAGGAATAATAAAGGTCCAAGTATCAACCTCTGAGGTACACCCGTATTTATATCATATTGTTTTGATGTACAATCATTAAGGACCTGGATTCTTCTCTTATTTAAGAAGGATTTAATTATGTTAAGTATTCATCCAGTAATACCATATGATCTGATTTTCACAAGAAAACCATCATACCATACCCTATCAAAAGCCTTAGATATATATAGGGCTGTTCTACCTATCCTTGTTCTATCTAGTATATATGTTCAGAGATTACAGTTATGATATCTGCAGTAGAACGGGTTTGCCTAAATTCATTTATTGGTCGGACAGAAGTTTAGCAACTATAAGATAGTAGACTAGAGCCTGATTAATTATGGACTCAAATATGTTGGCGAAAAGAGGTAGGAGGCTAATGGGGCGATAATTTAATGGGTCAGTCCTTTTGCCAGAATTTTTGTAAACTGGTACCACAGAAACAGTTTTCTAGCAGCCAGGAAAGCAAGATTCATTAAGGCATTTGTTGAAAAATTTGAAGAGGACTGGAACAACCTCAGTGGAGCATTTTTTTTAATAGTATAGTCGGGATGAGATCAGGTCCACATGCTTTTGAGGTGTCTAGGTTTTCTATGATATCATGCACTTGAGAAGGGGTGATGTTTTTGCTCCAGAAAATTCATAAAAACCAAAACAGTAAATTCATTATGTTTAATATTGACTCATATTATCCTTCCATAATTCCTGAACTGTTCGAGAAAGCACTAAAATTGGCAGAAAGTGAAACAGATGTAACTAAATTAGAAATAGAGATTATAAAAGAGACCAATCAGAGGTACGTAACCTCTAATTGCTAAAATCAACCAATACCAGAAGACTACTTTTCTATTCAATTCACCCAATCTTGATTTCTTTAATTTCTTCCACTCATGTCTTGCTTTTTTCTCTTCATTCCTTTTTATTTACTTCCTTCTTTCAACTTTAGCAGTCAGCATGCTTGTGTAAACACTAATCAAAGACAAAACAAAAAAGAAGTTGTCTCATATTGCCAATCTTTAGATTTTTCTTTCCTTTCTTGCTCATTTCTGTTGCATAATTTGATGAGTACAAACTAGCGTTCATTTTATATTCATTTAAATCAAAAGTGATTTCAGCAAATTGATTGCTGTCATCTGGTGTTTTTAATACAAATTGACAGTATAATGTATAACAGAGATTTATTTCTAGTACAAACTCCAGGACTATGTAATATTAAAAATAAATGAATGAAAAAATGAATAAATAAGACATTAATGGAAGATTGATCCTCAATAAAGTAATAAGTTTCCTTCATTCAGACCACATTTTTCAATTTCAAATCGTGCACAGGTAATTCGTTTGTGTTGTAGTATGTCACATATATAATATAGAGGAGTGTTCTTTGACATACTCATCCCCAACTAATATTGAACTAATCTAAATATGTGTATAAGCAGGTAAATAAGGCTAATATCAGCTAGCCTCTGCAAAACAAGAGTAGCTAACTATCTAAGACTAAACCATTTTCCACCAGTCACTCTGACATTTAAAATTTTAAGGACTACGTTTGAGATTACATATACAAACTATGGAATGGTAAACTAAGTTCAAATCAATCTGAAGCTATTACATTCTACTCTGCAGATATTTAAAAAAAAAAAAGATATGAACCTCTAACTTCTTCCCATCTATGAGTAAAACAACAGTATGTTCAATGAATTATTTACTGTAAAATTATGTTTTGGTATTAATTAACCCAAATGAATAAACTGCAAAAAAGGACAAACTAAACCACTTGTATAAAGTAATCACATATTTATTTGGAATTTTATTTGAAATTATTATTCAAATGTTAATTTAAATTAGTTTTTATTTCAATTGTTTTGTATTTCTAGTTATTCAAGGATATCTTTACACAATTAAAAAGATGTTCAAGTAGACAGAAAATATTTTGTACTACGTTTACCTATTCTAATGCTTTTAGCTTTCTTTTCTTTTTTCTTTTTAAATTGCATAAATGCTTTAAAGTTTTTTTGATAACTCTTACAATTATAAATAACTAGCAAAGCTAACTGCACTTCGCATGGGACTTTGCTGTATGCTAGGCTACTCGCAAAGTGGGTATCTGAGCGTACAGCAAAGTCCCGACCTTAACCTTTGACCTTGATCTTGAAAAATGGTGTGCACAATTCCTAGGCCAGAGACCATCATCATGTCAGGTTTTTTTGTGATTGGTGCAGTGGTGTGGGCTGTAGGAGAGTATATATACATAACCTATGACCTTGACCCTTACCTTGGAAAATGGTGTGCATCATACTTAGATGCGGGACAATCATTATGTCAGGTTTGGTCATGACTGGTCCAGTAATGTGGGCTGTAGGCACACACACACATGAACGCTGCTTCTTTATATATAGAGATGAGAAGCAGGTGATAGAAAGAGAGAGAGTGCTGATTACCTGATAGGTGCAAGAAGGTAATCAGGTGATTAGCCACAAACTTATTTTCTGGTGTGTGAGAAAAGAAGAAAAGAATGAATATTAATATTAAGTGGTTATTTGTTTTCTCTCTCTCTCTCTTTGTTAAGTAGTTTATCTGTTTATCTTCATCACGTTAAATTATATTTCTGAATAGAATTGTAAAAATGTTTCTTGTAGTATTGTAGCAGTTTACAAACTATTTACTATAAGCAGATCAATGCCCAGTGCCAAAGTGATTCGGCCACACTGACCAATCGATTGGCAGGGCACATTGATTTGAGCTGTCCCCTTAAGGACTATTTTTAGCTCTTTGGGATCTCAGCTGCGATCGCCAGAGAGATGCCAGCAAGCGACCTATACAGACCTCTCTCACTCACCGCTCCCACTGCTACTTGTTGACGACTGCAGACGACACCTTTAAACAGACATTTACACTTTCTTTCTTTCTCTCCAGTTTGAGATACAATCTCGCCTTTTTAAAAAAAAAAAACTTTATTATTGTTTTGTTAAAAGCAATGTCGTTTGAACTTATGTTTATTTAAGTAATTATTAGGAGAGAAATGCACAACATTTTCCCTCCTATAGTATTCATGCTTTTGAATTTTTGGTGCTTCTTCATTATTAGAGTAAAATTTGAAAATCGAAATATTAAATTTCAATTAAAAACCAATGATATCTACTTAATTATCATATTGCAATTATGAACATATCCAAAAATTATGGAAAACGATAAGGTAGAAAAGACAATTAGCAAAAATTAAGTTTTGCTAAGATTTTCATAGTTTTCAAAGACAATTAGCAAAAATTAAGTTTTGCTAAGATTTTCATAGTTTTCAAAGACAATTAGCAAAAATTAAGTTTTGCTAAGATTTTCATAGTTTTCAGAAAAAATTACCGTTACAATTAGTTTCTCCAGTTTTTAAACACAGCTCAATTTTCATTAATTGTATCTGAAAACTGTTTTCATTAATAATTAATTCCTACTTTATCGTTTTTCATACTTTTTGGATATGTCCATTATTGTGACAGGACAAATAGATACCATTGGTTTTATTTGAAATTCAATATTTCGAATTTTGAATTTTGCTCTAACGAAGAGACGCCAAATTTTTTATTTCAATAAATAATTAATAGTAAATAAAAACAAATAAGATGTAAAGCACACACGGAGACAAACCAGAAGTGGTTACACAATATCAAGAATATAGAGATTGATGAATTACCTTAAACTTTTGAACATTTCCTTGTCCACCTCCACTGAGGAAGACATCAAATTTTCCAACACATTTAGAATTTGGCAGATTCAGGTGGGCCCCATAAATGAGAGCATCACCTACAAAGATGCTGACTGTTTTTTTCTTATCTCCAGATTCAGGTGTCCATCCTTGTCCACCTGGTCGGATAGCAGCTTTCTTTTCTTCATTACTGGACACATCAATATCCCAGTTTCTCACCAAGGAAGAATCAGCCATACCATCTTGTTTAACACACCAAGAAGCTGTCAACAAAAAAGAAATGTTTTTCTTAAATTTAATTTAATGGCACCTTCTTTTGTTTTATTTTGCAATAACTTGTTCAGTTATTTTAAAAGGGAAATAAAAAATTGAGACTTTTTAGATTGACAATACACTTAGCAGTTTCGGTTAAAGGTTTTTGAGTTGGTGTTGCTAGAACGTGTAAGCTGTTTATAATATATTTTATGCATAAAAAACATCCTCCAGCATGCTGATAGCGGTGGTGGTGGTGATGGTGGAATTACTTAATGTAAGAAATAAATATTTTTATATAAAAGAGAATTCAAGCATTATCTCACTATGAGGTAGTCAGCGTTTAACTTCGTCATAAAGTATACTGATGAAGAGAGAAAGACTTGAAACAATAAATTATATAGAAATTTCAAAATGACAAAAAAAAAAAAAACAAGTCAAGACGAATACTTTTTTTAAAAACATTATGAAGCACAACTCTTGTTGGGAATATTGATTTGATTCAATTCAATTTATTTGGCAAGAAATATAACAATCATGCTTCAATTTCCATGTATGAAAAAGGTGGGAGAAATGTACACAGAGGAGGATGCAGTAGCTCAGCCCCTGTCCAAATTCACCTTGAATTATTGTGCTATTGGTGAATTTATTACATCAGTTACTAGTCTATTCCAAGGTCCATGGACCCTGATTGAGAAAGCAGTCCTCCTTTGGCTCAATCGAAATCGGTGGTGAAATAGTTTCGTGTAGTGTCCGCATAGCCTTCTTTCTGGCACAGGTGAACAATAGGTCCTGAGGGATATCATTGAGAGGACTAAGCGAAAATGAGATCATTACATAATTATTGGCACTGAAGGGAAAAAAACTATTTTGGTTAACTTTCATAGAACAGATTCGATAGACCCTGCACTAAAGGAGACCTCTCTGTGTGTGTGTGTGTGTGTGTGTGTGTGTGTGTGTGTGTGTGTGTGTGTGTGTGTTTGTCTGCTAAGAACTTTTGTCATCCGCATCCGACTGGGTCGAAACTGGTACCATCCGAAAGGGCAATGTCGTATTTAACTAAAACTATGATTAAAACGCTTATTTTGAAACATTATAAGCACTCATGGCCGCTTGGGAAAAAGCATTTGCTTATAAGTTTTGGTCTTTTTCCCCTCTTTCGTGTTTTATGTTAAAGCTGCTCATTTTTTGTTTTTAGTCGCACGGACACTCCCTATTTTAATTGAAAGAAAAGTTGTTTTTATTTATTTATTTTATTGGGTGGGGGGGAGTTTTTTTCCAGCACATAGACAAAAAAAAGTGCTCAATATCCAGATAATAGCTTCTTCTCTTTGTATCCCTTCTGCTGAAATATCTGGAAAGGAGGTTGTCACATACTTCTTTTTGGGGTGATTACATTTTTGTGTTATTTATCCATTAAGTAGGATTACTACAGTTTTCATTTTTGAAATGTTGACATATAATAATGAAAAAGTGCTCAGTCTCCTAAGTATAGCAGGTATGTCCAAACGGAACTTCATATGGGCCCGGGCATGCCGGGTATCCATGCTAGTAAAATATAAATTACTAACAGGACCCGGTTCTTGGTGTTGCCTGAGGAGTTATGAAAGAATGTTAAGGGCCGAAAATCGTAAATAATGATTTTGAATTGTTAAGTATCTGTGTATCAGTGGTGCCCACTGGGAATATGGCACAAAATCTGAACAAAGTAGGTAAGAAAAGTTTGGCACTCTAGCATTATTTGACCCAAATCCTCGGGATGTTGCATAAATTATTGTCCGAGCTCGTCGCTAAGCCTAGCAAAGTAACAGATGCAAACAAAAGAAAGGAAGAAACCAAAAAAAACTATAAATACAATAAATTAAAAATAAAATCTACTCTAAACTTACTGAATATATGTATATTTATGTTTTCAGGAAAACTTGCACTTTGTATTGTTTATTTATTTTTATTAATGATTTAAAAAAATTTTTTTTGCAATTTTTGGAATTTTTTATGACAGTATAAACACCGCCAACCTCCCCATGTTAAGAAGAGTTTTCAGAAAAAACACCCCAACATCAAAAACCGTTCTTAATAATGGATAGGTAGGGGTTGTTGAGGGTGTTTACACTACGCTTCATAGTGTTGGAAAATATTGGGAATTTTTTATGAATTTTTTAGTACCCAGCGTAGTATAAACGCCGCAACCTCCCAAGTTATGGAGGACTTTTGGAGTAAACACTGTGAAAGTCGAAACATTGGGAGGTTGGGAGTGTTTATTCCAAAAGAGATTTTTAACATCTGGATGTTGGGAGTGTTTATAGTACAGTGGATACTGTCGTAGAAAATACATAGTTTTTTACTAAGCAAAATTTGGTAAATGTGTAGTTTAGCAGCGTAAATTATATGACAGACAAAAAATTATAAAAATTATTTATTTTTATATAAAACACATTATTAAACCCTAAGACTGAAATAAAACCCGAAAAAAATTTCATTTTTATTATTTTTTCAACATTTTTTATTAGACTAAATGTACGACATTTGAGGCAGTCGTATTGCTTTTAAAATTTGGCCTTTCTAAGGTTTGACAAATTAGCCTTTTTAAGGCCAAATTCGGCCTTTTTTACGCAAGAACGTTTTTTTTTTTGTAAAGAGCATAAAAAAGGCCAAATTTGGCCTTAAAAAGGCCAATTTGTCAAACCTTGGAAAGGCCAAATTATAAAAAAACAATATATGGCGGCCTTGAATGTTGTATATTTAGTCCAAAAAAAAAAATGATATAACAAGAATAAAAAAATTTCTGGTTTTATTTCAGCCTTAGGGTCTAATGATGTGTTTTACATAAAAATAACAAAATTTATTATTTATTTATCTGTCAAATAATTTACGCCGCTAAACTACATATTTACCCCAATTTATTTTTTTTCAATAAAAGATGAATAATTTTGGTACTTATGCACTTATGCGTGTGTGCTTAAATAACAATATTTAGAAAGCCATTATAAACATGATGGTGTTTTGTATATATACTGTACTTTCACCTTACAATTTAATAAAAAAAGTTAATATAAAATTGAATTTATGTTAAGAAGACTATGTTACAAAATAATCATTTTAATAATTTATTCCAAAATGTTGAGTTGTAATGTACAGTGTATATTCAAGAAAATTATAATGTTTTTTTTTTGTTTATTTAAAATAAATTGGCAGTGAATAATTGTGTATCTATTGTAAACAGATTTTGTCATATATATATATATATATATATATATATATATATATATATATATATATATATATATATATATATATATATATATATGAGAAGATGATTCTTATGAGAAGCATAAATCGGTGAAAGTACAGAAATTTTTTGCATCCAGGTAATTTAAAAAATAATGTTCTATCAACATAAGTTATAAAAAGAAACGAAAACCCCTCATCACCCCAAAAATAATGTCATAGTTTTTTTAAAACAATAACAAAATGTGGATTTGCTGTGGCTCATAATGTTTCACTGGAAAACAAGCACCAAACAAAAACAAAGAAGGAGAAAAAAAAATGTATGTTTTTCATAAGAAGGAATTAGTATGGTCAATTTTGTGCTTCCTTAATGCAAATAGCAGAAATTCACGGGAAAAGTCTTAAGTATAAGTGAATAAAGAAAAGAAAACAGTTTAATGCAAGTAGATTAACGTAATCAAAAGGAAAGGTAAATGTGACTCCAGCAAATTGCCAGGCGAATAGACTAACGGGCACAACTTCACAGAGGACAGACGATAAATGAATAGAGAGAGGGGGGGGTGAGTACTGATGGGAATGAATGAAATTGGAAACAGTTTCACATAGCTGTGTCTACAAAGTCGATGAATAAATATAATAGCATATTTAATGGTTTAATATAATATCAGAAAAGACCAAAAATGCAAACTTAATGTAGCTAATAAAAAATAAATTTAGAGCAAAAAGTTTTAAAAGAAACAAATATGTAAAAAATAGCAGTGTGTTTATAAGTGTTGAACCATTTGCTTAATGGTGGAAGGTGTGAATATCAGAATATGAGAATGTCTTCAGAGCAGCCAATCAGCTGTCCCAGATTTCAGTAAAGGAGAAATTATTATCTGTAAATAAGAATATGTAAAGGTTATGATATGTGTATGTGTCCAATAGCCAGTTAAGAGCGGATAAAACCTAGCAGTGTTGAGTGAGAACAATGGGAGTTCAAAATAGTTAGAGAGAAAAATAGGAACTACTTCCTCTAAAGACGATGAGAATGTGATCATGTCGCTCCTCGGAAGAAATGTAAGATTTTATAATAACGCCTAAATGTGTATATCAAGTGGTTCTAAAGTTACATAAGGTAGTGGGTATTAGTGTAGACTTAATAAATTTACATGTGCAATCTGTTGTTGCAAACCTATGGTATTTTGGTCCAGAGGGGGATTTCTGTAATCAAATTATTATATATAAGATGAATCAGCAGATTCAGAAAAATAAATAAAAAATGAAAACGATGGGATTCTTACTCAAGATTTATTTTCAGTAATAGAAAACAATCAAAGGAAAAAGTAATAGCCAACACAAGGAATTATAGGATAGAAGATAAGTATGTAAATATCAAAAATAAAGAAGAAGGTTAATCTAATTTAGTTTTTTTTTTAACAATTGAAAGTACCACTGAAAATCCTTGTAAATTTGTGTCATTTTTATGATTTATATTTTATTCGAACCAGAAAGAAAGTAATATTCAGTGGTTGGGTTAGGTTTCATGCTACCTCTGTGACCTCATTATAAAAAACAGATAAATATGATCCCTTAGGACATTTGGTATATGCATGTATCAAATTTCATATTCCTACTTCTAATAGCCTAAAGGTAGTTAGAAGACAAAACAACCGAATACACACCTCTGATATTAGTACAAATTATCATGATTTAAATTTTTTTATTATTTGTGTATAAATAAGATTATCATGAAAAAAAATTCAGATTAGTTATTATAACCATGTTGCATGATATTCAAAAGATTTATTCTAAAATTATCCTAAAATAGATACTGTATGATCAACAAACAAAAACGTATGAATTAAATATATTAAATGTAATTCGATTCACAAAAATCCAAAAGATGTTTCGTTACGAGCTTACCTGTGATTGTTGTTGGGGGTAGAGTTGTAGCTGAAGATAGAAAGATTGGAATGATCATAAAAATATTTACAAAACAATCATTTTAATTGAAAAATAGAGAAAACGTACTTATTTTAAATGAAAATCAAGTTTTACACACACACACACACACACACACACACACACACACACATATATTTATACATAAAATTTTGCATGTATACTTCCAAACAAGCTCATAACACCCAAGGATAACTGCCTTTACATTATAGCAAGCTAAATTCGCAGTCTATACAAATTAATCTGTTTCTATGCCAAACAGGCAAACTTAGATTGTGTAGATTGTTTTAATCTTTATATAATGTTTATTTATAAAGCTCTACCATGCATTGAGCTCTCTTGGAGAAATATTGATTTTAACTTCTTTTATAAATATATATATATCTATCTATCTTCTATCTTCTTCTATCTATATATATAAAAGGCAAAATGTGTGTGAGCATTTCGTGTATGTCTTCAAAAGGCTTTTCTCGCACACGCTCCTGGGGTCGTTACTATCGCTTAAAACTGTTTATATAGGTCCTATATAATAATATCTAGGAATTAGGAAAGCGCATAGCGCATAGATTTATTCACGTCGATTTTTACAAAATTATTGCTATTTTGGCTTCTCGCGTGTTGATCGCGCTTTTTAGCATAAATAAAGTGAAACTAAACTCAAATGACGTATTCTCGGCATTGCGCCGGGAAAAACGTCCAGAAGCAATCAGCTTTGATCAATCTTGTATATCAGATTCAATCTGGACAATTGGGAGCTGCTTTCCCCTCCCCAACATCTGTTGGGGGAAAAAACAGTCAAATTTGGATAAACAAACCCAAACGCTGCGTGACTTCTATTTGACTTTCTTAATTAGGTCAAATGGGAGCAGCAGAGTTAACTTTTATTGCGCACGCCTGTTTTTATAGTTAAATAAATAAATAAATTCTAACCAACGTTGTCTGTCGCCATGGCTCAATGGTTAACGTAGCACGTTTTTTTTCACACATTAATTTCCAACTCAAGGGTACGGGTTCGATTCTCATACTCACCTACCAAAACATTTTTTTATTATTATTTAACCCCACCCCCCGGAGTTTTGATTTACCTCAAAACACCCGGGCATCGCCGGGTACCCCCCCCCCCGCTAGTATATCTATAAAAGGGAAACTGTCTGTGTGTGTGTCTGTGTTTACATTTCCCTACTAAACTACTCTGTACATTTTTAGTCTACAGATTCGAGACTTGACATAAGGGGTATTGAGATTTGGGGAAATGTTTTTAATCAGTTTTTAGTCAAAAATTTGACTATCAAGGGGTCGAAGTTGAACCTTTTGAAAACTCTACCAAACTCCTCTGCCAATTTTGCGTCTAAACACTTGAAATTTTAGATGTTGGTTACTTGGACATGGATCAAACTTTTTAATTTGATTTGAGGTCAAAACATTAAATGTTAAGGAGTCAAAATAAGGGTCACAGTTTTTAAAAAAATTGACCTCTGCAGTCTCTACCAAATTACTCAACCAACTTTTGGTTTAAACATTTGAAATTTTATATAAAGTGTATTCAGACATAGGGCAAGCTTTTTAATTGGTTTTGGGGCGAAAATTTGGCTGCCAGGGGTCAAAGTTCAAAAGATTTGACCTTTGCAGTCTCTAGCAAACTATTCAGCTAATTTTTTAGTCTAAACATTTGAAATTTTACATAAAGGGTATTCAGACATGCAGCAAGATTTTTAGTCAGTTTTTGAGCAAGAATTTGTCAGCCAAGAGATCAAAGTTGAAAGAGATGTCTTTTGCAGACTCTACCAAACTCCTCTGCCAATTTTGGGTCTAAACATTTTAGTTTTTAGATGTTACCTGGATATGAGTCAAACATTTTAATATATATATGTACATATGCACATAAAGTTATGAACAGCACATAAGGCACGAGCAAAGCCAGGCTGAACTGCTAGTATATCTATAAAAGTGAAATTGTCTGTGTGTACATTGCCCTACCAAATTATTCTGTCAATTTTCAGTCTACAGACTCAAGATTTGACATAAGGGGTATTGAGATTTGGGAAAATCTTTTTAACTGGTTTTTGGTCAGAAATTTGGCTGTCAAGGGGTCAAAGTTCAACCATTTCACTTTTGAAAACTCTACCAAACTCCTCCACCAATTTTAGATCTAAACACTTGAAATTTTAGATGCAGGTTCCTTGGACATGGATCAAACTTTTTAACTTGATTTGAGCCCAAAACAATAAACGTTTAGGAATCAAAATTAGGGGCAAAGTTAAAAAATAATTTGACTTCTCAGATAATTTTTAGTCTAAACATTTGAAATTTTACATAATGTTTATTCAGACATAGGGCAAGCTTTTTAATCAGTTTTTGGCCAAAAATTTGGCTGCCAAGGAGTCAAAGTTCAAAAGATTTGACCTTTGTGATCTCTAGCAAACTATTCAGCTAATTTTGGGTCTAAACATTTGAAATTTTACATACAGGGTATTCAGACATGCACCAAGCTTTTTAATCAGTTTTGGGTTGAAAATTTGGCTGCCAAGAGGTCAGTTGAAAGAGTTGACTTCTGCAGACTCTACCAAACTCCTCTGCAAATTTTGATTCTAAACACTTGAATTTTTAAATGTAGGTTACCTGGACATGAGTCAAACTTTTTAATATATATATATATATATATATATATATATATATATATATATATATATATATATATATACTAGCGAGGGGTACCTGGCGTTGCCCGGGTGTTTGGAGGTGTGTGTGGAAACTCGGGGGGGTGAAAAAAAAAAGTAAGTATGAGGATCGAACCCGAACCGTTGAGGCAAAGTTGTAAATTAAAGTGTGAAAAAAAAAAATGTGCGACATTAACCATTGCTCCACCACGAGATGCTAATAGAAACACGTTTGAATTTATTTAATTACTTGGATTTGGCAGGTGCCTGTTTTAATGAGTTAATGAGGTCCAGTTTCACTGCGGGATAGTATTTCATTTACTGCGGAACGCTTTTTTTTTATTTTTTATTTTCCCAAGATGTTATAGGACTAACACACATGCGGCGAGTGACAAATGTTGAATATTTATCTTCCTGAAATCGAGCAAATTAAATAGACAGGCGAGCTTCGTTGTTAACTGTGAGATATTACGATTTATATGTGATATAAAAAGTTTTAAGAAGTTGTGAACCAACCGACCGCTTCTCTGAAAAAAGCCTTTTGTAGACATAGAGAAAAAGCGAACACACATATATACATACATACATACATTTTCGATTTTATATATATATATATATATATATATATATATATATATATATATATATATATATATATATATGCACATAAAGTTATGAACAGTTCATAGGGCCTGAGCAAAGCTGGGCTGAAGTGCTAGTATATATATATATATATATATATATATATATATATATATATATATATATATATATGTATATATATATATATATATATATATATATATATTACACAATTTGTA
This sequence comes from Euprymna scolopes, assembly GCF_053919585.1. NCBI lineage: Eukaryota > Metazoa > Mollusca > Cephalopoda > Sepiida > Sepiolidae > Euprymna > Euprymna scolopes. The sequence continues at coordinate 43,036,862 of NC_136494.1, forward strand.
ACCCATTGGGTCAATGATGTTGGTATATTTTATATTTTTGCTTTCTCATTCCTTTATTATTCCTTCTTTCTTCTTACTCTCCTTCTCTACTTTTTCCTTTTCCACTTCACTTACTACTATGACTTCTTCTATTCCTCTCTCCATCACTTCTCATCACATTCGTCCTTTATCACCAAACATATTCTACTGCCGTAACTATGCTCTCCCTTTTCTTTTTATTTATATCATTTATTTATTTACATCATTCTCTAATTGGGATTTTATTATGCTTGTATTACTACTAATCCCTCTATTATCGGTTCTCATCTCATTTTGAAAATAACCAAGCAAGATTATCAGTTTTAATATTAAAAAGGAAATAAACTAAGACTTTCTTTCAGTCTTGAGACATAATGGATACCCATGTTAGGGTGGTTGTGCAGGAGAGTCTATACTATAGCAATGTTTGTGTAATCCTGAAATGCATCTCTCATTTAGTCCAGTGACAAGATGTGCAGAATGACTGAAGACAATGCTGGAATAAGCAAAGAAAGACTGCTGTTATTTTGGACTTTTCCTTCTGCCAAACTAGTTGCAGAATCACAGCTTAGAGTCTAGTGCAGCCTACTATTAATATCTAGCAGTGAACAGAGGATATCCTCTCTTCAATTACATATCAATATTCTAAGCCTCTATTGTGCAACTAATCTAGAAGAAGGAAAACCCCAATATATATATATATATATATATATATATATATATATATACTAGGTGTGCCTAGTGCAAGAACCTATGTCATAATGGATAAAATACTAGCTAAGATTAAGTTGTAAATGACACTTCTAGAGGAGGGATGCTACTCTCATGGATTAAATAAAGGGTTACATTCAAAATTTGATGCAGATTTCCAAGTTTGACATTCAGATGCCCGTGTTTAACAAAAGAGAGACCTGGAGAAGGTGGGAGATTACATCAACGAAAACGTTGTAAAAATAAAACTCAAGATTAGTCATTCAAATACAAATTATCAATGTGTATCTGAAAAATTCAAAAATATAATTTTTTTTCATATATTAAAACAATAATTGTCCTAAGTCACTTATGAAAGAGATTTTTTTGTCTATCTTTTGTTATTAAAGCTATTTTTGTCAACTAAATAGGAGAAAGTCTGAATTTATTTTATATTAAAGATATATGATTGTATGAGTTATATTTATAGGAGTCAGTGCTGAATATAGGTGATAAAATTAATGTAATGTCAACAGTGCACAATGATTGGCACTTTCTCTCCTTGTGTTCTTCTAATCAGTTAGTTTTTTTCCTGCATGATTGCTATCTATTTATGTATTAACTCGTCTTTTCATATATAAAATTATCTGGAAGTAAGTCACATAATCTATATATTATGAATACTCTAATAGTTATAAGCTCTCAGAATCTCAGTGCATTCTAATAATAAGGTTTTATTTTGTTTAAATTTATTTAAATTTATTTAATACATGATAGCATTATAAATTTCAACTATGTTGTTTTCATCCTCTATATTAGACTACAGCAGCAGAAAAAAACAAAACTTGAACCTGAAATTGATCTGTCATCACCAGCTCGTTGATGCAGATTACAACAAATAAATGTGTTTCTTGCAGTTGTAAATTAATAGTCAACTCTTGGTATGCAAAACTATTAACTCTGTATTTTTTATATAGCATCTGGTATTAGCAAATAGTCACCCATCTAAGACACTAATATCCTTTAACTTTGTGAATTTGGCAATTTGCTAATATGATTAAAATAGTCATTTAATACACTTATGCTATGATTTTATTAAAGTTTTTATTTTTGTTATATAATGAGGTGGACAGACGATCTAATTGGTCAAGTATGTTAAAAGAGAGCAGGCATTTTGAAATAATTATGAAAATGGTTTTGCTAATATGATTAAAATAGTCATTTAATACACTTATGCTATGATTTTATTAAAGTTTATATTTTTGTTATATAATGAGGTGGACAGACGATCTAATTGGTCAAGTATGTTAAAAGAGAGCAGGCCTTTTGAAATAATTAAGAAAATGGTTTTGATCAGCAGTGGCTGACAGGAATGTTTTTTTTTTACTAATTGGTCAAGTATTTTAAAAGAGAGCAGGCCTTTTGAAATAATTAAGCAAGCAGTGTTGATCAGCAGTGACTGACAGGAATGTTTTTTTTACTAATTGGTCAAGTATTTTAAAAGAGAGCAGGCCTTTTGAAATAATTAAGAAAGCAGTGTTGATCAGCAGTGACTGACAGGAACTTTTTTTTTACTAATTGGTCAAGTATTTTAAAAGAGAGCAGGCCTTTTGAAATAATTAAGCAAGCAGTGTTGATCAGCAGTGGCTGACAGGAATGTTTTTTTTTACTAATTGGTCAAGTATTTTAAAAGAGAGCAGGCCTTTTGAAATAATTAAGCAAGCAGTGTTGATCAGCAGTGGTTGACAGGAATGTTTTTTTTTTATTAATTGGTCAAGTATTTTAAAAGAGAGCAGGCCTTTTGAAATAATTAAGAAAGCGGTGTTGATCAGCAGTGGCTGACAGGAATTTTTTTTTTTACTAATTGGTATGTAAAAAGAGAGCAGGCCTTTTGAAATAATTAAGCAAATGGTTTTGATCAGCAGTGGCTGACAGGAATGTTTTTTTTTTACTAATTTGTCAAGTATTTTAAAAGAGAGCAGGCCTTTTGAAATAATTAAGAAAGCGGTGTTGATCAGCAGTGGCTGACAGGAATTTTTTTTTTTACTAATTGGTCAAATATGTTAAAAGAGAGTAGGGCTTTTGAAATAATTAAGAAAGCGGTGTTGATCAGCAGTGGCTGACAGGAATGTTTTTTTTTTACTAATTTGTCAAGTATTTTAAAAGAGAGCAGGCCTTTTGAAATAATTAAGAAAGCGGTGTTGATCAGCAGTGGCTGACAGGAATGTTTTTTTTTACTAATTGGTCAAGTATTTTAAAAGAGAGCAGGCCTTTTGAAATAATTAAGCTAGCGGTGTTGATCAGCAGTGGCTGACAGGAATGTTTTTTTTTACTAATTGGTCAAGTATTTTAAAAGAGAGCAGGCCTTTTGAAATAATTAAGCAGTGTTGATCAGCAGTGGCTGACAGGAATGTTTTTTTTTACTTGGAAGGTCACCATTTATCAAGGCCCGGAGGTCACTGAAGGATAAAGGTTAAAAGTATTAGGTAGATGATGAGACAAGATCAGACACAGTGGAAGTTGTGTAGAACTAGATTAAAGGAAATGCTAATGAAAAGTATTTAAGAATATATGATACAACAAACTAAGCCAGCTGGACAGATTGGCTTAGAAAATTGAATAAATTAACATTATGACTATTGAATGTGTTTGTCTTCATCCGTTTCACCTAAGTCAGCTTCCAGTTATGAAGAGATAAACTAAGATCGATCAATGTTTATATTGAAATAAATGATTAATACTTGGCACAGTCGTTGTTGGCACTGTAGTTGTTGTTGGTGGTGCGGTGGTGGTGGTGGTAAGCAATGTTGTTGTCTTCACTGTAGTGGTAGTGGTTGGAGTGGGTGTTGTTGTAATTATTGTTGTTGTTGCTGTGGACAGAAAAGAAGATTCAGGATTCCAAAAAAAATCTTTATTTTCTTAGAAGAAAGTTGATTAATATTTGATTAATAATACTGGAAAAAAAGGCAAAAATAAAGATAGACATGTTAACCTCATTTTGAGTTTCTAATTTCAGATAGGATATCTATTTTCATTTATCACCTCTAATTTGTTAGATATACATTAATACAAGTACGTAGTCATATAGATATACATTAATACAAATATATAGTCATATAGATATACATTAATACAAGTATGTAGTCGTATAGATATACATTAATACAAGTACGTAGTCGTATAGATATACATTAATACAAGCATGTTATCATATAGATATACATTAATACAAGTACGTAGTCGTATAGATATACATTAATACAAGTACGTAGTCGTATAGATATACATTAATACAAGTATGTAGTCATATAGATATACATTAATACAAGTACGTAGTCGTATAGATATACATTAATACAAGCATGTTATCATATAGATATACATTAATACAAGTACGTAGTCGTATAGATATACATTAATACAAGTATGTAGTCATATAGATATACATTAATACAAGTATGTAGTCATATAGATATACATTAATACAAGTACGTAGTCGTATAGATATACATTAATACAAGTACGTAGTCGTATAGATATACATTAATACAAGTATGTAGTCATATAGATATACATTAATACAAGTATGTAGTCATATAGATATACATTAATACAAGTACGTAGTCATATATATATACATTAATACAAGTATGTAGTCATATAGATATACATTAATACAAGTACGTAGTCGTATGGATATACATTAATACAAGTACGTAGTCATATAGATATACATTAATACAAGTATGTAGTCATATAAATATACATTAATACAAGTATGTAGTCATATTGATATACAATAATACAAGTATGTAGTCGTATAGATATACATTAATACAAGTACCTAGTCATATAGATATACATTAATACAAGTATGTAGTCATATATATATACATTAATACAAGTATGTAGTCATATAGATATACATTAATACAAGTATGTAGTCATATTGATATACAATAATACAAGTATGTAGTCGTATAGATATACATTAATACAAGTACGTAGTCGTATGGATATACATTAATACAAGTACCTAGTCATATAGATATACATTAATACAAGTATGTAGTCGTATAGATATACATTAATACAAGTATGTAGTCATATAGATATACAATAATACAAGTATGTAGTCGTATAGATATACATTAATACAAGTACGTAGTCGTATGGATATACATTAATACAAGTATGTAGTCGTATAGATATACATTAATACAAGTATGTAGTCATATAAATATACATTAATACAAGTATGTAGTCGTATAGATATACATTAATACAAGTATGTAGTCATATAGATATACATTAATACAAGTATGTAGTCATATAGATATACAATAATACAAGTATGTAGTCGTATAGATATACATTAATACAAGTATGTAGTCATATAGATATACATTAATACAAGTATGTAGTCATATAGATATACATTAATACAAGTACGTAGTCGTATGGATATACATTAATACAAGTATGTAGTCGTATAGATATACATTAATACAAGTATGTAGTCATATAAATATACATTAATACAAGTATGTAGTCATATTGATATACAATAATACAAGTATGTAGTCGTATAGATATACATTAATACAAGTACGTAGTCGTATAGATATACATTAATACAAGTACCTAGTCATATAGATATACATTAATACAAGTATGTAGTCATATAGATATACATTAATACAAGTACGTAGTCGTATGGATATACATTAATACAAGTATGTAGTCATATAGATATACATTAATACAAGTATGTAGTCATATAGATATACATTAATACAAGTATGTAGTCATATTGATATACAATAATACAAGTATGTAGTCGTATAGATATACATTAATACAAGTATGTAGTCATATAGATATACATTAATACAAGTACGTAGTCATACAGATGCATATCTAAAAACTTAGAGGTGATGAATGAAAATAAATATCCTATCTGAAATCAGTACCCAAATTGAGATAACATTACCTAATTTTATTTTTGCCTTATTTTTATGACAATGATAATGTGAATAGTGATATAAACTGCAAGATAAATAATACAACTTCACAATGGATGTTGGAAACCTTCATGTGCTTCCACCTGTGATTATCAGATTTTGTCAAGAAATCAACAACATAAAAAGGATTGCTATGATGTAAAACAAAGCAGTCACATCAGAAATAATTATGACTTGAATACTTGCAAAATACGCAGATTTTTATAAAAACGTTTTGTATTATCAATTGTTTGGGTAATATCATTTATTTACAAAAGCTTTTATCTCAACTTGAAAACTCACAAGAAAAATTTGAAAAATTCAAAACGATTTGACATCAATCTTGAAAATCACAACTTCTCCAAAAGTGTGAATTCATTCTAAGCTTCATTTTGATACCAATCCCATGTTGTGAAGTACTTTATGCGAAACAATAAATTATTAAGAATTTGAATTAGTAATACAAAGATGCAAATCTTCTTAAATTTATGATACATTCTTTTTTGCTACTTATTATGGAAATTGCTTCAAAATGAAAATTTTTTTTATTTCTTCAAGCTGAACGTTAATTAGGAGATTAATAATTTCTGAGTGTCTTATGGAACTTTATAAAACCTGTTACATTTTACTTAGTAACACATCACTCAATAAGTCCCAGATCTGACAGATGACACCATTAATAAAAAAAACTGATATAATTTTTTGTAGAGTATTAACCTTCAAATGGTGTGTGTCAAAATGTAAGAGCAATCGGCTAATTGGTATACAAAATACAATTATTAAAGTGAAGCTTCTGTTTCAAATTTTCAAAACAATGAAAAAATCTGAATTTTGTGTATTGACAAAGCATTTCTGATAGAAACAACTACTGTTCAAGGAAATCAAGAACTTAATAAGTATTATTTAGACTCTGCTGCATCAGAGACAATAGTTAAAAGGTAGTATGCTGACTTCAAAGGCAGTATTATACACACAAATTATGCTGAATGCTCAGATTGCTCAAATTGGGCAGTTGTCCAAGAAAAGGTCAAGATGAACTCTAACACTAAATTTAAGTTGCATGAAATAGCAGAAAAATTAAAGATATCTTAGGCAGTTTATTTATTTTGTATGAATATTTATCAATGAGAAAGACGTGTTCAAAGTGAATGTTGCATTTAATCACAGTCAATCAAAAACAACAATGAGCCGATGATTCAGAGAATTTTTTGCAATTATTGCAATGCAACAAAAAGGAGATATACAGCAGTCTCAGCTGTACCTCTCCATCATATTCTATGGCTGTCTCGGATAGCTTCCGAACATTTATATCAGATATACCTCTGCATTCCATGCTTAAAAAAGAATGTGTCCTCTATAGTATCAGACCTGGTTAACTGTCAGTATAGACTGTTTCATGCCTTCCAAGAAACTCCAGTAAAAAACTAAGAGCCAGCTGTGGTTTATTTCAGAATGTGCTGTTGCCATTGTGTATAGAAACTTCTAATTCTCTTGCTGTTAATGAAATAGATATTTCAAAACTAAAGCTGCCTTTCGAATTGCTAGTAACCACTGTAAAAGAGTAATAAAGAATACAAGAGAGCCATAGTCCATCAAGTCCAAAGTAGTTGAAGAGTGGCTTGGTTCTTATTAATTTTGGCAAATAGCGAAGAGGTCCTGATCAGAGGTGTGTCCTTTATCCCAAACGTAATCAATTGACACGAGGTAATTTCATTAGCATTGGACAAAGCCAAACTCTTTGCTAAGAACTTTGCAGCAAATTCTATCCTTTATGATCAGGACCGCCTACCTCCTATATTTTCTCCCGTGACTGAAAACTTGCTATGCAACATCTGTGCATGATGTTGCCAAGCTTACCAAAAATCTTTACTTCAGTAAAGTAAATGTCCTCTCAATTATTAAAACCTGTCTCTCTGATAGATTTATAAGAATAGTATTCGATGGGCAGGAATCAGAAGTGCATAGTATCAATACTGGCACATTTCAGGGTTCCATCCATTCAAAGGCTAGCAATGACCAAGATCTTTTTAATTCTCTCTTTTCTGTTATTGAGTGGTGCAATGGGGAAAAAGATGTCTGTTTAATTTTAATGCATCTAAAAACTAAGTTCTCTCTTTCCATTATCAATGCTTTGATTCCCACCTGGTCCCAGTTGAAATGAATCGCTCTCATCCTGGGGAAGCACCATGTTGTTCATTATGATACCTATCAACCCTCATCCTTGAATGGCCTTAGGGCCTTGATGAATGGTGACTATATGAAGTAAGAAAAATGTGTGACAATAGATGAAACATGAATCTACCATTTCACTCCAGTCAAATGGGCAGTCAACTGAGTGGATAGTTCAGGTGATATCCATGTAAAGGATAGATGCAAAAACCAAAGGCAAGCTTTTAGGCTTCATTATTTACAATGTTAATCTTAAGAAAGTACAAACTATCAATTATGAATATTAAATAGCATTATTGGTACGTTTGAAGAAAAAAATTACCAAAGTTTTTTTCTTTTTAGCAAAGTTATTTTGATCGTTTTGACCACAAATGAAGAAGAAAATGCTTTTCACTAAGAGAATGCATTTAACAAACTGGCGGCAACTATGGAAATATTGCTTTCACACTCATCCTATACTCAAGATCTGGCTCTAAGGGATACTGGCTGTTTTTGCAGGCCTCTAAAGAATGGATACGGACAAGAGATTTTTACTCTAATTAAAAAGAGATATAAGAAACTAAGGCATAGTTTAAGGGCCAAAGACAAATCATTATAGAAAAAATGTATTAGATTGTTAGAAAAATGTTGAAATCAGTGCATTACCATAGAAGTTGTTGATGAGTAAAGATGAATATTGCCTAAAAGTTGTGGTTTTATTAGTAAGGCAGGGAACTTATTGAGTGTGTTTTTAAATAAATCTAATTGCACAAAATAAGTTTGAAAATTATTTACTTGGAATACTAAATTCTAATACACCGTATTATTTACTGATTACTTGATAAATACTATCTATTTTTAAAAGAACTTGTTATGTAAAAAGAATATTGAATCTAATATATAAAAACATAAAATTAAAAATATATTAGACCTGTTGTTGTCGGTGCTGGAGTTGTCGTTGTTAGCGCTGGTGTTGTTGTTGTTGGTGCCGGTGTTGTTGTTGTTGGTGCTGGTGTTGTCGTTGTTGGTGCTGGTGTTGTTGTTGGTGCTGGGGTTGTCGTTGTTGGTGCTGGTGTTGTTGTAGTTGGTGCTGGTGTTGTTGTTGTTGGTGCTGCTGTTGTTGTAGTTGGTGCTGGTATTGTTGTTGTTCGTGCCGGTGTTGTTGTTGTCGGTGCTGGTGTTGTTGTTGTTGGTGCTAAGGTTGTTGTTGGTGCTGGTGTTGTTGTTGTCGGTGTCGGAGTTGTTGTTGTTGGTGCCGGTGTTGTTGTTGTTGGTGCCGGAGTTGTTGTTGTTGGTGCCGGTGTTGTTGTTGTCGGTGCCGGAGTTGTTGTTGTCGGTGCCGGAGTTGTTGTTGTCGGTGCCGGAGTTGTTGTTGTTGGTGCCGGAGTTGTTGTTGTCGGTGCCGGAGTTGTTGTTGTTGGTGCCGGTGTTGTTGTTGTTGGTGCCGGAGTTGTTGTTGTCGGTGCCGGAGTTGTTGTTGTTGGTGCCGGTGTTGTTGTCGGTGTCGGAGTTGTTGTTGTTGGTGCCGGTGTTGTTGTTGTCGGTGCCGGAGTTGTTGTTGTCGGTGCCGGAGTTGTTGTTGTTGGTGCTGGTGTTGTTGTTGTCGGTGCCGGAGTTGTTGTTGTTGGTGCCTGAGTTGTTGTTGTTGGTGCCGGTGTTGTTGTTGTCGGTGCCGGAGTTGTTGTTGTCGGTGCCAGTGTTGTTGTTGTCGGTGCCGGAGTTGTTGTTGTCGGTGCCGGTGTTGTTGTTGTTGGTGCTGGCGTTGTTGTTGTTGGTGCTGTTGTTGTCGGTGCCGGTGTTGTTGTTGTCGGTGCTGGTGTTGTTGTTGTGGGTGCCGGTGTTGTTGTTGTCTGTGCCAGAGTTGTTGTTGTTGGTGCCGGAGTTGTTGTTGTTGGTGCTGGTGTTGTTGTTGTCGGTGCAGGTGTTGTTGTTGTCGGTGCCGGAGTTGTTGTTGTGGGTGCCGGTGTTGTTGTTGTCGGTGCAGGTGTTGTTGTTGTCGGTGCCGGAGTTGTTGTTGTTGGTGCCGGTGTTGTTGTTGTCGGTGCCGGTGTTGTTGTTGTCGGTGCCGGTGTTGTTGTTGTCGGTGCCGGAGTTGTTGTTGTTGGTGCCGGTGTTGTTGTTGTCAGTGCAGGTGTTGTCGTTGTTGGTGCTGGTGTTGTTGTTGTTGGTGCTGGTGTGGTTGTAGTTGGTGCTGGTGTCGTTGTTGTCAGTGCTAGGGTTGTTGTTGGTGCTGGAGTTGTTGTTGTAGGCGCTGATGTAGTTGTTGTTGTTGGAGCTGGAGTAGTTGTTGTTGGTGCTGGAGTTGTCGTTGTTGGTGCTAGAGTTGTCGTTGTAGGAGCTGGTGTCGTTGTTGTTGGTGCTGGTGTTGTAGTTGTTGGTGCTGGTGTTGTGGTTGTTGGTGCTGGCGTCGTTGTTGTTTGTGCTGGAGTTGTAGTAGTTGGTGCTGGTGTAGTTGTTGTCGGTACTGGTGTTGTTGTTGTCGGTGCTGGTGTCGTTGTAGTTGCTGCTGGGGTTGTAGTAGTCGGTGCTGGTGTTGTTGTTGTTGGTGCAGGTGTTGTCGTTGTTGGGGCTGGTGTTGTTGTTGTTGGTACTGGTGTCGTTGTTGTTGGTGCTGGAGTTGTTGTTGGCATAGGAGTTGTTGTTGTTGGTGTAGGAGTTGTTGTAGTGGGTACTGGTGTTGTTGTTGGTGCTAGTGTTGTTGTTGTAGGTGCGGGAGTTGTAGTTGTCGGAACTGGTGTTGTAGTTGTAGGTGCTGGAGTTGTTGTTGGAGCTGGTGTAGTTGTTGTTGGAGCTGGAGTTGTGGTTGTTGGAGATGGTGTTGTCGTTGTCGGTGCTGGTGTTGTCGTTGTCGGTGCTGGAGTTGTTGTTGTTGGAGCTGGTGTTGTTGTTGTTGGAGCTGGTGTTGTTGTTGTTGGAGCTGGTGTTGTTGTTGTTGGAGCGGGTGTTGTTGTTGTTGGAGCTGGTGTTGTCGTTGTTGGAGCTGGAGTTGTGGTTGTTGGAGATGGTGTTGTCGTTGTCGGTGCTGGAGTTGTCGTTATTGGAGCTGGTGTTGTCGTTGCTAAAACGATAAATAGACAAAACAGAATTATTATTCAAATAACATTCAAAGATTAAATTATTGTTTTTTAGCATTCAGTTTATCTTTATTTGTACAGATGAGCTGAATCTGTTAGTGTAGTGTTTTTATTTATCTTTCATCTGTCAGCTTAATATTTATAATTATTTAGTTTTATTCACCTATCATAATTAATTTGCATCTCACTAGGCAATTTGTTCTTCAGTCTTTAGATAAATTCATAGCATCCAAAAAATTCCAACAAGAACCTAACAGCCAGCTATTGTTCTCCCCAGAATGTGCTGCTATCATCGCGCACAGAAATCACTTTTTCCATAGCTACCAATGTAATAGATGTACTGAGACTAAAGCTGCTTTCAGGACTGCCAGCAACCACTGTAAAAGAGTAATAAAAAATGCAAGAGAGCTATATGCTCAGTCCGTTAAATCCAAAGTAGCTGAGCAGCAGCTTGGTTCCCACCAGTTTTGGCAAATAGCAAACAAGATCCTGAACAGAAGCGTGCGTTCTATCCCAACCATCATTAATGGACCTGAGGTAATCTTGTCAGCATCAGACAAGGCTAAACTATTTTCCAAGAACTTTGCAGCTAATTCTACATTATGCGATGAAGGCCATCAACTCCCTGTATTTCCTCCTATAGCAGACAACACACTATCTATGCAACATACAAATATCTGTGCCTGAGGTCGCCAAGCTAATCAAGAACCTTGATTCCAGTAAAGCAACTGGGCCTGACGGCATTCCAATTATAGTGTTGAAAAAGTTTCGACCAGACCTTGCCCCCATACTTACAAAACTGTTTAAGCATTGCCTTAAGGAGAAGTGCTTCCCAACACCCTGGAAAACCTCATCAGTATGCCCTGTATTTAAGAATTCAGGTGATAAGTCATCTCTCTGTCTCAGTACAGACCAATAAGTCTCCTGTGTGTCATGAGTAAGTTGCTGGAATCCATATTAAATAAAGAAGTAGTCAACCACCTCAGCAGAAATAACCTTCTTAGTGACATGCAATATGGTTTCCATTCTTCCAGATCTACAGCATATGTGCTAACGGTTATATCTCATAGGATTAGTGAATTTCTCGACAAAGGCTTCCTTTCTAGAGCAATTGCTCTTGACATATCAAAGGCCTTCTTTTTTTTTTACATAGGCATAACCACTTACCAAGGCCAAGAAGCCACTCGAGGATAAAGGTTAAAGAGTGTACAGCAGAAATTGAACAATATAGTAACCGTTAGTAATGGAGATTCGGTAAATTTGTTAACTTATATGGAACAGCTCATCAAAAACTTGTTTACATTAGACTTAAAGACAACCATATCGTAGTCAGCTGGAAAGCAGAAAAACGGAAGACAATTCCATAGGCGTGCAGTTCTAAGAAAGAAGCTTTGCTCATGGAATCTACGTTTAGGTTTAGGCACAGATAAAGAGTGGGGGGGGGAATTATTGATAGTGTTTACAGCTAGACGAGTGTTTCTTGTGAAAGTTTGGCGAGGGGGGTGCCATAGATTGAAGCTCAGTTGAACACTTTCCATGAAAATAACGATACATCAGAGACAAACTCGCAACATCTCTTCTGTGAGATAGAGGTTGCAAGGAAGAGAAAATGACATCTCCTACGAGGCTACGAAGTCTATTTTGAACTCTATCAAGGCAAGACAAGTCCTTTCTAGCAGCTCCTGCCCAGATGTGGCAACAGTATTCCATCCTTGGACGTACCTGGCTCTTATATAGATAGAGAATTGCATCAGCAGTGAGATATCTACTTTAATTAATACGGATTTAATGTATGTGTTCCATTTCAGATCAGGAGTAACGGTCAAGCCCAGAAGCTTGTCAAAACATGAGGCCTCCCCAAGACGAGAGCCATTCATTTCAATTGATGCCAGATGGAGATCAGAGCGTTGATGATGTAAAGATAGAAGCTTGGTTTTAGATGCATTAAAAGTAACAAGCCACCTCTTTCCCCATTGTACCACTTGCTCAAGATCAGAGGAGAGATAATCAGAGAGAACTTGGTCATTTACGGTCTTAGAGTTGCTACCATAGATAGTAGTGTCATCAGCATAGATGTCTATGAATGATGTAAGAATGTGATTTGGAAGATCATTAATATAGATCAGGAAGAGAGTTGGGCCTAGGATGGACCCCTGAGAGACTCCAGCATTAATACTAAGAGCTTCTGATTTCTGCCCATCAACCACTACTCTTATGAACCTATCAGAGAGAAATGATTTAATAATTGAGAAGACATTTCCAGCTATACCGTAGCTGGAGATCTTGTGAAGTAAACCTTTATGCCATACTCTATCAAAGGCCTTTGATATGTCAAGAGCAATTGCCCTAGAAAGGTAGCCGCTGTCGAGGGATTCGCTAATCCTATGATATATAACTGTAAGCACATATGCTGTAGATCTAGCAGAACGGAAACCATATTGCATGTCACTAAGAAGGTTATTTTTGCTGAGATGGTTGATAACTTCTCTATTTAACACAGATTCCAGCAACTTACTTATAACGCACAGGAGATTTATTGGCCTGTACTGTGAGGGAGATGACTTATCACCTGAATTCTTAAATACGGGGCATACTGATGAGATTTCCAGGGTGACGGGAAGCAATTCTCCTTAAGACAACGTTTAAACAGTTTTGTAAGGATGAGCACATGTTCTGGTTGAAGTCTTTTGAGTACTATAATTTGAATACCATCAGGGCCGGTTGCTTTACTGGAATCAAGGTTTTTGATTAGCTTGGCAACATCATGTACAGATATTTGTATATCACATAGTATGTTTTCTGATACAGGAGGAAATATTGGAGGTTGGCAGCCTTAGTCGCAAAGGTTAGAATTAGCTGCAAAGTTCTTGTCAAAGAGTTTGACTTTATCTGATGCTGACGAGATTACATCAGGTCTATTTATGAGAGTTGGGATAGAGCACATGCTTCTGTTCAGGATTCTGTTTGCTATTTGCCAAAACTGGTGGGAACCAAGCTGCTGCTCAGCTACTTTGGACTTGACGGACTGAACATACAACTCTCTTGCGTTCTTTATTACTTTTTTACAGTGGTTGCTGGTAGTTCTGACAGCGGCTTTAGTCTCAGTACATCTATTATGTTGGAAGCAATGGAAAAAGTGATTTCTATGCACAATGGCAGCAGCACATTCCGGAGAGAACCACGGCTGGCTGTTAGGTTTTTGCTGGAATTTTTTTGAGGGTATGAAACGGTCTATACCTACAATTAACCATTCTGTCAGGTCTGATACTACAGAGGACACTTCAATAAGGTATGGCATAAGGACTTACTTCACAAGATTTCCAGCTACGGTATAACTGGAAATGTTTTCTCAATCATTGAATCATTTCTATGTTTTCTCAATCATTGAATCATTTCTCTCTGATAGGCTCATAAGAGTAGTAGTTGATGGGCAGAAATCATAGGCCCACAGTATTAATGCTGGAGTCCCTAAGGAGTCCATCGTGGGCCCAACTCTCTTCCTGATCTGAATCAATGATCTCCGAAAACACATACTTAAATCATTCATTGACATCTATGCTGATGACACGACCATCTATAGCAACACATCTAAGGCCGTAAATGACCAAGTTCTCTCTGATTATCTCTCCTCTGATCTTGAACGCGTGGTACAGTGGGGGAAGAGGTGGTTGGTTACTTTTAATGCATCTAAAACCAAGCTCCTATGTTTACATCATCAACACTCTGATCCCTATTTGGCATCAATTGAAATGGATGGCTCTCATCTAGAGGAGGCTCCATGTTTTGATAAGCTTCTGGGATTGACTTTTACTCCTGACCTGAAATGGAACACGTACATCAAGTCTGTTGCCAAGATCGCTGGAAAAATGGTAGGATCCTTCTACGGCTCCAGAAGATATCTAACTGCTGATGCAATTCTCTATCTATATAAAAGTCAAGTACGTTCAAGAATGGAGTACTGCTGCCACATCTGGCCAGGAGCTACTAAAAATAGCCTAACCTGCCTTGGCAGAGTACATCTAGATTCCATGAACAAAGCTTCTTCCTTAGAAGTGCACGCCTGTGGAACTCTTTTCCGTTTGCCTGTTTCCCACCTGACTACAACTTGGATGTCTTCAAGTCCAACATAAACAAATTCCTGATAAACTGCTCCCTTAAATAAGACACTATAAAATCTCCATTACTAACGATCACTACAATATTGTCCCATTGACTACTGTACACGCAATAACTCTTATCCCCGAGTGGTTTCCAAGCCTTGATAAGTGGTGACTCCCTTGTAAAAAAAAAAAAAAAAAAAATTTTATGGGTGGCAGGTTAAAGGAAAAAAACAAGTTTCAAAATATCCTTTGAAAATTTAAATTTATAAAATAAAAAAAATAGATATTTTTCTAAAAGAAAACTTCAACATATATAGGAATAAAACAAAATATTATAGATGTGTGTATCTGTGGATGTATACATATACGAAAAGGGTATTGTGTACATATGTATGTAAAATGTGAATGGACACAACAAACTGCCTGATTTGGAGAAAAAATTCAAATAAAAAGCAATCGTCAAATTTAAATTTTTGAAACTCTCCCTCCCTACTATCACTATCAGTTTATTTTCAGTATTTAGTCTCAGTCATGATTTGAAAATTATTATCAACTCCCACAAAAAGTCGTCAGAAGCAGTGAATAAAAAGAGGTAGTAGGAAGAATTATGTTGTAACATCTTCTATCTATCTTCTATCTATATATATAAAAGCGAAAATGTATGTATGTATGTATGTTTGTGTGTCTGCTAAAAACTTTTGACCGACGGAACAAAAATTCACAAACTTGGTCTCACATGAAAGCCCCCACCCTCCGGACGACAAATATCGAAAAATTGGCCCAAAAGGACCATCAGAAGTGCGTCAACTGATCGATTTTCTATAGGGGGGGGCAAAAAAGTGACATTTTAATGTTAAACATTACATATTTTTAAATCGATTTATAACTGCCCCCAAAAATATGGGCGCCAACTCTTCTACATAAAGTGTACACGGGGTCGTTTATTTTGGGTCAACTTGTATTTAAAACCCGTTGAGTCATGTCACGTGATCTTGACGTTAGCAAGCTGTAATGGCAGTCTGAATTTAAAAACATTGTTGTTATCGGTAAAAAATTTTTTAATCCTCACACAAGCTAAACTATGAAATTCTACACTATGACAACGTTACCAAAGTTATTAGCACGTTAAAAATAGTTAGATACGATAGTTAAACGAAAAATAGCAAGCCAAAAATGTGAAGTAAAAAAAAAAAAATACGCTTACAAAAAATATTAACAATCGAAGTTTTTACAAAAAAAACAGCCAGACGCCATTTTCTTTTTTAGTAACACTCTTTAGAGTAAGGAAGACGAAGTGAGAGAGAGAGAGAGAGAGAGAAAGAGAGAGAGAGATACACAAACGCAAACAGAGAGAGAGAGAGAGAGAAAGAGAGAGAGATGTCTAGACAGGAAACGAAATACGTAATTTAATAAACGCTACATGCTGAATCATAAAAAATGTGAAGTAAAACAAAAAATAATACGCTTAAAAAATTATTAACGATCGATGTTTTTAGCATTACTTCATATTCTTTTTTTTATCACTCTTTAGAGTAAGGAAGACGAAGAGAGACAGACAGATAGAGAGGGAGAGGGAGATAGAAAGAGAGAGAGAGACACACACACACACGCAACAACAACAACAGATAGAGAGAGATAGAGAGAAAGAGAGAGAGAGAGAACGATCGATGTTTTTAGCATTACTTCATATTCTTTTTTTTTTATCACTCTTTAGAGTAAGGAAGACGAAGAGAGACAGACAGATAGAGAGGGAGAGGGAGATAGAGACACACACACACACACACAACAACAGATAAAGAGAGAGGGGGGGGGAGAGATGTCTAGACAGGAACTGTGTTTTAAAATGTAAACTAATAAGAGTGATTGTATTTGTTTTTCGAGTAACGTTTGTTTCTACGAAAGATGAGACTGCTGGAATTCTAAGAACATATACAACACTTTGATCTTAGCCAAAAGACCATGTAAACAGGAAATAAATGTTTTAGTTTCAAGAATTTATTTTTGTAAGACGAAAAGAGAGAGAGAGAGAGAGAGAGAGAGAGAGAGAGAGAGAGAGAATTCTAAGACAGGTTAATTCAATTTTCTCATTGTTTATACGGTCCCGAGCAACGCCGGGTAGACCCGCTAGTCTATAAATATAAAAGCGAAAATGTATGTATGTATGTGTGTTCGCTTTTTCTGTGTGTCTACAAAAGGCTTCTTTTAGAGAAGCGGTCGCTCGTTTCACAACTTTTTAAAACTTTTTATATCACATATAAATCGTAATATCTCACAGTTAACAACGAAACTGGCCTGTCTATTTAATTTGCTCGATTTCGGGAAGATAGATATTCAATATTTGTCGCTCGCCGTATGTGGGTTAGTTTTTTTCTTATAACATCTTGGGGGAGAAAAAAAAAAAGCTTTCAGCAGTAAATGAAATCCCGCAGTCAAACTTGACCTTGTTAACTCATTAAAACGCGCACCTGCTAAATCCAAGTAATTAAATAAATTCAAACGTTTTTCCGTTAGCGTGTCGCGGTGGGGCAATGGTTAAATTCGTACTTTTTTTTTTTCACAACTTTACCTCAAGGGTTCGGGTTCGATCCTCATACTTACTTTTTTTACTCCCCCCCCACATACACACCTCCAAACACCCGAGCAACGCCAAATACCCCTAGCTAGTTTAATTGAAATGTTGGGATATTAAACATGGTCTCATAATCTCAGAATATTTGATGACATTTTATAAGTTACTAAAAATGTAATTAAAAATTATATATAATTAATAAAATGTGTTTTGAGAATAGTAGCCAACTGATAACATTCACCTGCAATTCCATATTAATTTCATTTTATTTGCTAACATTGTTTATTATTTACATGGTTGATTAGCTTATGAATGTTTTTGCTCACTTTGGTTGCTGTTCTTGTCGCAAGATTTTGATCTTTTTCAGGTGCCATTTGTTGTAGTAACTTTCTGAGAATTAAAACTGAATGCTTGCATTCCATTCTCATTTTGATTATTAGCATCAATTAATTTGTCCTTAAGTTCTTTCACCAGGTAGAATTCTACCAAAATAGAATCCACTCTATGACGCAAATCGTCATAGCATCTATGCTATGACGATTTACCTACATTCTAAATAATCATTGTTAAAGTGGAGCAAGTCATAGTGGTACCTATTTACTATGCCTCCCCACGGGACAGAGTTAGACACCAGGGTCGTTTTTTAACGTGGAGAAAAGGTACAAAAATAAAAATTGTCTCAGTCGTGAAGGATTTCTCCTCCACCGAAAGAGAACAAGAAATAGAAGTGCAGCATCTGAAGAACAGATGGTATTTAATTGCTCCCCCACCGAGCAAATTAGGCACAAGGCCGATTTTTAATGTGAGGAGTGAAGGGAGGGGGAAGGGAAAAAGGGGACCAGCTCCCGAGAGGTGGGAAATGGGAGCTGGTTAAAGGTCAGGCATGTGGGGTTGCCCCCACATCTGGTCTTTGCTAGTCATAGCTTGCAGCATCTGAAGAACAGATGGTGTTTATTTGCTCCCCCACTGAGCAAATTAGGCACAAGGCCGTTTTTAATGTGAGGTAAAAACCAGCTCCCCTAAAAGGGGTCACTCTGGTTACCAAAAATAATAATTGTCCCAGTATAGAGGGTTTCCCCTCCATTGACTGGTACAAATCATCTTAAGTGCAGCATCTGCCGGAACAGATACTACACTTTGAGATATTAAATCTTTTATTCATGTTAAAAAAATACAGAAAAAAATCAACGATGAACAAAAAACTTAGGCACATGGCCAACTCAAAAGGGGGAATTTTGGGGGTCGTTGGTCATCCTTGTCACTCCAGAACTAAACAAAGTCAAAAGTTTCTCCCAGCTAGTATCTTCTTTCACCATAATACCGCATTCACCCTTTCATATTGGGGGACGTCCTAGTAACTCCCAATTTTTAAAACATTTTTTATTGACGTGTAAAAACAAAAAAGATAACAATAAAATGGTAACAATAATTCATTTGTGTCGAGGGAGGGGGAAAAAAAAAAAAAAAAAAAAAAAAAAACACAAAAGGTGATTAGTAGGACCTTCCCAACCCCGTCTAGTTGATAGACTGCCCGTTCCACTAGGTTTGTAAAAGGAACCTCGCTTCTGCGGGTCAGTCTCTAGGTGGGGATGCCCTCTAGATGGGGGTGAATGGAGAAAAGAAAATTTTGTGGGTAAGGGATGGAGGTTAGTTTGTATTTCTTTTTCTCCAAGATGGGTAAAATTTAGAGGAAGGGGTGAAAACAAAAATTGCAGGTAAGAGGGGATGGGGATCTTGGAGGCTTCCTAATCGGGGAGGGATGGAACACACACTCAGCTAGCTGAGAGACTACTTGTTTAATTTAACTTTACAGAACTGCGCGTTCCACACCTAGGCGGGGAACACGTATTCAAATTTGGCTCCTCTTCGTACACACAGACTTGCCACATGTATCCATCTTCTGTCAAATGCCGCGCGATGCAGCCTTCTTCTATCACATCTGATCTTCACCCGTAGTTGGTGTTTAAAGAACGCGATCAGATCTTGATCAGAAAAAGACAACACCCCCCGGCAACCTTGCAGACGCGACGTCCAAATCACCATTCTCGCCACGGCCAGAATCGTAACGTAGACCATTTGTCTTTCCCGGTCCCACGGCGGCCTCACGTTGTCCACAACATTGGATACAGTAATTGGGTGAGGATGCTCAGGATCGATGCGAGCCGTCACCCCACTGACATACGACCAGTACTGGCGGAGTTCGCGGCAATCGAAGAAAGCGTGATCCGTAGTTTCCACAGCCGTTGTCCCACAACGGGGACAATCAGGCGACTCCAGAAACCCAGAACTGCATTGTATGTTGTTGAGTGGAAGTGCATTTCGGGCCAATCGCCAGGTCAGAGAGAACTCCGAATTGTTCAGATGACTCGAACCTGGCGCCCAGCTCCACGCGGAGCGGATCTCACTCTGCTGCCACCCCAAACGCGCGCATAGCGGGTCGTCAGCGGCCTCCTTCAGTAGATCCCTGTGGAGTTCCCTACGGGTAGCAGTCACAAGGTCACTGGACCTTGGTAGTCGTTTTAGCGCGGCTCGGCACTCTTTCATGTAGGCAGATTCTCCCCGCGGCCTGCGACGGCTCTCGATGGAAGGGTCGAGAACGAGGTCGGGGAAGGCGGCAGTAACCACGGGGTGCCACGGTTGGTCCTCCTGCATATAGTGGCTCAGGAAGGCCAGCCTCTCAGCATCTCGATGACACTTCAAGTCCGGCATTCCCAAGCCTCCCTCACACGGACGTTGAATACAGACCTGTCTGCTCACCCAGTGTCTTCCTCTGTCCCAAAGGAGCGAGGACAAGAGTTCGACAAGAGCTTTTAGGTGTTGTGCAGGCAGGGGAAGTACGGGCAGTCGGTAAAGGATGAGAGGAAAGACGTAAGTGGCGCACGCCTCAGCTCTACCCTTTAAGGAAAGTTTCCTAGGAAGCCACGAATTGACTGCAGCCTCCACCTTTGACCGTACCTCCAACCAATTCTTGTCAAGCTGGAGACCCGGTCCGAACCACACGCCGAGGATCCGGACCGGGCCATCTGTCCAGCTGAAGGGCGCAGGGAGGTTTGCGTTGCCACTCCATGCGCCCAACCGCAGTCCTACCGACTTGTTGCGGTTTATCTTGGCCCCTGTAATTCTTTCGTACTGTGTGAGTGCCTCCGACACGACCTCAATGTCTCTGAAGCCCGACACGAAGATCGTGACATCATCGGCGAACGCGGATACCTTAGCAGCTGAGCCGCCAGGCAGAGCCATTCCGCGCAGGGCCGAATTTGCCTCCCCATGTCTCAGCTTGCGGAGAAGAGGCTCCAAAGCCAGGACATAAAGCAGGGGCGACAGCGGACAACCCTGACGAACCGACCGAGAGATAACAAAGGGTTTCGAGCGCTTTCCGTTCACTTGCACGACAGCCATGGGCTGTCGATACATTATGGAGATCCACTTGCAAAAGTCCGGTTTAAAACCGGCGGCCTCTAAGACAGATGCCAGGAAACGATGGTCGACCCTATCGAAAGCTTTGGACTGATCTAAGTTTATCAGCGCGGCTTCCGTGTCGTCATCTATTCCCCCCTCTAGGATCATGCGGATCAGGTGCAAGTTGTTCTGAATCGATCTCCCCTTCACAGCGTAGTTCTGTTCCGGTTCAACCAACTCGTCGATAACAACCTGCAGCCGATTCGACAGGACCTTGGCCAAAATCTTCAACTCTGTGTTTAGCAGAGTTATGGGCCTGTAGTCGTCTAACTCTTCCCCTCCATGCCCGTCACCTTTCTTCAGCAATGTGATCACTCCCTTGGTCACCTGCCCTGGGATGGATCCCTGAGCAAACCAATGGTTGAACATATCCGTCAGAAGAGGCAGAAACATGGGCGACAGCCTCAAGTACAGTTCGTATGGCAGACCATCAAGTCCTGGCGATCTGTCACAGCTGACCTGCTTCAGCGCAGTAAAGACCTCCCGCTCCGTCACCCGGCCCTCGCAACTAGCCGCTCTAGCCGCCTCGAGGCGGGGAGAGTCGGCCAAATAGTCGCTAAACTCAAGGACCGGAAGATCGGGCTGCTGCGTAAAACGCTCCTCGAAATGTTCTCGAAACCCCTCGCAGATCTCCCGAGTCGATTCCAGGGTGCGTCCATTCGGATGTTTGATTTTTGCAATGTATTTGTCCGAGCCACGCCTAGAAACCTCACGGCGCACGTCTGCATCAGAATTGACTGCTTCGTTGCCTATCTTTCTAAGCCTAGCTCTAACTACTTGGCCTTCGTAACGCTTGCTAGTCTCGCGTAGAAGGTCCTGCTTAGCTAGTTCCTGACTAACCCTATCACCCTCCCCCGTAGCCTGGGCTAGTTTCTGCTCTAGCTTCTTCTTCGTCTTGGCCTTATCTAGTGCGAGGCGCTGGGCATACTTGACGGAGAAGCTTCTGATCTTGGCTTTGAGACCTAACCACCACTTACTCCCGGTAACCGCCCCCACTAGTGCCTTTTTAATCAATTCTCTTAACTGATCTTGGAAGTCTTGTATCTCCAGAAGGGAGGTGTTTAACTTCCAGTACCCCGCTAACTTAGGCCTATTTCCTAGCTTCAGCCGGGCCATAACTAATTTATGGTCCGTCTGGCCTAGCCAAGTGAACGTGGGACAAGATAAGAAGTCTACTTCGCCTCTCCTAACTAACATCCTGTCCAAATAAGTTGTCTCCCATTACACATTGTCACGTTGACGTTTGGGGTTGTTTAATTATTTTATTCATGTTATTGTATTGATATCTTGGGAATATTTTAAAAGGGAATTCACAAAAATAACAAATACTCAGACATTTTGCAGTGAAAAGTAAATTGACAGAAAGATAAAAACATTCCTTACGAGTTTCTGTGGTTGTTGTAAGCAATGTAGTTGTTGTTGCAGCTGGTGTTGTTGTTGTAAGTAATGTAGTTGTTGGTGCTGGTGTTGTTGTAGTAAGCAATGTTGTTGTTGGTGCAGGTGTTGTTGTAGTAAGAAATGTTGTTGTTGGTGCAGGTGTTGTTGTAGTAAACAATGTAGTTGTTGGTGCTGGTGTTGTTGTTGTAAGCAATGTAGTTGTAGGTTTTAATGTTGTAGTTGTTGGAGCCGGCGTTGTTGTAGTAAGAACAGTAGTTGTTGGTGCTGGTGTAGTTGTTAATACAGGTGTTGTTGTAGTAAGCAATGTTGTTGTTGGTGCAGGGGTTGTTGTAGTAAGCAATGTAGTTTTTGGTGCTGGTGTTGTTGTTGTAAGCAATGTAGTTGTTGGTGCTGGTGTTGTTGTTGTTGGTGCTGGGGCTGTTGTAGTAAGCAAAGTGGTTGTTGGTGCTGGTGTAGTTGTCGTTGGTGCTGGTGTTGTTGTAGTAAGCAAAGTGGTTGTTGGTGCTGGTGTAGTTGTTGGTGCCGGCGTTGTTGTAAGCAAAGTAGTTGTTGGTGCAGGCGTTGTTGTAGTAAGCAATGTAGTTGTTGGTGCTGGTGTTGTTGTTGTTGGTGCTGGAGTTGTTGTAGTAAGCAAAGTGGTTGTTGGTGCTGGTGTTGTTGTTGTTGGTGCTGGAGTTGTTGTAGTAAGCAAAGTGGTTGTTGGTGCTGGTGTTGTTGTCGTTGGTGCTGGTGTTGTTGTAGTAAGCAAAGTGGTTGTTGGTGCTGGTGTTGTTGTTGTTGGTGCCGGCGTTGTTGTAAGTAAAGTGGTTGTTGGCGCAGGCGTTGTTGTAGTAAGCAATGTAGTTGTAGGTGCTTGTGTTGTTGTTGTTGGAGCTGGTGTTGTTGTAGTAAGCAATGTAGTTGTTGGTGCTGGTGTTGTTGTTGTTGGTGCTGGTGTTGTTGTTGTTAGTGCTGGTGTAGTTGTAGTAAGCAATGTAGTTGTTGGTGCTGGTGTTGTTGTTGTTGGTGCTGGTGTCGTTGTAGTAAGCAAAGTGGTTGTTGGTGCTGGTGTTGTTGTAGTAAGCAATGTAGTTGTTGGTGCTGGTGTTGTTGTTGTTGGTGCTGGTGTCGTTGTAGTAAGCAAAGTGGTTGTTGGTGCTGGTGTTGTTGTAGTAAGCAAAGTGGTTGTTGGTGCTGGTGTTGTTGTTGTTGTTGGTGCTGGTGTCGTTGTAGTAAGCAAAGTGGTTGTTGGTGCTGGTGTTGTTGTTGTTGGTGCTGGTGTAGTTGTAGTAAGCAATGTAGTTGTTTGTGCTGGTGTTGTTGTCGTTGGTGCTGGAGTTGTTGTAGTAAGCAAAGTGGTTGTTGGTGCTGGTGTTGTTGTCGTTGGTGCTGGTGTTGTTGTAGTAAGCAAAGTGGTTGTTGGTGCTGGTGTTGTTGTTGTTGGTGCTGGTGTTGTTGTTGTTGGTGCTGGTGTTGTTGTTGTTGGTGCTGGTGTTGTTGTTGTTGGTGCTGGAGTTGTTGTAGTAAGCAATGTAGTTGTTGGTGCTGGTGTTGTTGTTGTTGGTGCTGGTGTTGTTGTAGTAAGCAAAGTGGTTGTTGGTGCTGGTGTTGTTGTCGTTGGTGCTGGTGTTGTTGTAGTAAGCAAAGTGGTTGTTGGTGCTGGTGTTGTTGTCGTTGGTGCTGGTGTTGTTGTAGTAAGCAAAGTGGTTGTTGGTGCTGGTGTTGTTGTTGTTGGTGCTGGTGTTGTTGTTGTTGGTGCTGGTGTTGTTGTTGTTGGTGCTGGTGTTGTTGTTGTTGGTGCTGGTGTTGTTGTAGTAAGCAATGTAGTTGTTGGTGCTGGTGTTGTTGTCGTTGGTGCTGGTGTTGTTGTAGTAAGCAAAGTGGTTGTTGGTGCTGGTGTTGTTGTTGTTGGTGCTGGTGTTGTTGTTGTTGGTGCTGGTGTTGTTGTAGTAAGCAATGTAGTGGTTGGTGCTGGTGTTGTTGTCGTTGGTGCTGGAGTTGTTGTAGTAAGCAAAGTGGTTGTTGGTGCTGGTGTTGTTGTCGTTGGTGCTGGAGTTGTTGTAGTAAGCAAAGTGGTTGTTGGTGCTGGTGTTGTTGTCGTTGGTGCTGGTGTTATTGTAGTAAGCAAAGTGGTTGTTGGTGCTGGTGTTGTTGTTGTTGGTGCTGGTGTTGTTGTTGTTGGTGCTGGTGTTGTTGTAGTAAGCAATGTAGTTGTTGGTGCTGGTGTTGTTGTTGTTGGTGCTGGTGTTGTTGTTGTTGGTGCTGGTGTTGTTGTAGTAAGCAATGTAGTTGTTGGTGCTGGTGTTGTTGTCGTTGGTGCTGGTGTTGTTGTAGTAAGCAAAGTGGTTGTTGGTGTTGGTGTTGTTGTTGTTGGTGCTGGTGTTGTTGTTGTTGGTGCTGGTGTTGTTGTAGTAAGCAATGTAGTTGTTGGTGCTGGTGTTGTTGTTGTTGGTGCTGGTGTCGTTGTAGTAAGCAAAGTGGTTGTTGGTGCTTGTGTTGTTGTAGTAAGCAAAGTGGTTGTTGGTGCTGGTGTTGTTGTTGTTGGTGCTGGTGTCGTTGTAGTAAGCAAAGTGGTTGTTGGTGCTGGTGTTGTTGTTGTTGGTGCTGGTGTAGTTGTAGTAAGCAATGTAGTGGTTGGTGCTGGTGTTGTTGTAGTAAGCAAAGTGGTTGTTGGTGCTGGTGTAGTTGTTGGTGCCGGTGTTGTTGTAGTAAGCAAAGTGGTTGTTGGTGCTGGTGTAGTTGTTGGTGCTAGTGTTGTTGTCGTTGGTGCTGGTGTAGTTGTTGTTGGTGCTGGTGTTGTTGTAGTAAGCAAAGTGGTTGTTGGTGCTGGTGTAGTTGTTGGTGCCAGGGTTGTTGTAGTAAGCAATGGAGTTGTTGGTGCTGGTGTTGTTGTTGTTGGTGCTGGGGTTGTTGTAGTAAGCAAAGTGGTTGTTGGTGCTGGTGTTGTTGTAGTAAGCAATGTAGTTGTTGGTGCTGGTGTTGTTGTTGTTGGTGCTGGTGTTGTTGTAGTAAGCAAAGTGGTTGTTGGTGCTGGTGTAGTTGTAGTAAGTAGTGTAGTTGTTGGTGCTGGAGTTGTTGTAGTAAGCAATGTTGTTGTTGGTGCTGGTGTAGTTGTTGGTGCTGGTGTTGTAGTTGTAGGTGCTGGTGTTGTTGTAGTAAGTAATGTTGTTGTTGGCGCTGGAGTTGTTGTAGTAAGCAATGTTGTTGTTGGTGCTGGTGTAGTTGTTGTAAGTAAAGTAGTTGTTGGTGCTGGTGTAATTGTTGGTACTGGGGTTGTTGTAGTAAGCAATGTAGTTGTTGGTGCTTGCGTTGTTGTAGTAAGTAAAGTAGTTGTTGGTGCTGGTGTAGTTGTTGGTGCTGGTGTTGTTGTTGTAAGCACTGTCGTTGTTCGTGCAGGCGTTGTTGTAGTAAGCAAAGTTGTTGTTGGTGCTGGTGTAGTTGTTGTAAGCACTGTTGTTGTTGGTGCAGGCGTTGTTGTAGTAAGCAAAGTTGTTGTTGGTGCTGGCGTAGTTGTTGGTGCTGGTGTTGTTGTTGGTGCTGGTGTTGTTGTAGTAAATACTGTGGTTGTAGGTTTTAATGTTGTAGTTGTAAAGACTGTTGTTGTTGGTGCTGGTGTAGTTGTTGGACATGGTGTAGTTGTTTGTGCTGGTGTTGTTGTTTTTGGCGGTGTTGTTGTAGTAAGCACTGTGGTTGTAGGTTTTAATGTTGTTGTTGTTGGTGCTGGTGTTGTTGTAAGGACTGTGGTTGTCAGTTTTAATGTTGTTGTAGGTGCAGGTGTTGTTGTAGTAAGGACTGTACTTGTTGGTGCTGGTGTTGTTGTTGGTGCTGGTGTGGTTGTAGTAAGCACAGTAGTTGTTGGTGCTCGCGTTGTTGTAGTAGGGGTTGTTGTTGTTAGTGCTGGTGTTGTTGTAGTAAGCAATGTTGTTGTTGGTGCTGGTGTTGTTGTAGTAAGCACTGTAGTAGTTGGTGCTGGTGTTGTAGTAAGAACCGTAGTTGTTGGTGCTGGTGTTGTTGTAGTAAGCAATGTTGTTGTTGGTGCTGGTGTTGTTGTAGTAAGCACTGTAGTAGTTGGTGCTGGTGTTGTAGTAAGAACCGTAGTTGTTGGTGCTGGTGTTGTTGTAGTAAGCAATGTTGTTGTTGGTGCTGGTGTTGTTGTAGTAAGCAATGTTGTTGGTGGTGCTGGCGTTTTTGTACTAAGCACTGTAGTAGTTGGTGCTGGTGTAGTTGTTGGTGCTGGTGTTGTTGTTGGGCATGGTGTAGTTGTTGGTGCTGGTGTTGTTATAATTGTGGTAGTAGGTTTTAATGTTGTTGTTGATGGTGCTCGTGTCGTAGGTACTGTTGTAGGCATTTCTGTAGTTGCTAAAAAACAACACATTTAAAAAAAAATATTTATTAAACTGCTATTTTCATTATAAATGGCAAATCTGATCCAAACAGAATCAAAAATATTCAGCAAGCAAAATTTTGGACAGCGTATTGCTTGTTTTAAACCGATGCTACTGTTGCTTATTATTATTATTAGTAGTATTAGTGTTATTATTATTATTATTATCATTATTATTATTATTAATCTTGTTATTATTATTATTATTATTATTATTTTTTAATTATTATTATTATTATTATTAATCTTATTATTATTTTATTATTATTAAAATTATTATTACTATTATTAATGTTATTATTATTATTATTATTATTATTATCATCATTATTATTATTATTTATCTTGTTATTATTATTATTATTTTTTAATTATTATTATTATTATGAATGTTATTATTATTATTATCATTATTATTATTAATCTTGTTATTATTATTATCATTATTAATTATTATTATTATTAATGTTATTATTATTTTATTATTATTAAAATTATTATTATTATTATTATTATTAATGTTATTATTATTATTTTTATCATTATTAAAATTATTATTATTATTTTTTATTATTATTATTGTTATTATTATTAAAGTTATTATTATTATTATTATTATTAAAATTATGATTATTAAATTATTATTATTATTAATAATATTTTTATTATTATTATTATTATTATTATTATTATTGTTGTTGTTGTTGTTGGTGTTGTTATGTGAATGAGGCTAGAACATCTTGTGATGGTCTCACGTCAGGTAGGTGTTCCACTGGTCAACAGGGTGGGTCCTGTTGTCATCATACAACTGTTCGAAATTCTGAGGATGTGGCTGGATATAGGGAGATTGAGAATTGCCAGAGAGGGTCCCAAGACACGAAGGGAATTGGAACAGGAAATGTAAAAAAAGCGTGGATGGATGAGGAAAGAAGAGTACTGTGGGAATGCTTTTTAAGAAGTGGAAGTACCAAATCTGGTGGATATATCCAAAAAGTGAAGGAAGAATGGGAATCGAGAGAAGGAGGAGCTAGAAATATCGCGAGTTTGGTATGCCAGTTAAAACAAATTAAAAATAACAACCTACTTTCAGTGATTGCAAAAGAAGAGATTGAACGGATCGTTAGGAATGAAATGAATAACGAAAGTAAAATTAATGAAACTAGCTCTGATGAATGAACTGAGAGAGTGGAAGTGCAGAAGGGAAATGTAAGCGATGATGGGAGGCGGACAACAGCAGAGGTATGGAATCCTATGGTTAGGAGAAATAATGAGAAAGAGATTGAAGGATCTAAGACAGATGAGATCATTGACTCTGAGACAATGGAGCCAGTGAAAGGAGCAGATGTATGGAGAAGTGGTGATGAAGTTCGAACTTTGACTTCTGTAGAAAAAGAAGTACTTCAGAAGTCAGTCCACACCCCTTAATTCCGGCTTCCATCTTATCTCGCAATTACTTATAACGTCACCAACTAACTTTCGGAAGAACCCCCCCCCATCCGCTTTTCTTTTACATCGTAAGTTTCTTATAACGTGACTAGCTAAAGTTCAGAATAAAATCACGCTTTTCTTTTAACGGTTAATTTAAAAAAAAAATCTTTTGAATGCTGTTAACTTAAATTCTTCACTACAGTTTGCATTTTGGAGACGGACGTGTTTTTGTTGAGATAAGTGATTTCAATTTTAATCATACTTTTTATTTTTAGATTCAAATATTAATAACTCCATTTTATTTCAGTATTTAATTTATGTATTTCTGTTTTATTAAATGCTAGCTTTTTTTCTCGTCCATAAATGTTTATTTATCTACCGAGTTGATTGCAAAAATAGATTACGAAATTGTACTCATTCTTAGTTCGTGAGAGGGGAATCTATCACCATACTTTCCCTTAAACACGTCTGTTGGACTTTTATTAAGTAGAATACTTAATAATTTTTTTTTTTTTTTAATGGAGAGTAGAAAACGCATTGTGGATGCGTTATCAGCAGCTCCTGTTACTCTCGCTTCTTCTTATTTGTCCCTCAGTCCTCATTTTATAATGAGTGATTTTTCTGACAAAGGGAGAAGAAAAAGCTGTTTTCTAGGTTGGGAGTATTTGCGCGAACAGTTGGCAGAGATGGCGGAAATTTTCTGTTTCTATGTCTATCCTTGTAGCCATGTCACTAGTAAGGGTGCTGGAGGTAAACGTTTTGTCTGGGCTGACGTTATCCGCCTGATAGTCAGGGAACCGAACCTTGGATTAACCACTAAGGAGGCTGTCCTATCAGCAGGTGCAAAGTACTGGGGCTGCTGTATTGCCATTTGGTGAATGGATTCTGGACCATGCAATAGCTTCTGGTGGGGCCTCTCGATGCCATACTAGTGGGTAATTGTTACGGCTTTACCTTATCATTAGCTACAAATAAAAAAAAAAGAAAAATTCTTCGTTTCTTTTTCTCTCTTAGTTTCCCCTCTCTGTCCTGCTCTAAGTAAATCTGACGACCTAGTCCACAAATTCCAAAATTTCATCATGACAAGTTTCAAGAAAAAATACACGATTAAACCCGGTTCCAACGTAGACCCCTACTACCATGTCTCCTTCTCCAACATCAGGGGTCTACGTTCTAACCTTCCAGAGGTTGAAACCCAATTACAGAAGACTAAACCAGACCTTTTATTTTTAAGTGAAACTGGCATTGGACAGGCTATTTCCCTAGAAGAGTTCGCAATTAAAGGATACTCTAACTTAACTTCTAAATCTGACCCCCAAGATCGCCATGGGCATGGAATATGTGCCTATATTAAAGATAGCTTTCCATGTGGTAGGGACATCTCCAGGGAAGATCCTAACTTACCCTATATGTGCTTCCGGGTTGCTTTAGCTCACACTACTGCATTTATATTTACTCTCTATCGCCCCCACAACAGCAGAGTTACTATCTTTAAAAGCATATCTGAGAAAATTGACCAAGTCCTATCTGCTTATCCTTCAGCTAACATTCACGTATGTGGAGACTTCAATGTTCACAACGTCGAATGGTTGACCCACTCAAACAAGACCGATGATGAGGGGAGGTTCTGTCATGATTTCTCCATTGCCTATGATCTCACTCAGATTGTTCAGGAACCCACCCGTCTGCCTGACAATGATGGCCAGTATGCGAGCCTACTAGACCTTTTTCTCACAACTTGCCCTGAACTATGTTCAGTTTCTGTTCTGTCGCCTCTTGGATCTTCCGAACACTCTGTTGTATCAATTAAGATAAAAATGAAATGTAATAAGTCCCCAGACGTACCTCTCCATCGTACAGTATATCGATACACTAAGGCTGACTGGGATAGCTTCCGTACATTTATATCTGATCTACCTCTGCATTTCATGTTTAAAAAGGATGTGTCCTCTATAGTATTAGACCTGATGGAATGGTTAATTGTAGGTATTGACCGTTTCATACCCTCGAAAAAGTTTCAGCAAAAACCTAACAGCCAGCCATGGTTCTCTCCAGAATGTGCTGCTGCCATTGCGCACAGAAATCACTTTTTCCACTGCTTCCAACGTAATAGATGTATGGAAACTAAAGTCGCTTTCAGGACTGCCAGCAACCATTGTAAGAAAGTAATAAAGAACGCAAGAGAGTTGTATGCTCAATCTGTTAAGTCCAAAGTAGCTGAGCAGCGGCTTGGTTCCCACCAGTTTTGGCAAATAGCAAACAGAATCCTGAACAGAAGCATGTGTTCCATCCCAACTATTATCAATGGACCTGAGGTAATCTCGTCAGCATCAGACAAAGCCAAACTCTTTGTCAAAAACTTTGCAGCTAATTCTAACCTTTGCGATCAAGGCCGCCAACCTTCAATATTTCCTCCTGTATCAGAAAACATGCTATGTGATATACGTATATCTGTACGTGATGTTGCCAAGCTAATCAAAAACCTTGATTCCAGTAAAGCAACTGGCCCTGACGGTATTCCAATTATAGTACTCAAAAAACTTCAACCTGAACTAGCGCCCATACTTACAAAACTGTTTGAACGTTGTCTTAAGGAGAATAGTTTCCCATCTCCCTGGAAAATTTCATCAGTATGCCCTGTATTTAAGAATTCAGGTGATCGCTCATCCCCCTCTCAGTACAGGCCAATAAGTCTCCTGTGCGTCATGAGTAAGTTGCTGGAATCTGTGTTACATACAGAAGTAATCAACCATCTCAACATAAATAACCTTCTTAATGACACTCAATATGGTTTCCGTTCTGCTAGATCTACAGCAGATGTGCTTACAGTTATATCTCATAGGATTAGCAAATCTCTCGACAGAGGCAACCTTTCTAGGGCAATTGCTCTTGACATATCTAAGGCCTTTGATAGGGTATGGCATAAAGGTTTACTTCATAAGATCTCTAGCTATGGTATAGCTGGAAATGTCTTCTCAATTATTAAATCATTTCTTTCTGACAGGGTCATAAGAGTAGTAGTTGAGGGGCAAAAATCAGAAGCTCTTAGTATTAATGCCGGTGTCCCTCAGGGGTCCATCCTGGGCCCAACTCTTTTCCTGAT
This sequence comes from Euprymna scolopes, assembly GCF_053919585.1. Taxonomy (NCBI): domain Eukaryota; kingdom Metazoa; phylum Mollusca; class Cephalopoda; order Sepiida; family Sepiolidae; genus Euprymna; species Euprymna scolopes. The sequence goes on from NC_136494.1 coordinate 43,068,215, forward strand.
CTACATTAATGATCTTCCAAATCACATCCTTACATCATTTGTAGACATTTATGCTAAGGACACTACCATTTATGGTAGCACATCTAAGACAGTAAACGACCAAGTTCTCTCCAATTCTCTCTCCTCTGATCTTGAGCACGTAGTACAATGGGGTAAGGAGTGGCTGGTTACTTTACACGCATCTAAAACCAAGCTTCTCTCTTTACATCATCAACATTCTGATCCACATCTGGCATCAATTGAAATGAATGGCTCTCGTCTTCAGGAGGCCTCAAGTTTTGACAAGCTTCTGGGCTTGACCATTACTCCTGATCTTAAATGGAACACGTACATCAAATCTGTTGCCAAGGCCGCTGGAAAAATGGTGGGATCCTTCTATCGATCCAGTAGATATCTCACTGCTGATGCAATTCTCTATCTATATAAGAGCCAGGTACGTCCAAGGATGGAATACTGTTGCCACATCTGGGCAGGAGCTGCTAGAGAGGACTTGTCCTGCCTTGATAGAGTTCAAAATAGACTTCGTAGCCTCGTAGGAGATGTCCTTTTCTCTTCCTTGCAACCTCTATCTCACAGAAGAGATGTTGCGAGTTTGTCTCTGATGTATCGTTATTTTCATGGAAAGTGTTCGACTGAGCTTCAATCTATGGTCCCCCCTTGCCAAACTTTCACAAGAAACACTCGTCTAGCTGTAAACAATATCAATAATTCCCCCCACTCTTTTTCTGTGCCTAAACCTAAACGTAGATTCCATGAACAAAGCTTTTTTCTTAGAACTGCACGCCTGTGGAATTGTCTTCCGTTTTCCTGCTTTCTGGCTGACTACAATATGGTTGTGTTCAAGTCTAACGTAAATAAGTTTTTGATGAGCCGTTCCATATAAGTTATCAAATTTACCAAATTTTCATTACTAATGATAACTATATTGTCCAATTTCTACTGTACACTCTTTAACCCTTATCCTTGAGTGGCCTCTTGGCCTTGATAATGTGGTGATGCCTATGTAAAAAAAAAAAAAAAAAAAAAATTAAGAGAGGTTCTTCTTAGAGACGATATCATAGAGATTCCAAGTATGAAGAGTAGTGATAGGCGGAAGATGAAAAACGAGGTAAAAATAATTCAAGGAGTAATTTACAACATCATAAGAAAGAACATATCGATTACGGAACTTAACAGGCTTCTGTATGCAGCGTCATACGTTATTGCGAATCGTCTTGGTTTATTACAGAAGAAAAAGGGAGAAATGAAGGATAGAAGGCCACACTGGCTGAGTCGGCTTGAAGAAAGTATTAAACGGTGGCGGAAGACATTGGTAGAATCGAAGAAATAACAAAAAGGATTTAAACTAGGACAGAAAGCCAAGGACGAGCTTGAAAGGAGGTATAGATTGCTGGAAAAGCGAACGATGAACGTTCTAACAATGTTGAAAGAGAAGGTCCACACTGGTGGTATGAAAATTTGGAACTTTGTTGGAAAAAGTGTTACATTTCGGTAAAACAACCTTTTCCGGAACAATCAGTCTCAGCTGTATAAAGAATTAAATGGTAGTAAACAGGTGGGAAATAACAACACTCCAAATGCAAAAGATGCAAGGAAGTTCTGGAGTGGGATTTGGTCTGTCGAAGGGCGATATAATGAGAAGGCTAGCTGGTTGGGAGAGGTCAGAGAAAGGCTATCAGAAATGCAGCAGTTGAAGAACGTTGAGATAACCATTGATGACGTTAAGGCTGGCATACGAAAGATGACAAACTGGAAGGCACCTGATCCAGATGGAGTGATGGGCTTCTGGTTTAAACAGTTTCCATGCCTTTATCCACCTATAGCTGCTGCTCTGCAAAGGGTTGTAGAGTTGGGAGATGTCCCTGATTGGCTTGTGAAGGGAAGAACAACACTGATTAGGAAAGATTCTGCAAAAGGAACAGATGCCAATAATTATAGACCAATTACATTTCTGCCATTGATATGGAAACTGTTGACTGGAATATTTGTGGAGAAAATTTATGAACATCTAGGGAGTAATGGTGTTTTTCCTGACGAACAAAAGGGGTGCCGGAAAGGCTCGAGAGTTACTAAAGAGCAACTACTAATTGATAAAGCACAGAAAGGCTTATGACATGGTTCCTCATTCATGGATACGGGAAACACTATTGATGATGAAGGTTGCTGAGAATGTGGTAGGGCTTTTGGAGACAAGTATGGCTCAATGGAAAACGGTGCTGACAGCAAACAGAGAGGAGATGGGGCAGGTTGGCATTAAACGTGGGATATTTCAAGGAGATTTATTATCGCCACTTCTTTTTGTAATGATAATGATGCCACTGAGCATCCTCTTGAAGAGAGAAAAACTGGGGTATAACTTTGGATCTGGTGACAGACGCCTCAACCATGATGATTTGAAAATATTCGGTAGAAATGAAAACGAAATGGAGAGACTGGTAGAACTTGTGGGGACATACTCAGAAGACATTGGGATGGAGTTTGGGATTAGTAAATGTGCAGTGCTGGTGATGAAAAGAGGAGTAAAGGTTCATTCGAATGGAATAGTGCTGCCAAATAGAGAAATCATGAAAGAAATAGAAGATACAGGATATAAGTATTTGGGAGTGCTGGAGGGTGTAGGCATCATGAACAGAGAAATGAGGGAAAAAGTCAGGAAGGAGTATTGTAGAAGAGTGAAACTAATTGCAAAGTCGAAACTGTATGGAGGAAATCTAATGAAAGCAGTAAATGCATGGGCAGTCAGTGTTTTGAAATACAGTGCAGGAATTTTAGAATGGTCTGACAAGGAGTTGCATGCCATGGATATCAAAACAAAAAAAGTTTTAGTTATGTTTGGTATATTTCATATTCGAAGTAGTGTAGCAAGGCTGTATCAAAAGAAGAAAGATGGTGGGAGAGGATTGAAAAGTGTAAAAGATTGTGTTAGAACCGAGTAGATGTCATTGAAGGAGCATGTGGTTAGAAGTGAGGAGTGGATGCTTAAGGTTGTGGTCAATGAAGTGGAGGTATGTGAGACCAAGGCTGATTATGTGGAACGTATGGATAGAGAAAGGGCAGAGGAACTGGCTAGGAAGAAAATGCATGGAAGGTTCTTCCAGGATATAGCAGAAGTGGCTGATGAAAGATCATGGCAATGGCTTAGAGCTGGGTATCTGGCTAAGAGTACTGAAGCTTTTGTTTGTGCAGCAGAAGAGCAGGCATTAGGAACATGATTGTTCAAAAAAGTGGTTCTAGGAGAGGAAGTTGCTGCAGAATGCCAGATTTGTGGTAAGACCTCAGAGTCAATTGCGTACCTTGCAGCAGGGTGTAGTGGACTGTCCCAGAGAGAGTACTGCAAAAGACACGATCGCATGGGACTCCGGATATATTGGGAGGTGTGTAAGAGGGTTGGGGTGAAGTGTGCTGGAAAATGGTTTGAGGAGGTGCCTGATGAAGTGAGAACAAGTGAGGATGGCAAGGTAGAGGTATGGTGGGACAAAAGTGTCATAACGACCAAGCAATTGGAACATAATCATCCGGATTTGGTCGTCATTGACAAGGTCTCAAAAAACTGGCAGATTGTAGATTTCTCAGTACCCTGGGACAGGAATGTGAGAGAGAAGGAGAATGAGAAGTGGAGCAATTATACTCCATTGGCCTTGGAGATAAGGTGTATACACGGGGTTAAAACACAAATAATCCCGGTTGTAGTTGGTACATTAGGAGTAGTATCAAGTCGTCTGGAAGGACAATTGAAAAAACTACAAATCCCCGATGCTTTAGGCGGCCTTCAAACCTCTGCAATTATAGGTACCACCAACATCCTTAGGAAAACCCTTGATCTTTGAAGCTCTTGGTTTGAAGCCGGGATTAAGGGAAATACTCTGGAAATTAATCCCATCCCTTTCCAGAGAGACGTTCATAAACGAAATCAGAATTATTATTATTATTATTATTATTATTATAATGAGCGGTTTTATTTATATTTTTCATAAATCTTACAAAAGAAATGCTTCATAAATAAAAATGTAAAAAATAAGTTTTTTAATAGAAATTTGTAAATGTCTATATAAAAATTAGGCAATTATCTTTATAGTCATGAGCATTTATCTTTAAATGCTATAAGAACATTGGCATTCCAGTTTCTATAGGAATACCAAAGTTAAGTAACGTTGAGTCTGGCCATTATTACAATGAATAAAGATTTGTGAAAATTCGGTGCGGTATCTACCAAAAATCTCTTCAAAATTAATCTACAAATCAATTGTAAACAAAACATTTACATTTTTTGCCATAAAATAATAGTTGACATACCGTAAAATCTAAGAATCAATTTCCTATCAATCAAATGAGTATAACAGAACTGGTTTATCTCTCCAACCTTTTCCCGGTCCTGAATATGACCTTAAAATATATCCAGTGGTGAGGCCTCAGCTTGCGGGATTTGGGGAGTGTGGAGCCACCCTTTAATTGCCATTGCTCCCAGGTCCACTCTGGCCCAGAGTGGTAGTACCTGTTAGGGTCCCAACTATGGATTAAATAGAACCGACTTGAAAACAACAAATATATTCTATTAAAAAATTTTTCTTCAAAATCTTTGGATTCGGCATTAAATAACCTGAAAAGAGTTGGTATGCCGTAAAACAAAACCAAACAACCAACCAACCTTTGTTATCGATGTCTCTCTTTCTCCATTCTTCTTGTTAGTATGTCTGCTTTTTTGCAATTATTTTTCTTTTCACTTAAAAAAAGTTGCTTGCTTTAATGTAATTTAACGATTTACATTTATAAATGTATCTGAAAAGATATTCTGCTATATATGTTTTCTATTTTTTCTGATATATGTGTTGTTTGCCATTCAAAATGTTGTTCTCTTTTATTTTTTTAATTTGTGAAGTTAGGTAGCATGATCTCCAATCACCTTCCCTTCATTTTCAGTGTTGGAGAAATAAAAAAAGTTAAAATATAAAATATAAAATTAAAAGTTCCAAAAACAAAACAAAAATAAAAAACACATACAAAAAAAATTAATAAAAATTATAAACACAAAAGTCAAATTTTTTGTAAATTACCTTTCCCCGCCTTAAAAGAGGAAAAAAATTAGAATTTGAGAATTAATTTAAGGTGTCTATAGTCTATATTATGGAACGAGTACACCATCATAATAAACGCAAAAATGTCAAGGTCTGTTTGAAAATAAATTTAAATTCTACGGTTAAAGGGAGATAAGTTCTCAAAGATCCGTTCGGCTTTGAAGTAAAAATAAAACTATTAAATTTTATTCATCTGAAAAGGATAGTAAATAATAAAATAATTTTTTTTCAAATATTAAAAAATATATCAAAAATTAATTAAACATAAGGAGAATTTCTCAAATAGACCAACTTGTAGATTCGTAAACTTAGGAAAAATTTGGCCAGTAAGGCAACTTAGTCAAATAGTCAAAACAATAAAAAAAAAAAACCCCCAGTAAAACTACCCTAAACCTCTTAAGAAACACATATTTAATGCTAAAACTGGTTCTATGAGATAGTAAAGTCATATAGATTTATACAAAGTTAACATAGTAAATCTTTACTCCCTCTACAAATACATAAATAAAAGATCTTGGCACTCCCTCCTCCCATGGTTTTCAACAATATAATCACTACATTAGTAGGAAATCTCATACCTTTAATCTAATTCTGAGATTTTTTAACAATTAATGCCATATTACAATGAAACACTCTGCAATAGTGGGTTTACAGATTATGTCTCATATTAGCTCCCTAATAACCAATAACTTAAAAACAATGACAATAGAAAATAGAAAATTATTTGGCTCACCCCTTCACCCTCATCACCAAGATATTTTCTGCAAGTTACTAGACAAAAACTTTCCTCCACAACATAAACTGCACAATTGTTTAATAGAAATGTGATTAAAACAAGCTACCACTTGGCAAGAATATTATCCCTATAGAAGCAAAAGCAAAATAAAGTGTGGGGTGCTATAAAGAAAAGTGTCTCCTAGATGGAAATTTTAAGGTGAAATCTTAAGGTGAAATAGTCACTTCATATATGCAGTGACTATTACATCAACTTAACAGCAGAGCCGAAATCTGCATAACTATAACACAGGGCACATTCAAGCAAAGGTGATGCATATATAAAAACATTTTTAAATATAGAGACAAGGCAAACACTGTTCTAGTGGCCTGGATATGGCAGTTAAAAGCCGAGGGAACGCCTTTCACCATCAAAAAGAAGAAGATAAAGTGAAGGCAGCCATACTCTCCAGCTTAAAACTAATGCTCTCTATACAATGAAGAGAAATATCACATAATAAAGATCGTTAATGATCCCAATAAAGTTTGTTTAAACAAAAGGAGTGGGGTTTTCAAGTTATGCATTCACAGAAGACAGGCACTCTAAGTAAACTGGGAAAATCAAGGGAAAATCTGCACTATCTCATCACATAAACAGAGATAAATATATAAACAATAGAATATAAAAATTAAACAAAATGAATACTAAAAGAAACACACAAAACTGTACACATATAAGGAAAAACAACCTTGTACTCATATGGCCATGGAGCTCCTGTTTTCCTTTATTTGAGGGAAGCAATTTTCAGGAAAACAGTTCTTAGAAAATTGTTTGAAGAACAACTTACATTAAGTTTTTTTTTTCTTTTGGTGATTGTTTATTTTTCAAAAATTGTCTCAAAGGAGAAAAAATTGATTAGGTCAAACATGGCTTAGACATCATTTTATTTGTTCATTTCTTGCATGCTTTTATATTTTTTTCTTTCATCTCCTTCATCAAATCCCATTAACAATTTTTTACCTTATTTTTCAGATGTCTCTTTACTAGTAGGTCTTAAAAAAGGTTTTATTTTATTTAATTCAGTTTAAATATTTTTAGTTTTTCATTTTCGTTATTGTAATTGATATTTTATATTTTTAGATAGCCATTATTTTACATTTTTTTAGATTTTGCATCTATTATTATATCTATCATACACCTTTTTATTATTATCATTATTATTATTATTATTATTATCATTATTATTATTATTTATATTATTATGAAATATTTGTTTGGATTTGAGTTTTAAAAATAAAAAAATGTAAAACTTATTTTTCTTTTATATTTGATTATTTTTTTAATTTCTTACTTAATTTACTTTAATTTATTTATGATATTATTTTATTTTTAATTAATTTTTAATATAGTTTTAATATTTTTAAATTTCAATTTTTTATTTATATTCTTTATGAATAAAATCTAATATTTGAATTTTTATTTCAGAACCAAGCACATCTTTGAGGATTATCTCCCTTCAACCGTACAATTTAAATCTACAGGGTGGTCGCTAGAAAAGCGAGAAATTTGAAGGTCAGCTTAGATCACAAATAAAATGCGTGATTGCTATTTTTTGATTGGTTATTTTGTTGTCAAATGGGTGTGCAATCTGCATATTGATTTCATAACATCGTGCAGTGAAGTGTATGAACAACATTTTGAGTATCTATGAGTATAATATAGCATTTGTCTTTGAAAAACTTTGTAAAAATTATTCTTTGTAAAAATAAATCGTTGTTTGAAAAATTTCCCGCTTTTCTAGTGACCACCCTGTATTTTCAGATAATTATCGATACTTTTGTGTTTATTATGCCAGGGTGCTCGTTTCATAACATAAATCAGGAGTCTCTAAGCTATAACTTGCAGACAATATCAGGGTCGTGGAGCTCTTATAGAAAATGTAAAAATATTCTGGAAGGTTTTAAAAATGGAAATGTGCAAAAATAATATGGTGGTTTTTCTTTTTGTTCAGAAAATCATTAAAAGAATAAAGTTTTGGAGGACTAGTTTCACTAAAAAGCAAAGCTAATGAACAAAGCAGTATAAAATACATTTAGGTTATTTTTTTTGGGCCCATGTAGCTCTAAAAAGTGAGCAATATGGCCTTTCATTCAAAAACTTTGAAGCCCTCTCTCTATATTAATTCTTAATTCTAATTTTTCCCCTTTTCAGACTGACGAGAAGCTAATTTCAAAATTGTTTTAATCTTTTTTCTCATTTTTATTAAAAAATTTTTGTGTTTTTTAAATAATTTTTTTAAATATTTTAATTTATTTTTCAGATTTAAAATTTTAAATTCTTCAACACGAGAAAGTAAGGCAATCGGTGATCATGTTACCACAGCACATATATCAGCAAAATTTGCAAATAGAGATCTTGAATTATAAAAAAAAGATATAACAAAAATAAAAATAAAGTTTAGATTGGAAATATTGTAACAGAATCAAAGCTTCTAAGCCGCATTTTCCAGGCAGACATACAGACAAGAGTCTGGCATAGGAGTCAACTATAATTCTCCTTTTTTTGAAATTGAAACTAATGGTACCGATGTTGTTCAGATCTTCTAAAATACATACATAAATAAATAAATAAATAAATATTACACCCTTACTTAAATTTTTTGTTAAATAATTGACTGGTTTCACTCTTACTGACTTTATATATATATATATATATTCAATCCATTATTAATTATAATAAAACTCTGAATTTGCTTGTCATGATGTCATTGTCTAAAATTTTAATGTGATTACATCATTTCTAACAAACTTTTCATGTTGAAATGAAGTTGAAAAATATTTTTGGTGAATCTATTTTTATGTTTTTAACTACAAAGAAAGGAGGGGAAAACATATAGTTTAATAATACGTTGGAAGTGTCCTTAATTAAATTTAATGCTTTTAGTAGCACTCTGCAGACCTCCTTTAATTTTTTCACTGATCACATAAATAATTACTCTTGTAGATGAGAGATTAGAAAATAGATTTTAGTTGCACTCTTGAGGTCTCCTTACTTAGAGAAATGCACAATATCCAAGATAGAACCATACATATATGTTTGTACATACGTTATCACCTTCACACACATTTGTTTTACATACTTCCACAAACATTTATGTTCATACATACTTTATCCCTTTTAGCACACATTTATGTTTGCACGAACGTTATCACCTTTCACATACGTTTATACATGTTATCATCTTTATATTCGTACATGTATTATTACTTTATATTTGTACATGTATAATTACTTTATATTTGTACATGTATTATCACGTTATATTTGTACATGCATTATTACTTTATATTTGTACATGTATTATTACTTTATATTTTTACATGTATTATTACTTTATATTTGTACATGTATGATTACTTTATATTTGTACATGTATTATTACTTTATATTTGTACATGTATTATTACTTTATATTTGTACATGTATTATTACTTTATATTCGTACATGTATTATCACTTTATATTTGTACATGTATTACTACTTTATATTTGTACATGTATGATTACTTTATATTTGTACATGTATTATTACTTTATATTTGTACATGTATTATTACTTTATATTTGTACATGTATTATCACTTTATATTTGTACATTTATTATTATTTTATATTCGTACATGTATTATTACTTTATATTCGTACATGTATAATTACTTTATATTTGTACATGTTTTATTACTTTATATTTGTACATGTATTATTACTTTATATTTGTACATGTATTATTACTTTATATTTGTACATGTATTATTACTTTATATTTGAACATTTATTATTACTTTATATTTGTACATGTATTATTACTTTATATTTGTACATTTATTATTACTTTATATTTGTACATGTATTATTACTTTATATTTGTACATGTATTATTACTTTATATTTGTACATTTATTATTATTTTATATTTGTACATGTATTATTACTTTATATTTGTACATGTATTATTACTTTATATTCGTACATGTATTATTACTTTATATTTGTACATGTATTATTACTTTATATTTGTACATTTATTATTACTTATATTTGTACATGTATTATTACTTTATATTCGTACATGTATTATTACTTTATATTTGTACATTTATTATTACTTTATATTTGTACATGCATTATCACTTTATATTTGTACATTTATTATTACTTTATATTTGTACATGTATTATTACTTTATATTTGTACATGTATTATTACTTTATATTTGTACATGTATTATTACTTTATATTTGTACATGTATTATTACTTTATATTTGTACATGTATTATTACTTTATATTTGTACATGTATTATTACTTTATATTTGTACATGTATTATTACTTTATATTTGTACATGTATTATTACTTCATATTTGTACATTTATTATTACTTTATATTTGTACATGTATTATTACTTTATATTTGTACATTTATTATTACTTTATATTTGTACATGTATTCTTACTTTATATTTGTACATCTATTATTACTTTATATTTGTACATGTATTATTACTTTATATTCGTACAGGTATTATTACTTTATATTTGTACATGTATAATTACTTTATATTTGTACATGTATTATTACTTTATATTCGTACATGTATTATCACCTTTCCCGCACATTTGTGTTTCTACTAATTTGTATATTCTTAAAAAAAACGGAACATTGTGTTCAGGCAGTGAAATCTGCATTCAAGAAAGCTGTCTCGGTAATTAAGATTTAGGTCTTAAATTTGATCCCCTAGATCCCACCATTCCATCACTTGATGAACGTCTATACTAAAGGAATTAGCTGGGAACATCCCAGTTAAATGCACCAATCAAAACATCAACAAGAAGATAATGACATGATTGTATTAAGGGCTAACAAATCAGAAGATGTACCATGATAGACATACAAAAAAACATAGGACAACCTGTGCATGTTTGAAATAAAGAGCCAGGTGAGTGGTTTCCTATACTTGTTACACAATTGAGCAGAGATTCAAGGTTGTAGATAATACACACCCCATCCAGAAATATTCTCCATTAAAATCAACAGCACCTTAGGTTAGACCCATCCGGAACCACAAGTTCTGAGGTACACCCAACTGAAATTTCTCAGGATACTACCAAAAACTGCACACCTAATGTAGATATAAGCAACACACAAAAGCAAACAAACACACCCTCAAAAGTAACATACACAAACACCTACAACAGTCATAACTGGACTTATAATCAAACCACCCAAAAGATGTAGTGATGGAACAATAAAAAGTTGATTATTTCGTTTTGTCATTTTCTAAAATTTTCCTTTTCTTTTCTACTCACTTAGTCATATGAAAGAAGGGGTGTGATAGTATGTCATCATTAGATCACTCTCCAAAAAAGAGAGTTCCTAAAAACACCTTTGCCTTTAGGACTATAGTAAAAAAATAAAGAGAGGTCGCCATTATGACTGCTTTTACTTTTATGATCTGCCGGAATTTCCATGGACAGATGTTGCAAGGTCTTGCTATCTGTGAAACTGCTACTCTACTACAGGGTGACCCCCAAAAAACGGGCCCCAACTCTAATTAGGCCCCGTTTCTTAGTGTTTTGTCTGAATGAAATGAAACTTTGGCCATAACTAGCTTATTATATTCAAAACATCACATCAAAACACTAGGGTCTTTGGCCTTTTTTTCTCCGTTCTACAGCATATGTTCTAGATGGCCTCCATTTAGCTTTTGTTTTTTTTTGGGGGGTCACCCTGTATTTACCATTTGATCGTCTTCAAATCCAATACCAATACATTCTTGTCAAAAACCAGTTAATACCATTGATTAATGTTCCCAATTTTTCGATTGATAGTCATTTGTACCTTACTAACCTTTATCCTCAAGTTGGTTTTGCCTTGATAACTTATTTTTCTTTTCCCATTGAATATATCATTATCATTTATTAGTAATAATGAAAAATGCTAGTATTTCTAAGAAAACACTAAATATTTTCAGCATATCACAGTATATAACTTCTGGTGTTTATTATGTTTCAGCCTTGGTTTAATTATTCACTAGCGGAGGTGCTCAGTGTTGCCCGGGTGTTTGTCGGTGTGTGTGTGGGGGGGGGGGGGAAGTGGCAGGCTTGAACCTGAACAGCGAAGGAGGAAAAGAACGGGAAAATTTTTTAAAAAATGTGTTAGTAGGCAGGTAAGCTCGAACCCAAAGCCTGGAGGCAAAGTTGGGAAAAAAAGTGAAAGAAAACGTGACATGTTACACTAAGAGGGCAAAGGAAGTGAGAATGGTTGAAATTAAACGCTTAAAAAACACAAATGCTTAAACAAACGTCTGCTTTTCTAGGTCAAATATCACGCCATAGAGAAATGAAATCACACAGAGCCAGTTAAGTTTGAAGCTTTCTGCATATTTGTTTGCTTTCCTAAAATGTTGGGGAAAACCAGCTCCCCATAAAAAGGGGAGTGCCCAAATGAATAGCATTTGTCTGATATGATGGGTTTTCCCCATATTGATCAAAGCTCATTGCTTTTTAGACGTCATGGCACAAAAGGCCAAAAAACAGGATTTTGCTTTTATATATGTAAAACACGAACAAACACGTGAGAAGACAGAATAGCGGGAATTTTATAACATAAAAGTCGTTCAAATAAAAGATAGAGACGACTTCCTTTCGTAAATTGGAGATAATATAATCTAATGAGTATATAAAAAGTACTAAGAAATGGTACCCCCACCCTCCCTGAAAAAAACCTTTGCCGGACATACAAAAAAGTGCACACACAAACACCCATTTTCATTTTTATATAATAGTTACCTAGTGCTATAAATTCAGAAATAAAACTACTTGTTGATACTTTTAGACTAGAATAATCAGATATGTAGAAATGTTAATTTATTAATGGTGATTTAAATATATAACTCCCTCATTAGACTTCATATAGAGTATTGTGTCTAGGCTTACATATTGAAATTGAAATACTGTGGTTGGAAATCATATAAAAGGGAATGACAAAACTAATAAAAAAGTAAAATATTGCAAGGCAGGGATGCATAAGAAAAATGAGGATAAACTACTTTACTAAAAAAAAGAATGAGAGATGATTTTCTTGAGACTTTCAAAATAATTAATGGAATGTTTATCTACAATTGGCACATTATTTCTTCCCAATCTGAAAAATGTCATTGTCAAGGTAGATTTAAAATAACTACATCTATTTACCAACTAAATTTGCTTGCTAATAGAGTAATATATTTTTGAAACATTGACAAGATAAAGAACAGTAAGGTAGAATTGAATTAATTCAGGAATAATAAATGAAAAGGACTTTGGGATTTATCGGATAAAATGTTTTGTATAATTTGATATTTGAATGTTCTATACAGTGATTTAAAACTAAGTAAACATTATTACAAAGTTTTATTATGTATTATTTTGCATCTATCATTATTACTTTTCAATGAGACAGTATATTCATATATGTATAGTTGTATCTGAATATATGAGAAATTTTACCTGCAGATCTTGTAGTAGGAAAGTTTGTAGTTGATGTTGCTCGTAATTGTGTCAATATGGATGTTTGCAGTGTTGCTGTAGGAATTTCAGTGATTGTTGTTATAGGAATATTTGTTGCTGTGATTGTTTTTGAAAGAATGTTTGTTATTGAAGTTGTTATGTGTGGTGTGAGTGAAGTATGGGGAATTCTTGTAGTAGAAGTTGTTGTTTCAGTTTTTGATATAGTTGGAGGCCATGTTGTTGTTGAAGGGGTTTCAGTGGTTGCCGTAGAAATATTTGTAGTTGTTATTGTTGTAGAAATATTTGTGGTTGTTGTAAGAATATTTTTACTTGTGCTTGTTTCTGTAGGGCTGTTTGTAGTTGTAGTTGTAGGAATATTTAAAGTTGTTGTTCTTGTAGGAATAGTTGTCATTGTGGTTGTTGAAGGAACATTTGTAGTTGTGATGGCTGTAGGTATATTTATGGTTGCGGTTGTAGGAATATTTATTGTTGTTATTGTTGTTGTAGAAATAGTTTTATTTGTGCTTGTGTCTGTAAGAATTTTTTTAGTTGTAATTATTGTGGGAATAGTCAAAGTTGTGGATGTTGTAGGAATATTTGTAGTTGTGGTTGTTGGAATATTTGTAGTTGTAGTTTTTTGTGCAGGAATATTTGTAATGGTAGTTATTGTAGGAAAGTTGATAGTTATGGTGGATGTTGTAGGAATATTTGTAGTTGTTATTGTTGTAGGAACATTTGTACTTGTTGCTGAAAAAGGAATATTTTTAGTTGTGCTTGTTTCTATAGGAACATTTGTAGTTGTGGTGAATGTTGTAAGAATATTTGCAGTTGTGATTGTAGGAAGAATATTTGTAGTTTTGCTAGTTTTCTTAGGAATGTTTGTAGTTGTGGTTGTTGTGGGAATATTTATAATTGTGGTTGTTGTAGGAATATTTGTAGTTGTGGGTGTTGTAAGAATATTTGTAGTTGTGGTTGTTGTAAGAATATTTGTAGTTGTGGTTGTTGTAGGAATACTTGAAGTTGTAAAAATGCATGTAGTTGTAGGAATTGTAGGAATAATTGTGGTTGTGGTAGAAATATTTTTAGCTGTGCTTGTGTCTATTGGAACAATTGTAGTTGTGGTGAATTTTGTAGGAACATTTGTAGATGTGGTTGTTTCTATAGGAATGCCTGTAATATTTGTCATTGTAGTAGGAATATTTTTAGTTGTGGTGGATGTTTTAGGAATATTTGTAGTTGTGATTATGGTAGGAATATTTGTAGTTGTGTTTGTAGAAGGAACATTTGAAGTTGTTGTTTCTATCAGAATGTTTGTTGTAGTTGTGGGAATATTTATAGTTGTAGTAGTTGTAGGAATATTTGTAGTTGTCCTTTCTGTAGGAATATTTGTAGTTGTGCTTGATTCTGTAGGATTATTCGTAGTTGCAGTAGTTGTAAGAATATTTGCAGTTATGCTTGCTGAAGGAAAATTCGTAATTGTAGTCATGTTAGGAAGAGTTATAGTTGTACTTGTGGGAATACTTGAAGTTGTAGTAAGAATATTTGCAGTTTCAGCTGTCGTGAAAATATTTATTGTTGATGTTGTTTTTGTAGGAATATTTGTAAGAGTGGTTGAAGTGAGAATATTTTTAATTGTAGTTGTTTCTATAGGAACAGTCGTAGTTTTGGTGGATGTTGTAGGAATATTTGTAGTTTTGGTTGTAGTAGGAATATTTTTAGTTGATGGTGTAGGAATATTTGTTGTTGTTGTTGTTGTTGGAATAGTCATAGTTGTGGTTGTTGTAAGAGTATATGTAGTTGTATTTGTAGTATGAATATTTATTGTTGTGGTGGATGTTGTAGTAACATTTGTAGTTTTGATGGATGTTTTAAGAATAGTTTTTGTTGTGGTAGGAAGATTTGTAGTTGTGTTTTTTTCTAAAAGAATGTTTGTAACCAATGTTGTTGGAATATTTATGGTTCTGGTTGTTGTAGGAGAATTTGTATTTGTGGTTGTAGTAGGATAATTTTTAGTTGTGGTTGATATTATAGGAACATTCGTTGTTGAGATTGTTGTAGGAAGATTTGTAATCGTGGTTGAAGTAGGAAGATTTGTAGTTGTAGTTGATTCTATAGGCATGTTTGTTGTAGTTGTTGTGGGAATATTTATAGTTATGGTTGTAGTAAGAATATTTGGAGTTGTAATTGTTTCTATAGGCATGTTTGTAATCGTGGTTGTGGGAATATTACGCGTTGTGCTTGTCGTAGGAAAAGTTGTACAAATATTTATAGTTTTAACTGTCGTATAAATATTCATAGCGGAGGTTGTTAGAATATCTTTAGTCGTGGTTGTAGTAGAAATATTTCTGTTCGTGGTGGATGTTGTAAGACTATTTTTAGTTGTGGTTGTTGTGGGAATATTTGTAGTTGTGCTAGTTTCCATAGTAATGTTTGTAGTTGTGGTTGTTGAGGGAATATGTACAGTTGTGCTTGTTGTAGGAATTTTTGTTATTGTGATTGTGGTAGAAATATCTGTAGATGTTAAAGGAATATTTGTAGTTGTGCTGATTTTTATAGGAATGCTTGTCATTTTATTTGTTGTGGAAATATTTATAGTTGTGGTTGTTGTAGGAATATTTGTAGTTGTGGTTGTTTTAGGAATATTTGTAGTAGTGGTTGTTCTAGGAATATTTATAGTTGTGGTTGTGGAAGGAATATTAGCAGTTGTGGTTACAGTAGGATTATTTGTTGTTGTGGTTATTGTAGGAATATATATAGTTGTGGTTGTTGTAGGAATAGCTGTAGTTGTAGAAGGAATATTTGTAGTTGTGCTGATTTTTATAGGAATGATTGTAATTGTATTTGTTGTGGAAATATTTATAGTTGTAGTTGTTGTAGGAATATTTGTAGTTGTGCTAATTTTAGGAATATTTGTAGTGCTGGTTGTTGTAGGAATATTTGTAGTTGTGGTTGTGGTAGGAATATTTGTAGTTGTGGTTGCAGTAGGATTATTTGTTGTTGAGGTTATTGTAGGAATGTTTGAAGTTGTGGTTATTCTATGAATATGTACAGTTGTGATTGTTGTAGGAATATTTGTAGGTGTGGTTGTTTTAGGAATACTTATAGTGGTGGTTGTTGTAGGAATTTTTATAGTTATGGTTGTGGAAGGAATATTGGCAGTTGTGGTTGAAGTAGGATTGTTTGTTGTTGTGATTATTGTAGGAATATGTATATTTGTGGTTGTTGTAGGAATATCTGTAGTTGTTGAAGGAATATTTGTGGTTGTGCTCATTTTTATAGGAATGCTTGTAATTGTTTTTGTTGTGGAAATATTTATAGTTGTGGTTGTTGTAGGAATATTTGTACTTGTTGTTTTAGGAATATTTGTAGTCGTGGATGTTGTGGGAATATTTATAGTTGTGCTTGTGGAAGGAATATTAACAGTTGTGGTTGCAGTAGGGTTATTTGTTGTGGTTATTGTAGGAATATGTATAGTTGTGGTTGTTGTAGGAATATCTGTAGTTGTTGAAGGAATATTTGTAGTTGTGCTGATTTTTATAGAAATGCTTGTAATTGGCTTTGTTGTGGAAATATTAATAGTGATGGTTGTTGTAGGAATATTTGTAGTTGTGGTTGTTTCAGGAATATTTGTAGTGGTGGTTGTTGTAGGAATATTTATAGTTGTGGTTGTGGAAGGAATCTTAGCAGTTGTGGTTGCAGTAGGATTATTTGTTGTTGTGATTCTTGTAGGAATATGTATAGTTGTAGTTGTTGTAGGAATATCTGTAGTTGTTGAAGTAATATTTGTAGTTGTGCTCATTTTTATAGGAATGCTTGTAATTGTCTTTGTTGTGGAAATATTCATAGTTGTGGTTGTTGTAGGAATATTTGTACTTTCTGTTTTAGGAATATTTGTAGTCGTGGGTGTTGCGAGAATATTTATAGTTGTGGTTGTGGAAGGAATATTAATAGTTGTGGTTGCAGTAGGGATATTTGTTGTGGTTATTGTATGAATATGTATAGTTGTGGTTGTTGTAGGAATATCTGTAGATGTTGAAGGAATATTTGTAGTTGTGCTCATTTTTATAGGAATGCTTGTAATTGTCTTTGTTGTGGAAATATTTATAGTTGTTGTTGTAGGAATATTTGTAGTTGTGGTTGTTTTGGGCATATTTGTAGTGCTTGTTGTGGTAGAAATTTTTACAGTTGTGGTTGTAGAAGGAATATTTGTAGTTGTGGTTGCAGTAGGTTTATTTGTTGTTGTAGTTATTGTAGGAATATCTGTAGTTGTTGAAGGAATATTTGTAGTTGTGCTGATTTTTATAGGAATGCTTGTAATTGTCTTTGTTGTGGAAATATTTATAGTTATGGTTGTTGTAGGAATATCCGTACTTGTTGTTTTAGGAATATTTGTAGTGGTGGTTGTTAGGGGAATATTTATAGTTGTAGTTTTGGAAGGAATATTAATAGTTGTGGTTGCAGTAGGATTATTTGTTGTGGCTATTGTAGGAATATGGATAGTTGTGGTTGTTGTAGGAATATCTGTAGTTGTTGAAGGAATATCTGTAGTTGTGCTCATTTTTATAGGAATGCTTGTAATTGTCTTTGTTGTGGAAATATTTATAGTTGTGTTTGTTGTAGGAATATTTGTAGTTGTGGTTGTTGTAGGAATATTTGTAGTTGTGGTTGTTTTAGGAATATTTGTAGTGGTGGTGGTTGTAGGAATATTTATAGTTGTGGTTGTGGAAGGAATCTTAGCAGTTGTGGTTGCAGTAGGATTATTTGTTGTGGTTATTGTAGGAATATGTATAGTTGTAGTTGTTGTAGGAATATATGTAGTTGTTGAAGGAATATTTGTGGTTGTGCTAATTTTTATAGGAATGCTTGTAATTAGCTTTGTTGTGGAAATATTAATAGTTGTTGTTGTAGGAATATTTGTAGTTGTGGTTGTTTTAGGAATATTTGTAGTGGTGGTGGTTGTAGGAATATTTATAGTTGTGGTTGTGGAAGGAATCTTTGCAGTTGTGGTTGCAGTAGGATTATTTGTTGTAGTGGTTATTGTAGGAATATGTATAGTTGTAGTTGTTGTAGGAATATCTGTAGTTGTTGAAGGAATATTTGTGGTTGTGCTGATTTTTATAGGAATGCTTGTAATTGTCTTTTTTGTGAAAATATTTAAAGTTGTTGTAGGAATATTTGTAGTTGTGGTGGTTTTAGGAATATTTGTAGTGGTGGTGGTTGTAGGAATATTTATAGTTGTGGTTGTGGAAGGAATCTTCGCAGTTGTGGTTGCAGTAGGATTATTTGTTGTTGTGGTTATTGTAGGAATATCCGTGCTTGTGGTTTTAGGAATATTTGTAGTGGTGGTTGTTAGGGGAATATTTATAGTTTTGGTTGTGGAAGGAATATTAATAGTTGTTGTTGCAGTAGGGTTATTTGTTGTGGCTATTGTAGGAATATGTATAGTTGTGGTTGTTGTAGGAATATCTGTAGTTGTTGAAGGAATATTTGTAGTTGTGCTCATTTTTATAGGAATGCTTGTAATTGTCTTTGTTGTGGAAATATTAATAGTTGTTCTTGTAGGAATATTTGTAGTTGTGGTTGTTTTAGGAATATTTGTAGTGGTGGTGGTTGTAGGAATATTTATAGTTGTGGTTGTGGAAGGAATCTTAGCAGTTGTGGTTGCAGTAGGATTATTTGTTGTGGTTATTGTAGGAATATGTATAGTTGTAGTTGTTGTAGGAATATATGTAGTTGTTGAAGGAATATTTGTGGTTGTGCTGATTTTTATAGGAATGCTTGTAATTGGCTCCGTTGGTGAAATATTTATAGTTGTTGTTGTTGTAGGAATATTTGTAGTTTTCGTTGTTTTAGGAATATTTGTAGTAGTGGCGGTTGTAGGAATATTTATAGTTGTGATTGTGGAAGGAATCTTCGCAGTTGTGGTTGCAGTAGGATTATTTGTTGTTGTGATTATTGTAGGAATATGTATAGTTGTAGTTGTTGTAGGAATATCTGTAGTTGTTGAAGGAATATTTGTAGTTGTGCTCATTTTTATAGGAATGCTTGTAATTGTCTTTGTTGTGGAAATATTAATAGTTGTTGTTGTAGGAATATTTGTAGTTGTGGTTGTTTTAGGAATATTTGTAGTGGTGGTGGTTGTAGGAATATTTATAGTTGTGGTTGTGGAAGGAATCTTAGCAGTTGTGGTTGCAGTAGGATTATTTGTTGTTGTGGTTATTGTAGGAATATGTATAGTTGTAGTTGTTGTAGGAATATATGTAGTTGTTGAAGGAATATTTGTGGTTGTGCTGATTTTTATAGGAATGCTAGTAATTGGCTTTGTTGTGGAAATATTTATAGTTGTTGTTGTAGGAATATTCGTAGTTGCGGTTGTAGGAATATTTATAGTTGTGGTTGTGGAAGGAATCTTCGCAGTTGTGGTTGCAGTAGGATTATTTGTTGTTGTGGTTATTGTAGGAATATGTATAGTTGTAGTTGTAGGAATATCTGTAGTTGTTGAAGGAATATTTGCGGTTGTGCTGATTTTTATAGGAATGCTTGTAATTAGCTTTGTTGTAGAAATATTAATAGTTGTTTTTGTAGGAATATTTGTAATTGTGGTTGTTGTAAGAATATTTGTAGTGGTGGTGGTTGTAGGAATATTTATAGTTGTGGTTGTGGAAGGAATCTTTGCAGTTGTGGTTGCAGTAGGATTATTTGTTGTAGTGGTTATTGTAGGAATATGTATAGTTGTAGTTGTTGTAGGAATATCTGTAGTTGTTGAAGGAATATTTGTGGTTGTGCTGATTTTTATAGGAATGCTTGTAATTGTCTTTGTTGTGAAAATATTTAAAGTTGTTGTAGGAATATTTGTAGTTGTGGTGGTTTTAGGAATATTTGTAGTGGTGGTGGTTGTAGGAATATTTATAGTTGTGGTTGTGGAAGGAATCTTCGCAGTTGTGGTTGCAGTAGGATTATTTGTTGTTGTGGTTATTGTAGGAATATCCGTGCTTGTGGTTTTAGGAATATTTGTAGTGGTGGTTGTTAGGGGAATATTTATAGTTTTGGTTGTGGAAGGAATATTAATAGTTGTTGTTGCAGTAGGGTTATTTGTTGTGGCTATTGTAGGAATATGTATAGTTGTGGTTGTTGTAGGAATATCTGTAGTTGTTGAAGGAATATTTGTAGTTGTGCTCATTTTTATAGGAATGCTTGTAATTGTCTTTGTTGTGGAAATATTTATAGTTGTTCTTGTAGGAATATTTGTAGTTGTGGTTGTTTTAGGAATATTTGTAGTGGTGGTGGTTGTAGGAATATTTATAGTTGTGGTTGTGGAAGGAATCTTAGCAGTTGTGGTTGCAGTAGGATTATTTGTTGTGGTTATTGTAGGAATATGTATAGTTGTAGTTGTTGTAGGAATATATGTAGTTGTTGAAGGAATATTTGTGGTTGTGCTGATTTTTATAGGAATGCTTGTAATTGGCTCCGTTGGTGAAATATTTATAGTTGTTGTTGTTGTAGGAATATTTGTAGTTTTCGTTGTTTTAGGAATATTTGTAGTAGTGGCGGTTGTAGGAATATTTATAGTTGTGATTGTGGAAGGAATCTTCGCAGTTGTGGTTGCAGTAGGATTATTTGTTGTTGTGATTATTGTAGGAATATGTATAGTTGTAGTTGTTGTAGGAATATCTGTAGTTGTTGAAGGAATATTTGTAGTTGTGCTCATTTTTATAGGAATGCTTGTAATTGTCTTTGTTGTGGAAATATTAATAGTTGTTGTTGTAGGAATATTTGTAGTTGTGGTTGTTTTAGGAATATTTGTAGTGGTGGTGGTTGTAGGAATATTTATAGTTGTGGTTGTGGAAGGAATCTTAGCAGTTGTGGTTGCAGTAGGATTATTTGTTGTTGTGGTTATTGTAGGAATATGTATAGTTGTAGTTGTTGTAGGAATATATGTAGTTGTTGAAGGAATATTTGTGGTTGTGCTGATTTTTATAGGAATGCTAGTAATTGGCTTTGTTGTGGAAATATTTATAGTTGTTGTTGTAGGAATATTCGTAGTTGCGGTTGTAGGAATATTTATAGTTGTGGTTGTGGAAGGAATCTTCGCAGTTGTGGTTGCAGTAGGATTATTTGTTGTTGTGGTTATTGTAGGAATATGTATAGTTGTAGTTGTAGGAATATCTGTAGTTGTTGAAGGAATATTTGCGGTTGTGCTGATTTTTATAGGAATGCTTGTAATTAGCTTTGTTGTAGAAATATTAATAGTTGTTTTTGTAGGAATATTTGTAATTGTGGTTGTTGTAAGAATATTTGTAGTGGTGGTGGTTGTAGGAATATTTATAGTTGTGGTTGTGGAAGGAATCTTCGCAGTTGTGGTTGCAGTAGGATTATTTGTTGTTGTGGTTATTGTAGGAATATGTATAGTTGTAGTTGTTGTAGGAATATCTGTAGTTGTTGAAGGAATATTTGTGGTTGTGCTGATCTTTATAGGAATGCTTGTAATTGTCTTTGTTGTGGAAATATTTATAGTTGTTGTTGTATGAATATTTGTAGTTGTGGTAATTTTAGGAATATTTGTAGTGGTGGTGGTTGTAGGAATATTTATAGTTGTGGTTGTGGAAGGAATCTTCGCAGTTGTGGTTGCAGTAGGGTTATTTGTTGTGGTTATTGTAGGAATATGTATAGTTGTAGTTGTTGTAGGAATATATGTAGTTGTTGAAGGACTATTTGTGGTTGTGCTGATTTTTATAGGAATGCTTGTAATTGTCTTTGTTGTGGAAATATTTATAGTTGTTGTTGTAGGAATATTTGTAGTTGTGGTTGTTTTAGGAATATTTGTAGTGGTGGTTGTTGTGGGAATATTTATAGTTGTGGTTGTGGAAGGAATATTTGTAGTTGTGGTTGCAGTAGGGTAATTTGTTGTGGGTATTGTAGGAATATGTATAGTTGTAGTAGTTGTAGGAATATCTGTAGTTGTTGAAGGAATATTTGTAGTTGTGCTGATTTTTATAGGAATGCTTGTAATTGTCTTTGTTGTGGAAATATTAATAGTTGTTCTTGTAGGAATATTTGTAGTTGTGGTTGTTTTAGGAATATTTGTAGTGGTGGTGGTTGTAGGAATATTTATAGTTGTGGTTGTGGAAGGAATCTTAGCAGTTGTGGTTGCAGTAGGATTATTTGTTGTGGTTATTGTAGGAATATGTATAGTTGTAGTTGTTGTAGGAATATATGTAGTTGTTGAAGGAATATTTGTGGTTGTGCTGATTTTTATAGGAATGCTTGTAATTGGCTCCGTTGTGGAAATATTTATAGTTGTTGTTGTTGTAGGAATATTTGTAGTTTTGGTTGTTTTAGGAATATTTGTAGTAGTGGCGGTTGTAGGAATATTTATAGTTGTGGTTGTGGAAGGAATCTTCGCAGTTGTGGTTGCAGTAGGATTATTTGTTGTTGTGATTATTGTAGGAATATGTATAGTTGTAGTTGTTGTAGGAATATCTGTAGTTGTTGAAGGAATATTTGTAGTTGTGCTCATTTTTATAGGAATGCTGGTAATTGTCTTTGTTGTGGAAATATTAATAGTTGTTGTTGTAGGAATATTTGTAGTTGTGGTTGTTTTAGGAATATTTGTAGTGGTGGTGGTTGTAGGAATATTTATAGTTGTGGTTGTGGAAGGAATCTTAGCAGTTGTGGTTGCAGTAGGATTATTTGTTGTTGTGGTTATTGTAGGAATATGTATAGTTGTAGTTGTTGTAGGAATATATGTAGTTGTTGAAGGAATATTTGTGGTTGTGCTGATTTTTATAGGAATGCTAGTAATTGGCTTTGTTGTGGAAATATTTATAGTTGTTGTTGTAGGAATATTCGTAGTTGCGGTTGTAGGAATATTTATAGTTGTGGTTGTGGAAGGAATCTTCGCAGTTGTGGTTGCAGTAGGATTATTTGTTGTTGTGGTTATTGTAGGAATATGTATAGTTGTAGTTGTAGGAATATCTGTAGTTGTTGAAGGAATATTTGCGGTTGTGCTGATTTTTATAGGAATGCTTGTAATTAGCTTTGTTGTGGAAATATTAATAGTTGTTTTTGTAGGAATATTTGTAGTTGTGGTTGTTGTAAGAATATTTGTAGTGATGGTGGTTGTAGGAATATTTATAGTTGTGGTTGTGGAAGGAATCTTCGCAGTTGTGGTTGCAGTAGGATTATTTGTTGTTGTGGTTATTGTAGGAATATGTATAGTTGTAGTTGTTGTAGGAATATCTGTAGTTGTTGAAGGAATATTTGTGGTTGTGCTGATCTTTATAGGAATGCTTGTAATTGTCTTTGTTGTGGAAATATTTATAGTTGTTGTTGTATGAATATTTGTAGTTGTGGTAATTTTAGGAATATTTGTAGTGGTGGTGGTTGTAGGAATATTAATAGTTGTGGTTGTGGAAGGAATCTTCGAAGTTGTTGTTGCAGTAGGGTTATTTGTTGTGGTTATTGTAGGAATATGTATAGTTGTAGTTGTTGTAGGAATATATGTAGTTGTTGAAGGACTATTTGTGGTTGTGCTGATTTTTATAGGAATGCTTGTAATTGTCTTTGTTGTGGAAATATTTATAGTTGTTGTTGTAGGAATATTTGTAGTTGTGGTTGTTTTAGGAATATTTGTAGTGGTGGTTGTTGTGGGAATATTTATAGTTGTGGTTGTGGAAGGAATATTTGTAGTTGTGGTTGCAGTAGGGTTATTTGTTGTGGTTATTGTAGGAATATGTATAGTTGTAGTAGTTGTAGGAATATCTGTAGTTGTTGAAGGAATATTTGTGGTTGTGCTAATTTTTATAGGAATGCTTGTAATTGTCTTTGTTGTAGAAATATTTATAGTTGTTGTAGGAATATTTATAGTTGTGGCTTTGGAAGGAATCTTCGTAGTTGTGGTGGCAGTAGGATTATTTGTTGTTGTGGTTATTGTAGGAATATGTATAGTTGTAGTTGTTGAAGGAATATTTGTAGTTGTTGAAGGAATATTTGTAGTTGTGCTCATTTTTATAGGAATGCGTGTAGTTGTCTTTGTTGTTGAAATAGTTACAGTTGTTGTTGTTGTAGGAATATTTGTAGTTGTGGTTGTTTTAGGAATATTTGTAGTGGTGGTTGTTGTGGGAACATTTATAGTTGTGCTTGTGGAAGGAATATTAACAGTTGTTGTTGCAGTAGGGTTATTTGTTGTGGTTATTGTAGGAATATGTATAGTTGTAGTTGTTGTAGGAATATCTGTAGTTGTTGAAGGAATATTTGTGGTTGTGATGATTTTTATAGGAATGCTTGTAATTGGCTGTGTTGTGGAAATATTTATAGTTGTTGTTGTAGGAATATTTGTAGTTGTGGTTGTTTTAGGAATATTTGTAGTGGTGGTGGTTGTAGGAATATTTATAGTTGTGGTTGTGGAAGGAATCTTCGCAGTTGTGGTTGCAGTAGGATTATTTGTTGTAGTGGTTATTGTAGGAATATGTATAGTTGTAGTTGTTGTAGGAATATCTGTAGTTGTTGAAGGAATATTTGTGGTTGTGCTGATTTTTATAGGAATGCTTGTAATTGTCTTTGTTGTGAAAATATTTAAAGTTGTTGTAGGAATATTTGTAGTTGTGGTGGTTTTAGGAATATTTGTAGTGGTGGTGGTTGTAGGAATATTTATAGTTGTGGTTGTGGAAGGAATCTTCGCAGTTGTGGTTGCAGTAGGATTATTTTTTGTTGTTGTTATTGTAGGAATATGTATAGTTGTAGTTGTTGAAGGAGTATTTGTAGTTGTTGAAGGAATATTAGTAGTTGTGCTCATTTTTATAGGAATTCTTTTAGTTGTCTTTGTTGTGGAAATATGTACAGTTGTTGTTTTTGTATAAATATTTGTAATTGTGGTTGTTTTAGGAATATTTGTAGTGCTGGTTGTTGTAGGAATATTTAGTGTTGTGGTTGTGGAAGGAATCGTAGCAGTTGTGGTTGCAGTAGGATTATTTTTTGTTGTGGTTATTGTAGGAATACGTATAATTGTAGTTGTTGTAGGAATATCTGTAGTTGTGGAAGGAATATTTGTAGTTGTGCTGATTTTTATAGGAAGGCTTGTAATTGTATTTGTTGTGGAAATATTTATAGTGATAGTTGATGTAGGCATATTTGTAGTTGTGGTTGTTTTAGGAATATTTGTAGCTGTGGTTGTGGAAGGAATATTTGTAGTTGTGGTTGCAGTAGGGTTATTTATTGTTGAGGTTATTGTAGGAATGCCTGAAGCTGTGGTTATTCTATTAATATGTACAGTTGTGATTGTTGTAGGAATATTTGTAGGTGTTGTTGTTTTAGGAATACTTGTAGTGGTGGTTGTTGTAGGAATATTTATAGTTATGGTTGTGGGAGGAATATTGGCAGTTGTGGTTGAAGTAGGATTATTTGTCGTTGTGGTTATTGTAGGAATATGTATATTTGTGGTTGTTGTAGGAATATCTGTAGTTGTTGAAGGAATATTTGTAGTTGTGCTGATGTTTATAGGAATGCTTGTAATTGTCTTTGTTGTGGAAATATTTATAGTTGTAGTTGTTGTAGGAATATTTGTAGTTCTGGTTGTTTTAGGCATATTTGTAGTGCTTGTTGTGGTAGAAATTTTTACAGTTGTGGTTGTGGGAGGAATATTTGTAGTTGTGGTTGCAGTAGGGTTATTTGTTGTTGTGGTTATTGTAGTAATGTTTGAAGTTGTTTTTATTGTAGGAATATGTACGGATGTGATTGTTGTAGGAATATTAGTAGTCACGATTGTTGAAGGAATATTTGTAGGATTGGTTGTTTTAGGAATATTTGTAGTGGTGGTTGTCGTAGGAATATTTATAGTTGTTGTTGTGGAAGGAATATTAGAAGTTGTTGTTGATGTTGGAATATTTATAGTTGTGGTTGTTGTAGGAATATTTATAGTTGTAGTTGTTACAGGAATATATGCAGTGGTGGTTGTGGAAGGAATATTAGCAGTTGTGGTTGCAGTAGGATTATTTGTTTTTGTGATTGTTGTAGGAATCTGTATAGTTTTGGTTGTTGTAGGAATATCTGTAGTTGTTGAAGGAATATTTGTACTTGTTGTTTTAGGAATATTTGTACTGGTGGTTGTTGTGATAATATTTACAGTTGTGCTTGTGGAAGGAATATTAACAGTTGTGGTTGCAGTAGGGTTATTTGTTGTTGTGGTTATTATAGGAATATGTATAGTTGTGGTTGTTGTAGGAATATCTGTAGTTGAAGGAATATTTATAGTTGTATTCATTTTTATAGGAATGCTTGTAATTGTATTTGTTGTGGAAATATGTATAGTTCTGGTTGTTGTAGGAATATTTGTAGCGGTGGTTGTTTCAGGAATATTTGTAGTGCTGGTTGTTGTAGGAATATTTATAGTTGTGGTTGTTGAAGGAATCTTAGCAGTTGTGGTTGCAGTAGGATTATTTGTTGTTGTGGTTATTGTAGGAATATGTATAATTATAGTTGTTGTTGGAATAGCTGTAGTTGTTAAAGGAATATTTGTAGTTGTGCTCATTTTTATAGGAATGCTTGTAATTGTCTTTGTTGTGGAAATATTTATAGTTGTTGTTGTAGGAATATTTGTAGTTGTGGTTGTTTTAGGAATATTTGTAGTGGTAGTTGTTTTAGGAATATTTGTAGTGGTGGTTGTTGTAGGAATATTTATACTTGTGGTTGTGGAAGAAATATTAGCAGTTGTGGTTGCAGTAGGATTATTTGCTGTTTTGGTCATTTTAGGAATATGTATAGTTGTAGTTGTTGTAGGAATATCTGTAGTTGTTGAAGGAATATTTGTAGTTTTGCTCATTTGTAGAGGACTGCTTCTAATTGTATTTGTTGAGGAAATAATGATAGTAGTAGTTGTTGTAGGATTGTTTGTAGTTGTGGTTGTTTTAGGAATATTTGTAGTGCTTGTTGTTATAGGAATATTTATAGTTGTGGTTTTGGAAGGAATATTTGTAGTTGTGGTTTCAGTAGGATTATTTGTTGTTGTGGTTGCAGTAGGATTATTTGTTGTTTCGGTTATTGTAGGAATGTTTGAAGTTGTCGTTATTGTAGGAATATGTAACGATATGATTGTTGTAGGAATATGTGTAGTCATGATTGTTGTAGGAATATTTGTAGGTGTGGTTTTTTTATGAATATTTGTAGTGGTGGTTGTTGTAGGAATATTTAAAGTAGAGGTTGTGGGAGGAATATTAGAAGTTGTGGTTGACGTAGGAATATTTATAGTTGTGGTTGTTGTTGGAATATTTATAGTTGTGGTTGTTGTAGGAATATTTGCAGTTGTGGTTGTGGAAGGAATATTAGCAGTTGTGGTTGCAGTAGGATTATTTGTTGTTGTGATTATTGTAGTATTATGTATAGTTGTGATTGTTGAAGGATTATTTGTTGTTGTGGTTATTGTAGGAATATGTATAGTTGTGGTTGTAGGAATATCTGTAGTTGTTGAAGGAATATTTGTAGTTGTGCTCATGTTTATAGGAATACTTGTAATTGTATTTGTTGTGGAAATATTTATAGTTGTGGTTGTTGTAGGAATAGCTGTAGGTGTGGTTGTTTTAGAAATATGTGTAGTGGTGGTGGTCATAGGAATATTTATAGTTGTGGTTGTAGAAGGAATATTAGCAGTTGTGGTTGCAGTAGGATTATTTGTTGTGGTTATTGTAGGCATATGTATAGTTGTAGTTGTTGAAGGAATATTTGTAGTTGTGCGGTTTTTTATACGAATGCTTGTAATTGTATTTGTTGTGGAAATATTTATAGTTGTAGTTGTTGTAGGTATATTTGTAGTTGTGGTTGTTTTATGAATATTTGTAGTGCTGGTTGTTTTAGGAATATTTTTAGCTGTGGTTGTGGAAGGAATATTTGTAGTTGTGGTTGCAGTAGGATTATTTGTTGTTGTGGTTATTGTAGGAATGTTTGAAGTTGTGGTTATTGTAGGAATATGTACAGTTGTGATTGTTGTAGGAATATGCGATGTCATGGTTGTTGTAGGAATATTTGTAGTTGTGGCTGTTTTAGGAATGTTTGTAGTTGTGGTTGTTGTAGAGATAGTCGTGGTTGTTGTAGGAATATTTGTAGTTGTGTTTGTTTTCATAGGAATACTCGTCCTTATTGTTGTGGAAATATTTATAGTTTTGTATTTTGTAGGAATAGTTGTTGTTGTGGTTTTTTCTGTTGGTATATTTGTTGCTGTGTATGATGTTGTAGCAATATTTGTAGGTGTGATTGTGGTAGGAAGGTTTGTAGTTGTTGATAAAATATTTGTAGTGTTTGTTATTATAGGAATTATTGTAGTTGTTGTTGGTGTGGAAATATTCATAGTTGTGGTTATTGTAGGAATATTTATAGTTGTGGTTGTTGTAGGAATATTTGTAGTTTCGGTTGTAGTAGCAGTGCTTGTAGTTATGGTTGTAGGAATATTTGTTGTTGTGATTGTTGTAGGAATATTTGTATTTGTGGTTATTGTAGGAATAGTTGTAGTTATTGTTGTATGAATATTTGTAGTTTTGGTTGTGGTAGGAATTTTTGTTGTGCTAGTTGTAGAAATATTTGTCATTGTGGTTGTGTTAGGAATATTTATAGTAATGGTTTTTGTAGTCATCATGATTGTAGTAGGAATAATTGTAGTCGTGATTGTTGTGGGGATATTTATAGTTGTGGTTATGGTAGGCGTATTTGTAGTTATATTTGTAGTATGAATATTTATAGTTCTGCTTGTTGTAGGAATATTTTCTATTGTGGTTGTTGCAGGAATTGTTATAGTTGTTATTGTAGGAGTATATGAAGGTGTCGTAAGATGATTTGTAGTTTTAGCTGCGATAAATATATCTATAGTTGAGGTTGTTTTTGTAGGAATATTTGTCGTTATAGTTGTAGTTGCAATATTTGTAGTTGTGCTAGTTGTAGGAATATTTTTAATTGTAGTTATTGTAGGAATAGTTATAGTTGTTATTGTAGGAGTATATGAAGTTGTTGTTAGAATATTTGTAGTTTTAGCTGTCGTAAATATATTTATAGTTGAGGTTGTTTTTGTAGGAATATTTGTAGTTGTGGTCGTTGTAAAACTATTTCTAGTTGCGCTTGTTTCTATAGAAATATGTGTATTTTTTGATAGTGTTATTTGAATATTTGTAATTGTGCTTGTTGGAGTATTTGTAGTTTTCTTTCTTGTAGGTTTTATGCATGTTGTAGGAATATTTGTAGTTGTGACTGTTGTAGGAATATTCGTTTTAGTTGTAGTAAGAATATTTGTAGTGATGCTTGTGTATCTAGGAATAGTTGGAGTTGAGGTAGTTATAGGAATATTTATAGTTGTGATTGTTGTGGGAACATTTGCAGTTGTCGATGCTATAGGAATATTTGTAGTTGTAGTTATTTCTCTAGGACTAGTTGTCGTTGTGGTGCTAGTAGGAATATTTACAGTTGTGGTTGTTTTAGGAATAGTTGTAGTTGTTGTAGGAATACTTGAAGTTGTAAATATATATGTACCTTTAGCTGTGGTAAATATATTTATATTTGAAGTTGTTTTTGTAGGAATATTTGTAGTTTTTATGGAAGTTTTTGTAAGACTCTTTGTAGTTGTGATCGTTGTAGGAATATTTACAGTTGTGCTAGTTGTAGGAATATTTGTAGTTGAGGATGTGGCAGCAGTTATAGCTGTAGTAGGGATACTTGTGGTTTTAAGAATATTTGTAGTTTTTACTGTAATAGGAATATTTATAGTTGCACTTGTTTTTAAGAGAATATTTGCAGTAGTTGTAGTATGAATATTTTTTGTTGTGGTGGGTGTGTTAGGAATATTTATAGTTATGATTGTTGTAGGAATATTTGTAGAAGTTGTTTCTATAGGAATGTTTGTTGTTGTGGTTGTTGTTGGATTATTTGTAATTGTCGTTGCTGTAAAAATATTTTCAGTTCTGCTTGTTTCTGTAGGATTATTTGTAGTTTTTTGAGATGTAGAAATAATTACCATTGTGCTTGTACGATTATCTGTAGTTGTTGGTGTGGGAATAGTTATAGTCGTTGTAGGAATACTTAAATTTGTAAAAGTATTTGTAGTTTTAGGGACTGTAGGAATATTTATAGTTGAGGTTGTAATAGTTGGAATATTATTAGTTGTTGTTGTAAAAATATTTTTTGTTGCGGTTGGTTGTGTAGAAACGTGCGTAGTTGTAATTGTTGTGGGAATATTTGTAGGCGTTGTTATAGTAGGAATATTTGTAGTTGTTGTTTCTGTAGGAAAGTTTATTTTAGTTGTGGGAACATTTATAGTTGTGGTAGTTGTAGTTGTTGTAAGAATAGTGGCAGTTGTTGTAGGAAAAGTGATAGCTGTTGTTGTAGGAATACTTGTAGTTGTTGTCAGAATGTTTATAGCTTTAGCTGTTGTAAGAAAAGTTATATTTGAGGTTGTTTTTGTAGGAAAATTTGTAATTGAAGTAAGAATATTTGTAGTGCTTGTTTCTATAGCAACATTTGTAGTTTTGATGGATGTTGTAGGAATTTTAGTAGTTGTAGTTGTAGCAGAAATATTTGTAGTTGCACTTGTTACTATAGCAATGCTTGTGGTTGCGGTTGTTGTTGGAATATTCATAGTTATAGTTGTTGTAGGAATATTAGTAGTTGTGGCTGTAGTTGGGATATTTGATGTTCTTGTTTCTGTGGTAGTTGTAGGAATATTTACAGTTCTGCTTGTAAGAATATTTGTAGTTGAGGTAGGAATAGTTATAGTTGTTGTTGCAGGAATACTTAAAGTTCCCATAAGAATATATGTAGTTTTTGTAGTCATAGAAATATTTATAGTTGTGGTTGTAGCAGGAATATTTGTCATGTTTTTCGTAGAAATATATGTAGTTGAAGTAGGAATATTTTTATTTGGGGTGGATGTTGTAGGAACATTTATAGTTGTGATTGTTGTAGGAATGTTTGTAATTGTCGTTGTAGTAGGAATATTTATAGTTGTGTTTGTTTCTATAGGAATGTTTGTAGTTGTGATCTTTATAGGAATATTTGTTTTTGTGCTAGATTCTGTTGGACGATTAGTAATTATAGTAGTTGTAGGAATATTTACAGTTGTGCTTGATATAAGAATATTTGTACTCTTAGTTGTTGAAGGAATAGTTAGAGTTGTTGTAGAGATACTAGAAGTTGTAAGAACATTTGTTGTTTTAGCTGTTGTAAAAATATTTCTAGTTCTTTCTTTTGTAGGAATGATTGTAGTTGTGATTGTAGTAAGAATATTTTTAGTTGAACTTGTTTCTATAGGAACATTTTCAGTTGTGCTGAATGTTGTAGGAATATTTGTAGTTGTAGGTGTAGTAAGAATATTTGTAGTGGTGCTTGTTTCTTTAGGAATGTTTGTAGTTGTGGTTGTAGGAATATTTATAGTTGTAGTTGTAGGTGTCATTGCTATATGAATATATTTAGTTGTGCTAGTTTTTGTATTTTTAGGAATATTTACAGTTGTGCTAGTTGTAGGAATATATGCCGTTGAGGTTGTTGTAGGAAGAGTTATAGTTGTTATAGAAATAGTTGAAGTTGTACGAATATTTGTAGTTTTAGCTGTCATAGGAATGTTTATAGTTAAGGTTGTTTTTGTAGGGATATATGTTGCTGTGGTTGTAGTAAGAATATTTGTAGCTGTGCTTGTTGTAGGAATATTTGTAGTTGTGGTAGAAATAGGAATATTTGTGGCTATGGTTTTTTCTATAGGACTGTTTGTTATTGCAGTTGTTGTGGGAATATTTATAGTTGTGGTAGTTGTAGGAATATTTTTAGTATTCAGTGCTATAGAGATATATGTACTTGTGCTTGGTTCTGTAGGAGTATTTTTAATTGTGGTGGTTGTAGGACTATTTACAGTGAGGCTTATTGTAGGAATATTTGTAGTTGTGCTTTTTTCTGTACGACTGCTAGTAGATGTGGTAGTTTTAGGAATATTTACAGTTATGCTACTTGTAGGAATATTAGCTGAGGTTGTTGTTGAAAAAGTTATAGCTGTTGTTGTAGGAATACTTGAAGTTGGTGTAAGAATATTTGTAGTTTTTGCTATCATAGGAATATTTATAGTTATGGTAGATGTTGTAAAAATATTTGCAGTTGGGATTGTTGTAGGAATATTTGTAGTTGTGGTTGTAGTAGGAATATTTTTAGTTGTGGTTATAGGCATGTTTGTTATTGTGATTGTTGTGGGAATATTCATAGTTGTGGTAGTTGTAGGAATATTGTTAGTTATCATTGCTGTAGGAATATATGCAATTGTGCTTGATTTTGTAGAACTATTTTTAGTTGTGGTTGTTGTAATACTATTTACAGTTGTGCTTGTTGTAGGAATATTTGGAGTTGTTGTTGTAGGAATATTTGGAGTTGTTGTTGTAGGAATACTTGAAGTTATAGTACGAATATTTGTAGTTTTAGCTGCTGTGAGAATATTTATTGTTGAGGTTGTTTTTGTAGGAATATTTATTGTTTTGGTTGTAGTAGAAATATTTCTTGTCATGGTAGATGTTATAAGAATATTTGTAGTTGGGATTGTTGTAGAAATATTTGGAGTTGTGGTTGTAGTAGGAATATCTGTCATTGTCGTTGTGCCTATAGGAATGCTTTTAGTTGTGGTTGTTGTTGGAATATTTATAGTTGCTATGGGAATATTTGAAATTGTGCTTATTTCAGTGGGATTATTCGTAGTTGTGATAGTTGTAGGAATATTTACAGCTGTGCTTGTTTCTATAGGAATATTGTTTGTAGTCGAGGTTCTTGTAGGCATATTTATAGTTGTGGTTATTGTAGGAATAGTTATAATTGTTGTATTTACAGGATTTTTTGTAGTCATAGTAGTTGTAGCAATACTTTTAGTTGTAACTATTGTTGGTATATTTATAGTTGGGGTTCTATATGTAGAAATATTGATATTTTGTATTGTTGTAAGAATATTTGAAGTTGTACTTGTTGGAATGATTCTAGTTGTCTGTTTTGTGGAAATATTTGTAGTTTTGGTTGTTGTGTGAATATTTGTTTTCATGGATTTTATAATAGGTAAATTTGTTGTTTGGGATTTTGCTGTAAGCATATTCATAATTGTCATTGTAGGAATAACTTTAACTATTGTTTTAGTGGGAATATTTTTAGATGTAGTAATTGTATGGCCATTTGTGGGAAATATTGTGGGAATAGTTGAAGTTATCATTGTTGTTTTTGGAATATTTGTACTTTGGGCGGTTGTGGTCATTTTTGTAGTAATAATTTTAGCTGTGTTTGTTTTAGAAATAATTATTGTTGTGGTTGTTGTATGAATATTTGGAGTTGTGGATGTATTGGTAGGAATATTTGTTGTTGCGGTTCTGGTAGCTGGATTTGTAGTTTTCTTTTGTGTTGATGGAATACTTTTTGTGAAAATATTTGTAATAGTGGCTGTTATAGGTATACTTATAGCTGTAATTGTAGGTACATTAACATTTGTGATTGTAGTACAAATGTTGGTAACTATAATTGTTGTAGCAATATTTTTAGTTGTGGTTGTTGCAAGAATATTTTTAGTTGTGATTGTTTTGGGAATAATTATAGTTGTGGCTTTTGCAGGCATAGTTGTGGTTGATGTGGGAATGTTCACAGTTTTTGTTTGTGTAAGAGTATGTGAATTTGTTGTGGTTGTAATTTTGATTATTGTAGGAATATTCATAGTATTTGTTGCTATAGGAATATTTTTAGTTGTGGATATTGTGGTAGGAATATTTGTAGTTGTGGATAATTTTGTAGGAATGTTTGTCATTGTAGATAGTGTAAGCATATTTGTTATTGTAGTTTTTGTAGGATAATTTGCTGTTTTTTTTATTGTGGGAAGGTTTGTAGTTGTTATTCTTGTTGTAGAATTATCTACAGCTGTGACTTTTGTCAATATATTTATAGTTGTGACTGTTGTCGATATATTTGAAGCTATATTTGTTGTAGGAGTATTTGAGGATGTGCTTGTTAGAATAAACTTGGGTGTTGTAAGAATATTTGTAGATTTGGTGGTTGTAGGAATATTTGCAATTATTGGTGCTCTTGTTAAAGGAATATATATAGTTGAAGCTGTTTTTAATAGAATATTTCTTGTGGTCATTTTGGGTATATTTCTAGTTGTGCTTATTGTTTTATGAATATTTGTAGTTGTATATACTGGTGTAGAAATATTTGTTTTTGTGGTTGCTGTAATAGGAATATTTATAAGGGCGATTATTGGAGAAGTTTTTATAGCTGTGGTTTCTGTTGTACTTTTGGCTGTTGTGGGAATATTTACAGTTGCGCTTGTTTCTATAGAAACGTGTACACTCGTGATAGTTGTAGGGATATTTATAGCTGTGGTTGCTGTAGGAATTTTCATAGTTGTCATTGTTGTAGGTACAGTTATAGTTGTTGTTGTTGGAATATGTGTAGTTGTAGCGGTTGTATGTATATTTTTAATTGTGAGTGTTTTTGTAGGAATATTAGTAGTTGTATTTGTTGTAGCAATATTTGAAG
Organism: Euprymna scolopes; assembly: GCF_053919585.1. Taxonomy (NCBI): domain Eukaryota; kingdom Metazoa; phylum Mollusca; class Cephalopoda; order Sepiida; family Sepiolidae; genus Euprymna; species Euprymna scolopes. Next base: position 43,103,062 of record NC_136494.1, read on the forward strand.
TCGTTGCTGTAGGAATATTTGTATATGTACTTGTAGGAATATTTATAGTTGTGATTGTAGGAATAGTTATAGTTGTATTTGTTTTTGTGGGAATAGTTGTAATTTTAGGAATATTTATAGATGAGGTTGTTAAGAATTGTGTTACTGAAGTTTTGGAAAATTCTGTAATTAGGGTTGTAGATATTTCAGATTTTGATATTGGTGGAAGCAGTGTTTTTGATGCAAAATTTTCAGTCCTTCTTCTTGTCGGAATATTTTGAGGTGTGGTTTTTGTAGGAATATTTATTGCTGTTGTTTTTAATGCTGGTAATAGCAGTGTTGTTGATGTAGGTATTTCAGTGGTTGTTGTTTGAATATTTTTAGTTATTATTGCTGTTGTAGGAATATTTGTATTTGTGATTGCTGCTATAGGGACAGTTATAATAGTGGTTGTTTTTGGAGTATTTGTAGTTGAGGTTTTTAGCAACTTTCTTGCGGAGGATTTGTGATGTTGTATTGTTATTAAAGCTGGCAATTTTGTGGTTACAGTTACGTGCAGTTTTTTCGTTGAGATTGTGGCCCTTTCTGTGGTAAGGATTGTGCTTATTTCTGTTTGTGGTGTTGTTATAAGAATACTTGTACTTGTGGTAATTGTAGGAATATTTGTAGTTTCAGTTGGTATTTTTGTTGTTAATGTAGGGGTTTCAAAGGTTATTGTTCTAGGAATGTTTGTAAATGAGGATGTTAACAACTTTATTGGAGAGAAAAGTTGAAGTTGTGCAGTTGATGCTATTGGCAATTGTGTTATGTTTGTTGCCAGTGGTGTGGTTAAGTTTTTGGTTATTTCTGTCATCAGAGTTATGGGTATTTTAGTTTTTAAGGTTGTTTTAAGGTGTGGTGTTGAACTTGTAAGAATTTCTATTGCTGTTGCAGGAAGATTTGTTATTAACAACTGTGTGGGGGAAGATGTGTAAATCTGTGTTATATGTGTGGGTAATGTCGGCATTTTAATAGTCATGGCTATGGGCATTTTTCTGGTTAACGTTGTGCCTATTTCTGTGTCTGCGGGTGGGGATATATGTGTGCTTGAGGGCGGGAACATTTGTATACTTGATCGTGTTGGTAATCTTCTAATTGTTGCTGTGTGAAACTGTGTAGGTACTGTTGTAGGCAACTGTGTAGTTGAGATTATGGGAAATAGTGTGTTGGAGGTTGTTAGCAATTGTCTGTTTATTATTGTTGGAATGTGTTTGGTAAATATTTCTGTAGTAACTGTTGGTATTTTTGTGGTGAATGTTGTAAAAAGTAGTGTTGATGAAGTTTTGGGAAGTTTTTTATTTGAGGTTGTGTTAAAATGTATGGTGGAGTGTGTTGGCAAATTAGTTTTTCCTGTTGTAGGAAATTGAGTGATTAATATTTTGGGCAGTTGTACGGTTGTTATTAGTGGAAATTTGGTTATTGTTATTGTTGTTGTTGTTGCTTTGGGCAGTTGACTGTTTGTTGTTGTGGGGAGTTGTGTGGTTAATGTCACTGACAATTGTGTGTGTGAGGTTGTGGGAAGTTGAGTTGGTGAAGTTGTTGGAAATCCTGGGTTTCTTGATGTTTTGTTAAGTAGATTTGCCAGCATTTGAGTCATTGAGTTTATGGACGGCTGTGTTACTGAAGTTGGAATAATTTGTGTTATTGGTGCTTTTGATTGTGGTTTGGTTGATGTTTTGTGTAACTGTATAGTTTCTAATTGTGTGCTTGATACTGTTGGCAATTTTGTGGCTGTTTTTGTGAGGATTTCTGCAATTTCTTTTTTAGTGACTGTATTCGTTAATTTTGCTGTTGGAGTCAATGCTGTTGGCAATATTTTTCTTGAGTTTTTAAGCAGTTGAGTAGTTGAGTTTATAAAGAGTTGCACTGCTAAAGTTTTTTGCAATCGTGTAATTGAAGCTGTTAGCAATTGAGGGGTTGTTGTCGTTAATGTTTGATGAATTTTTCTGCCTGTTTTTGTATTTATTTTTCTTATTAAGGTTGCTGGCAATTGTATGCTTAGAGTTGTTGGAAATTGTGTAGCATTCATTGTGGGCGTTTCTATGTTTGCTGCTGGGGTTAAGGTTTTAAATAGTTGTGTACTTGGGGGGGTGTCTAATAGTGTGGTAAGTTGTGTGGTTGAGACATTTGAAAATTTGAATAAAGACACTTGTACGGTTGGGCTTGCATGCAGTTGTGTCATTGATGTGGCTGGCACATGTGTGGTTACTATCATGGGCATTTCTACGGTAGTCGTTACAGTTGATCGTTTGGGAAGTTGTGTGAATATTGCTGTAGTTAAGGGTCTACTAGTAACTGTTGTGTATAGCAATGTCTTACCAAATGCTTTTCTCCATACTTTTGTAGATAAAGGAACAGTGCCTTTTACTCTTGGTAATTTTCTAATTTTGGTCTTTGATGTTTCGTTTGTATTCACTTCTATGGTGTTAACATTATTTATTATATCAAATGTAGTAACTGTAATAACTGGTTTAGTAGTTCTGAATTTAGTTAGAACCAGAGATTTTGCACTTACTTGTAATGGTGTTGTATTTGTATTTTTGAAAACCAATGCTGTGTTATTAGTAGTTTTTTTCAGTGTAGTTCTACTTGTCTTTGGTAGAAAGAATTTGTCTTTTGTAGTTTTTACTTTATAAATTCGAGTTTGTGGTTTTGTGTTAGGCATATCTGTTGTCATACCCACAGGCATGAATGTAGGAGCATTTGTATGTAATACTATATTATAGTCTAGTATGTGGGATGCGTTTTTATGTGTAGTAGCTTTGATAGTTCTATGAGTACTATAGTTCAGTATAGTTCTAGGTGTATACATGCTGGTGCTTGTATTCGGTGCTAAACTTTTCATACTGATCATTTGTGATGTAAATGAATTTGTTATATTAGCTGATGAAATCAGAGACATTGTTGATCTATTCATAGAGATTGATTCATATGATGTTGGCAAATAAGTAACAGGTAAATCAGAGTTTGTTGTGTGTTGTGTAGTTTTAGATATATATGAAGCTGAAAAGAAATGCATTAGAAATACATTAGTTCAAATATTAATAAAAATAATTTAAATAATGCATTTAAATTTATGCAGGTGTAGATGGAGGAGGGACGGATTAGAATTTTTGTGGCATGATGGTCTCCATGAAACATTGGCTGATAAATTCATAAACAGTGACTTAACTAAAAATCGTTAATATGAATAAAAGAAAAAGAAAAATTAGCTAGGTAGAAACAAACATCAATATGTCAGATTCTGTCTAACTTTGAGAAATAGACTGACTTAATTTTATATATTAGATACATAGGAAGATCTAGATATCCATCTGTTTATCTGTTTGCCAGGGAGGTGGTTAGGGCACATGAGATGATTTTTGTAGTATAATGGTTCTCATGAAACTTTGTTTCCCTACATCCCAGATAAATATTCTTTTATCATAGAATTCAATATTTTATGCATTGTGTGATTTTACAAAAATAAACTATATGAAAGTTTAATTTAATTTAATTGAAATCATTTAGCTGCTAATTATATAAACAGCAACTTAATTGAAAATCATCCATATGTGTAAGTTTGCAAATGATAAAATTGAGAACATTTTCACAACTAATGGTAAACTGAGATCTATAATGATCCAATCTTCCTATAAAGTGATTGTACATGCTTATTTTTTATCTTGATAGATGCTGCTTCATATGTGTATTTTTTATAGGCATGGCCCAAAAATGGAAGAAAAACCAAGTTGTTGTATATTTTAAAACAAATTAAAATCTATTAAAATCCATTAATTTTGAGTAACTTTGTTTTCCAGAAAGATAAAACCTGAATTTTATCATATGAAAAACAAAATAATATAAAACTTTTTCTACTACTTTTAATAGAATTTTAAATTTTCCAAAGAGATATCATTCACTGTCATTTTTGTCTTGAAAGATAACACATTTAAATATTTTTAAAAAGGTTTTTAGATTAATTCTTTTTTATTATTAATTGAAATAATTGAATTGTAATAAGAATTAGGATGATTTGCTATAAGAATATGCAAAAATATTTTAACATAAGTACCTGAATTTCAAATAATTCCATCTTTTATCTCACTCTATAGATTTTGCATGACGAAATTAAAAAATCCAAAATTTAATGATAGTTTGGAAGATATTTGTTGCCTACATAACCCCCAAAGTTAAGCAACTATGAGGCTGCCCAGTACCAAATAGGTGACCATTTTGGGAATGCTATCTGCTGTATGTGTTGGAGACAACTCCTGCATCTAGTATCAGGCCTGGTCGTCTTGACCCTGTCTTGCTATCAGGACCAAGTGTTTCTGGACGACAGAGTGTGGTAGATGCAAGTCTCCCACACATTAAAGTCGAGCGCAAGTCACAGCAAAAACGAAAAGGGGGAGATAACAACTATTTGTAAATATGAACAACTATTTGTTGTCCTTATGATCTACCATAGGTGAGGAAATATCACAGAATGACAAATTGCCCCCCAAAAATGATCATATTTTTAGCAAAATGCGCAATTATTTAGCGATTTTTTCTTTTTTGGCATCGATTCTTCAAAATATTTCTTATTTAATGGTATATTAGCAATATTGATCTCACTAAAAGAAAATTATTCATTTATTTTTCAAAGATTTAAAAGTCGTGTTTTTAGTAAAAATAATGAATATATATATATATATATATATATATATATATATATATATATATATATATATATATATATATATATATATATAAATATTTATTAATCTGAAACAATAATTATTATATTCAAAAGATTTCACACTTGAAAACATAAAAGATGAAAAATTAAACATATTCAAAATTCGGATTTTCAACCTTAAAATCTGATATGTACACAGTTGTTTTTTTTTTTTGTTTTATCTAATTCTCACCCTCTCCACAATACAATATATTTTGTTCAGTTTCAGCTGATTATTTTAAGCATATTTGTAACCACAAATAAAAAAGGGGGGTTTCTAGACAACAGACAAATATATATATATATATATATATATATATATATATATATATATATATATATATATGAAAAAAATGTACACTGTTATAAAGTTAATTCTTCATTTAATAATCAGTGGAAATTTCGTATTGATTGGATAATTACTTGATTTTTGGTAGATTTTTAAAGAGAGACTCACTCACAAAATACTTACTCTCTCCTTCCGTTTTAGCCATAGCTAATTTTTTAAAAGTTGATTTTAGAGATGCCCAAAGATAAATAACTAGTTTGAAAGTCAGTTTCAATAAAGTTTTGATCTTTTCCACCCAGGGTTTTTCTAATTAATTTAAACAGTTTGTCACGCGTGCCTGTGTCCGTAACACATCTTCCAACTCAACCTTTTATTCTCTCCATGGTTCCTTTTATGCGTTTGAAATAATCTCATGTGCATAGAGACGGCAAGAGTCTGCCTTAATCATCCATGATCATCAAGTACAAAAGCAACTGTGAGTTGCCATTTTCTTTCTTTTTTCTTGTCAAATGACCAAACCCTACAAAGCACACACACACACACTATTCAAATAAGTTATGATTTTCCCTGCAATAACAATAAATAATTTAAAAAGTCAACGATTCCTTGTAGTCGTCATAGTAATAGTAACTACTATTACTAATACTATTACTACTAATATATTAGTTGTAAAAAGAAGAGGGTGGAGAAGGAGTTATTCCAGTATTTTCATTATATTGATGTTATTGATGATAAAAAAACTCCAACTCCCAACTAGGTACTTTTAAAACACCTTATTCATGCTACTTCAAAATTGTTGACTCCAAACACACTCCAGTTTAGAGGTGGAGTATCAACTAAAAGAAATCACTCATAACATAGTTGGGTTTAAAAAAACTATTAAGAACCCTAATACAGCAAAGATAATTAAATCATACTCCAATGCTGCAAGTGCTGAAGAGTCAACTGAAAAAATGCATATTATGCATGCATAATGCAGATAAAAACTGACTTTGAATTCATGCAAAAATTACTGACTTCCTGAAAAAAAAAATTTGACTCCCAAGTCATCTAAAATAACAATTCGAACTCTATACATTGATTCTAAACTTGTGGATTACTAGACAGAAAATCTATGTCTTGTGTTTTATCAGTTATTTTCCAGTGGACTCCAACAGTAGTAAAACAGCCTATGAGAATTTGGTTAAATGAATGAAAGAGGTTGCAATCTCAGTTCTTCCCAAAAAGAAGGGTAGATGTCACACCAAATCCAGCAACTTGATCAAAGTGGTAGAGGCACGTTCAACCCTCAAGTCTATCACCACAAAATACCACAAGTCACAATCAAATAAAGTTCAGTTGATAATTGCCAAGAAAAACCTTGACAATGCCTATTTAGACTCCAAAGTTGAATTCATCAATGGGAGAATAGACACACTATTGATGCAGCATATAAATAAACATCACCTTGCTTGTAAGAATTTCAATTCAACTATCAGGATAAAAGGTGGTGTTGGAATTGTCAATGTGAGATAGTTTTTAACTGCAGTCATGCTTTTAATGCTGTGAATAGTTGCCTCCCCTTATCTGGTTTTTACCGACGTGCAATTTAAGATTTTGGGTAACTTGGAGTTATTTGCCCTTTGACTGTATATAAAACGAGTGCATGACATGTTTTCTTCTTTTCATTTGTAACCATGTAAAATAAACGGATGTGTCTTTTGTGTCTCTGTGTATAAGGTTAAAAAATGTTAAATGTTAATTGATTTGTTTTCTTTTGTCAATTGTTGATATGACTTCTTGTACGAATTTTATTTCAAAGAAAAAGGTACGTTTCCTTTGTTTGCTTCATAATTAACTAACAAAAGTTATTAACCTACAGGTGGATCCACTAAAAAAAGCATGGAATATTAGCCTAACCACTCAAAAAACATTCTTGATAAAAAGCCAAACCAATTCTTCCTAGTGAACAAATATCAGGTACTCTCCGTATTGGTACCTTTCCATTTAATATAGATGAGTTAACAACAGTTACAAGACAATTCAAGTCATTTAAACAGATTAACAATAATCTGAAAGGATAAGCTTTTTTTACAATTTCTTGTTTAGTTTATGTAACCACACTTTTTTGACAAATGTTTATTGGAAACTTTGAAACCCGTCCCAGATAACATCTTTGCCAAAAAAGGGAGATCTTTTTACTTACCACAAACTATAAAGATATATCCCTACAATTGCTGCTAAACTTTAGAACAAAATGACTCATTTTTGTTGTTGAACTATTACTCAAAATGAACCAGAATGGTTTTAGGAGGAGACAATTCACTTTTAGTCAAATTCGTAGACTTCTGAATGAGTCACAAGCCTCCAACATAGATCTTGCATTTGTGTTTGTTGACTTTTCAAAATGTTTTGACTTAGTTGACAGAGATAAGGTTTCAGGTTCTACGATTATATTGTATAGCAAAAAAAAATAATTGATGCTATCAAAGTTCTTTACACAACTTTGAACATATAAACATCAGATGGCAAAACTGAACCATTTTTGATACAGACAGATGTACTGCACAGTGATGACACACTTGCCACTTTCATCATTTGTGACTGTGTGTCTATGCATTCATTCGCTGTTGACTCAAAAACGGCTGCGCTGATTTTTATGAAATTTTACACAAAGATAATTTATGTGCCTGGCAATGTTCTTAGATAGGTTTTGTATCGAAATGTCTTTGATAAGTATCAATAATGGATAGTCAAAATAATCAGATGAACCACCACACAGCCTAACATCACAAGTGCATTTGAGAAGTTTTATTACCACACAGGCCAAAAGGCTTGACATCAACAGGAAGTTCTTTGATATGACAGTGGTGCGTTCGAAATGAATGTTTCTGTTTAGAGTACAACTGAACCACGATACTTGACTTTTTCATTTAAACTTTAATTCAAGCTGTTATATATAAAAATAATTTTATAAAATCAGCAGTAGGTTTTCTACAGTGCAATGTAGACTAGAATATATTTTGGACTAAGTCACTGTGTCGAGGCATGTAAAGCTTCCTCCCGGTGCACCAAGGTCAGTCCCCAACTAGAGCAGGTAATCAATCAATTTGATTTTAAAATGTGCGATTTCACTGGTTTTGATGACAATAAAAAATATAGGAGAGTGAAACATCCGTTGATCATCATTCAATTCAGGGCAACATCGGGTCTCCCGGCTAGTATATATACAATGCCGCCAAAGAGAAAGTCCGCACTTCTCATTTTTTTAAAAACCGCAAATTTAAGCTAAATTGAATGTAACTGTGTAAACCACCTATACCTCATTTGATTCGCCTTTTATTCCTTTATAATTTTACCTGTTCATATTTGGCTTTTAATTGAAGAATCCTAGTGTTTGTGTCAATTTAAAAAATTAGCTTCAAATCGAGAAGGCAAAAAGAAATTCCGCAGCAATAAATTAGTTTAAAACCAGCTGAAAATATCCACCTTTTAACATCTCTAATCGTAATCATTGTTGTTCCTAAGTTATACAACGTAACATTTAATCCTCGAGTCTCTCGTAGTCATCTCTCTTATTGATCGCCAAGAGCTCATTAATCTCCACTTTTCTGGTTTATCTAATCGAGAAATCGGTTGCAGATTGAAATGTAATGAGAAAACGGTATGAATGACTGTGCAAAAGCACCAAAACACCGGCAGAGCTCTTGATGCCCCTAAATCAGGTCGTCCTAGAGTTACAGAGAAGACAATGCTATCAAGGTCCACAGACTCAAAAACAGATTTGAAATGGCTCCCCAAATTCGGCAACAGTATAATTTTGTTAAAAAGTTCTCTCTTTCTACAGTTAAGAACAGATTGAAGGAATTTAATTTGCGAGGCTGTGTTCCAAGACACAAGCCAATGATTGCAGAAGGGCTTTGCTACTAAATATTTACTAGTTCATTGTGTTCCTGTTGTATTTGTGTTGCATTAATGATCAAAGGTACATTTAAATAACAATTTTCCATTCTGCAGAGTTTCTTTTTGCCTTCTCGATTTGAAGCTAATTTTTTAAATTAACGTAAACACTAGGATACTTCAATTAAATGTCAAATATGAACAGGTAAAATTATAGAGGAATAAAATGTGAATCAAATGAGGTATACGTCATCAAAGTTACATTCAATTTAGCTTAAATTTGTGGTTTGGAAAAAATGACCCCAAAATTTTATGATACCATTTTTCTTCAAACTGAAACATAATTCTCAAAGTATACTTACGCAGATACATATGAAAAGTCTTTATTAAAGTTTGTGCCTACTTCCATTCTATGGAAGCCAGGCGCGAACGCAGACCCCACAATTTTATTATACCATCCCTATATAAGTTAAAACATACTTATCATTGTATTATTATGTACATCTATATAAAAAACCCTTGTAAACGTTTTTTTTTAATTTTTAATTTTTTTATTTCCATACTTTGTGGACCAGGCGTGAACGCAGACCCCACAATTTTAATGAACCACCATTCTGCCAGATCAAACATACCCATTCCTGTGTCTCGATACATCTTCTATCATTATATATGATCAGTTTTCTATAATAGTCAACCATATAGGAGCCTATTCATGACCACACACACACACACACACACACACAGACGTTCAGCTTTATATTATAGATATATATATATAATCAAAACCAAGACAAGAAAAACAAAAAAATTGAGATTCCAGATGCTTTATGTGCTTTCTGCTTATCTCAACATTGTTTCCTGTCATCCTGGACCTTTCCTTGTCACTGGACTCAAGCAGTGCCAATTCAGGAGAAGTGTCATTGGGAATTGCCTCACAATTGCACGCACAGCTACCCTTACAAGGGGTATCCATTGTCTTTTGAGACTAAATAGAGACTTCCACTTCCACATCTATACATATATATACATAGATACAAATGAAAATGCTGAATTAAATTATGTAGGATGACAAAAAAAATTTATTGTTTGACAAAGTAGTACAAATAATTTTTAATTTTTTCCTTAATGCATGAATTTTCAATGAATGGCCATTTCATCGAAGAAATGTTATTAGCAAAAGCAAAAATAGATATGGGTAATTATAAATTTTGCTGATGAGCACATAAATTGAAAATTAAATTCGAAATAGTGTAAAAAGGATACTCCATGGTTGAATGAATGAGAGTACAAGAACAGTTGCAAAATTCAAAGCAATGAATACTGGTATATTTCAGAATAAATTGCATATATATATATATATATATATATATATATATATATATATATATATATATATAAAACAAATAAATGGCAAAAGTCTATATTCCAAATTTCAAGATGTTGACTATCTTACTATTTATTCCTTTAAGTATATTGACATGCATGATTCTTAACAGTACCTGTTTCATAGCGCAAAATCATTCATTTAATTATTATATCAATTAATAAATTTATTTTGCCCTTAACTTATCAGAAGAAAAATTAAAAAATAAATAAATAAATGCATATGGGCATGATTACAAAATCCGGGAGAGAAATTGCAATTACCTTTTCTTTCATTTTATTATGGCATTATATATATATATATATATATATATATATATATATATATATATATATATATATATATATATATACGTATGCATATACCCATCTATACTCCTATTAATTTTTTTTTTGTGTATTGATATTCATATTAAAAACCCTTTTTTCTATTTATTTAACAAGAAAATACAACTTTCTTATATATGGGTCATGGAATTGCATTGATTTATGGGATAACTATCTACAGTAAACTATTATGTGTAATTATATGCATACAGATATTCTACATGATTTATACTTGCGTAATATTTGTGTAAAAGGTTATAGTAAACATAACCCTCTTTCTATATATATATTTATGTATGCATATATACATTTGTTTAAAAAGTTTTGCCTACCAAACTCATCTGTCAGTTTTTGGTTTACAGAATGAAACTTAGGGTATTCAAACGCATCTGAAACATTATATTTCAAAGAATATGCAAATTAGTTGTCTGTATTTAGTCGCTTGCATATCCATGAGAGAGTATATTAAAAAGTTTGTCTAAATAATTTTTAAATAGAAAATTTATAATTTTGATATCAACGTAAGTGCAACGAAATACTCAATTTTATAAATATACACATATACATATCTATATGCACATATATATACAAGTATACATTTGTATATAAACAAACAGGGTGGAACGATAAAATTGTCGCCCTAGAAAAGATGATTCCATTTCTGTTTGATGAAAACTGTTTTTCTTCTTTTGTTGCAGACCATCTACTAGTTGGCCAACTGTGTACAAATCCCAAGAGCGATAGAAGCCTTTCATCAATGTTCAACAAGTGAGATCGGAGATGCACTGCTGTACAACTCATGCTTTCTACCGATCCAAGTTATGGCAACAGGAACATTGCTAGCACCCTCAAAAAGCAAACCTGGATAACAGACATGCACCTAGAATGATGAAAACAAAGTTTCTGGCTATGATATGGTGTGGTATTGAGGGTCACATCATGCCATCTTACATTTTCAAAGTTGGCTTGAAAGTCAGCACCAAAGTGTACCTGAATGTGCTGAAGAGTGTGGTGATCCCCTGGTGCAATCAGGTGGCCATTGGCAGATCCTGGGAGTGGCAACAGGACTCAGCACCGGTCCACAAGTCCAAAGAGACCCAGGCTTGTCTTCAGAAGGAGTGCTACAACTTTGTACCCTTCTCTCACTGCCCCCCCTTCCTCGACCTGAACTCACTTGACTACTTTGTTTAGTCATATGTCGAGAACATCACCAACACGACCTTCCACAACACCAAAGTGAGCCTGATTGCCAGTATTCGCCGAGCTCCTGTGAGTGCTTGGGGAAAAGGCGTGGTCCCAGTTCCAGACCTGTATCAAGGCAGTGATTGAGGCTGAAGGCGGCTACATTGAATAGATGTCAGCCCTACTACATAATCAAGTTACCTGAATTGATTTTTTCAATAAAATCTTTTAAATAAAGCTGTAGTGTCGTTTTTTTAGGGTAACAATTTTATTGTTTCACCCTGTATATACACACACACATATTCACACAATATACACAGATACACACATATATATAATACTGACTGGAATATATCTTGTATAAACATTGTTGGACACATTAATAAGTGCAAAAGAGTGTATACCCAAAATACTTCAAAGCAGTTACAAACATTATATTACTTAAGTAAAAACAGTGGGAAAATAATGTTACTCGTAACATTATTCAAGTGATGAGCTTGGAAATAGTTTTATTGTGATATTAAGATTCTCTTACAGGCTCTAGAAAGTATTAAAATCTAATCAAATTTAGAGAATAGCTATGATTCTGTGTAATTGTATCTGAAATTAGAGGTATAAATTTTTCACCATTTCATCTTTCTTCAGGATCACCTATGTACAAAGAAATATAGATATTATTCTTCTTACAGTAATTTTTATAGAGATAATTTCTATCGAAATACATGTTATTAAATGGTTTCAGGATGTCTCAATATTTTGAATGCATCTGAGAACATGTTCTAGTAGATTAAATGTTTTTTCATTAACAGTAGTAAGTAATATGTTTTTTTTTTCTTTTATTTTTAACATAAACTTCATAACTGCTGCTAGGATGTTTACACGAAAGTAATAACCTTGTGAGAAGTACTAGATGCATTGATTAAGAAGAAACGATTGGTGTGAATCTAAAAATGTACTCCAAGAAGAGTTCTTCTGTTTATCATGATGGTATTTGAAGGATTAGAACTAATTGCTGAGGGTTGTTAACTCCTACTCCTGCGCTGAAAATATCAAGTTGAAAGAGAACGGTTAATTGGATGAAATATAGTTTTGATAGTGGGCGAAACTAAATTATTCTTTCTTGAAGCATGTACAGATAAGCGACTCAAATCTAAAGCAGAAATCTATATGTGATTATATTTGTCCATGAAATAAGGGGAAATTTTACTTTATTTTTTTATATGAGATCAATTTATGACCTAATAATGAGAACTTATATTCACAAATGAACATTTAATAAAACCATAATTTAATGAACCTATCCTGGAATATCTATTCCAACTCATATTGAAATCCATTGTCTGTTATGTATTGCAATGAAAGCAAAAATAACTTAGTGGTTAAATAAGTGGATCAGTTGGATGGACAAACTGAGTTCAAACTCCCATAAAGTTAAAAAAAGATTTACTTTTTCTGAATTTTGTACATACAATTTTTAGATGTTTAAACTTCCTGAGAAATATGTTTTATTTATTGTTTAATGGTTTTATAGATCCAGTTTGTTAACATAAGAATGACATTTTGAAATATCCTTGGATTATTTCAGATTAATCCAATCTTGTTGAATATCTGCTCTTCATGTATTATGCAATAATCATTAAAGATTCTACAAATTCATCACACAAACTAAAGCTAGATACATTTGCTAGTGTAAAATAATATATTACTTACTCTGGAGTTCAAAACAGGCAATCAAGGAGATGGCTACTCTAATGTCACATCCTGCTTTTGAAAAGAACTTGATGGTTACTCGGTCAGCTGTTGTTCCAAATGGAAGCCTCACAATATCACCATGTTCATTATTCTAGATGTAAATATAATGAAACATTATTAGCAAAAAATTCAGCAAAATAAGAATGAACTAAAAATAAAATGTTGCATTCAATTTATTGCTACTCTATGGCAGGAGAGAAACAATCTACAGTGAAATAAATTGTACAATTTCTTAATTTTTGTAAATAAAATGTGCTCACATTTAGTGAAGTAACTAAAAACAGGCAATATTGGAAAGATACTGCCTCAATTTTTAATTTAAAATTGACAATTTTTTAAAGTAAAATCAACATTACAAATTAAAGAAAATCTAAATTTAAAATCTATGCTTAAAAAATAATAATTCAATGTTTAATTTTGATGAAGTTAGAATGTCCCAAATTAATAATGAAAGTCACATTTTGTTTAATTAAAATTAGTATCAGTGTTATATTTACGTCTGATTATTTGCAACATAAGCTGATTAAGATTTTAGAATGAAGAGGAGAAAAGCAGAGAAACTGTGTTGTATGTTATGTAATGATTTTTGATTATCAACTACTGTTGCATAAAGCATGTGATAGCAAAGGAAAAAAGGATCCAGATTGAATACTAATCAAACAAATTTTATTGTTAGAAAGAATAAAGATAAAAAATAAAAATATTATTTTTCTTGAATTTTAAAAAATTAATAAGTGATTAATCAGCAAGATGAACTGTACAAAGTAAAATTCTTGTTCGTATGAAAGAAATACATATGTTGCTCATAGTATGTTCTTATTGATCTCACCACATGATTGATTAGCTATGTTTAGTCATTGAAACAAATGTGTTGAACAGTAGAAATAATAATAATAATAATAATAAAAAAAAAAAAGTCCAAATAAAAATAATAGTAAATAAATATAGTAAAATAATATTAAATAAAAAGAACTAGAGAAATACATAATGCAGAACGCCAAAAGAATAATCACTGGAGCAAGAGACACTGAAGAAACAAACATGACAGAAAAAGAAACGAGAAATAATGTGTTAGTCTCTTCATTCAAGGGTTTATCTTAATATTTCAGCCATTTTCATTACTGTTATCCATTGTATCTTCTCAGCTATCGCTGTGATTCCAATCTCTCTCATCCTATTTTCAAAATTTTTTGGTATTGTTTCTAAGCACTCCTACTATTAGTGGTGTAATCTTGACTTTTTGCATCTTCCATATCCCTTTGAGCTCTCTGGCCAGTTTAGTGTATTTCCTCTGCTTCTCCGTCTCCTTGATATTCACTCTGTAGTCTGCTGGAATAGCAAAATCTACAATCTGGCAGGTCTTTTCCTTCTTGTTAACTAGCATGACATCTGATCTCCTTGCTTGGATGGGCTTATCCGTTTGTACATACATGTCCCATAGGATTTTGTGACATTTATTTTCAAGTACTACTGCCGGTTTGTGCTTGTACGGTTTGTCTGAGTGTTTAAGATTCAGTTGTCTGCATAATTCCCAGTGTACTGCCTTTCCCAATTAATCATGTCTATTCTTATATTCTTTTTGGGCTAGTTTGCTGCATTAGTTTATTATGTGGTTTATTGTTTTGTCTCTTTGTCCACAGAATCTACATTTGCTGTTTTCTTGCATCTTGTCGATCCTTGCTTTGATGTGGTTGGTTCTAATAATGTTATTTCGTGCAGCTGTTATTAAAGATTCAGTTTATCTATTTCTCTTGACCATTGTACACTCATTAACCCTTATCCTCAAGTGGCTTCCAGTCCTTGATAAGTGGTGACTCTTTTGTAAAAAAAAAAAAAAATTTTTTTAAATTTAGGGTTCCTTTTTGTAGCCATACCCAAGTATTTTTGTTAATCTCATCTTTTGTCATCTTTATGACAACCATGTAGTTGTTTCTATTCCCATTTTTCTTTCCTTGTCTTATCCCTCGTTTCTTGTTTGTTTTTTTGCTGCGATAATTATTCTTTTGGTGTTCTGCATTATTTTGCATAGTTGATGTTTTCTCATTCTTTTCTTGTGTCATTTACACAGTCTTCTATATAAAGCAACCATTTTTTCTCCGACTTTCCTTTTCACATAGAGTCGCTCAGTATCATCCTTTGTGTATAGCACATTGTGCATAGTCATGAGTTTCCTTGTCTTCTGGTCGAGATGCTTCAGTTCTTCTTTTTTATATGTCCAACCTATAAATGGTCCAGAGTATTTTACTAGTGACACCCCCGTGTGTTTATACCTTTAATTAGGTTTCTACTATATAGTTTAGTTTTGAGGAGTTTTTTGTTCTTCTGAGGTATTCCTTTCCAATTTTCTTCCATTTCTGTTGCTTTGATGGTGTCTGCTTCCAGAATGCCCAAATATGTGTAAGCTATCATGTTCACCTAGTACCCTTATCTCCGTTTGGTTGGGTAGTTCATACCTTCCGTTGTTTCCAGTTTTCCCCTTCTCATGATCAGCAGTGTGCACTTTTATACGCCAAATTCCACCCAGATATCTTGGTTGAAGATTCTGATTGTGTTTCTTAGCGTCTCGAATTCCTTCTTGGTTTTTGCAGCTTCATGCCACTTCAACCAGACTGTAGCAATGGACATAAAGGAAATTAATGGACATAATGTATTACACCTGGTTGACCATGCAATAACATATAGTGTTGCTTTATGGCTTACAGGTAAGGAAAGCTCTGCTATCTTCAAACACTGGATTGCATATTTTGGTGCCCCAGGAGCCTTTCTTACTGATAATGGCAAAGAATTTGACAATAAATTCTTCCGAGACATAACTCAAAATGTGAATATTGTAGTCCGTACCACTGCCGCACAATCTCCTTGGAGTAATGAATTAAATGAAAGGCACAATGGTGTTCTGGGAGAAATGGTCAAGAAGACATTAGAAGATGTTCAGTGTAATCTTGAAGTTGCACTATCATGGGCTGTCAATGCCAAGAATGCACTTCACAATTCATATGGCTATAGTCCTAACCAGCTGGTTTTTGGTAAAAATCATAACCTGCCTTTGCTTTTGAATGATCAGCCTCCTGCACTAGAAGGTATAAGTACTAGCCAAATTATGTATATATATAATTATAGTACTAGCCAAATTGTTGCTGACAACCTCAATGCAATGCATGCTGCAAGGAAAGGTTTCATAGAGTGTGAAGTCTCTGAAAAATTGAGACGAGCCTTTGTCATCAAATGGGGACCATTATAACTGATCAATACAAAAATGGTGACCTTGTTCTTTTTAAAAGAAATGAATCTGATAGATGGCTTGGTCCTGGTGCTTTCATAGGCTGGAAACATGGAGCCACATATCTTAAAGTGCATCCCTCTCGCTTAATTTTATATCTTGACACACACCATAACACCTCTGAGCACCATGACACCAGTGGACAAATAAAACGGAGCCAAAATAATCACACAACAAGTGGTTATATGCCAGTAGATGATGGGAGTGAAACTGCTGATAATCCTGAACAGAATGGATCTAATATATGTGATACACCACCAAAAATAATCACCAAGTCTGTGCCACTGCCTGAAAGGAGTGTAACTGATAATCCTGAACAGAATGGAGCCAATGTATGTGACACACTATCAAAAATAATCACCAAACCTGGGCAACTGCCTAAACCAGGCCAAACTATAATATGCAAATTCACCAATGATGAAGATCAAGAATGGAGGAAACTGAATGTGATCAGTAGAGCTGGTAAAGCCACTGGTAAAAATAAATATTTAATGAATGTTGTTATGGAGGAAGGTGATCCATTCTGGCTGGATTTTGAGAATGGGGTCTTGGAATAGGAAACCAATAATGATGATCAAACCCTCATTGAACAAGTCCCGGAAGTAAATCTAATGACGAATATGACAAAGCCAGGAAGAGAGAACTCCAAAGTTAGGCTGAACATAAAGTCTAGACACAAGTGCTAGCTCAGGGTCAACCAAAGATAAGCACAAGATGGGTCTCCACTAACAAAGAATCCAATGGCAAACGAACCTTTAAGGCCAGACTTGTTGCCAAAGGCTTTCAAGATAAAGATGCCTACAATGTTAGAAATGATTCCCCAACATGTTCCAAAGAAAGTTTAAGGACAATCTTAGTAGTTATGTCAGCAAGTGTTTGGATATGCAAATCCATGAACATTAAAACTGCTTTTTTATAGCGCAAACAGTTAGGTTGACCCATTTACCTTCTTCTACCAAAAGAAGCCAATGTATCTCCTAGTTGCATTTGGAAATTATCCAAATACGTACATGGTTTAACTGATACATCTCGATCCTGGTACCTAACACTTAGAGAAGAACTGGTAAAGCTAGAGGCCACACCATCGAAATATGACCAGACTATTTTCACTTGGCATTTTAAAAATAAGCTGCAAGGCATAATTGCCATCCATGTTGATGATTTCTGCTTTGCTGTGGCAGAAACTTTTAAGAACAAAGTCATTAATGAGCTTCGTAAACTTTTCAAAGTAAAATCTGAAGAAGTTGCTAAGTTTCAATATATTGGATTAGAAATAAAAAAAAATCTAAGAATAACATCAATATTGGACAAGATGAATATACAAAGCAACTCAGACACATTCCGCTGCAAAATGGAAGAAGGTCGGAAGATAAGCTAACATCAACTAAGATCACCAAAGCCAGGCAGCTAATAGGTCAGCTCAACTGGCTAACAACACCTGACCTCAGTTTTGATGTTAGTGCCTTAAGTTCCATATTAAAACAAGAAAATGTGGAATGTATTAAATAAATCAATCAAACCATAAAAAAGGCCAAAAAGAAGAAATCTCAAATTCATATTCCAAATCTGGGAAAGCCCTAAATTGCTGCAAATTATAGCATACAGCGATACATCCTTTTTTAACCTAATTGATGGTGGATCACAAGGTGGTTATATAATTTTTTGGTTGGTAATAATAACCAATATATGCCAATAGCCTGGCAATCTAAACACATCAAAAGAATAGTTAAAAGCACTCTTAGTGCAGACACTTTGGCCATGATTGATCTCACTGAAGCCTGCCTCTATTACAGAAAATTGATATTAGATCTGTTACAACTGGAAGACAACCCTACAAATATCAAGATAACATGCAAAAGAGACAATTCCTATTTGTATGATGCGGTGCATTCTACCACACAAATACTTGATAAAAGACTACGAATTGAAATGGCAATTCTTAAAGAAATGGTTGACAGAGGAGAAATTGCAGAAATATCTTGGATACCAACTAATAAACAGATTGATGGTGGTTTAATCAACAAGGGAGTCCCCTCCTTTAAAATTCTTGGATTCACATTTGAACCCAAGGAATCATCAGTCTAATTGTAAAATGTAGAGTCATACAATTTTGTTCAACCATTTCCTCTTTTTCTTTTCTCTGCAGATAACTTTTTGATGCTGTCTCCTGAAAAGTCATTCCTTAGCACCAGAAAGTAAAGCAAAGAAGTGTTAATGTCCCATCCTATTTACTCTGCCCAAGGACAGATTGATGATCTCCCCTTGTATTGGAGACAAGTTGCTCGTGTTTACACTCTGAATAAAGATCTTCCATTCATCACATCACCGTCTGGACATTATTTATTTCACTTTAACAATTACTATTATGATAATAATATTATTTTACCATTCAACATATTTGTTTCAGTTTCTAAACATTTATTATACATATTAAAATCACTTGTGTTTTGTTTGTTGCCGGTTGAAATGAACACTGACGCGTTACAAATTTAAAAAATAAAAAAGTACAGTGTTCTTCTTTCCCAAACGGTACAAATAATTCACGTCAACTCTTTCGAACATTGTTGCAAGGAATGAACGCAGTCAAAAAAACAAATTTCCAGTTTTTCTGTCTTTCATAGTTATTTTGCTATATTTTCAGATCAAGAATGGAGCACCACTTGAAATGTTAAAAAAATATAATATTTAACGTAAAAAAACAACAATATCGTTTTTATGCTTCATAAACCCCCTCATAACCTTGAAATTACTATTCTAGAGGCATACGAGTATAATAATAATCTGTACATATATGATGATTGCTACTTCTTGACAGAAGCTTGACCTCTTCAGGTTGATGTTGGGCATCCATATGCATGTAGATAGCTCTTCTGCCCAGCTACACTCTTGCGTAATTGTTCACAGATGTGGCAGGGGAACTTGCTAGGATTTGCTAGTTCTTGTAGGGGGACTATATTATGCACTTTTAAGAATATAAATATATATATATATATATATATATATATATATATATATATATATATATATACACATATATATGCACATATATACCTATATATGCACATATATGCACATATATATATGTACAGATATATGCAATAGAGCGCATATGAGCACATATGAAAATAGCAGCAGCAGTGAAGGATGAATGGCAAGTGATTGTATTAGCAGCAGGAGCAATGCTTGAACATATATGCAAATTAGGAAGTGAGTTGGCACAAAAAGAAAAAGTTAAAAAACATCACATGATCGGGAAGAAATAAGTCAATGCCGAAAGAGATGGACGTGTAAAGTGAAGGTGAGAATAGGCAGCTGTGGCTAGTGTGCTGTCAGAAAGCGAAACGTGAGCCAGGTTAGACAGACATGTGGCAAAAGAGACTTTTTAAGTTTATGTTGAGATGGAAGAGTAATAGTTTGTTAAAAAAGAAAAAAATACCAACCCGGATTTATTTATGTTTATTCCTTTTCGGCAGTGCTAGATAACGTGGTGGTATGAGAGAGGTTTGAACTGTAATGAACATGGCTCGAGTGTAATGACCACGTTACATATATATATATATATATATATATATATATATATATATATATATGTATGTAAGGTTTAGAATTGAATGTTATTGATGATATAGGAAAAGACAAATAAGACAACATGTGGTAAAAGGAATATAAAAGGATGATGCAAATGAATGTCATAAATAATGAGTCAATCCATATTCCTGGTCATAGTAACTAGTGTAATGATGTAAATATAAGTTTATTCAGTTGCAGCAGTGTTTGAGACAGTAAAATAGTATGTTTATTTTTTATTGTAACTGATATTTTATGGAGTCTCATTAATTTCCCTTAAATTGAAAACAGACGGTAAGTCTTTCTATGTATTTGAAAAATATACATCTGTTTAAGTAAATTTTGTTTTTAATGATCTTGTTAAATATGCTTAAAGTAATTCTATAAAAAATTTTTTCCAAAACATTTTAAGTTTGGAACAAAGATCTGAAAAGGCTTCCGATAGACCCTAACAGGATGATTGGATGTAGGCAGCACTGGCTGCAAATTTGAATCAGAATAAATTAACTTACTTTAAATGCTGGTGATTTCTGCTCTCCAGATAAAATGACATTCCATTTCTCTACATTAACAGCTGTTGGTAAATGGATACTGGCACCATATCTCAGGGCATTCCCAACTGAGATTACAACGCGTAACTGCCTATCTTCTTTGGAAGGTTTCCATCCTCCTCCTCCAGGTCTGATTTTTTCCACTTGTTCTTCATTACTAGAAAGTTTGATTTGGTTGCTTCGGATTAGATTCTTGTCAGCTAATCCATCGAGTTTGATGCAATAAGATTCTAAATAAATAAAATGCGAACAAGTTTTATCATCCAAAAGTTTTTTAAAGTACAAAACAATGTCAAACCAATTTTTTTTATTATTACTAATAAGTCATTATTTATCAAGGCCAAAAACTACTCAAGGATAAGTTAATGAAACAGATAGATTGACAATAAAATGATGATGAATACAATGAGAGGATTAAAAAGCTCCACATAACATCTATTCACAACAACAGCCAGTCCAGAAAACAACAATTTTCATCCCTTTGTCAGAAAACATGCTCATGAGATGTGAGCACTTTATAGGTGTGTATTGGAGAGGGGAGATTAAATGATGAAAGTAAACCCAGTCCACTTTATTCCCTCATTGGATACATTGATCTGAATATCAAAAAGCCCCCTCTCCTGCCCCAGGTTCAACGTTTCCTCAGTGTAGTGGGGGCGGTAACAATATTGTACTATCGGAGGTATGCCATCGGGAACATTGTAGCAAAGTTTTGTTGAAAGATTATATAAGCAAAAATCTATGTAATAAATATGTTATAAGAAAAAATAATATAATAACATCATTTCAGCATAAACTAAATATTGTATTTGTAATCATTACATATATTTTATAATCTGCTCATTATTTTCCCTATATTAGGAAACATTAAAATCTGATTAGCTGTCCTGTTAATTTGATGCAATTCACTGGAAAATATAAAAAATATAAAATAAATTGAGTTTATTATTAAACCTGAATTCCTCCATTATGATTGTTAATACACAGATAATGTTGGTGAGTCCAACTAATATAAAGTAAATAAAGATTGCCATAAAACACTTAATATCTGTCATATACATTGATTCTATAGCTCACACATTTCATTTAAATGAATAAATAATTCTTACATTCACAAAAATCCTCAGGCGGACTGAATTGGAAAAACTACATAGCAGATACTACCAAGATGGTAACCTGGCAAGAAGATGGGCTCCCTCTATTGGACAAGAAAACTTCTCACACACTGTCAGTATCTTATATCTCTATAAAACCATCATTGAAAGTATTATTGCCACATCTTGACTGGTGCACAAACCACTAACCTCTCCCTCTTGAATATTATGCTAAAAAGAATTTCTAACCTAATATAATATATAATTCAGAAAATTTTACTTACCAGTAATAGCTGTAGTCATTACTGGTGTTGTAGCTATAACATAAATAAAGTGGAAGTCAATTTGCTGCATATAAATTTACATGATTGAAGACATTTATATAAATGTCATAGCTACAAATTAATGACTGTATTTGACAAATTATCAGATGCACTTCAATTTGTGCAGATATTTTGGTGTTTATTAATTTATCTCATTTAGGTCAGTTCTAATATTTAAAATATAATAGATCCTATTTTCATAATGTTAATAAACTCATATTTGCTGCATGTTATTCTTTTTCTGCCTCAAAACGTAATTTTTTGTGTTATCCAGAAGAATATCAACTTCATAAACGAGAATCAATGACATTAAAATATTCACTTCAATATGATAGACTCCTTTATAAAACAAAAATAAAATGTAACACTCAAAAATGACACCAACAAACAGCAATCACCTTCAACACAGCATTTATGTATATTAAAAAAATAGTTTTATTTAACACAGTAGTTGCTTTATTAGTGGTGTGGAGTATTAACTCTTTTTTGCCTGGTAATCTATTACGAAGTAAGAAAGGTTGATGTTCATCAAAATGGAATCAAAATCCATTCATAGAAATGTTTTGATGTAGACAGCTACACATAAATCTATATATCTGGATCAAAGAGAAAGATTTACAAAAATAGAAATCCCTTGGTAAGGTATTTATCCATTTGCATGAATCGTCTCAGCATGCGTATTTCTTAATAAAGATTTCCTGGTAAATAATTTTTACATCTTGTGATGGAGTTAGGAGGACAGATGTTTCTCACTAAACTTATTTAATTTTTCCTACATACTGTATTTATAATCAAATTACAATACTCCTGGCCTGTTTACTGTACCCATATATGAGAAGATGAAAACTAGTCCCCATATAATTTACATGACTTTGGGACAAGGCATGCAGCAAACATTCTTTCAACTATTTTCATGAGCAAACCAGTGTTCCCTTAAATCTAGCATCTATTTTAGAACTTGAAATAATTTCAGTTGAGTTATTTCCCTTTGAACACATATAGTGAATCTGTTTGTGAAATAATGATTCACTACTTTATGAAAACATATTTGTTGATTTAATATATTTTTCATTCTGTGGAATTTCCATGGGTCCTTCTAGTAAAGTAAATATTAGCTGCAATATTTATAATGATTTATTAATAGGAAAGGCTACAAATATCAGGTTAGAATCCACTGATTAATATTTATAGTTTAAATAGTATTTTAAATATAGAACTGACCTTAATGAGATGTTAATAATTACTAATAAATACTCAGAAAGTAATATTGTACTACATAGTTCAATACAAATAATAAAATTACATTGTAAGAGACAATCTTTAATTTACTCCTACAGACTAGCACCTCTTGGCAGACAATGTTTTTTTTTGTTTTTTGTTGTTTTTTTTTTTTTGCCTTGTTTCCTTGGAATATTCCTGACTTTTTTTTTTCGGTGAAGAACCACTACATGTCAAAATTATTATCAGTTCCTTTCTCACATCATTAGAACAATGATAATATATTATTTTAATGATATTCGAAAACGAGGCTAAATAAAAGGGAGGTCACTCTCATATTCTTATCCAGGACTGCTAGATTGACCTTTTTAAAGCCAAATTTTCTAAATTTGGCTTTATTTGAAACAAATTGACCTTCAAAAATTGTATTTGACCTTTTCCAAAGTGTAACATAGGAACTAACTAAGAAAAGAACAAACAGATTATTATATAACTGGTAAACCTAAAAAAATTATTTTCAGCATTTTTTAAAAACTAATTATTGAAAAAACCCCATCTTGTTTAATGTTGTTTGAAGAAAGCCATAAGTTATAACAATTTAAATTGAACATACAAAATGGTGAAAAAACATCTTATCACTTTGCATTTTTTAAAATATTCCCAACATAAATAAATGGTGTAAGACATATTCATAATATGACAGAAGGAAAATAACTTCCACTCCTAATAAAAATGAAAATTTATTTTCTGAATTTTGTAAAAAAAAGTCATGGCAGAGTTATTTTCATTGTGTCATATGAAAAATAGATTATTACATTGTGCACCATTTATTTATTTTTACCACTCAGCTAGTATATTAAAAATCCAGTGATGAAATGTTGTATTCACTATTTTGCATATCTGATACAAATTTCTATAACATAGTAACTATAGTTCTTTTCACCAAAACATTAAACATAACGGTTTTAGGCAATAAGTTATGTTGAAATAGTGCCCCCATTTTTTAGGATTCCTAATTATTATTAATATTAACCACAATTTCTGATCTTTACTAAATCCCAATAATTAAAATTTACAAACTATAATATTTGCTGGGACCTACTTGTATGGTTTAAATGGTGTCATTTATTGGTTTGAAATGTCAGTAAATATGTACTAAGTACTATTCAATATCATCTTAGAAAAAAGTTACAGCTATTGGTATACAAACAATTGTCACTTTTTTTTTTTTTTTACATTTGTAGATTATATTTCTACTAAGTACTAAAACCCCATTAGTTAATAGTCCAAAGCTGACCTTATAAGTAGTAGGTTAAGTTTCTGGGACTGTTTTTGTACAAAAAAAGGGGGGTGGTTATAAACTGTTAGATATGTTATTTTCAGTACATATTGAGTACATCTAATCTGATAAAGCAATTAATATTCCACAAAATATTTTGTACTTACATTGAACAGTGAAACAACCAATCATAGATAAGGTTATTCTTGAAGTTGGTGTCCTTTTGTGAAATTTAATGATCACAATACTTGCTGTTGTACCAAATGGAATTTTGACCACTGAATCAGCTTCAGTATTCTAAAAATTTAAAATAATAAATTAAGCTTATCTTTTTCCAATTTTAGAATCAATCAAGAGAAGGGAGGTAATTTTCTCTTTTAAATTCTACACAAAGAATAAAGCGTCCTTTTATTGAGAAAACACTTAATTTATCATATCAATGTTTCTCAATTTATTTTACAGTTAAATTAGTCAGTGAAAATACACTTAGCACATTTGACTTACTCCATGTTGCAGATATATACTGTATCTCAGACTGTAATGTAAGTAAAATAAAATCTCTTAGGTACATCTGTTATCTCCCCTGAGCAACAAGAGAATGTATTCTTCTGCTTCTGGAAATCAAAAAATATCTAATTTACTCAGATGAGAAATACAGAAACTGGATTCCTTCTCTTTCTGGCTTAGATTCCAAAGAAACCATATACTACCCAAATAACTGCACATTTGACATGCCTACTACCAACCCTGTTTGCAGTCATTTTCAAATTTCACTTTCTGGTTGAAATAGTAGCCTCATCAAAAAATGTAAGTTTCATAACCCTAACAACACTTTGTATTTCTATTATATTGGGATATACCTTTAGTAATTATGTCCGTTGTTTTCACCCATTTATATATCAAGTGTCATTTATATGTGCGTTGTGTGTTGATCTAATTTTTTCTTAATTATTTTTGCCCTTTTTACTCTTTTATTCCAACCCTTGGATGTGTATCCAAGAAATTACAACCTATTAATGTTAAATTTATTAGGAATGATAATTTACCTATGCAGATTGTCATAAAGGGGTCATCATCTGAATTCATATCATTTTTCCTTAAATCATTCCACCAGGAAGCATGAAATCTACTTATTTTTGTTTCAAATTTTAATGAACATCATTTTAAAATCCTCTGTCGATTTGTTTCTAAATATTGTTTAGATAGAAAGCTACTAATGTGTGTGACACACGCACAAAAATGTGCTGGTTCAGCATAATAAACAATAATAAAATATGCTTTCTAAATAATGACAAATTGCTTGAAATGTCACTATGCCAAATTGCTTGAAATGTCACTATGCCAAATTGCTTGAAATGTCACTATGACAAATTGCTTGAAATGTCCCATAAATATTTGCTGATGAATCTTTTCAATATGGAGATTTTAATGTAAGAATTCATACAAACCATAATTCTTTTCTCTTTGGATCCTCCTTTCAAAATGACATCCCAGGAGTTAATACCTCTGGCTCTTGTTAATCTAATATTTCCACCATAGATAAATGCTTGTCCAACAAATATTTTAAGTGATGGTATCTTATCTTCATGTGATGGTTTCCAACCAATTCCTCCAGGTCTTAGATTACTAACGGCTTCTTGGTTGCTAGAAAGTTCTATGTGATTTTTCTGAATATATTTTGAATCAGCCATACCATCAAGTGCAACACAGTTGGAAGCTGAAAAAGACATTCATCATTTATTTTTTTGACACATATAAAGTCAGATTTTTTTTACTATGTCATAAATGCAAAAAATAACACATATAAGAAGTTGATATATTTTATACTAAATAATAAACTGTAGTCAAATTTTTAAATAAATGTATTTTTAGAGTTTTCTTGTAGCTGCAATTTTGTATAACAACTAAAGATCATGGGGGTCAAGTGATTTTCTGTCTGTTTGGAATCTGATGATTGTCTCCTGTTTCCCTAAAGTTTCAATGGAGATAGGAAATTTGGAAAATCATCTTGGAAATGCTGTTAGTGATGATCATAATTGGAAATTAGTATAAAATCCAAGAGCAATATGTAAGCATCTTCCCCTGTAGAAATGAAACAATGAAATCTTTTAACTCTAGTCAACCAGAATCAGAAACTTGAACTGGCAATTTCTGAAAAATTCTAAATATGTTCCAGTTCTGAATACTTTATTTGTTATCATTAAAATATATCGTATGACATATCAAGCCTATTTTTTGGATCATTTCATGAAGAAATATAATACTGGAAACAACTTAAAATTACTACTTTAATGAATACTTTAATCATCACATAAAGTATATTTGTTGACTCAGCCATTTTGGAGTCCATAAGGAACAAACTCACACACACAGTGTCTTTTATTGAGACAGAGATTATGCATCATATAAAAGAACTCTCCAGCTTACAGATAACTGTAAATATTTACCTCTTCATAAAAAACTATTCTAAGAAGAATATGGCATCAGAAACTTTCTGGCTAACTCATGTTTTTATTACACAAAAATTAGTAAATATACTTTGTTTTTGTTTTTCCATGAGTTTAATTCTAATATGAAAAACATTAAATGAAATTTAGTGGCAAAGATAAAAAAAAAACAAACAATATTTTGAGTTATTAAATTATATTAAAAAAAAATAATAATTGTTCTTACGTGTTATAGTTGTTATTTCTGGAGTTGTTAACACTACAAAAACAAAAAGGAACATAAATTAATTTATCCATAACAATGTTGGCATCAAAATTGAACTTAATAAAAGTCTCCAATATAAAGATATCAATATTACTATGATCATTTAGTGTTTTTATGCTTTGAAATAGTTTCTGCCTTTGAACATCCTAGAATAATAAGACACAATCTAATTATATTTGTAAAAGTTTTAGTTACAAACTATTATTCATTTATGTGTGAGAGTTTTGTTTTACGGTAACTTTTTTTTTCGGTTTGTTAGCAGTTAAGCATCATTTTTCCACAATTTAATGATCATTATTTTGTTCTTTTCATACATGTAAAATTATCAGGTTGACAAAAAAGTTCTTGCAGTTTTTCACTTTTAAATCCAGATGAACATATCTCAGCTCAAACAAAAAAATTATTAATATGCACAATCAGAATCAACACACTTTTGCCAGTAATGTAAACATCTTACATTGTGGTGGCGATGAAATTGCTGAAGGCGTTTTTGATATCACTTAGGTTTTTGAAGCATTTATCATGCAGAAAGTTGTTGAGATACTTGAAAAAGTGCTAGTCTGTAGGTGAGAGGTCTGGAGAATATGGTGGATGAGGCAGAGTTTAGTAGCCCAATTCGTTCAACTTCTGCATGGTCAGTTAAGCAACGTGTGGTTGGGCATTGTTGTGGGGGAGAATTGGGCTTTTTCTGTTGAATAATGTTGGGTGTTGTTGTCGAAGCTTGCATTTCATCCATTTGTTGACAGTACTTCTTTGCCGTAATGGTTTCGCCTGCATTCAAAAAACTGCAATGGATGAGACCGGTCGCAAACCACCAAACAGTCAGCATGACCTTCTCTTGGTGCAACTCTAGCTTCGGGAAGAGTTGTGGATCTTTGTTGGCATCTAACCACTGAGCTGAGCATTGCTGGTTGTTGCTAAGAATCCACTTTCCATTGCAAGTCACAACCCGGTTGAGAAACAGGCCATTGTTGTTGGGTAAAACAAGGAAAGATGATATTTCATAATGGCGTTTCTTTGGTTGTTGCTCAATTCGTGAGGCATCCATTTATCAAGTTTTTTGTTTTTCTAATCTCTCTCAAGTGGTTGGAAATCATTATATACATTACGTCTAATTCAGAAGCAAGTTCTTGAACAGTTGTGCATGGATTGGCTTTGACTAAGGCTCTTAATTGATTGTTGTCAACATCCGTTGGGCGACCTCTATGCTCATCATCTTCAAGACTATTGTCACTGCAACAAAATTTCTTAAACCACCATTGTGCTGTGCGTTCAGTAGTGCTTCCTAGGCCAAACGCTTCATTGAACTTGCAAGCTGTTTCAGCTGCTTTTCGGCATAGCTTGAATTGAAATAAGAAAATTATGAGAATTTGCTTTTTTTCCATTTTGTTTTCAATGTTCTAAAAAGAATACATAATTGTTTCAAAACAATTGTAATTTAAATGATTAGATAGAGCAAAAAAACGCTAAAGTAAATGTATTAACTTATTTAAAAATGCATCATTTGAAATCAAAATTAAAAATTCTGCAAGAACTTTCATCTCAACCTAATATTATCTCTTCCCCATTTTTAGTGCTTCTTCTTTGCTTTCCATGTATACAGTTCTTTCTCCTTGATCAAACATTGTATTTCAAAATCATAACTTGCTTTTGTGATTCCTTTGTTGCACTTATTGGTTTATTCTCTCACAGTCAAAGTATCCCACCTTTTCCTTTTTTTGTTGATTTTCTTGAATCCAGTGATTTACATCATATTTTGTGAAGGCGTGCCACCTCATATGACATCAAACTCATAACAATAATAGAATCTGAGCATAATATCGTCTGCTGAAGAAATAGACAATCAACTTGTTAGATATAATCCAGTATTAGAAGGCAGTCTATACCTACTGTTGTTGTTGCAACAGTGGTTGAGTTGAGTCAGCTTTCTCTCTAGCCTACATCACATCTCAAACTATGGTGGCCCATGCGTGGCGATCATAAACCAGATTTCACAAAATGGTAAACCAATCTCAATTCTACCATCAAAGTCTGACCACTAGTGGACCTGAGAGCTCATGCAAATCCTCCCTGATGATTGTTGTTTACATCCTCGGCTGCCCATTGGCACACTTGTGCCAGCAAGGCAGAGAGGCAGGGAGGATTACATTGTGAATGTCCCCTTTGTGTACCAAGTCATCACTGCAATAAAATAGACAGCAAAAACTAAAGATTGCAGCCTAAGCAGAAAACAACATCAGCAATTCAGAATGTAACAGAAGCAGTGATTGTCCAAGACAAAATTTCCACCCATCAAGCACTTTCATTGGCTACGTCTTGCAGCCATAGAGGGGAATTGACCAGACAATAGATTGATACAGGAATCTCCTTGTGCCCTCCCTCTCTACAAGGTCTATCTGATTTAGCAGCCTATACAACTCAACGATCAACTACTTTCACATCTTACAAAAACAACCGCCTATAATCAATACAAACGAATTACAAACTGAACCACAGGAGGTTTATGCTTCTTCATCTGATCGCAGACATCAGAGCAGCTTATTAATTCACCCCAGGCCTGAAACATGAATATCATCTAACAAGATCAACATGAATATATATTGTCTGGAACACAACTCAGAACCTAGTACATATCATTAATATGTAAACTACTTGATAATTAGTTCATTAAGCTTGTTTGTATTTGTTATATCAAATGCTGTTTATATTCTTAACATCATTCATACTGTTAAAACAGTCAATGATTGAATCACACACCAGTGAATCATCTAGGTCTATTCTTGAACCACAGTAATCTTGATAATGTTTAAAACTCTCCTTGCATGAATAAGTTTAAAAGCTTTTAATTTTCTGCCAAAACATTTTCTATAAATGAAAAAAATGTTAATTCTTATTTAAGGATATATTGTATCAGTTGAGTATGTTTACCTGATCCTCTAAGTTTAGACAGTTTAAAATGGCAGATTCAACTCTCTCCAAAAGAGGGCTAGATACTCTGAATAGGTGGAAAATTTTCCATGATTAGACGCAATAGAAGCACTTCAAGTGATAAATCAATCTCTCTCCTGAAAGAGGAGATAATACCTTGGACACTATCCTTCTATGACAGACCGAACCATATTTCACTCGTATTATATCTTTAAATGTCACCGTTCAGCCACAAGATATTATTATTTGAATGAGCAGATGATTACTTCACAAACATTAATCAGTTACAAGGAAGTTGTAATTGAAATAAAACCAGGAAAACAGAACACGACCACATGAGGCCAAGAGAACTGAAACCACAAAAATGTTAACTGCTCCTTCTCCCTAAATGCTGACATCAGCTTTGGTTGGCACCACAACAAATAATCGTGAAGGGTCAAAGAAGATGAAAAGACCAAAGATGTAGAGCACTAACTGGATCTCCATTGAAAGAAAATGAAGAACGCAACCTTCAGGTTAGGGTTTTTGCTATCTGAACCCCAGGGAAAACAAATGGTCGTTATCAGCAGGAAATCAAAGGTAAGTGGCTGTTGTGATAACATTCTTTATTTTTATAATGAAAGAACAGACTGAAACGTAGGGTCAAATTGAGTCACTTCAGTGTATTCCATCCCTCTAGTATTACTTTGTGTTGCAGATGTAATCATTCAACTTGATTGGTCATCTAGATAGGGATCCTGATATACAAATTGGAGCTGTTATGAAGCTTCCAATTTCTATGGAATCCACTGCAGTATTGTCCAATTCAATGGGTTCCATGATTTTTTCAGGAATTGCAAGAATAAGTTGTTCCTGAAGAACTTGTGACATTGTTCGTCTGAATGTGAGATGTACCTTTCTCTGCAAACATAGATAGCAATTTCCAAACTTGATCTGCATGCTCCTCATAACTCCTTTTGCCTCCACTTCAAAATACACCATTTCCAACTGTCCTGTAATAGGATATAATCATGTTGACACACCGGTTCCTATTAAATCACCAGAGTTAAGCAATGTTGAGTCTGGTCAGTACTGAAATTGGTGACCATTTGGGAATTCCAGGTGCAGTATGTGCTCTTCGCTTATCATTGTTTCCACTCATCCTGGACTTTTCCTTACCACTGGACTTAAGCGATGCTGATTCAGGAAAGGTATGGTTGGAGATTGCACAACCCTGGCCTCATAATTACATGCACAGCTACCTTTACAGTATCCATTATCTTTCAGACATGACGAAGACTATGGTGAAGCAATGGTGTCCTCCATCCACCATGGACCTGATCCAAAATTATGCATCAGAACTGGATTCTTGATTTTAACTTCTAAAAGTGGGACCATGACTTTGGTTCCTCATTCCATCTTGCATTTGTAGCTTTGAGCCTGATAAGTGTCAGGCTTCATTAAATGAAAAGAAATTCTTAATCATGGCTTGAACATTATTTCAGCTGGAGAAACCCTAGTTGTCATTTGGGGAATTGTTCTGAAAGTGATAAGGAGTCTACAATTTCAATTATTGTCTTCCCATCTGCCTCCATCTTTCTCAATGGTTCCTTGAATGTGCATACACTATACTCTGCTTGTCCATTATAGGAGATGTTATCAGGACTGTGAGTGTACCAAAATTCATTGTTCTTCATCAAGATTTTAAAATCCAGGCTTAAAAAACATGGACCATTATCACTTACCAATAATACTGACAAACCATGTGTTTCAAAGAATCCATTCATCTTGATTGTGGCTGAAACAGTATATATTTTCATTAAACCTGTCTCTGTCCATTTTGAGTATGTATCCACCATAATCAGGTACATACTCCAAAAATGGACCAGCATAATCTATATGAATTCTCTATCAAGACTTTCTCAGATGTTCTCAGAAATGAATGGGAGATCTAATTCAGTTGCTTTGATTGAGCATGCAAATTCCATAGCTTTTGCAGTTTCTTTCAATGTCCATATTTAAATTTGACTACCACACACAGCACAATCCCTATGACAGAGATACTGTAATATTTTCAATTTTGATTTAGGCAGTATAATAACCTTGCTTTTGTATAGTATTGCCACATAGTTATACATTAACTCTTCTTGTTTATGAAATATGGTTATGATGTTTCAATGGAAGTGTAACTACTCCAACCATTCATTATATAGCTATACACTCAGCTCAAAACGGGTTCTCACCTTGTTTTTGATCTCATTGTGGCCACCATCATTGGAGTCTCAACAAAAAAATTCCTGTTCCTGTCCACTTAGTGGGACATGACTAAGACAGTGTGCATTCCCATCAAAGGAGCCAACACGATATATTAACTTATAATTGAATGCTGTGTTAAATCTTGGCAAAGGAGGAATCAGCTTGTATCATGAAAACTGTCCCAACAATAGCTTGCAGTCAGTGAATATCATAAAAGTATCTTTGGACGCAGTAACACAGTTTTTTCACAGTAAAAACTAAGACCAACCCTTGTTTTTCAATGTGGACATAATTCCATTCAGTATCAGTATGCTTCTGTGAGCGGCAGCTTCTCACTTCCATTTTGTAACATGGATCATTACAGTTCTCAGTCAAATCTTCAAATCATGCCCTTTCTCATTAAACTATGAAGTGACTCTAACAATATTGATAAATGATTGTGATAAGTACTTCATCCTAAGATAAGCTTGTGATTCAGTAATATTTCTTAGTATGGAATCTCTGTCATAGCCATACTTTCTTGTTGATTTTGAAATCCACCTCCACAAATTTTAGTTTTGCCCCATCCATCGCTTCAAGCACACTCTGTAAATTTTTTAGATGACTGGCCTTATCGTTATCTAAAATCAAGATATCATCCACACATGCCTTATAGAAAGGAATATCCTCAACCTCTTATTTATATCGCATTTTAAAATTCCAATTGCACTATGTATTCCAAGTTATAATCAGTGAGTGTTCATTATCAACAATTCCTGTGCTTCCACATTCAATTCTAATTTTTGAGAGTCTAAACTTGCTTAACTTTTGATCAAATAAGTCCTTCATTCAAGGTAACAGATAATTATTGGATGATGCAGCAGCATTTACTGTTTGCTTGCAAATCATCACATATCCTAAAGTTGGCACTTATGCCAATGGATCATCAAATGTAAGGGAGATAACCAGCATAGACATAGCAAAAATAAGCATATTTTACAAGATATAATTTAGGACGTTGAAATAATCAGTAGAACAATGAAAGAATGTTAAAAAAAAAAAGAAAAAGTAAAAGAAAGTGATTACACAATTACTGTAGTTGAATTCCGGAAATTGCTGAAACAGTTTACGAAAAGGAAATAAATTAGGGAAGTTAATCAACGAACTTAAAATATAACAAGATTAAGTAACAAAATAAACTTATTAATTAACATACACAAAACAAAAGTAAACTGTTAGAATGTAACCATGTTAATTAATCCACAACAAAAATTAAATAAACTTGTTTGAAACAATGTTATTAATCTACAACAAAAATTAAATAAACTTGTTTGAAACAACGTTAATTAATCCACAACAAAAATTAAATAAACTTGTTTGAAACAATGTTATTAATCTACAACAAAAATTAAATAAACTTGTATGAAACAATGTTATTAATCTACAACAAAAATTAAATAAACTTGTTTGAAACAATGTTATTAATCTACAACAAAAATTAAATAAACTTGTTTGAAACAACGTTAATTAATCCACAACAAAAATTAAATAAACTTGTTTGAAACAATGTTATTAATCCACAACAAAAATTAAATAAACTTGTTTGAAACAACGTTAATTAATCCACAACAAAAATTAAATAAACTTGTTTGAAACAAAAATTAAATGAACTTGTTTGAAACAATGTTAATTAATCTACAACAAAAATTAAATAAACTTGTTTGAAACAATGTTAATTAATCCACAACAAAAATTAAATAAACTTGTTTGAAACAATGTTAATTAATCTACAACAAAAATTAAATAAACTTGTTTGAAACAATGTTAATTAATCTACAACAAAAATTAAATAAACTTGTTTGAAACAATGTTAATTAATCCACAACAAAAATTAAATAAACTTGTTTGAAACAATGTTAATTAATCTACAACAAAAATTAAATAAACTTGTTTGAAACAACGTTAATTAATCCACAACAAAAATTAAATAAACTTGTTTGAAACAATGTTAATTAATCTACAACAAAAATTAAATAAACTTGCTTGAAACAATATTAATTAATCTACAACAAAAATTAAATAAACTTGCTTGAAACAATATTAATTAATCTACAACAAAAATTAAATAAACTTGTTTGAAACAATGTTAATTAATCCACAACAAAAATTAAATAAACTTGTTAATTAATGAAAATAACAAAACTTTTTTAAGGGAGATTTTGAAGTATTTAAGCCGTCAATTTATGGCTATGATGAAAGTTTACTTTAATTTAATTTTTTTTTTTTTTTTTTTTTTTTTTTTTTTTTTACTATTCTGTAGTTTCATTTTGCAAGGTATAATTTGGGGCGCATAATAATTAACGTACACAAAATAACGAAAATAGAAAACGTTTTTGAAGGATATTTTGAAGCATTTAAACCGTAAACATAATATTTTTGGGTATTTTTTTAGATTAGGTCCACCTCCGCAATTTTCTTTTAAATGACAACTTAAATAAGTTTTCTACTATGCTGAATACGGAAATCGCATTGAAATTTTGCAGAAATAAGTAGTTATCGAGATATAAAACGTTGTATTATGCATTGTATTCTTTGGCAGCCATCGTTTTTACGCGCGGGCGCGCTCCATAAACAAATCTACGCGCGTAACAAAAATGGCCGCCAAATAATACAATGCATAATACAACTTTTTATAACTCAATAACTAATTATTTCTGCAAGATTTCAAGGCGATTTTCGTATTCAGCATGGACATGGCCGAAAACCTATGAAAGTCGTCATTTAAAAGAAAATTGTGGAGGTGAACCTAATCTGAAAATTTACGTTTTTTTTTTAAATAAAAATTTTAAAAAATGACGGTTTAAATACTTCAAAATCTCCTTTAAAAAAGTTTCGTTATTTTCGTTAATTAACATGTTTATTTAATTTTTGTTTTTTGGTTAATTAGCCTACCGTCGTTTTAAACAAGTTTATTTAATTTTTTTGTTGTGGATTAATTAAATTGTTAATTGTAACAGTTTACTTTTTTTTTACTTTAATTTTGTGTACGTTAATTAATAAGTTTATTTTGTTACTTAACATTGTTATATTTTAAGTTTGTTGATTAACTTGTTTTCTTTTTGTTGAAATTTCCGGGACTAACTTCAACTTAACCCGGCTAGATGTGGGGGCAACCCCACATATCTGACCAGTCAAGTCAAGGATTCGTCACTTGACACTCAGCCCAACAGGTGAGGGGCCGGGACCCGGCCCTGCACCTGTTGGACTGAGGTACAACGCCTGGGTAATACCTAGGAGGTCCACCTTCCCAGGCCTTGCCACCGGGCTTTCCGGTGGGGCAAGTTTATTGCTTGCTGCCTGAGGCGCCCCGACCGGGGAGTGCCGACGGGGTTACTCAGGCAATTTTTAAAATTGCAGGAGTGCCCCTCCTTTAGGGGAGCCTGCGGGGTTCCCACTTTCCGGCCTTGTGCCACATTTTGCTGATGTGGGCAGCAAATAAATATCAACCCGGCGCTTGTATTCGTGTATCTTGCAAAATATGCTTATTTTTGCTATGTCTATGCTGGTTATCTCCCTTAGATTTAATAATCCGTTGACATAAGCGCCCTAAAGTCTCTGCTCTCGACCACGAGAATATTGCGTTCTCTTAAAAATATTTTGGCTTTTCAGATGGCCCAATTCTTTTTCCACATCTTCTTTGATGGCATAGAATTCACTATTTTATCCAGGGGTATTATATTTCACTTCATATTAGAGCCAATCAAAAATGAAAAGAAACAATTTTATTCTGTCAACGTAATATGTTTATTCCTTCATTGTAATATGATCCCATTCCTTTATTACACCCAGCACTGCTGGGTCCCAGCAGTGCCATTTGTAACCTTGGTGCTAATTATTATATCTTTAAATATCACTGTCCAGGCACAAAATACAAAAAAACAAAAAACAAAAAAAAAAAAAAAACAGAGCTTATTTCAACAACTTTGTCAACATGGCAGTCCACTTTTTATTTTCAGAATAGAAGAAAAAAATAAAAATGCCTCTTAGGAGCAAACGGCAGATAATTGAGTTTTTTCAATGGTTAACTTAGTTCCCCTCTTTAGATACAAGGTTGATTTTTCATGTGAGAAGACCCATTTCCTCAAAATAAGAAACTCTGAATCGGAATAAAAATTAAAATTTTCATTTAAGAAAGATTTCTACTTCATTAACCGAATTCAGAACAAATGAAATAAGCTTCAAAGTTATTCACCCTTGATTTTGAAATCTTCCTATCAATAAGACAACCTTTCAGCATGCAAGTCCTGGCGTGTAACTCACAAAGCAATTTATAAAAGAGAATTAGACAAAAATAAGATACCTTGCTGAAAACAACCAATCACAGATATGGAAGTCACCACTCGACATCCAGGCTTTGCACGGAATTTGATTTTGACTTCATTTGCTGTTGTGCCAAATGGGATTTTCACTATTGTATCGGGTGAATTTTTCTACATAAATATAAAAAACAACAAATATTTGAACATTATCATCTTTGACTTTATATTTCTCCTTATTTTTTCTTCTCTGTAAAACTAACATTTTGTCGATTTAGTCTGAGCTAAATGCGAAAATACTATTTTCAAACTTAAACATGACAGTTCAAAGCAATGCTTCTACCCTTCCATTTTTTAATTTATATTCAGAAATTGCATAGGTTTTGTCAGTGGGTGCTTTGTAACTATTCTGTGCTTTCACCTACCAATTTAATGAACAAAAATATTATAAAAAAATGAATTTAACTTGAAAAACCTATATATTTATTGGTCATGGACATGTAACTTCATATACAGGGTATTCAAACCCATGCGAAACTTTATATGTGGGTTTTAGCTGGGAAAAATCGGTGCAAAAGTCTGAAAATTAAAAAAATTGGAATTTGCCAGGTGAAGGTCGAACAATGGCATTACAAATATGCATGTGTGATGTAATAGCTATTGGTTTGGTTCATGTTTCAATTTTTAGCTTTGCAGTAAACATATCTTCAGTGTACAGTCATTAACGTCAAAGGAAAAAGTAAATTGTAAGCTATTCAATTTTCGGTGGTGGAGAACAAGTCATTTTTTTTTTTTTAACTTTTTAAATCATTACAATATATTAGGTCCAATATAATATAATAATAAATGTGAAATCTGCATTAATCAAAATATTGTATTTAAACATATTTTACAGCCGGGCAATGCCGGGCGACCTGCTAGTTGTAAATAAAAATATTCAATGCTATGTTTATGCAAGAAAAACAGACATCATATGTTAACTTGTCTTCTAAGTAGATGAGCTATTAATGTATGAATGTGGCCTCTGTCTCAAGAGACAATGAATCTTAATCTGTATGAAGCTTTTAAGTGGAACAAAGTTTGCAAGAAAGAAGAGCGCAGCCAATGTCATCAGCAAACATGAAAGAATAAAGGAGAAAAAACAGGGCAGAGACAAGTTTGTTTTATGCGTTTTATGGCACTATATAAATACTTTGGGGATTATTTTATGCAAAAACACAACATGCATGCTACATTACATACCCTTAATTGAATGCAAATTGCTATTTTTACCTATAGCTGAGCGACACTATGTATTGATACCTTTCCTTTATAATAAAGATAAATGTGCATTTATTTGTATCCATCCTGTCACACCAAAGTCATCCAGTACAAAATTGGAAGATAAACCCATTTCAAGTATTTAGAAGAATTTGGAAAGCAAGTAGCAAGTCAGACTCCCCCACCGATCTATTTCTTTTTTCTTGTTTTTGCTTTCTACACTGATTTATATATTTCTTTATTATTTTTTTTTCTTTCCAGTTTAAGGTGCTTTCTCTCTTGTCTCTCTTTTTTAACTTCATTGATTAAGACGTTATTTTAAAGGAATATGAATATAAGTGCAAACACTAGACTGATGAGGAATAATTTTTTCCATTATTTGTGACAAACTCGTTAGTGCATAAATGCACTATTATTATTTGATATGAATATAAGTGCAAACACTAGACTGATGAGGAATAATTTTTTCCATTATTTGTGACAAACTCGTTAGTGCATAAATGATCAAAAACGATTCTATCAAATTTCAACTCACCACAATGTATTGGCCGTGATGCTTATGCTAATTGATACGTAATATTTATGCTAATCATGCTTACCATGTGAGAGACAAAATCATATTCAACAATTAATGTTATTTCTCTGAGACCAAAGATTTTAAAAAATTGTTTCTTTATTTTTTGAAGAAACATTTAATACTCACTCTGGATGCATATACTTTATTACCGCCCAGTAGGATCACATCAAAAGACTCCACTGATTTGGGGCGAATTAACTTAATATTTCCACCATATGAAAGCGCATTGCCAACATTGATTGTAACTGTAAGCTTTTTATCATTGGGACTTGGTTTCCAACCACTTCCTCCAGGTCGAATGGCATTCAAAGCTTCTTCATTACTTGATACATGAATATTTTCATTTGAAATAAGTTTCCAGTCAGTCATTCCATCTACTTTTATACACTGTGACTCTGAAATTTTAATAGAATTTAAGCTTACATGAAAATACAATTTTAGAAATTAAAAAATATTATGCTATAAATAGGATGTCTCTGTATCTCTGGATAGCTAACGATGCAATTAAAACAAAATCATGTACTAAGATAAAATACAATTATTCTAAAATAACATTTTACAAGAAATCCAATGGGTGTATTTATATTTATTTCTGAATTCATTTAGGCCCACCAGGGCTCAAATTAATGACACACGGTTTTAGTAAATCAGATAGGAATATTACATTATGATTTTAATTGCATTAATTAATTACATTAATGTTTTAGTTTAACCAGATTTGTTTACACACTCTAATTTTATCTTTTACTTTTAAAAACGTTTTTCTTTTCAGAGAAAACAATTCGTTTTTGTTTGTTTGTTTTTTATGTATACATATTTCTTCACTATCTTGCAGTAAGAGTGATACTGATGTTTCACCTGACAATAGTCATAAAATATATATAGTATAATCAGGTTGACATATAGATTCCTTTTAGATCATCGAAGTTACATTGAACCGGGTTAGTAATAAATGGGTGATCATTTGGAAATACCAGGTGCTGCATGTGGGAAAGCTGCCTGCTTATCCTAAGTATAGTTTCATGTTATCTTAGACTTTTTCTCATGGTATTACAACAATGTCAGCTCAAAATATGTGTTGTTAGAGATTATGCAAACCTTGCTTCACAATAGATTCCCAGTACAGACAACCTTACAGACCGAATGGAGGCCTGAGTTAGAGAAATTCTCTAACACGGCAATTTGTCTTCTCTATTTTACTTCATCAAAATCGCAGCTCAAGGTCAGGGATAAATTAAATTGTTCTTGAATCAAGAACACCTGAAATCTCAACAGATATTAGTTGAAAATAGATTGGCATAGTTTGGGAGTGTGTGCTCTTGGATGGATTCATGGTAAAATTGATGAAATATAAGCATGGCCAAAACGAAAGGAGGGAGTATTTTTTGACAGAATCTCTCTTTAAAAATCTACCAAAAATAAAATAATTATCCAATCAATACGAATTTTTCACCATTTATTAAGTGAAGAATGAACTTTATAATGGTGTACTTTTTTCATAATCGATATTTATTGTTGTGGGGTACAAATCACCCCTATTTGAGAACTAAGTGGAATCAACCAGTCCTATAAATACCACTGGT
Organism: Euprymna scolopes; assembly: GCF_053919585.1. Classification (NCBI taxonomy): domain Eukaryota; kingdom Metazoa; phylum Mollusca; class Cephalopoda; order Sepiida; family Sepiolidae; genus Euprymna; species Euprymna scolopes. Next base: position 43,143,496 of record NC_136494.1, read on the forward strand.
TTCAGAGACTAGATGTAGATATTCATACCATGTTTAACCGCATGCTACGAATACGTTCCTCTGATACCACTTTAGTTGCTCTTGTATTCTTTATGATAAATACATATTATATTTTATACACTTTACACTACTTGTGGCTTCTTTCATTTGTGTCTCCTAGCACAGAACTATAACAACTGGCTGACGAGGATGATTCAAGAACTTCCCGGATCAATCTACAATAATTGTTTACAACAACTGAATAAATATTCGGGCAAAGACTCACTCTAAAAAAACAGTCATTGGAAGACAACATTTGACGACCAAAAGGTTTCAAGAAAAAAGAACACGCGCGGAAATTTGAAATAATTTTTTCTTACACTCAAGGAAAATTTGAAACTTGAAAAGTTTGAAGAACAGGAAAAATTACTCGTCAACATTGGGAAAAAAACAACATTCGATTGTAAAAATCCAAAAGACTTTGAAAAAAGAAGGATAACAATTTTTGCTGAAAAATGATTTTACAAAGACGTTGTCAAAAGCTATTAAAAAGCTACAAAAAGTGTAACTGCGAGTTAAAACAGTTGAGAATTATTACTCTTGAATCAACGGTACAAAGTTTTTAGTAAGTACAAAAAAAATTTTTTTTTCATCTCTATAAATACAAGTAATGTTGAAAAAAAAAATTGTCCTTCTAAAAAAACATATCTCGTTAATTCTTCTTATGGTTAAAAAGCATTGGGAAAAGGGAAAAAAGATTCATGCAAATACATATTTTATTTTATTGGCTAAAGCGAGTATTTGCACAATTAAAATTACGTCAGATTTGAATCCAATTAAAATAAACATTTCTCTGGTCAACTGACTGCATATTGAAGAAGAAGAAAAAAACACGATTTTGCTAAGCATGCCACAAATACAGTGTTAATGGAAACTATGATATTCTCTTTGCACAGAAATCGAAAAGAATAGCCAATATTAAATAAATACTATAAACTCTCTTTCACAGATAAATAACTAATTCTTTTTAAGGAAAAAAGATGACATTAAATTTGAACTCAACTCCAACTCCAAAACCCAACTCCAAAACCCAACTCCAAAATCCAACTGTTCTCTTCTCACTGCACTTTCCACACTGACCGCACAATGCATAAGGTAAGGTTCTTTACTTTTAACCACACGCCCCCTTGATCTCTAAGATCAATAATTAGTATCATAGTCCGCCATCCACGCTGGGCGTCTTCATTCACGGTGCGATCGTCAAAGAGGCTCTTCTTCAGACACTTCAGCATCAACATCAACCTCCTCTTCCTCTGATGGCAAGGAGACTCTCCGTATATCTAAAATGTGATGAGGCATTCCGTCAATTGCTACCTTGTTTTTGGAGAGTACTTCAGTCACTGTACCTTGTCCCCAGTGAGTCGTGCAACGAGAATTGGGTGGTTTCACCCACACCTCTTCACCAACTGCGATGTCCACGCAGGCCTGTTCTTCTCTCTGTGTTACAGCCAATGGATGTCGCCATTCATAAGAGAAAATAGACCGGTGCGGCACTGAATTTTCGTCTTGACCAGCCTTCGGCATCATATTTACCAAAAAACTGCTTCTTGGGGCGAAATCTGGCTTCTTGATGCCACAGCTTTTATAGAGCGATGGTGCCTCTCTATAATTCCATTTCCACTTGGACGGTACGCAGCTCTAAAATATAGCCCCACATTCCACTTCGCACATAAGTCTCTAAAAACTTCCGAGCGGAAAGACGTACCATTATCCACCAACACCTCTTCTACTGGCCCCCTTTCCATAAAAACCTCCTCGACAACTCTCTTTACCTCTTCTGCTGTTTCATTCTTGATTTTCCGCCATATCGCTACTCTCCCAGGCCCACAATAAATCATAGTTACATGCGGTTCATGTTGATAATGTGTGATGTCAATGGCCAATCTCCGCCTATTCTCTTCAACATGCAGTTCCCCTTTTTCATGTCTAGCCGGTGCAGGGTCGATTGATTGGCATTCCCTACATTGTTCCACCACCTTTTCGACGTCTTGCATTGTGACGTGCGGGTTTACTTTTCTTACCAAGTAAAGGGTCTGTTCCTTTCCAAAATGATGCAGGTTATGCAGGTCTTTTAAATTCTCTACTGCACAACATGCTGGAGCCCCGTCTCTTTCCTTGTGTAGCCAGGCTTTCTTGACTCTTGTCAGCCCATCTGCTTTATTTTTTTGTGACGGAACTAAGGTAATAGTTACCTTTAGTTCGAATTCTCGAACCAAGTCTCCCAGCGCTCCAAGTCTACGCTTAATAAGCATCTCCGCTGCTCCTTTTGTTTTGATCCGCTTATCACCAGACAGCTCCAATTTAATCCACGACACCACTGTTGCAGAGTCTGTTTTAACGTTCACTATCTGTAGCCCCCATTTTAGAGCCAGATTGATGCCTTTCATCACAGCATCGAGTTCCGCAACATTGATATGGGCGCTATCATCCTTTTGTGTAGCCAAGCAGCATCTTCAACAGCCACTTCTCCTATTTCCAATAATACCCCTAATGCTACACTGCTAGCATCAGTCCATATCACCCTTCATGGCCCTCCTTTACATGCGATTCTCCTCTTACAGGGTCCATTTTTTTCACTTCTGCAATGACTTCTTGTATCATGAGAGCACTTTTTGATCAACTGCATCTTCCCAACTGTTTGTCCCAGTCTGCCTTTTAATAAAACTGCACGCAGTTTGCAGCCATCCAGCTATTGGATAGTGGCCAACCAGCTTTCCACATATAGAGAAAAGCTCTCTCTTGGCTAGGTCAACCTTGGTTTCAGGGATCTCATTTCCTTGCCCAAACATCAATTTTCCTGCCTTATTGTTCTGTAGTCGAAATCCCAAAGCCATTCCGTTTTCCAGTGACTCAGGCGGTTTTGTCGTCAGTCCATATGCTTTGATATGCTCTCTCACCCTTTCCGCAGTCACCTCCGTTTCATCCACTAGTACATCGTCGATGTAAGAGCAGGTGCTTCTCTTCACTGCATCGTCTTTGGCCAGCACTGTCTTAAGAACTGACGTCATTATCTTTGGTGCGGAGTTCAGACCAAATCCTAATCTGGTCAGACAATAAACATGACCTTTGTACTCTACCAATTGATACTTCCACAATTTCTCATCCACATGAAGTTGGAGGTAGGCTGACTTCAGGTCCACAATTTTAGTTGCCTGCTTCATCCTCCTTCATTTCCTTACGACTTCTTTACACACGTCGATTCCGTCCTTTGTGTGACAAGCGACAAACTTGTTTAGCTCACGGAAATCCAACACTGGCCTAACTTTCTTCTTAATAGGTTGGACCACAGCCATGAGTGGCAAAATTCCTTCAACTTTCCCTGACCACGGCATTAATATTCCTTCATCTATCCATCTCCCAACTTCTTTTTCAAACTGCGGCTCCGCAGCTCCTTTCAGTGTGCTTTTGTAGCAGCTGACCCGATTCGTCAATACAGGTGGCTCCGCGGTCCATCGCCATTCTACCATCCATTTTTCACCATCGAAGCAGGCTCGAAAGTCATCATCCTCAATCAGACACGGTCGGGGTTTCGATGGTTGGTTGGTATCACCCCTGGTTACACTTCCTGTTATTCCCGGTGCACTCTGATTGCCAAACTTCACCTGGCCTTTAACAATAGTAGCTCCTCCCAGTTGGTCTATTGCGTCCAGGCCCAGCACCACATCAATTCCTGCAATCAGTCTATCCAGCACGATCACTCTTAGCCGCAATGGCATATTCCTTACTACAATTTCCTCATCGGCCTCTCCACAGCATTCCACTTCTCTGCCATCCACCGCTCTAACGTTGCTGGTTCCATTCCAATAGTTGGCGACGCTCGTAGTAATGAGTGTTGTTGTACATCCAGTATCAACAAGAGCTCTAGCCCTCTTTCCATTGATTGTGATCACTAACTGTGGCAACAAACTCTCATACGCCTGTTCAGTATAAAAGGGGTGACTACTGGCGCAATAGCACCCCTTTACTCGTTTCCCGAAAGCGAAGGGCAATTCCTGCTAATGTGCCCTACTTGGCCACACCGAAAACAGATAATGTCTGGCTGTGGCTCCCTACAGTCTCTCATCATCTTTGACATTTTTTTTTTTTTTTTTTTACACAGTGATCACCACTTATCAAGGCCCAGAAGCCACTCAGGGATAAGGGTTATTGCAAGTACATTACGTTAGTGTGGAGATTTGATGAAGTGTTTACTTAAGGGGGCGGTTCATTAGGAATTTGTTAACATTGGACTTGAAGACATCCAAGTTATAGTCCGGTGGGAAGCAGGCAGATGGAACAGAGTTCCACGGGCGTGCAGTTCTAAGAAAGAAGCTTTGTTCATGGAATCCGCGTTTTGATTTAGGCACAGATATAGAGTGGGGGAAATTTTTCACAGTGGATTCAGCTAGACGAGTGTTTTTCGTGAAAGATTGGTGAGGGGGGACCAGAGATTGGAGTTCAGACGAGCACCTGCCATGGAAATAACGATAAAACAAGGATAGGCTTGCAACGTCTCTTCTGTGGGAGAGAGGTTGCAGGGTAGAGAAAAGGGCACCCCCCACTAAGCCACTTTGATATGTCAAGAGCATTTACTGGTAAATCCACGGCCTTGCTTCATCACTGGTCGCTCCTTTCCGCTTGCCACAGCAGCTGCGACCGCCCCCAGCTCACCAGACTGTTTCGCCAAAACTCTAGCATGCCTTAGAATCTCCTCCACCTCCATGGTTTCAATATCAGTAAGTCGTTGCAGTTCCATGGAGATGTGATCAGGGAAACCAGTTACAAGCGCCAGCTTTACAGTCTTCTCAAGGCTGCGTCCCCCATATCCAGCCAATCCTGCTAGTCGCCTTATCTCTGCCATGTACACGTCCACAGACTCCCCAGTCCAGGTGACTCTTTTGAGCTTGTTGTAAGCCTCAAACGCGCTCTCGGAAAATGCGGTCTGTAACCGGTTCTTGATGCTCTCAGCAATGGCCTGATCCGTCTCTCCCATTTCTAGATAGACCGCTAGAGCACTTCCTTCCAAATACATAGGTATTAACATGGCTACATCCTCGATATTCTGCAGCCTTGCCACCAACTTCAGCTTGTTAAGCCACGCAACCACATCACCTTCTCCAGTAAATGGCCTCAGGATATCGCTGCTCAATCTTACTCGGTCACCCATTTTTGTCACTGTGCCGAAATAGCTTGACGTTAAATTTGAACTCAACTCCAACTCCAAAATCCAACTCCAAAATCCAACTCCAAAATCCAGCTGTTCTCTTCTCACTGCACTTTCCACACTGACCGCACGATGCATGAGGTAAGGTTCTTTACTTTTAACCACAAAAAAAAAATGTGTAGGATTAACAAGGAATTTAACCCAGTACCTACACGTTACGAAAATTGAAAAAAGGCAAACTCAATCTACTAATTTCTGTATAAATGCAAACGCCAAATTATTTTCTCAGGAAAATTGCCATACAAGGAAATAAATAAATGAAATAAATATTCATTAAATAACCAGGTATGAATTTTGTAAAGGCTTTTTCTATAGAGTTGGTACTATAGGAAAAGTAAATCAACGAATTGTGCTGTTTCTGAAAAAAACTCATTTTGGCATATAAAGTAATTCTAAATCTTCCAAAAAACAAAATGGACGATTTTGCAAAACAGATATTGGAAATGGTGAAATTCCAACAAAGTCAACAATTAGAACTTGAAAAAAGGTTCCGAGAAGAGCAATTGACAATACAGAAACAAAACGACAAGAAGAAACTGACAATAAAAATCAGATGGATGAGGAGAATACAGAAACAAAACAAAGACAAACAGTTAAATTTAATAAAATACCTCGAAGAAAAACGAGGAAGAGAAAAGAAAGAAATGAACGAACAAATATTGGAATTGAAAAAATTACAGGTAGAGCAACAAAACCAGTCAAATAGAAAAATGGATTTGATAACGTTTTAGTAAATAAGGACAGTGGAGGAGAAACCAGCACAGTTTTTTCCCAAAATGCAATCTGGTCAGCTATTGATATATTTCACTATACGCCTGAGGATGACCAAACGTTTGAGGCATATTTCAGATTTGAAGACCTGTTCAAGATTGATTGCGGGTCATGGACGGATTAAAAGGTTTGTTTATTGCTACGAAAATTTAGTGCATCCGAACATAACAAATTTGTGGACTATATTTTTCCAAGAAAAACCAATGAATTGTCATTTGACAAGGCAGTCAAACTATTAATGAAGTTATACTGTCCAAAGGCAAGCCTTTTCCATAAAAGGAGAGTCAGGACTATACAACTTTTGCATCTATAGTTAATAAGCACTGTGACGATTTCAAATTATCGTCATTAACTGCGGACAATTTCAAATGCCTAATATTCACACAATAGTGTATAGCCACAATAGATGCCGTTAAATTTGAACTCAACTCCAACTCCAACTCCAAATCCAAATCCAACTCTTCTCTTCTCTCTGCACTTTCCACACTGACACCCAAAGGAAAGAAGACGGCTCTTTTATAGACATCCACATCTCATTTGCATACCCCTCCCCCCTCTCCTCACATCACGTGATCATCAGTCCATAAATACTAGGGGCGGACATTTTTATTTTCTCTTTTTTTTTCTTTCCTAACACGAGCCGCACGATGCATGAGGTAAGGTTCTTTACTTTTAACCACAAAGATGTTGTGCTCTAAATAAATTGGAATTAGAACCTGATTTGATGCTTCAGAAACTGGCTGAAGATTGTCAGCAGTTTGTGGCAGTGAAGCAAGATTCCCAAAACATAGAGGAAGCAGGTATCACTCACATTAAAAAGAGAAGCTCCAAAAATAAAGGACACCCGCCTGCCAGTAATTACCAACCAAGAGGCAAAAAGAACCCTTCACAAAATTATCAGGATAGACAAAATCCTAGGACCCCTTGTAGCAAATGTGGAGGACCTCATGGTACAATGCATGTCAGTACCAAAGGAAAATAATGTGTGACCTATACAAGCGAGCAGGGCACAAGGCCTCATATTGCAGAGCAAAAGTAGCAAAAAAGAACTACATAAAAACTGCAAAAATGGACCCTTCACCAACAGAGAACATAAGGAAATATGTTACGGTGAGAATCAAAAATAAAGAAGTGAAACTGCAACTTGATTCAGGGTCGGATTTATCGATTATAAATTTTCACACATGGAAGAGAATAGGAAAGTTCACAATGACAAACACAAATAAAGTCGCAAGATCGGTAACTGGTGAAAAAATAAATTTTGAGGGTGAGGTAGTTATTAATGTGTCACTAAAAAGAACGATAAAAAAGCTAGAAGTGTTTGTTCTAAGGAATGCAACAAATTTATTCGGGACTGATTGGATTCAGAAATTTGAATTATGGGACTCGCCAATGAGTGATTTTTTTTCACAAAATAGCCGAAGCCAACAAACTCAAAAAAGATCTCAAAAATTTTTCCCCAAGTGTTTTTTTCTGAAAAGCTTGGATACTGCACAAAAATAAAAGCTAGATTCGAATTGCTGGATGAAACAAAACCAATATTCAAAAAGCCATAGAGCATACTGTTCGCTTTGAGGGAAAAAATTGAAAAAGAATTGGAAAGACTAGTTAACACTGGGATTTAACCCCTATTAACTATAGTGAGTGGGCAGCCCCTACTGTATACGTGAAAAAAAATCTAAAGAGATTAGGGTATGCACAAACTTCTCTACCGGATTGAATGCGGCGCTCAAGGACCATCACTATCCACTATGAAACCCAGATGAAGTATTCGCTAAGTTAAATGGTGGAAAAAGTTTTTTCAAAATAGACTTAAGCGAGGCGTACCTACAAATACCAGTAGAAGAAGATAGCTCGAAACTTTTGTGTATTGCAACGCACAAAGGACTTTTTAAATTCAATAGATTAGAATTTGGTATAAAAGTAGCACCTGCAATTTTCCAACAGGTAATTGATACTTTGCTAAGTGGGTTGGATTTCTCAATAGGCTATCTGGACGATATTCTTATGCGTAGTCAAAATGTTGAACAACATAGAGATCATGTATTTCAAGTGTTTGACAGAATAAAAGAATACGGTTTCACATTGAAGGCAGCAAAATGCAAATTCTTTTTGTAACAAATTAAATACCTGGATCATACAATAGATAAGGATGGGAGGAAATCTGATCCGGATAGGTCCACAGTCATAAAAGACATGCTAAAGCCTCGTAATGTAACTGCATTGCAGAGTTTTTAGGGCTTGCGAACAATTATCAAATGTTCATTTCAATCCAGAATAAGAGATTATTGTCGCAACCGACACAAGTTCTTATGGGATCAGGGCAGGCATTCTACACAAGATGCCTGATGCATCCACTAAGCCGACCACTCATGCGTCGAGAACTTTACTGCCTGGCGAGAAGAATTACTCCCAAATCAAAAAGAAGCACTGGGGATCATATTTGGGGTTACAAAATTCCACTGATTTTTACATGGTCGTAAATTTAAATTACAAACTTACCATAAGCCACTTATAACCATCTTTCGCTCTAAAAAAGGTCTGCCAACTTACACAGCCAACAGACTGCAAAGATGGGAGAACATTCTACTGAATTACGATTTCATTATGGAATTTCTTACATCTGCAAAGTTAGGTCACGCAGACAGATTGTCACGATTAATCTCGAAATCAAGGGAACCACTGGAAGACACAGTAATAGCATCACTACAAAGTGAAAAGGACTATACACAAATACTGTGTAATACGATCAAGGAACTACTCTGGAAGATATAATAAGGGAGGCTGAAGAAGATAGTTTCATCAAAGAAATGAAACAAAAAATTCAACCAGTTGAATTGATGGCAGAAGTTTATTCTATGTGCAATGAGATACTGTTGTACCTAGAGAGGGTAGTAATCCCAACTACACTACAAAAGAAAATCCTAAAGGATTTCCATATAGGCTACTGGGGCTACTCGAATGAAGAGCCTCATGAGGTCCTACGTTTACTGGAAGAGCATGGACACTGATATAGAAGTGAAAAGCATATACAAATTTGATAAATATTCTATACTAGAATAATCAATTTCCTAAACAAACTAAAACAAAGTGTCCTTTTTTTTAGGTCAAATGACATGGTGCAACAGTAAAAGGCAAAGATTGGTATGTCAGATGTATTGCTACATTGGTCTAAGTTGAAAAAGTCTTACCTTATTGGTTTGAGATTGTTTCCTATCCACAAATGTGAATTATGTATGCTATGTGTTAAAAACTAATGTTTTTGGTGAGATGCAAATAAAAAGATATTTTGTATTATAATATGCAAGCTATGAGAAAATCTCAATCAAGATTTGTTTAGGAATGTAAATTATTATTATGTGACTATTTGAATTGAGATTTTTTTTTTTTTACAATTTGGAATGGATTTGAGTTTTGCGTTTTAGCAAAATCGTTACTTTCATAATAAAAAAGAATTATGAGATTTTGATATAAGAATGATGGTAGATTTATTGAAATTTGAAAATCTCAAGAAAATTATTGATTTTAAAGTTTCCTCGAATCCAGAGTTATTGTATTATTTTCTCTAGTGGGAATGAGTTTACTATTTTACTATTTGTTCATGTACTATAGAATCCTTGGCTATAGGAAAATTCCAAGGAAGTTTATGTCTGAGATAGTGGGGCATGATGAAATTCCCTCCTAGCCCATAATCTAATTATAGCATTCACTAGCAAATCACAGAAAGTTACATGTGCCTCTCTTATTTTATAAGACACTCAGTAATACAAAAAACTTCTCAGCTTTATAAAACTAAAAAAGAAATAAACATTTTATACAAACCTGTAGCAAATGTTGTCGGAACTACAAAATAAAATTCAAAGCATTAATTTTCACATAAGTATTATTCATATTATATCTACAGTATTTTCAATATGATATAAAATAATAGGCAACATAAATCTTACCATAATGGATATTTTGTGTCTGTGTATTTAAAAGTCAGAATATTAATTAAAAGATACATGGTATTAAATAGCACCAGTCATTATATTTTACTACATTTGTAGAATATATATCAAATTACCTCCCTTCATGTGATGTACATATTTATAGATATAAATACTGAAATAGAGGAATATATATTATTATATTAAAGATTATCATTATTAGTAGTAGTTGTAGTCGTAGAATCTTTACATATCTCCTATAATACATCCTACATGCTAAGGGTGCTTTCTGACAAATTTGGTGCAATTCTTTCAAATTGTTTGGGAGCCTATAAATGTTCGTTCTTGTAGTAATAGTAGTAGTAGTAGTAGTAGTAGTAGTCAGTTATGGCACACTTGGCATTACACGCACAATTCAAACCAAATTATGTAGCATTCTATTGCATTCTAGATACTGAAAGACAGACATACAGATTACAAAAATTATTATGATTTAGATATAAATGTCACATTTTTGATAACACTAATTAATCAAAACAATAAGATTGCTTTTCTTTGTAGTTCAGCTTGTGTGCAGATAAAAAGTAAATATTGTTTGACAAAACAAAACAGGAATTTTATAATATATGAATGATGCAATTAATGTAAATGAAAAATCAAGGAAAACATGATTAAATAAGCAAATATATAACTTTATCTTCTACTATATAAAGGAGACCTGTGTGTGTGTGTGTGATAAAAACTTTTGTCATCTATATTCGACCAGATCGAAACTGGTACCATCTGAAAGGGCAATGCCCTGGATGCATAATATGTGAAAATTAGAAAAAAAGATTCATTTTGTGGCAGTCAACTGGACCACTTTTTCAAAAGGTGGGGGTCCATTTTTTGCGTCTCTTTTTTGTAAGTCACGCATGTGTATTAAACTAAAACTATGTTTAAAATGCTTATTTTGCAACATTATGATTTCATAAGCCCTCATGACTGTATGAGAAAAAGTGCTCAATATTCTTAGTATAGCAGGTGTATCCAAATGGAACTTTATGTGGACCCGGGCAATGCCGGGTATCCCTGCTAGTATCATATGAATTACATTTACATGAATATAAAAGTAGCTCTTAGAAAATGTTCATTTAGTAAATTTTATGCAAACTTGTGTTTTGGTAGGAAAATGTTCTGTGAATAAGCGGATACGAGGACTAAGGATGTGTACATCTAGTGTGAATATGGGTGTGTGTGTGTGTGTGTGTGTGTGTGTGTGTGTGTGTGTGTGTGATCCTAGCTTGTTCCATTAGCGTGTGCGAGTTGGTAGCTATTTGCTTCTGTTCACTTGACCTTAGTGTGTTTATTTCCTCATTTTATAGGGGTTTCTAAGTTTGCATCGACTTGATAGATTTTGGATTTAAAACAATTTTCATTGATTGAAAAATATTGAGTTAAAATGTTCTTGTAAAAACTCGAACTTTTTTTTTAAGTGAAAAAGAGAGTGTATCCTAACAAACTGGAAAAGAGGGTGACTATTCAAGCCAATCTCTTTTTGGCACCTGTTTGAATCGCATTTTCATCACAAACTAAAACTAATGAATCTCTTTATTTTAATATCATTATGGATGATATAATAAATGGAATGATTAGTTTGCTATTTAATTTACTTATGTGTTATAGGGTGTACATGTACATTAAACACTAAATTAAAGCGATTAAAAAGCTATAATAGTCACTCTTTCTTTAAATGCTAACGGCAACATTTAAAAATAGAATGTGTGAATCGATATGCAGTGAGAGAGGGTGAGTCAAATAGATAGCTGAGTGCAAGATGGATAAGTTGAAATCAAAAGGAGGTTTGATATTATACCATGCACAATACTGATGAAAACAATTGAAATATTAAGAAAAATCAATCCAATCCACATAAGCAGGTAATGCCGATCAACCACAACTAAGCTGAAATATAAATATAAAAAATATGAAAACCCAAGGAAACTGAAACTGCTAGAAATTCCATAATCAGATCTCCCCCTCCTAAAAAAATAAAATAAAAAGTGGCATTAGCCTCAGTTGCTACCACACAAAATAGTCATGATGGATCAAAGAGGATGGAAAGGCCGAGGATGGAGAGCATCATCTAAATATCCACTAGAAGAGCATAAAAAGGATTGAAACCTTGGGAAGCCACTCAAATTCCAAAGAAAATCAATAGTTATTATCAGCAAAAAGTCAATGGTAAATAGTTGTGGCGCTAATGCAAAGTCATTTACCATGGTTATCCAAAGAGTGTTGGAAGTCGGGAGAAAGTTTTTGTCACTTAGACTCCAGGAAATACCACTTGTTATTACCAGTGAGAAATCACTAAAAATGACTATTGTGAAAACTGGTGGTGGTGGTGATGATGACGATGATGATGATGATGATGGTGGTGTTAATAATAATACAAAAAAGAAAAATAGTTTTTCTTACTTGGTGTTGTAGCTGAAAAAGAAAAAAACAAATATCAATAAGAAAATGTGAAAAAGTTTGTATGAACCTAGAATATATAATTGAACTGATATTAAATTTAGTATCTGAAATATTCTGCTTAATAGTTCAGGAAAATTAGACATAAAAATGGCCTAGTAGGGGAAAATACTACAAAGCTGAGTTTTTGCATATAAGCTGTTGATATACAGTGTATCACAAAAGTGAGTACACCCCTCACATTTAAGTATCTCTTTGAGTTATTTTGAGGGTAAAATAAATTAACTATGTTAACTATTATTATATAAGCTGCTCACAGACTGCTTTTTATTGTGCGAAAGTGTCATTTTGTTAGTGTTCTCCCATGAAGAGATATACTTAAATATCTGCAAAAATGTGAGAGAGTGTACTCACTTTTATGATAGTGTTCATGATTCTGAGCAGAGTTTTTTTTAACAGTTTTATGTTTTTCTCACTTATGTAAAAAAAAAAAAAATATTTCACTATATCCATTTAATCCAATTCTGGGAGGAAAATATTAATACTTCATGTCTTATGACAATGAAGTATATCACTTCATATATTTAGAAATTATATTTTTGTCAGATTATTGCTTTTTATTTTGTCACAGTATAGGAAAGTCATGTTTTTTTTGTTTTTTGTTTTTTTTTGTTTTTTTTTTGTGTGTTTCATTTCCATTCAAATTGTGTGTATTGAGAGCTTGTTTATGGAAAACTTTTTGAAGATAATTTTTCTTTCAAAAACTTTGCCGGTGACATGGAAATATGAGACAGAATTGATATAAGATAACCCTATCCTCTAAAAACTGATTACCTTAATTATGCTACAAGTAATGTTATTCAGTTTTTGGTAATTTATATTTGGATTGCAGTCTGTTTTTGGATCACATTTTAAAATATAAAAAATTTATGGGTCTCAATGAATATAATATTGTAATATAATCTTAAAACTAAATTTCTGTTGTAAATAAAATATTACAAAGTGAAAATATATTCTCTTTTAAATTTTGTCAGTAGTGAATTATATTCTTATGTCAGTGCATATCAGACAATTTGACGATTTTCAATATGCAGAGTATTTGCATGCCATTCATCTAAAAGAATTAATTAATCTTTAACTTCTATCATTTTTTAAAAGCAATGAGATTTTGCCTCTTGTTCTCCCAGCTTTAGCAGAGATTGTTTCTTCTACTTTGGGGACAACAAAATGTGTCACACTTGCCCATATATCAGTTCCAGTGGTAAGACAGGCAGATTGCCTGTACTTCCATGACTTTTCATTGAGACAGATCAATGGTTAATTCCGTTCCCCAATCAACAATTTGAAAAGTGGATGGAGACAAAATTAAGTTTACCTCTATATAATCTTCTCAAGTTCTTATGTTCTCACTTTCTTTTTATATCTCCCAAACTGAGAAAACAATAAAATTTAAAAGCGAATATATTTTCACTTTGTAATATTTTATTTACAAAGAGAAATTTTTGAACAAATCAATAATTGGTCTCATAATCCACTATCCACGCTGGGTGTCTTTGTGGTGCGCTCATCATAGCAGTTCTTCTTGCGGAACTTCATCAACCTCCTCCTCCGCTGGGAAGGAAACTCTACGTATGTCTAAGATGTAACTTGGCATTCTGTCAACTGCCACTTTGTTCTTGGAGAGCACTTCAGTTATGGTACCTCTTCCCCACCCGGTTGCATAACGAGAAAAAAAAATAAATGAAAAACTCTTTATCACAAAATTTAAGGATAGGGATAGGCTCTTAAATAAAAACAAGAAGTATCAATTAATTGTAGGGTTTATAAATCACACTTCCTTAACCACTTACTTACTCCTCCCTCTTAAAGTTCTTATCTAACCTGCTTCTTGTACTACTTATACTTATATCCAACAGTAATACTCCTATTTACTAAAATCTTCACAAAATATTATATTTACTATATTTATAACTACCTCATCTTTATCTTTGCAGCTTCAGACAATCATTTAATAAATTATATTTATTATTATCCCAAATATTTTTCTTTTTTTTGTTTTAATATTTATTTGTTTCCTCCATTGTAAATGATGTCTATTTTAAATATTCATGTATATTACGTTTTTTATTGATTTTGTTTCGTTTTGTTTTTGTTCCCCTCCCCTTTTTAATGATGTTTATTTTTAATATCGATATTTTGCAAAATTCAGCTTATATATGCAGGTGTTGTTAATGCTTTAAATTTTTATGGGTAAGAAACTTTATCACATTAGGTATAGCTTAACTCAAATTTTAAAAAATTTATGTAAAACATTTATCTTAAACTTTAATTTTAACTTCTTGTTTTGATTGAAATTGAAAAGTTTTTTCTATTATACAAAATTTTTTTAAAAAATAAACATTTTAACAATAATTTTTACTTTCTCAACTTTAATCTTGGGTTATTTTTACTCTCTAATACTTACCAGGTATATTATAAATGTACCTATTTACTATGCCTCCCCACGGGACAGAGTTAGACACCAGGGTCGTTTTTTAACGTGGAGAAAGGTATATTATAAATGTAAATAATAACTGATATGTATCTTAATATAACATAAACTTAAATATATATTAATTCTGTAATATTTTATACTAGCGGGACCTGTGGAAATTCCACAGCAGCATTTTTCCTATGCAATATATTGTTGCTGGGCATGCTGTGAGCGGTCTGTTCAGCATGAATGAAGGCACAATCATATTCTAGTTTTAAAACTGTATCGCCCCCTTACTAAAATAATAACTTTGATATAGTTCATGGGCTGATTATTTCATTACAAACACACCGGTCAATTAACTCACATTTTATCATTTTTCATAATTATTGAATATGTTACTATGTTCGGCAATAATTTTGCATAATTTCAACCCACATTATCGCTCCTCCCTTTACTAAAATATTTTATAAAAAGCACAACTATTAATTAACTCACATTTCATCATTTTTATTTTTTAATAATTCTTGGATATAGTACTAATTTTGACAATAATTTTTCATCATTTAAACTCACCATATCGCACACCTTACTAAAATAATAACTTTGATATATTTTCTAGGCTGATTATTTCATTACAAACACATACATCAATCAACTCATATTTCATCATTTTTCGTAATTCTTGGATATGTTACTAATTTCGACAATATTTTTTATAATTTAAACCAACGTTGTCGCCCAACCTTACTAAAATAATAACTTTGATACATTTGCTGGGCTGATTCTTTCATTACACACACACTAATAAATTAACCTCATTTTTCATAATTCTTGAGTATGTTACTAATTTCGACAATCATTTTTCATAATTTATACCCACAGTATCGCCCTCTTTTAATAAAATAATAACTTTGAAATATTGTCTGGGCTTATTATTTTATTACAAACAAACTAATGCATGAAATTACATTTAATCATTGTTCATAATTCTTGGATATATTACTTATTTCGACAATCATTTTTCATAATTTTAACCCACATTTTCGCCCTTCCCTCTTTACTAAATAATAACTTTGATATATTGTCTAGGCTGATTATTTCCTTACAAACACACCAATCAATTAGCTAATATTTCATCATTTTTTCGTAATTCTTGGATATGTTACTAATTTCGACAATAATTTTTCATAATTTAGGCCCTCCTTATTTTCTTCCCCTTTACTTATATAATAACTTTGATATATTGTCTAGGCTGATTATTTTATTATAAACACACCAATCAATTAAATCGCATTTCGTCATTTTTCGTAATTCTTGGATATCTTACTAATTTCGACAATAACTTTTTATAATTTAAACCATTCTCGTCGCCCTCTCTTACTAAAAAAATACTTTGATATATTTTCTGGGCTGATCATTTCATAAAAACATAACTATCAATTAACTCACACTTCATCATTTTTCTTAATTCTTTGATATGTTACACATTTCAACAATTATTTTTAATATTTTTAACCCACATTATCAACCACCCACTACAAACATAATAACTTTGATATATTTTCTGGGATGATTATTTCATTTCAAACACACCAATCAATTAACTCACATTTTGTCATTGTTCATAATTCTTGGATATGTTACTTATGTCGACAATCATTTTTCATCATTTTAACCCACATCATCACCCCACTTACTAAAATAATAACTTTGATATATTGTCTGGTCTGATTATTTCATTGCAAACACACTAATGCATTAAATAAGATATTATCATTTTTCATAATTCTTGGATATGTTACTAATTTTGACAATTATTTTTCATAATTTAAACCATCCTTATCGCCCTCTCTTACTTACATAATTACTTTGATATATTTCCTGGGCTGATTATTTTATTATAAACACACACTCGATTAACTCACATTTAATCTTTGTTCATGATTCTGGATATGTTACTAATTCCGACAATATTTTTTATAATTAAAACCCACATTATGCCTCTCCCTCCTACTTATATAATATATTTGATATATTGTCTGGGCTTATTATATCATTGCAAACACACCAATCAAGTAACTCACATTTCATCATTTTTCATAATTCTTGGATATGTTACTAATTTCGACAATAATTTTCATAACTTTAACCCACTATCTCGCTCCCCCCTTACTTAAATAATAACTTCGATATATTGCCTAGGCTGATTATTTCATTACAAATAAATAAATAAATTCTGGGTATTCTCATGGTATATATGTTTCACCTATCTTATCCAATCCCGAGTGACGCCGCATATTCTGCTAATATATATCGTTCACCTATCTCATTCGATCCCTGGGGACACTGGGTATTTTGCTACTATATGTTTTCCACCTATCTCATTCAATACTGGGTGACGCTTTCTGATAGTATATATTTGCACATCTCATTCAATCCCGGGACTGACTTCATGTCCGCCACCCCACTGTTTAAAATATACATTAAATAAAGTAATGTTTAATCGTAAACTATTTCAGCCATTTCCGGGACTGACTTTATATCCCCAACCCAGTGCTAAAAATACGCATGAAATAATGTAATGTCTAAATAGTCAACTGTTTCACCCATTTCCGGGACCGGCCAAACACACTGCTAAAAATATACATGAAATAATGTAATGTCTAAATAGTAAACTGTTTCAGCCATTTCCAGGACCGTCTTTATATCCCCAACCAACCGTTAAAAATATACATGAAATAATGTAATGTCTAAATAGTAAACTGTTTCAGCCATTTCCGGGACTGACTTTATATCCCAAACCCATTGCTAAAAATATATATGAAATAATATAATGTCTAAATAGTGAACTGTTTCAGCCATTTTCGGGACTGACTTTATATCCCCAACCCACTGCTAAAAATATACATGAAATAAAGTAATGTAAATAAATAATGTTTAAATCGTAAACTGTTCCAGCCATTTCCGGGACTTACTTTATATTCTAAACCCAGTGCTAAAAATATACATGAAATAATGTAATGTCTAAATAGTAAACTGTTTCACCCATCTCCGGGACCGACTTTATATCCCAAACACACTGCTAAAAATATACATGAAATAATAGTAAACTGTTTCAGCCATTTCCGGGACCGACTTTATATCCCCAACCCACTGCTAAAATAATACATGAAATAATGTAATGTCTAAATAGTAAACTGTTTCAGCCATTTCTGGAACTGACTTTATATCCCCAACCAACTGTTAAAAATATACATGAAATAATGTAATGTATAAATAGTAAACTGTTTCAGCCATTTCCGGGATCGACTTTATATCCCCAACCCACTGCTAAAAAAATACATGAAATAAAGTAATGCAAATGAATAATGTTTAAATCGTAAATTGTTTCAGCCATTTCCGGGACTGACTTTATATCCCCAACCAACTTCTAAAAATATACATGAAATAATGTAATGTATAAATAGTAAACTGTTTCAGCCATTTCCGGGATCGATTTTATATCCCAAACCCACTGCTAAAAATATACATGAAATAATGTAATGTCTAAATAGTAAACTGTTTCAGCTATTTTCGGGACTGACTTATAATCCCCACCCCACTGTTTAAAATATACTTGAAATAAAGTAATGTATAAATCGTAAACTGTTTTAGCCATTTCCGGGACCGACTTCTTATCTCCCATCCTACTGTTAAAAATATACATTAAATAAAGTAATGTCCAAGACGTAAATGGTTGCAGCCATTTCCGGGACCGACTTCATATTTCCCACCCCAATGTTAAAAATATACATTAAATAAAGCAATGTAAATGCGTAAACGGGTTCATCCATTTTCGGGACTGATTTAATATGCCCCACCCCACTGTTAAAATTATACATGAAATAAAGTAATGTTTAAATCGTAAACGGTTTGAGTAATTTCCCGGACTGACTTCATATCCCGTATCCCACTGCTTAAAATATGCCTGAAATAAAGTAATGTTTAAATCATAAACTGTTTCAACAGCTTTTCGAAAGTAATACATAAAAACATTAACACAGTTAGGGTTAGGTAACCATTACTTCAACATGAATGTCTGAGTGTAGTATCAGTTTCAGCATTCCAGTGACTTAAATCCCCCCATATTTTGGTCTTGGCTAATGGAGGAGAAATCCTTCATTATTGATACAATTCTTATTTTTGTTATTGACCAGAGAGTCCCTTTTGGGGAGCTAGTTTCCCCCTAAATTTTTAACCGACCTCATGTCCAATTCCGCCCTTGTGGGGAGGCAAGTAAACAAAAAAATAAATAAATAATCAGAACGGACATTTTCCAGGGCATTTTATAATTAATCAGGAGTAACACTTCCAGGGGATTTTGTGATTAAATCAGAAATAACTTTTTCCAGTTACTTTTTTAATATTAAAACTTTGTTACATTAAACATAGTACCTATTCACAATGCCTCCCCACGGGACAGATTTAGACACCAGGGTCGTTTTTTTAACGTGGAGAAAAAATTGTCTTAGTCGTTAAGGATTTCTCTTCCACTGAGAGAGAAGAAATTGAAATGTAGCACTTGAAGAAAAGATACTACACTGACAAGGTTTATTTGGAATATTCCACTTTTTGGAATATTCCACTTTCCTTTTTTAGGGATGCACAGGATGATAACGGACGGAGCGATAAGCGTAATAATATAATGATAATTTGTTTAAAGTATCATATAAATTTTAAAAATATACCTTAAAATCAACTTATTATCATCCTTATTACCATTTTATTTATAATTTTAATTTTTATTTAATATTTATTTTTATTTAGATATCTTGTTTTTATTTATTTTATTTTATATTATTACCATTACAAATTATATTTGTTGTTATTGTTATTTCTACGTTAGTAGTCAGCATAATTATTATTACCAATTGTCGTCAGTATTGTAACTACTAACATTTTTATTATTCATTACCTTTTTATCACTATTATAGTTAATAATTGGATCTTATCACTGGTCATTGTCATCATCATTATTATCATTATTATTATTATTATTATTATTATTATTATTATTATTTATTATTATTATTATCATTATTATTATTATTATTTATGGCGTTTTCTCTATTTTTATTATTATTATTATTATTATTATTATTTATGGCGTTTTCTCTATTTTTATTATTATTACTGCTCTTTTCTGTCTTTTTCGTCTTCTTATTTTTTATTATTATCTGTAGTGATAGTAAAGGGATGCAAGGGTGATGGTGAAGATGGCAGTGACAGTAGTTTATTTTTTACCTTAGCTAATTTGAGGAATTCTTCTAATTCATTTTTGTCATCGGTTAGTTGAAGTCGATTTGAGTCCCCTAACACAACAACATTTCAACCCGTAATCCTGACCAAATTATTTTTATAGACTGACACAATACATTGCATCGTTGAATGTCTACCAAATGTCCATTATTAGCGACTGACACACACACGCACACACACACGCACACACACACACACACATATATTTTCCTTGATAGATTTATATTTTTATTTTTAATTCTTTTAATTTTTACTTTGTTTTCTTAACCTCTCGGTCAAGCCCTAACCTTTTCTTTATTTCCTCTGTTTTTTTTTTCTCTACTTCAATACAAACCTTAATCCCCACCCTTTTTCCCGTCTTCTTGCATATGTTAAAAACCATTTCCCTTTTATTTTTTATTTTTTTTATCTCTATTTTAAATAACATGTAATGTGACCTCTTGATAATAATTCTTGTGACACCGAATACCTGAACGATTTTCATTACGGACTAAACTTTTGTATAACCTATATCGCCTGAAGAGGTATCTAGTAACCGAAACATGCTCATGAATGTGTAATAACATATTAGTGCTTATGTAAAACAAATAAAAAGTATATCTTGCCCTACTTCGGTATTGAGCATTCTTGTATCAACCTAGTAAAAATTTCATTGGTTACTTTGCCTCTGGAAAATATTAACCTGGAATTATATATATATATATATATATATATATATATATATATATATATATATATATACTAGCATGGGTACCCGGCGTTGCCCTGGTGTGGAAAGGTTTATTGAGCAACCAACTCCCTAAAAAATACTTGTGAGTACCCGTGCGAGGGCAAAAAAAGAAAAAAGAAAAATGCCGCATTAGCCAGGCTCAAACCTGCAACGTGAAAGAGGATAAGGAGGTGAAAAAAGCAAATACGTTAGCCATCTGACTAATAGCGCACTTGTGACGTCAAGGCCTTTGAAATAACGTCTTCTATATGTACATCGAGATCGGTAGGTGAATGACTTGGCAAAAATGTCAACATTAAAAACTGACCCTTCCTAACAAAAAACAGCCCAGTTGATGGTCAAAGAATTAATGTTTTTGGACAATTTTTAGATATTTGTCGCCTGAGAGATAAATCTTTCTAACAATACCAATTTTGAAATCACACCGCAAATTTTGTAACATAAAAGTCATTCAATTAAAAGATATAGACGACCTCGTTTTGTAAATCAGAGATATTACAATCTAGAAAGTATATAAAAAGTTATAAGAATTAGTGACCCACTCCAGAGCGCCCCCTCCCCCTGAAAAAACCTTTGCTGGACATACAAAATAAATGCACACACGCGCACACACACACACATTTTCGCTTTTATATAATATATATATATATATATATATATATACTACTTCTACTTTAGCGGACATACACAAAAAATGCACGCACACACACATTTTCGCTTATATATATATATATATATATATATATATATGCTCTGAAGCTGGAAAACAATTTAGACAATGTTTTAAGGGATATGTATGTTAACAATAGATATTTATATATAAACTAAGGCCTATTTGATTATGTTATTCAATTTCAACCATGGTAAATTTATACTTACGATTAGCTCAGTAGATTTTCTGAATTTTAGTTTTTTTAATTCTAAAAATATAAGTAAAGCATTTTGATTTGTCTAATAAAGTGTTTCTTGAGCAGAGATAAAAAGTAATAATTTATTTTCAGTTTTCATAGAACTATACAAACAAATAGTGTCTGGATTTTACAATTAAAAAAGATTCATCAGCAATATAAACATTCTTATTTATCATTTAAATATATATATATATATATATATATATATATATATATATATATATATATATATATAGATGGATAGATAGATAATAAGCATTTAAATGGTCAACAAGAACAATTATAAAAAAGCACATATTTTTTCCAGGTGTGTGTGTGTGTGTGTGTGTGTGTGTGTGTGTGTGTGTGTGTGTGTGTGTGTGTGTGTTTATATTGATAATGCCTACTTACTGAATTTGTCCAATTCACCATAGTTATAATGTAAATGTTTATCAGGATTAAAAAAGTTTGCTGAAAATATACAACTTGACCCTACTGTGAGATTTCAACAGTTTTAGCATATGCTAAAATGCGCCCTTTGGAATTTAACTTAATTAATATGTATGTTTAATAAATAAAGCAGAAATGCTGTTATAAAAAATGTAATATGGAAATGAAAGTGAAATAATTTATTTCAAATTAGTAAAGATACCCGTGCTTTGCACGGTATGCTCATCATCATGATACCGGGTTTGGTCATGATCAGTTCAGTGATGTGGGCTGTAGGAGAATTGTACACACAGCCACACACACGGATGTTACTACTTTATATATATATAGAAGGTATGAAAAAACAAATACTTACTTTGTTTTTCAAAACAAGCAATAATCGAAACAGATACAACGATTGGTTTACTACGGACATCAGCATAAAACTTTAGATGAATTTTATTAGCCAATGTTCCATATGGAATTTTTACTTTATCATGGACAGAATTTCCCTATAAAAGAAAAGATAATGTAAACAAAAACTGAATTGGAGAAAATTATACAAATAAATGCAAAATGTTGTAAATATCTTTACATGTGTGCTAATAAAATGTACATTATTATTTCCATATCATAATTAGACTTAGTTTAGTATCTGTTCTCTTGTCATTGGTATACTACTCCTCACCATTATACCTCCTCTTATTTTTTGTGTAGTGTAGCATCTACTTTATGCTCATGATAGTATCATTCCAGAGATTACTTTTCCTTTTCCTTTGAGAGGGGGGGATTGGTGCAGTCTCTGTTTAATTATGATAATAGCATATTTTCAGGCATTACCTCCTCCTTATTTGTGGGCAAGTGTAATATCTGTTTTATTGTCATGATACCATTTACAAGGCATTGCTTTCTTCTTTTGGGGAAGGGTAGTGTAGTGGAGTCGGGAAAGGTGAAAGTAGGAAAACACAACGACTAGTGAAAATACGAAGAGCATATAGTTACTATTATTAGCATTATTTTGCATTTATTATTATTATTATTATTATTATTATTATTATTATTATTATTATGTCATCATCATCATCATAACTTTTCGACAGTTTTATAATCTATATATATAAAAGCCAAAAATCTGTGTGTATGTATGTATGTATGTATGTTTGTTTGTAACGCTAAAACTTTTGAAAGACGGAACCAGACTTGATAAATTTGGTATCATATCGAAGCCCCATATCCCGGATGACAAATATCGAAATTTCACGTCAAACGGACCAGTAGAAGGGGGTGAACTGATCGTTTTTCTCCCAGGGGGGCCCCCAAAAAACCTGCAATTTAATGTTGTTATTACGTAATTCTTGAATGATCCAAAAACGCTTAGTCATGTCACGTGACGTGACGTCAACATCCAGTAATGGCGAACAAATGTAAATAACAACTTTTTTTATCGATACTTTTGTAATTTCTCTTCTCCTTCGTTCTATATATTATTAAACTTCATGACAATGTCTCCAACGTGATTAACTGGTTAAAAATAGTATTTATACAAGAGTTTTAACGAAAAATGTCAGGAAAAAATGTACAGGAATAAAAAAATTCAGCTTTCAAAATATTCGTCGATAATAAAACCGATCGTTATATTTACGCTAGCCATTTTGTATATTACCACGTGACCTCCTATCTCTTAAACTGGAGGGGGGGATCCACTTGAATCCAACAAAACCAGTAAATTTTTTTTTCTATTATATATACATTATTTTCTATAAAATTAAGTGTAGACTTTATAATTAAAACCAAAAATGTTATTCATATGTAAAAAAAAAAAAACGCTTAGTCATGTCACGTGACGTGACGTCAACATCCACTAATGGCGAACAATTGTAAATAACAACTTTTTTCACCGATACTTTTCCAATTTCTCTTCTCCTTCGTTATATATACTGTTAAACTTTATGACAATGTTTCCATCGTGATTAACTGGTTAAAAATAGTATTTAAATGTACAGGAATAAAAAAATTCAGCTTTCAAAATATTAGACGATAAGAAAAATATCATAATATTTATGTTATAAAATAATTAGCCATTTTCTATATTACCACATGACCTCATACCTCTTAAACTGGAAGGGGGGAGGAGTAGAGGCCGCTTCAAAACCAACACCGTCTTTCTCTTTTTTCTCTCTCTCTCTCTCACCCACTTACTCTTCCCTCTCTTTCACCCTCTTTCTCTTGACGTCACACCACTGTTAAACTGTGGGGGGGGGAAAGAGGCAGCTTCAAAACCAAAAAAAACAGTGCACCCATTCCCAGGCATTATCTCCTATCGATGCACATTTTATTAGAACCGCTTGTGTCCTCTTTCCTAACTCTCTCTCTATCACCATATTTCTCTCTCTCTCTCTCACTCTCTTCTCTCTCTCTAGACCTCTTTCTCTTCTCTTTCTCTCTCTCACCCTCTTTATCTACTCTCTCTCTCTCGCCCTCTTTCCCTTCTATCTAAATTAGCACTTATCAAGGCCAATAGGCAACTCGAGGATAAGAGTTCAAACGTGCACAGTAGTGAAATTTGGGAAAGAGGATGGAACAACTTTCTCTTCTGCCTCTCTCTCACACTCTTTATCTTCTCTCTCTCTTTCTACCCCTGTTTCTCTTCTCTCTATATTAGCACTTATCAAGGCCAATAGGCAACTCGAGGATAAACTCGACGATGACAGTTCAGATGTGCACAGTAGTGAAATTTGGGAAAGAGGATGGAACAACTTTCTCTTCTGCCTCTCTCTCACACTCTTTATCTTCTCTCTCTCTCTCTACCCCTGTTTCTCTTCTCTCTATATTAGCACTTATCAAGGCCAATAGAAAACTCGAGGATCAACTCGACGATGAGAGTTCAAATGTGCACAGTATTCAAATTTGGAAAAGAGGATAGAACAACTTTCTCTTCTGCCTCTCTCTCACACACTTTATCTTCTCTTTCTCTCTACCCCTGTTTCTCTTCTCTCTATATTAGCACTTATCAAGGCCAATAGGCAACTCGAGGATCAACTCGACGATGAGAGTTCAAACGTGCACAGTATTCAAATTTGGGAAAGAGGCTGGAACAACTTTCTCTTCTGCCTCTCTCTCACACTCTTTATCTTCTCTCTCTCTCTACCCCTGCTTCTCTTCTCTCTATATTAGCACTTATCAAGGCCAATAGGCAACTCGAGGATAAACTCGACGATGAGAGTTCAAATGTGCACAGTATTCAAATTTGGGAAAGAGGATAGAACAACTTTCTCTTCTGCCTCTCTCTCACACTCTTTATCTTCTCTCTCTCTCTACCCCTGTTTCTCTTCTCTCTATATTAGCACTTATCAAGGCCAATAGGCAACTCGAGTATAAACTCGAGGATGAGAGTTCAAACGTGCACAGTAGTGAAATTTGGGAAAGAGGATAGAACAACTTTCTCTTCTGCCTCTCTCTCACACTCTTTATCTTCTCTCTCTCTCTCTACCCCTGTTTCTCTTCTCTCTATATTAGCACTTGTCAAGGCCAATAGGCAACTCGAGGATAAACTCGACGATGAGAGTTCAAATGTGCACAGTAGTGAAATTTGGGAAAGAGGATGGAACAACTTTCTCTTCTGCCTCTCTCTCACACTCTTTATCTTCTCTCTCTCTCTACCCCTGTTTCTCTTCTCTCTATATTAGCACTAATCAAGGCCAATAGGCAACTCGAGGATCAACTCGACGATGAGAGTTCCAACGTGCACAGTATTCAAATTTGGGAAAGAGGATGGAACAACTTTCTCTTCTGCCTCTCTCTCACACTCTTTATCTTCTCTCTCTCTCTCTACCCCTGTTTCTCTTCTCTCTAAATTAGAACTTATCAAGGCCAATAGGCAACTCGAGGATAAACTCGACGATGAGAGTTCAAACGTGCACAGTAGTGAAATTTGGGAAAGAGGATGGAACAACTTTCTCTTCTGCCTCTCTCTCACACTCTTTATCTTCTCTCTCTACCCCTGTTTCTCTTCTCTCTATATTAGCACTTATCAAGGCCAATAGGCAACTCGAGGATAAACTAGAGGATAAACTCGAGGATGAGAGTTCAAACGTGCACAGTAGTGAAATTTGGGAAAGAGGATAGAACAAGTTTCTCTTCTGCCTCTCTCTCACACTCTTTTTCTTATCTCTTTCTCACCCTGTTTCTCTTCTCTCTATATTAGCACTTATCAAGGCCAATAGGCAACTCGAGGATAAACTCGACGATGAGAGTTCAAACGTGCACAGTATTCAAATTTGGGAAAGAGGATGGAACAACTTTCTCTTCTGCCTCTCTCTCACACTCTTTATCTTCTCCCTCTCTCACCCTGTTTCTCTTCTCTCTATATTAGCACTTATCAAGGCCAATAGGCAACTCGAGGATAAACTCGACGATGAGAGTTCAAATGTGCACAGTAGTGAAATTTGGGAAAGAGGATGGAACAACTTTCTCTTCTGCCTCTCTCTCACAGTCTTTATCTTCTCTCTCTCTCACCCTGTTTCTCTTCTCTCTATATTAGCACTTATCAAGGCCAATAGGCAACTCGAGGATAAACTCGACGATGAGAGTTCAAACGTGCACAGTATTCAAATTTGGGAAAGAGGATAGAACAACTTTCTCTTCTGCCTCTCTCTCACACTCTTTATCTTCTCTCTCTCTCTCTACCCCTGTTTCTCTTCTCTCTATATTAGCACTTATCAAGGCCAATAGGCAACTCGAGGATAAACTCGACGATGAGAGTTCAAATGTGCACAGTATTCAAATTTGGGAAAGAGGATAGAACAACTTTCTCTTCTGCCTCTCTCTCACACTCTTTATCTTCTCTCTCTCTCTACCCCTGTTTCTCTTCTCTCTATATTAGCACTTATCAAGGCCAATAGGCAACTCGAGGATAAACTCGACATTGAGAGTTCAAACGTGCACAGTATTCAAATTTGGGAAAGAGGATGGAAGAACTTTCTCTTCTGCCTCTCTCTCACACTCTTTATCTTCTCTCTCTCTCTACCCCTGTTTCTCTTTCCTCTATATTAGCACTTATCAAGGCCAATAGGCAACTCGAGGATAAACTCGACGATGAGAGTTCACATGTGCACAGTATTCAAATTCGGGAAAGAGGATAGAACAACTTTCTCTTCTGCCTCTTTCTCACACTCTTTATCTTCTCTCTCTCTCTCTACCCCTGTTTCTCTTCTCTCTATATTAGCACTTATCAAGGCCAATAGGCAACTCGAGGATCAACTCGACGATGAGAGTTCAAACGTGCACAGTATTCAAATTTTGGAAAGAGGATGGAACAACTTTCTCTTCTGCCTCTCTCTCACACTCTTTATCTTCTCTCTCTCTCTACCCCTGTTTCTCTTCTCTCTATATTAGCACTTATCAAGGCCAATAGGCAACTCGAGGATAAACTCGACGATGAGAGTTCAAACGTGCACAGTAGTGAAATTTGGGAAAGAGGATAGAACAACTTTCTCTTCTGCCTCTCTATCACAGTCTTTATCTTCTCTCTCTCTCTACCCCTGTTTCTCTTCTCTCTATATTAGCACTTATCAAGGCCAATAGGCAACTCGAGGATAAACTCGACGATGAGAGTTCACATGTGCACAGTATTCAAATTCGGGAAAGAGGATGGAACAACTTTCTCTTCTGCCTCTTTCTCACACTCTTTATCTTCTCTCTCTCTCTCTACCCCTGTTTCTCTTCTCTCTATATTAGCACTTATCAAGGCCAATAGGCAACTCGAGGATCAACTCGACGATGAGAGTTCAAACGTGCACAGTATTCAAATTTGGGAAAGAGGATGGAACAACTTTCTCTTCTGCCTCTCTCTCACACTCTTTATCTTCTCTCTCTCTCTACCCCTGTTTCTCTTCTCTCTATATTAGCACTTATCAAGGCCAATAGGCAACTCGAGGATAAACTCGACGATGAGAGTTCAAACGTGCACAGTAGTGAAATTTGGGAAAGAGGATAGAACAACTTTCTCTTCTGCCTCTCTATCACAGTCTTTATCTTCTCTCTCTCTCTACCCCTGTTTCTCTTCTCTCTATATTAGCACTTATCAAGGCCAATAGGCAACTCGAGGATAAACTCGACGATGAGAGTTCAAATGTGCACAGTAGTGAAATTTGGGAAAGAGGATGGAACAACTTTCTCTTCTGCCTCTCTCTCACACTCTTTATCTTCTCTCTCTACCCCTGTTTCTCTTCTCTCTATATTAGCACTTATCAAGGCCAATAGGCAACCCGAGGATAAACTAGAGGATAAACTCGAGGATGAGAGTTCAAACGTGCACAGTAGTGAAATTTGGGAAAGAGGATAGAACAAGTTTCTCTTCTGCCTCTCTCTCACACTCTTTTTCTTATCTCTTTCTCACCCTGTTTCTCTTCTCTCTATATTAGCACTTATCAAGGCCAATAGGCAACTCGAGGATAAACTCGACGATGAGAGTTCAAACGTGCACAGTATTCAAATTTGGGAAAGAGGATAGAACAACTTTCTCTTCTGCCTCTCTCTCACACTCTTTATCTTCTCTCTCTCTCTACCCCTTTTTCTCTTCTCTCTATATTAGCACTTATCAAGGCCAATAGGCAACTCGAGGATCAACTCGACATTGAGAGTTCAACCGTGCACATTATTCAAATT
Source organism: Euprymna scolopes (assembly GCF_053919585.1). Classification (NCBI taxonomy): domain Eukaryota; kingdom Metazoa; phylum Mollusca; class Cephalopoda; order Sepiida; family Sepiolidae; genus Euprymna; species Euprymna scolopes. Next base: position 43,172,381 of record NC_136494.1, read on the forward strand.
TGGGAAAGAGGATGGAACAACTTTCTCTTCTGCCTCTCTCTCACACTCTTTATCTTCTCTCTCTCTCACCCTGTTTCTCTTCTCTCTATATTAGCACTTACCAAGGCCAATAGGCAACTCGAGGATCAACTCGACGATGAGAGTTCAAACGTACACCGTATTCAAATTTGAGGAAGAGGATGGAACAACTTTCTCTTCTGCCTCTCTCTCACGCTCTTTATCTTCTCTCTCTCTAACCCTGTTTCTCTTCTCTCTATATAAGCATTTACCAAGGCCAATAGGCAACTCGAGGATAAACTCGACGATGAGAGTTCAAACGTGCACAGTATTCAAATTTGGGAAAGAGGATAGAACAACTTTCTCTTCTGCCTCTCTCTCACACTCTTTATCTTCTCTCTCTCTCTACCCGTTTCTCTTCTCTCTATATTAGCACTTATCAAGGCCAATAGGCAACTCGAGGATAAACTCGACGATGAGAGTTCAAATGTGCACAGTAGTCAAATTTGGGAAAGAGGATGGAACAACTTTCTCTTCTGCCTCTCTCTCACACTCTTTATCTTCTCTCTCTCTCTCTCACCCTGTTTCTCTTCTCTCTATATTAGCACTTATCAAGGCCAATAGGCAACTTGAGGATCAACTCGACATTGAGAGTTCAAACGTGCACAGTATTCAAATTTGGGAAAGAGGATGGAACAACTTTCTCTTCTGCCTCTCTCTCACACTCTTTATCTTCTCTCTCTCTCTCTACCCCTGTTTCTCTTCTCTCTATATTAGCACTTATCAAGGCCAATAGGCAACTCGAGGATCAACTCGACGATGAGAGTTCAAACGTGCACAGTATTCAAATTTGGGAAAGAGGATGGAACAACTTTCTCTTCTGCCTCTCTCTCACACTCTTTATCTTCTCTCTCTCACCCTGTTTCTCTTCTCTCTATATTAGCACTTACCAAGGCCAATAGGCAACTCGAGGATCAACTCGACGATGAGAGTTCAAACGTACACCGTATTCAAATTTGAGAAGAGGATGGAACAACTTTCTCTTCTGCCTCTCTCTCACGCTCTTTATCTTCTCTCTCTCTAACCCTGTTTCTCTTCTCTCTATATAAGCATTTACCAAGGCCAATAGGCAACTCGAGGATAAACTCGACGATGAGAGTTCAAACGTGCACAGTATTCAAATTTGGGAAAGAGGATAGAACAACTTTCTCTTCTGCCTCTCTCTCACACTCTTTATCTTCTCTCTCTCTCTACCCCTGTTTCTCTTCTCTCTATATTAGCACTTATCAAGGCCAATAGGCAACTCGAGGATAAACTCGACGATGAGAGTTCAAATGTGCACAGTAGTGAAATTTGGGAAAGAGGATGGAACAACTTTCTCTTCTGCCTCTCTCTCACACTCTTTATCTTCTCTCTCTCTCACCCTGTTTCTCTTCTCTCTATATTAGCACTTATCAAGGCCAATAGGCAACTTGAGGATCAACTCGACATTGAGAGTTCAAACGTGCACAGTATTCAAATTTGGGAAAGAGGATGGAACAACTTTCTCTTCTGCCTCTCTCTCACACTCTTTATCCTCTCTCTCTCTCTCTACCCCTGTTTCCCTTCTCTCTATATTAGCACTTATCAAGGCCAATAGGCAACTCGAGGATCAACTCGACGATGAGAGTTCAAACGTGCACAGTAGTGAAATTTGGGAAAGAGGATGGAACAACTTTCTCTTCTGCCTCTCTCTCACACTCTTTATCTTTTCTCTCTCTCTCTCTCACCCTGTTTCTCTTCTCTTTATATTAGCACTTATCAAGGCCAATAGGCAACTTGAGGATCAACTCGACATTGAGAGTTCAAACGTGCACAGTATTCAAATTTGGGAAAGAGGATGGAACAACTTTCTCTTCTGCCTCTCTCTCACGCTCTTTATCTTCTCTCTCTCTACCCCTGTTTCTCTTCTCCCTATATTAGCACTTATCAAGGCCAATAGGCTACTCGAGGATCAACTCGACGATGAGAGTTCAAACGTGCACTGTATTCAAATTTGGGAAAGAGGATGGAACAACTTTCTCTTCTGCCTCTCTCTCACACTCTTTATCTTCTCTCTCTCTCACCCTGTTTCTCTTCTCTCTATATTAGTACTTATCAAGGCCAATAGGACACGCGAGGATCAACTCGACGATTAGAGTTCAAACGTGCACAGTATTCAAATTTGGGAAAGAGGATGGAACAACTTTCTCTTCTGCCTCTCTCTCACACTCTTTATCTTCTCTCTCTCTCTACCCCTGTTGCTCTTCTCTCTATATTAGCACTTATCAAGGCCAATAGGCAACTCGAGGATCAACTCGACGGTTAGAGTTCAAATGTGCACAGTATTCAAATTTGGGAAAGATGATGGAACAACTTTCTCTTCTGCCTCTCTCTCACACTCTTTATCTTCTCTCTCTCTACCCCTGTTTCTCTTCTCTCTATATTAGCACTTATCAAGGCCAATAGGCAACTGGAGGATCAACTCGATGATGAGAGTTCAAACAGGCACAGTAGTCAAATTTGGGAAAGAGGATGGAACAACTTTCTCTTCTACCTCTCTCTCTCACTCTTTATCTTCTCTCTCTCTCTCACCCTGTTTCTCTTCTCTCTATATTAGCACTTATCAAGGCCAATAGGCAACTCGAGGATCAACTCGACGATAAGAGTTCAAACGTGCACAGTATTCAAATTTGGGGAAGAGGATGGAACAACTTTCCCTTCTGCCTCTCTCTCACACTCTTTATCTTCTCTCTCTCTCACCCTGTTTCTCTTCTCTCTATATTAGCACTTATCAAGGCCAATAGGCAACTCGAGGATCAACTCGACGATGAGAGTTCAAACGTGCACAGTATTCAAATTTGGGAAAGAGGATGGAACAACTTTCTCTTCTTCCTCTCTCTCACACTCTTTATCTTCTCTCTCTCTCTACCCCTGTTTCTCTTCTCTCTATATTAGCACTTATCAAGGCCAATAGGCAACTCGAGGATAAACTCGACGATGAGAGTTCAAACGTGCACAGTATTCAAATTTGGGAAAGAGGATAGAACAACTTTCTCTTCTACCTCTCTCTCACACTCTTTATCTTCTCTCTCTCTCTACCCCTGTTGCTCTTCTCTCTATATTAGCACTTATCAAGGTCAATAGGCAACTCGAGGATAAACTCGACGATGAGAGTTCAAATGTGCACAGTATTCAAATTTGGGAAAGAGGATGGAACAACTTTCTCTTCTGCCTCTCTCTCACACTCTTTATCTTCTCTCTCTCACCCTGTTTCTCTTCTCTCCATATTAGCACTTATCAAGGCCAATAGAAAACTCGAGGATAACTCGACGATGAGAGTTCAAACGTGCACAGTATTCAAATTTGGGAAAGCGGATGGAACAACTTTATCTTCTGCCTCTCTCTCACACTCTTTATCTTCTCTCTCTCTCACCCTGTTTCTCTTCTCTCTATATTAGTACTTATCAAGGCCAATAGGCAACTCGAGGATCAACTCGACGATGAGAGTTCAAACGTGCACAGTATTCAAATTTGGGAAAGAGGATGGAACAACTTTCTCTTCTGCCTCTCTCTCACACTCTTTATCTTCTCTCTCTCTCTCTACCCCTGTTTCTCTTCTCTCTATATTAGCACTTATCAAGGCCAATAGGCAACTCGAGGATCAACTCGATGGTGAGAGTTCAAATGTGCACAGTATTCAAATTTGGGAAAGATGATGGAACAACTTTCTCTTCTGCCTCTCTCTCACACTCTTTATCTTCTCTCTCTCTCTACCCCTGTTTCTCTTCTCTCTATATTAGCACTTATCAAGGCCAATAGGCAACTCGAGGATAAACTCGACGATGAGAGTTCAAACGGGCACAGTAGTCAAATTTGGGAAAGAGGATGGAACATCTTTCTCTTCTACCTCTCTCTCTCACTCTTTATCTTCTCTCTCTCTCTCACCCTGTTTCTCTTCTCTCTATATTAGCACTTATCAAGGCCAATAGGCAACTCGAGGATCAACTCGACGATAAGAGTTAAAACGTGCACAGTAGTGAAATTTGGGAAAGAGGATGGAACAACTTTCTCTTCTGCCTCTCTCTCACACTATTTATCTTCTCTCTCTCTCTCTCTACCCCTGTTTCTCTTCTCTCTATATTAGCACTTATCAAGGCCAATAGGCAACTCGAGGATCAACTCGACGATGAGAGTTCAAACGTGCACAGTATTCAAATTTGGGAAAGAGGATGGAACAACTTTCTCTTCTGCCTCTCTCTCACACTCTTTATCTTCTCTCTCTCTCTACCCCTGTTTCTCTTCTCTCTATATTAGCACTTGTCAAGGCCAATAGGCAACTCGAGGATCAACTCGACGATGAGAGTTCAAACGTGCACAGTATTCAAATTTGGGAAAGAGGATGGAACAACTTTCTCTTCTGCCTCTCTCTCACACTCTTTATCTTCTCTCTCTCTCACCCTGTTGCTCTTCTCTCCATATTAGCACTTATCAAGGCCAATAGGCAACTCGAGGATAACTCGACGATGAGAGTTCAAACGTGCACAGTATTCAAATTTGGGAAAGAGGATGGAACAACTTTCTCTTCTGCCTCTCTCTCACACTCTTTATCTTCTCTCTCTCTCTCACCCTGTTTCTCTTCTCTCTATATTAGCACTTATCAAGCCCAATAGGCAACTCGAGGATCAACTCGACGATGAGAGTTCAAACGTGAACAGTAGTCAAATTTGGGAAAGAGGATGGAACAACTTTCTCTTCTGCCTCTCTCTCACACTCTTTATCTTCTCTCTCTCTCTCTCACCCTGAAAGATTCCTCTCCCCTAAGAATAAAACATATGTTCAATATCTGCTTTTGTTTTTTCATTGTTTATACGGTCTCGGGCAACGCCGGGTAGCCCTGCTAGTCTATATATATAAAAGCCAAATGTCTGTGTGTATGTATGTATGTTTGTTTGTAACGCTAAAACTTTTGAAAGACGGAACCAAACTTGACAAATTTGGTATCATATCGACAAATATCGTATCATATGACAAATATCGAAATTTCACGTCAAACGGACCACTAGAAGTTGGTCAACTGATCAGTTATCTTCGAGGGGGGCCCCAAAAAAACCTGTCATTATCTATATATATAAAAGACAAATGTTTGTTTGTAACGCTAAAACTTGAGATGAAAGATTCCTCTCCCCTAAGAATAAAACATATGTTCAATATCTGCTTTTGTTTTTTCATTGTTTATACGGTCCCGAGCAACGCCGGGTAGCCCTGCTAGTCTATATATATAAAAGACAAATGTTTGTTTGTAACGCTAAAACTTGAGATGAAAGATTCCTCTCCCCTAAGAATAAAACATATGTTCAATATCTGCTTTTGTTTTTTCATTGTTTATACGGTCCCGAGCAACGCCGGGTAGCCCTGCTAGTTACTAATAAGTTAAGATTCTGCCATGCTTAAAACTTTCTAATCATCACTCCCACCCCCACCCTTTTAAAAATGACATCGAATTTAACACTTTACAGAAAGATTTGTTTCAGTCTGTCCAGACAATATCCGTTTGCTTTTTTTTTTTAAGCCTGGTCTTAATTCTTTAAAATTTAGTCTGAAATCACTTTTTCTAATTAAGCCGGCGATGAAAGTTGACATGCTGTTTTTCTCTTCTTTTTATTTTTCGATCCCATTTGACTGGGGATCAATTTCTCTTTGGGCTACTGCACTGTCCGAAAAAACAATTTCCATTATTTCAGATGCTTTGCAAACTTTCTAACTGGACTATATGCATCATTACACTTGACTTAATTTTGGACTCTATTCTCTCTAATGAACTATTTTCGTCTTTCGGATTACCTTGAAAGAATTTTCATGCAAACTGAAATATTATGTGCGGTTTGTTTTTATATTTTTTTTACATATCCATCATTTTTTCACTTGTTTTTCTTGGCAATTTATGACTACAATAAATTGCAGTTTTACTTAATGCCATAACTAGCCAATTCTAGAATTGCTACAAATATAATTTGCGGATTTCTTTCTGTCCTCTGATGAGAAGAATAGCAAGAATAGCATTCTTTGAAACTCCATAGAATAAGGACTTTTTTTTTTTGGAGTATTCAGTCGAACAATAAATTTTGACTGTAAAATTCAACTTACAGTTTTAATTTTGTTTCTCTTATATATTTGTAGTCGTCCTGTTTCATTGTATCACAACTCATCAGTGCCACTAGACTAGCACCTATATATACATACTAACAACAATGTGCAACTTGAAGAATCATATTATTATAAAAAATAATGTGATGATTACCTTCATAGTTTTAATACTTTTTTCACCAACCAATGTAATGTCAAATTTTCCAACATTCCGTGATTTTTTAAGTAAAATGCTGCCTCCGTAGACAAATGAATCTGGTGTGTTTATGGTGACACTGTTCTTCTTATCTTTCACATCAGGGCTCCAACCTTTTCCACCAGGTCGTATAGCATTTACATCTTCTTGATTACTCGATAGTCTTATATCAGAGTATGAAATATATGTAGAATCAGACATACCATCTAACATGATACAATTGGATTCTGAAAGAAAGGTAGCATAATGAAAAATATTGAATATGTTATCCATAAAATTTGGATATCTCACCAATACGATAAAATGGTTTTCTTCATACTTAAAATTTGAAGAGTTTACAGGCAAAACGTGATAACTGTCATTTTCAAAATTGCAAAAAAATGTTGTATTTTGACACTCTACCAAACTACAAATCATGTTTTACATAATGTAACATTGGCATATTTTTTCTTTGCTTTTTTAGGTTTTTACTCAAATTTAAATTTGATATCTTCATACTCTTATTTCAGTTTAAAAAAGTAGATTTATTGTGTTTTGTATTTAAACTCTTCATTTATATTTTATCTATAAGAGTTTTATATTTATATCAAAATAATATAATATAGAAATCTAAGATCCACTATAAATTTTAAATTCTTTAGAAATATTGAATTCATGATACTTGTGTGGACTTTAAGAATATATTGATAAATTATCTGAAAAATCTAGGCAGTCGATTTTAGATCTTCAACTGAAGTTGAATATGTCAGGAGATGCGATAGAAACATTAAGCTTTCATAGTTAGAACGCTGGATGTAGCTTACATATTGCATTTGATGAAATTGATCACTTTAGGATTACAACTTTCAACAAGAATTCTCTACTTCTTCTAGCATAGTTTATTGATAAACAATTTAATAGATATAAAGTTTTTAACTACTTACCTGTAACTGGGGGAATTGTAGTTATTACTGAAAATATTGCAAACATAAAAGAATATCAGATGATTATTTAAAGGTACATCATTCGAAATTAATAATAAGAAACATAAAAACAAAATGCTAATTAATTACTAATAATTGTGATATTAGCTTCAGTATTTCTGAATTATAATGCATTTCTCATGTGATTGAACGCCTTAAAATTGGTACAAACCTACTTTTATGCAGACTGTAGTGTCTGTTGAAAGACAAAAAAAAAAGAATGGCTGCTGCTTCTCTTTATATGCTTGCAATCTTGTCACCTGATATGCAAATGAAATGCTTCCAGTTTTTTCAGAGACTTGGGCAGTTTGGATTTGGATGTTGGAGTAGTAAGTTTTGACAGCAGTATGTCAAGTTTTGGAGTTGCAAGTTATGACAGCATAGTGTCAGATTTGGAGTAGCAGTTTTGACAATAGAATGTCGAATTTAAGACCGAAAATTGTTACTTGTAAAGTGTAAAATAGTTAACTCTTGACTATTTAACCACAAGCTATTTCGGCAAAATGGAAGAAATGGGTGAACAAGTGAGGTTAAGCAGTAATATCCTGAGGCCATTTACTGGAGAAAGTGATGTGGCTGCATGGCTTAATAAGCTGGGGTTGGTTGCAAAGCTGCAAAAGATTGATGACATAGCAATACTGATTCTGATGTATCTCGAGGTAAATGCTTTAGCGATTTATCTGTAAATTGGAGAGAATGATCAGACCAACACTTAGAGTGAAGATTGAAAACAGCATTTCTGGTGCTTTTGAGGCCTATAATAAACTCAGAAGAGTTATCTGGACTGGTGAGTCAGTGGATGTATATACAGCAGAGATAAGGCTACCTATATGGAATGAAACCTATGTTACATGATAAGGGCTGTCCCCTTTTCATGTAAGTATATAAAAAAAGAGAGATTTAGTTAAAATGAAAATGAAATAGAATAGACGAAATTCGAACCTCGTAATTTAGGTTTAGAAATAGATTATGATAGAGAATTAGCAAATGGAATGTAAAACAAACCATTGTTAAGCTTAGAGATAAAATAGTTTTAAGAAAAGAATGTGCATTGTCAATTCTGTTATGAAATTCAATTGAAGGAATGCAAATATAGGATAATTTAATAAACATGTTTTTAACATATTGGAAATATAGGTTACTGGGAGTATAGGTTCAAATTCCTTTTGTAAACAAAGGAAAAAGTTTTGGACACGCATTTTCAGAACACGTGAAAGAAGACACATGTTTTAACATGTGTATGACGTCATGGAAAATGGGAAGTTCTCGATATAGTTAGAAACTTTAGACTTAAGCAAGCAATAGTGTTAAAAAAGCTTCAACCAGAACTTGCTCCCATACTTACGAAACTATTTAAGCGCTGCCTTAAGGAGAAGTGCTTTCCGACTCCCTGGAAGACCTCATCAATTTGCCCTGTATTTAAGAATTCAGGTGATAAGTCATCTCCCTCTCAGTACAGACCAATAAGTCTCCTGTGTGTTATGAGTAAGTTGCTGGAATCCATATTAAATAGAGAAATAGTCAACGACCTCAGCAGGAATAACCTTCTTAGTGACACACAATATGGTTTCCGCTCTGCAAGATCTACCGCAGATGTGCTGACGGTTATATCCCACAGGATTAGTGAATCTCTTGACAAAGGCTTCCTTTCTAGGGCAATTGCTCTTGACATATCAAAGGCCTTTGACAAGGTATGGCATAAGGGTCTACTTCACAAGATTTCCAGCTATGGTATAACTGGAAATGTTTTCTCAATCATTAAATCATTTCTCTCCGATAGGCTCATAAGAGTAGTGGTAGATGGACAAAATCGGAGGCCTGCAATATAAATGCTGGAGTCCCTCAAGAGTCAATCCTGGGCCCAACTCTCTTCCTGATCTACATCAATGACCTCCCTAAACACATACTTAAATCATTCGTTGACATCTATGCTGATGACACGACCATCTACGGCAATACATCAAAGGCTGTAAATGACAAAGTTCTCTCTGATTCTCTCTCTTTTGATCTCGAGCGCGTGGTTCAGTGGGGTAAGATGTGGCTGGTTACTTTTAATGCATCCAAAACCAAACTCCTATCCTTACATCATCAACGCTGTGATCCCCATCTGGCATCAATTGTGCTGGATGGCTCTCGTCTGGGTGAGGCCCCGTGTTTTGACAAGCTTCTGGGTTTGACCTTTACTCCTGATCTGAAATGGAACACGTACATCAAGTCTGTTGCCAAGGTCGCTGGAAAGATGGTGGGATCCTTCTACCGCTCCAGAAGATATCTCACTACTGATGCAATTCTCTATTTATATACAAGCCAAGTACGTCCAAGGATGGAATACTGTTGCCATATCTGGGCAGGAGCTGCTAAAAACAGCCTATCCTGCCTTGACAGAGTACAAAATAGACTTTGTGGCTTAGTGGGGGATGCCCTTTTCTCTACCCTGCAATCTCTCTCCCACAGAAGAGATGTTGCGAGCCTATCCTTGTTTTATCATTATTTCCATGGCAGGTGCTCGTCTGAACTCCAATCTCTGGTCCCCCCTCGCCAATCTTTCATGAAAAACACCCGTCTAGCTGAATCCACTGTGAAAAATTTCCCCCACTCTATATCTGTGCCTAAATCAAAACGCGGATTCCATGAACAAAGCTTCTTTCTTAGAACCGTACGCCTGTGGAACTCTGTTCCATCTGCCTGCTTCCCACCGGACTACAACTTAGATGTCTTCAAGTCCAATGTTAACAAATTCCTAATTAACCGCCCCCCCTAAGTAAACACTTCATCAAATCTCCACACTAACGTAATGTACTTGCAATAACCCTTATCCCTGAGTGGCTTCCGGGCCTTGATAAGTGGTGATCACTGTGTAAAAAAAAAAAAAAAAAAAAGAAAGAGAGTCTGAGAGAGAGTCAGAGGGAGTCTGAGGATGAGAGACGATAGTCTGGAGTTGGGAGTCGAACGTCTAGAAGCGAGACGGTCACCTTTGAAACATAGAATGTGAAACTTTGAATTCCTGAAAGCAAAGCCACCGGCCTGTCCATGGAAATAAACCCATCATGTGTTTTTATAAACGTCGTCTTTGTGTTGTAATTCTACCAAAAGGTAAAGTGAAAATTGTCATTATATGTCTTGTATATTATGTGTTTTAAAATGTCTTTACATACACAATGTGAACACTAAGACTGTCTCAACACTACCTCCTCACTAACACTTCTAAGTATGAACATTTTATATATATGAATCTCGTCATAACATGAACACGGAACGCAACATCTCTCACTAAGACTCTCTAAGACTCTCACTTTAATAAGTCCTAACAACGAACAATATAACAACAAAAAGAAACAAAGTAGTAATAATAATAATAATAATAATAATAATAATGAGACCTATATATAACACCTAGAGAGGACTGTTAAACTGGCTTTCGTGAGTGGTTTTCCTGAACACATCTATATGGAACTGCAATGATTGACTACTATTGAAACCATGGCAGAAGAGGACATTTTAAGTAAGTCAGGGAGCTGGGAAAACATCCTAGTGAACTTGGGATAGTTGCAACTTCTACTGTGAACAAGCCCAGTGGATAGGAACAGACAGTGAGGAAACAGAGCCAAAAATTTACTCAAAAATTCTTCATATGTCAGGGGCCCCACCTGATGAGAGATTGTTGAGAACTGAGATTGGACATTATCTGTTTCTGGTGTAGCCAGGTTGGGCAGATTATTGTTACGGAAGCTTAAAATCGAGCCATTAGAGTGGTAGATGGCAGAGAGGTAAAATATTGTGGAGAGACCAATGCCGAGATCCTACTATATAGATTTTAGCACTCCAGACGTATTCCCTACTGTCTGAGCTAACCTGACAGATAGATGAGAAAGTTATAAAATAAAACTACTCTTAGCTATAATTAGTTTACGCATGCACAAACTAATAGAAATATGTCGGCAAGTTGAAATGAACATTTTTCATTTCAACTTGCTGACATCTGTACACGTTATTCATCCAAACAAAGATTTTACTTGTTATAAACAATCTTTGGTGTACGATCACTATTTCCTGTTAATTTCAGTTTTATTTTCGTGACCAGTAGTTTAAGAGTTTAGCGTTTTAATATTTGCACACAAAAAGACACACATATATAAATCTTCTATTTTATATAAAGACTAGCATGGGTGCCTAGCGTTGCCCGGGTGTTTGGAGGTGTATGTTGAGCAAAAAAAAAAAAACGGTCAATTTTTTTAAAACTTTGACCCCTATTATGACCCCTTAACATTTATTATTTTGAGCTCAAATCAAGTTAATAAGTTAGATCCATGTCCAAGGTACCTATATCTAAAATCTCAAGTGTTTACACCCAAAATTGTCGGAGGAGTTTGGTAGAGTTCTCAAAGATCAATTGTTGAACTTTGACCCCTTAACAGCCAAATTTCTGGCCGAAAACAGATCACATAAATTTTCCCAAATCTTATTACCCTGTATATCAAATTTCGAATCTGTAGATTTAAAATTGAAAAAGTTATTGCGTAGTGAAATGTACATAGACACACAGACACGTTGACTTTTATAGATATATAGATAGATAGACTAATAGATTAAACAAAAATATATACGTATACATAAATATATATGGAAACAATTTTTTGTTTACTGTAAAGATTTTACGCAAATATTATGCAAGTATAAATCATGTAGAATATCTGCATGAATATAATTACACGTAATAGCTAACTCTACATGATCATTCCATAAGAAAACTGAAAAAACTAATAGGGAATTAATTAAAATAAATGTTTAGAAGAATATGCAAATTAGCTAGATCTTTTGCTAGTGAATGCATTTCCACAACTCATATATAAGAAAATTGTATTTTCTTTTTAATTAAATAGAAAAGGGGGGTTTTAATATGAATATCAATACCCACAAAAGAAAAACGAATTCATAGGAGTATAGATAGAAGATAGATAGATAGAAAATTGAACTTGTGTGTGTGTGTGTGTGTGTGTGTGTGGAATGGTCTCTATCAACTACTTTGTCAATTTTTGGTCTACCGGCTTGAAATGATATATTGGGGATTCAGATCTGTTGAAAAAATTTCGTTTGGTATTTAACCAGGAAAAATAGCTGTTTAGAGGTTAAAATTCCAAATTTGGAACTTGACAGGTGTCAGTCATACCCTCTATGCATGCGCAAATATACATTTAATGATTTAAATAAAATGTACAGAAATTTCTCGAGAGCTCTTTCGGCTATCATCTCGTCAGGAGAAATCGATAACATAAAAAACAATATTACTGGTGAAATTAAAGAGAACTACGGGGGAATTTGGATGTGCCAGAAATAAGAAAAAAAAAAAAAAGATTAAAAGAAAGATTTAATCTGAAATTACTGGGGGGGAAAAAAAACAAACAAAAAAAAAACGGAGGAGAAACGGGTCAAAGTTCCCCAAAGAGAAATAACGTTTTTGTTGTCTCCTTTTGCCGGCATAAAGAAGGTTTGCAAACCGCAATAGAGACAGACTCCAAAATCTGAAATGGTTTTTGGAGTCTGCTCTGTGTAGCAAGCATCTCGAACCACTCTATTTTATATTTATCTGCACAGCATGGATTATCAACCAAATGCTGGACAATAACAGAGTCCAAGGCTAAGTAAGGCGGAAGACTACTGGATCCTACCCTCCCCTGTCTGATTTTAGATGGAACGTGCTTGTTTATACGAGTTAGCAAATGCAAAGATGTTCACCCGACATAACCAGCATCGCACTGGCATTTAAATTGATAAACAATATTACTAATTTGGGTGTAAGGCAAACTATCTTTGTGAAAAGAAGGAAAAGCAGGTCTCGTAGTGTATACCAAACGCAAGGAAACAGAGTAGAAGCACTTATAAACACTTCTAACAATCTTTTTTGACAATTTAATACTCTTGTCCCCAATCCACGGTAATTGTAAATAAACCGGGCACTTCGCAGGTCTAAACTTTTTAGGGGATTTAAAATCATCAACCTTCTTGTCAATGCATTTATAGGTTTAAGTCCATTAATTTGTAAGGTTTTGATATGTATCATTATATCAGATGCTAATAAAAACCACTAGAGTTAAATTCTAGCTGATGCAAGGCATATTTTTTTAAAACTTTTGAAATTACTATGTATTTAGTACAATAAATAGAATTGATAGAATCAATAGAGAATTGGTTCTATAATAATAAATATGAAACCTCCATAAATATTTAAGTGAATTTCATGACCAGGCAACGCTGAGCAACCTGCTAATATTTCTACATAATCTTTTGAACGTTAGTTTCTTTAAAACTCTGAAGTTTTCACTTTTTTGCACTAACCAGCAATGTTATACAAAATTCTTTTACTAAACTTTTTCCTCTGAAGAAAAAAAGCCAACATTTTTAAATTCCATGGAATAATTGCACTTCATCTTGTATTCCTTTTTTATGAACAATAAATGTTTGTAAATAATTTGCATAATTTTAACCCCCCTTATGTGTGTGTGTGTGTGTGTGTGTGTGTGTGTGTGTGTGTGCGCGCACGTTATTTATTTCCATCAGATATTGCAAATTATGATTACATTTCAGAGAAAAAAACTTATGGGATGACCTAATAAGTCAATAAAATTATGAATAGTATTTTAGTAAGTTTAAAATGTGTTTACCTGCTTTACCTGCTTCAGATGTATGAATAGTTGGCTGAAATGTTGCTGAAACTGAAAGTCTATTATAAGTTCTGATCATATTTTGGGTTGGTCCTGTAATTTTAAGATTTTTTCTTGTTTTCAAAATAGCAGAAATTGTTTGATAGCTGCTTTTGTGAGCTTCATTTGAAATAAGTGTACGATGAACATTCTTTCTGGATATTCTTGATGTATGTGATGTTTGGTGTTTTACTAGTTTTGATGTGTGCTTGTCTCTTTCTAAAAATGAACTTGAATGTTGTGTATTTTGTGAAGACCTTTGGGGAGAAAATAGAAATATATTTTCACCCATTGTGAGAGGAAACTGAGAATTATGCTTAGAAAAACTGTGGTTCGAATTTATAAAACGATTCACCGTTGGAGTAATAGGAAGAAATATGATTGGTTTTGGTGTAGTTATGTTGATAAATTCATGTCTTGAACTTATTGATGGAAGTCTCAAATTAGTAACAGCATCTGTGGGTGTCAGAGATGGGAATGTAGGAATTTTATGGGGAATTCGCAATCTTCCTGCCCGTGAGTTTATTGCTGTTTGTGAAAATGTAATTGCTGGTGATAATACATGATGTAAATTATCAGTCAAGTAATTTGTTGCTGCAGATGTCTGCTCTTCAATAGGTTCTTTATTTGGCTTCAAGTTAAATGATGAACTGAATGATGTTTTTGATATTACAGGTGATTGTATGCTAGGTAACTTATGTTTTAAAGTTGTTTCAACATTTACTATAGTTAGTTTCTTCATTTTTATTGGTATGACTGTTTTTGTAGTCATAGGATTTTGCAGTAAGAAATTAGTAGTTTTTATTTGATGAGGAAATTCGAATATTTTAGAATTTAGTTTTTCTGTTGCTTTTCCTGTTTGAGAGAATTCTTTGGTATTTAATATTGTAGGTGTTTTTATGTATTTAAAAGTACTTTCAATATATTCTTTAATTTGTTTTTCATTCATAGGTTTCTGTTGTATATAGTTTGTGATTGTTAGTTCTTGGGGGAATGTGGATATTGTAGTATTTTGCGTTTCCTTTATCTTTGCTGAGGGAGTAAATACTTTAATATGTTCTATTAGAGGTGATGTTATGCTAGGCACCTTGTGTTTATACGTCATTGCAACATTTTCGGTTGCTAGTTTTTGGGGCTTTTTTATTGGTATGAATTTTTTTGTAGTCATTGGTGTTTGTGGTATAATGTTAGTAGTTTCTATCTGATGAGGATATTTAGATATTTTAGCATTTTGTTTTTCTCTTGCCTTTATTGACTGAGTAATTACTTTCGTATTTTCTACTAGCAGTGTTGTTACACTAGGCACCTTGTGTTTTAAAGTCATTTCAAGATTGGCTCCAGTAAATATTTCAGTTTGTTTTGTAGGTATGACTATTTCTGTAGTCATAGGGGTTTGCAACATAAAGTTACTAAGTTTTTTTTTATAAGGGAATTTAGAAATTTTAGTATTTTCTGTTTCTCTTACTATTGCTGATTGAGTAAATACTTTTGTATTTTCTATAAAAGGTATTTTTATGCTAGGTATATTCAGATTTAAAGTCATTGGAACGTTTTTTCTATTATATATTTTAGTTTGTTTTACTGGTATGGATATTCTTTTAGTAATAGGATTTTCTGGTTCGAATTTAATAGGTTTTATTATTTGTGGAATCACTGATATTTTAGTATTTTCTTTTTCCTTTGCTGATTGATTAACATCATTGGTATTTGATATTATAGGCGTCTTTGTGTTAGGTGAATTTTTGTATTTAAAAGTAGTTTCAGTATTTACTTGAACTTGTTTTTCTTTCTTAATCATCGGCAAGAAATGTGGCGTAGTTACAGACTTTTGTGCTATAGGATGAGTGATTTTTAATTCATGAGAAAATACAGACACTTTAGTATTTTGTTTTACTGTTGCCTTTGATGATGGAGTAAATGCTTTCGTATGTGATATTTTAGGTGTTTTTATGCTAGAGGCCTTGTATTTAAAAATGCTTTCAATATTATCTTTAACTGGTTTTTGATACATATTTTTCGGTATAACATGTGTTTTAGTCATAATATTTTGTGGTATAATGTTAGTTTCATGGGGAAATTCAGATAATTTAATATTTTGTCTTTGGCTGGACATTGCTGATGAAGTAATCCCTTTGGTATCTTCTTGTATAGGTGATCTTACACGAGATGTCTTGAAATTTAAAGGGCTTTCAATATTTTCTATAACACGTTTTTCATTCTTAGTTCTGGGTAAGTTATGTGTTTTAATCAAAGGTTTTTGTGATGCAATGTTGTTGATTCTATGCTTATGAGGAAATTCCGATAATTTAATATTCTGATTTTCCTTTGGTTTTGGTGATGTAGCAAATACTTTGGTATCTTTAGTCATATGTGTTTTTATAGTAGGTGTCTTGAATTTTAAAGTGCTCTCAATATTTGTATTAACTTGGTTTTCATTCTTATTTCTTGGTAAGTTATGTGTTTTACTGGTAGATTTTTGTGGCACAATGGTAATAATTTTTAGTTGCTGGGAAAATTCAGGTAAATTAATATTTTGTTTTTCCCTTGCCTTTTCTGGTGAAGTAAATACTTTGATATGCTTATTTATAGGTGTTTTTATAATAGGCGTTATGAATTTGAAAGTGTTTTCAATATTTGTTTTAAATTGTTTTCCATTCTTAGTTGTTGGTAAGTTATGTGTTTTAATCATAGGTTTCTGTGGTATATTTTTAGTGATTTTTATTTCAGGAGGAAATTCAGAAAATTCATTTTGTTTTTCTTTTGATTTTGCAGATTGACTAAATATTTTGGTATCTTTATATATAGGTGCTTTTACACTAAGTGCCTTGAATTTTAAAGTGCTTTTAATATTTTCTTTAACTTGATGTTCAATCTCAGTTCTTGGTAAGTTACTTGTTTTTATAGTAGGTTTTTGTGGTAGAATGTTAGTGATTTTGTTTTTATGAGGAAATTCAGATAATCTAATATTTTGTTTTTCTGTTACCTTTGCTGATGGAGTAAATATTTTGATATGTTCTTTTATCGATGTTTTTACACTAGGTGTCTTTAATTTGAAAGTGCTTTTAATATTTTCGCTGACTTGTTTTTCATTCTTCGTTCTTAGTAAGTTCTGTGTTTTAATCTTAGGTTTTTGTGGTATAATGTTAGTAGTTCTTAATTTCTGGGACAAATCAGATAATCTAATATTTTGCTTTTCTCTTGTTTTTTCTGACGGAATAAATATTTTAATATGTTTATTTAAAGGTATATTTCTAGTAGGTATGTATTTTACAGTACTTTCAATATTGATTTTAACTTGTATTCCATTTTCGGTTCTAGGTAAGTAATGTGTTTTAATCATAGATTCTTGTGGTATAATGTTTGCAATTTTTAGTTTCTGGGGATATTCAGATAATCTAATATTTTGTTTTTTGTTTGCCTTTGTTGATGGAATAAATACTGTAGTAAGAAATTTCATAGGTATTTTTACACTAGGTCCCTTTAATTTTAAAGTGCTAACTTGTTTTTTAATTTTAGTTTTTAGTAAATTCTGTGTTCTAATTGTAGGTTTTGTAGATATGATAGTATTGAGTTTTAGTTTATGAGGATATTCAGATAATTTAATATTTTGTTTTTCTCTTCCTTTGGTATGTTTTTGAATAGGCGTTTTTGCACTGGATGTTTTGAATTTGAAAGTGCTTTCAATATTTGTTTTCACTTGTTTTTTATGTTCAGTTCTTTGTACAGTATCTATTTTAATCATAGGTTTTTGAAGTATAATGTTATTAGTTTTTAATTTCTGAGGAAACTTAGATATTCTGATATTTTGTTTTTCCTTTTCCTTTGTTGAAGGAGCAAATAATTTGGTATGTTTTTTTATGGGTGTTTTTACCCTAGGTCCCTTGTGTTTTACAGTGTTTTCAATATTGGTTATAAATTGCTTTTCATTCTCAGTGCTTGGTAAATTCTGTGTTTTAATCATAGGTTTTTGTGGTATAATGTTAGTGATTATTTGTTCATGAAAAAGTTCAGATAATTTAATATTTTGTGTTTCTGTTTCATAGGATGATTGAGTAAATACTCCCACATGTTCTTCTGTTTTCATAGTCGATGCCTTGAATTTTAAAGTGCTTTTAATATTTCGACTGACTTGGTTTTTATTCTCAGTTCTTGGTAAGTTCTGTGTTTTAATCATAGATTTTTGGGGAATAATATTACTGACTATTAATTTATGGGGAAAGTCAGATAATCTATTTTGTTTTACTCTTGTCTTTTCTGATGGAGTAATTACTTGTGTATGTTTATTTATTGTTTTTATAGTAGGTGTCGTAAATTTGAAAATACTTTCAATGTTGGTTTTAACTTGTTTATTTTGATTTCTTGGTAAGTTATGTGTTATAATTATAGGCGTTTGTGGTATAATGTTGATAGTTTTTAATTTCTGAGGAAACTCAGATAGTATAATATTTTGTTTTACTCTTGCCTTTACTGATGGAGTAAATACTTTGGTTTGTTTATTTGTAGGTGTTTTTATAGCAGGTTTCTTGAATTTTAAAGTGCTTCCAATATTGCTTTTAACTTGTTGTTTATTCTTTTTTCTTGGTAAGTTATGTGCTATAATTATTGGCTCTTGTGGTATAATATTTGTTGTTTTTAATTTCTGAGGAAATTCAGATACTCTAATATTTTGTTTTTCTCTTGCATTTTCTGATGGAATAAATACTTTTGTATATTTTTCTGTGGGTGTTTTTGCACTAATTCTTTTGTATTTTTCTGTACTTTCAATATTGGTTTCAACTTGTTTTGTATTCTTACTTCTTGGTATATTCTGTGTTGTAATCGTAAGTTTCTGTGGTATAATGTTTGTGATATGTAGGTTCTGAGGATAATTAGATAATCTAATATTTTGTTTTTCTCTTGTTTTTGCTGAAGGAGTAAATACTTTGGTATATTTATTAATAGGTGTTTTTATAGTAGATCTCTTGTATTTTACAGTGTTTTTAATATTGGTTTCAACTTGTTTTTCATTTACTGTTCTTTGTAAGTTATGTGTACTAATTATACGTTTTTGTGGGATAATGTTTGTGATTTTAAGTTTCTGAGGATATTCGGATAATTTAATATTTTGGTTTTCATATGACTTTGCTAATGGAGTAAATTCTTTAGTTAGAGGTTTTATAGGTGTTTTGACGCTAGGTCTCTTGAATTTGAAAGTGCTATTAATATTTCCTTTTACTTGTTTATTTTTAATTCTTGGTAAATTCTGTGTTTTAACAGTATTGAGTTTTTGTTCATGAGAAAATTGAGATGATTTAATGTTCTGTTTTTCCCTAACTTTTGCTGATGTAGTAATTATTTTGCTATGTTCTTGTCTAGGTGTTTTTACATTTGGTGTCTTGAATTTAAAATTTTTTGTATTTGGGAAGTTGTGTGTTTCGATAATAGGTTTTTGTGGTATAATGTCAGTGATTTTTATGTCATGAGAAAATTCAGATAATTTAATATTTTGTTTTTCTATTTCCTTTGCTGATAAAGTTATTCCTTTCATATATTCTTTAATCGATGGTTTTACACTGTGTGTCTTGAATTTTAAAGTGCTTTTAATATTTCCACTGCCTTGTTTTTCATGCTCAGTTCTTGGAAAGTTATATGTTTGAATCCTAGGTGTTTGTGGTATATTTTTAGAACGTTTTTGTTCATGAGGAATTTCAGATAATTTTATATATTGTTTGTCTGTTATCTTCTCTGATGGAGAAAATCTTTTCATGCGTTCTTTTATTGATGTTTTCATACTGGGTGTCATGAATTTGAAAGTATTTTCGATATTTTTATTGGCTTGCTTTTCATGTTTGGTTCTTGGTAAATTCTGTGTTTTAATCCTCGTTTTTTGGGGTAAAATGTAAGTAGTTTTTAATTTCTGGGGAAATTCATATAATCTAATATATTGTTTTACTGTTGGCCATTCGGATGGAATAAATACTTTTATATGTTTATTCATAGGTGTTTTTACATTAGGTATCTTGTATTTAACAGTGCTTTTAATACTAGACTTCACTTGTTTCTTATTTTCAGTTGTTGGTATGTTCTGAGCTTTAGTGATAGATTTCTGTGGTATATTTTTAGTGATTTTTACTTCCTTGGAATATTCAGACAATCTAATATTTTGTGTTTCCCTAGCCTTTTCTGGTGGATTAAATACGTTGGTATGTTTATTGATATGTGCTTTTATACTGGGTGTCTTGAATTGCAAAGTGCTTTTAATATTTCCACTGGCTTGATTTTCATTTTTGGGTCTCAGTAAATTATGTGTTTTAATCCTAGGTGTTTGTGGCATATTTTTAGAACGTTTTTGTTCATGAGGAATTTCCAATACTTTAATATTGTCTTTTTCTCTTATCGTCGATGAAAATATTTTCATATGTTCTTTTATTGATGTTTTCATACTTGGGGTCTTGAAATTCAATGGGCTTTCACTATTTCCACTGACTTGCTTTTCATTCTTGGTTCTTGGTAATTTCTGTGCTTTAATCATAGTTATTTCTGGTATAATGTTTGTGACTTTAAATTTCTGTGAAAATTCAGATAATTTGCCATTTTGTTTTACTCTTGCCTTTACTGATGGAGTAAATACTTTGGTTTGTTTATTTGTAGGTGTTTTTATAGCAGGTTTCTTGAATTTTAAAGTGCTTCCAATATTGCTTTTAACTTGTTGTTTATTCTTTTTTCTTGGTAAGTTATGTGCTATAATTATTGGCTCTTGTGGTATAATATTTGTTGTTTTTAATTTCTGAGGAAATTCAGATACTCTAATATTTTGTTTTTCTCTTGCATTTTCTGATGGAATAAATACTTTTGTATATTTTTCTGTGGGTGTTTTTGCACTAATTCTTTTGTATTTTTCTGTACTTTCAATATTGGTTTCAACTTGTTTTGTATTCTTACTTCTTGGTATATTCTGTGTTCTAATCGTAAGTTTCTGTGGTATAATGTTTGTGATATGTAGGTTCTGAGGATAATTAGATAATCTAATATTTTGTTTTTCTCTTGTTTTTGCTGAAGGAGTAAATACTTTGGTATATTTATTAATAGGTGTTTTTATAGTAGATCTCTTGTATTTTACAGTGTTTTTAATATTGGTTTCAACTTGTTTTTCATTTACTGTTCTTTGTAAGTTATGTGTACTAATTATACGTTTTTGTGGGATAATGTTTGTGATTTTAAGTTTCTGAGGATATTCGGATAATTTAATATTTTGGTTTTCATATGACTTTGCTAATGGAGTAAATTCTTTAGTTAGAGGTTTTATAGGTGTTTTGACGCTAGGTCTCTTGAATTTGAAAGTGCTATTAATATTTCCTTTTACTTGTTTATTTTTAATTCTTGGTAAATTCTGTGTTTTAACAGTATTGAGTTTTTGTTCATGAGAAAATTGAGATGATTTAATGTTCTGTTTTTCCCTAACTTTTGCTGATGTAGTAATTATTTTGCTATGTTCTTGTCTAGGTGTTTTTACATTTGGTGTCTTGAATTTAAAATTTTTTGTATTTGGGAAGTTGTGTGTTTCGATAATAGGTTTTTGTGGTATAATGTCAGTGATTTTTATGTCATGAGAAAATTCAGATAATTTAATATTTTGTTTTTCTATTTCCTTTGCTGATAAAGTTATTCCTTTCATATATTCTTTAATCGATGGTTTTACACTGTGTGTCTTGAATTTTAAAGTGCTTTTAATATTTCCACTGCCTTGTTTTTCATGCTCAGTTCTTGGAAAGTTATATGTTTGAATCCTAGGTGTTTGTGGTATATTTTTAGAACGTTTTTGTTCATGAGGAATTTCAGATAATTTTATATATTGTTTGTCTGTTATCTTCTCTGATGGAGAAAATCTTTTCATGCGTTCTTTTATTGATGTTTTCATACTGGGTGTCATGAATTTGAAAGTATTTTCGATATTTTTATTGGCTTGCTTTTCATGTTTGGTTCTTGGTAAATTCTGTGTTTTAATCCTCGTTTTTTGGGGTAAAATGTAAGTAGTTTTTAATTTCTGGGGAAATTCATATAATCTAATATATTGTTTTACTGTTGGCCATTCGGATGGAATAAATACTTTTATATGTTTATTCATAGGTGTTTTTACATTAGGTATCTTGTATTTAACAGTGCTTTTAATACTAGACTTCACTTGTTTCTTATTTTCAGTTGTTGGTATGTTCTGAGCTTTAGTGATAGATTTCTGTGGTATATTTTTAGTGATTTTTACTTCCTTGGAATATTCAGACAATCTAATATTTTGTGTTTCCCTAGCCTTTTCTGGTGGATTAAATACGTTGGTATGTTTATTGATATGTGCTTTTATACTGGGTGTCTTGAATTGCAAAGTGCTTTTAATATTTCCACTGGCTTGATTTTCATTTTTGGGTCTCAGTAAATTATGTGTTTTAATCCTAGGTGTTTGTGGCATATTTTTAGAACGTTTTTGTTCATGAGGAATTTCCAATACTTTAATATTGTCTTTTTCTCTTATCGTCGATGAAAATATTTTCATATGTTCTTTTATTGATGTTTTCATACTTGGGGTCTTGAAATTCAATGGGCTTTCACTATTTCCACTGACTTGCTTTTCATTCTTGGTTCTTGGTAATTTCTGTGCTTTAATCATAGTTATTTCTGGTATAATGTTTGTGACTTTAAATTTCTGTGAAAATTCAGATAATTTGCCATTTTGTTTTACTCTTGCCTTTACTGATGGAGTAAATACTTTGGTTTGTTTATTTGTAGGTGTTTTTATAGCAGGTTTCTTGAATTTTAAAGTGCTTCCAATATTGCTTTTAACTTGTTGTTTATTCTTTTTTCTTGGTAAGTTATGTGCTATAATTATTGGCTCTTGTGGTATAATATTTGTTGTTTTTAATTTCTGAGGAAATTCAGATACTCTAATATTTTGTTTTTCTCTTGCATTTTCTGATGGAATAAATACTTTTGTATATTTTTCTGTGGGTGTTTTTGCACTAATTCTTTTGTATTTTTCTGTACTTTCAATATTGGTTTCAACTTGTTTTGTATTCTTACTTCTTGGTATATTCTGTGTTCTAATCGTAAGTTTCTGTGGTATAATGTTTGTGATATGTAGGTTCTGAGGATAATTAGATAATCTAATATTTTGTTTTTCTCTTGTTTTTGCTGAAGGAGTAAATACTTTGGTATATTTATTAATAGGTGTTTTTATAGTAGATCTCTTGTATTTTACAGTGTTTTTAATATTGGTTTCAACTTGTTTTTCATTTACTGTTCTTTGTAAGTTATGTGTACTAATTATACGTTTTTGTGGGATAATGTTTGTGATTTTAAGTTTCTGAGGATATTCGGATAATTTAATATTTTGGTTTTCATATGACTTTGCTAATGGAGTAAATTCTTTAGTTAGAGGTTTTATAGGTGTTTTGACGCTAGGTCTCTTGAATTTGAAAGTGCTATTAATATTTCCTTTTACTTGTTTATTTTTAATTCTTGGTAAATTCTGTGTTTTAACAGTATTGAGTTTTTGTTCATGAGAAAATTGAGATGATTTAATGTTCTGTTTTTCCCTAACTTTTGCTGATGTAGTAATTATTTTGCTATGTTCTTGTCTAGGTGTTTTTACATTTGGTGTCTTGAATTTAAAATTTTTTGCATTTGGGAAGTTGTGTGTTTCGATAATAGGTTTTTGTGGTATAATGTCAGTGATTTTTATGTCATGAGAAAATTCAGATAATTTAATATTTTGTTTTTCTATTTCCTTTGCTGATAAAGTTATTCCTTTCATATATTCTTTTATCGATGGTTTTACACTGTGTGTCTTGAATTTTAAAGTGCTTTTAATATTTCCACTGCCTTGTTTTTCATGCTCAGTTCTTGGAAAGTTATATGTTTGAATCCTAGGTGTTTGTGGTATATTTTTAGAACGTTTTTGTTCATGAGGAATTTCAGATAATTTTATATATTGTTTGTCTGTTATCTTCTCTGATGGAGAAAATCTTTTCATGCGTTCTTTTATTGATGTTTTCATACTGGGTGTCATGAATTTGAAAGTATTTTCGATATTTTTATTGGCTTGCTTTTCATGTTTGGTTCTTGGTAAATTCTGTGTTTTAATCCTCGTTTTTTGGGGTAAAATGTAAGTAGTTTTTAATTTCTGGGGAAATTCATATAATCTAATATATTGTTTTACTGTTGGCCATTCGGATGGAATAAATACTTTTATATGTTTATTCATAGGTGTTTTTACATTAGGTATCTTGTATTTAACAGTGCTTTTAATACTAGACTTCACTTGTTTCTTATTTTCAGTTGTTGGTATGTTCTGAGCTTTAGTGATAGATTTCTGTGGTATATTTTTAGTGATTTTTACTTCCTTGGAATATTCAGACAATCTAATATTTTGTGTTTCCCTAGCCTTTTCTGGTGGATTAAATACGTTGGTATGTTTATTGATATGTGCTTTTATACTGGGTGTCTTGAATTGCAAAGTGCTTTTAATATTTCCACTGGCTTGATTTTCATTTTTGGGTCTCAGTAAATTATGTGTTTTAATCCTAGGTGTTTGTGGCATATTTTTAGAACGTTTTTGTTCATGAGGAATTTCCAATACTTTAATATTGTCTTTTTCTCTTATCGTCGATGAAAATATTTTCATATGTTCTTTTATTGATGTTTTCATACTTGGGGTCTTGAAATTCAATGGGCTTTCACTATTTCCACTGACTTGCTTTTCATTCTTGGTTCTTGGTAATTTCTGTGCTTTAATCATAGTTATTTCTGGTATAATGTTTGTGACTTTAAATTTCTGTGGAAATTCAGATAATTTGCCATTTTGTTTTACTCTTGCCTTTACTGATGGAGTAAATACTTTGGTTTGTTTATTTGTAGGTGTTTTTATAGCAGGTTTCTTGAATTTTAAAGTGCTTCCAATATTGCTTTTAACTTGTTGTTTATTCTTTTTTCTTGGTAAGTTATGTGCTATAATTATTGGCTCTTGTGGTATAATATTTGTTGTTTTTAATTTCTGAGGAAATTCAGATACTCTAATATTTTGTTTTTCTCTTGCATTTTCTGATGGAATAAATACTTTTGTATATTTTTCTGTGGGTGTTTTTGCACTAATTCTTTTGTATTTTTCTGTACTTTCAATATTGGTTTCAACTTGTTTTGTATTCTTATTTCTTGGTATATTCTGTGTTCTAATCGTAAGTTTCTGTGGTATAATGTTTGTGATATGTAGGTTCTGAGGATAATTAGATAATCTAATATTTTGTTTTTCTCTTGTTTTTGCTGAAGGAGTAAATACTTTGGTATATTTATTAATAGGTGTTTTTATAGTAGATCTCTTGTATTTTACAGTGTTTTTAATATTGGTTTCAACTTGTTTTTCATTTACTGTTCTTTGTAAGTTATGTGTACTAATTATACGTTTTTGTGGGATAATGTTTGTGATTTTAAGTTTCTGAGGATATTCGGATAATTTAATATTTTGGTTTTCATATGACTTTGCTAATGGAGTAAATTCTTTAGTTAGAGGTTTTATAGGTGTTTTGACGCTAGGTCTCTTGAATTTGAAAGTGCTATTAATATTTCCTTTTACTTGTTTATTTTTAATTCTTGGTAAATTCTGTGTTTTAACAGTATTGAGTTTTTGTTCATGAGAAAATTGAGATGATTTAATGTTCTGTTTTTCCCTAACTTTTGCTGATGTAGTAATTATTTTGCTATGTTCTTGTCTAGGTGTTTTTACATTTGGTGTCTTGAATTTAAAATTTTTTGTATTTGGGAAGTTGTGTGTTTCGATAATAGGTTTTTGTGGTATAATGTCAGTGATTTTTATGTCATGAGAAAATTCAGATAATTTAATATTTTGTTTTTCTATTTCCTTTGCTGATAAAGTTATTCCTTTCATATATTCTTTTATCGATGGTTTTACACTGTGTGTCTTGAATTTTAAAGTGCTTTTAATATTTCCACTGCCTTGTTTTTCATGCTCAGTTCTTGGAAAGTTATATGTTTGAATCCTAGGTGTTTGTGGTATATTTTTAGAACGTTTTTGTTCATGAGGAATTTCAGATAATTTTATATATTGTTTGTCTGTTATCTTCTCTGATGGAGAAAATCTTTTCATGCGTTCTTTTATTGATGTTTTCATACTGGGTGTCATGAATTTGAAAGTATTTTCGATATTTTTATTGGCTTGCTTTTCATGTTTGGTTCTTGGTAAATTCTGTGTTTTAATCCTCGTTTTTTGGGGTAAAATGTAAGTAGTTTTTAATTTCTGGGGAAATTCATATAATCTAATATATTGTTTTACTGTTGGCCATTCGGATGGAATAAATACTTTTATATGTTTATTCATAGGTGTTTTTACATTAGGTATCTTGTATTTAACAGTGCTTTTAATACTAGACTTCACTTGTTTCTTATTTTCAGTTGTTGGTATGTTCTGAGCTTTAGTGATAGATTTCTGTGGTATATTTTTAGTGATTTTTACTTCCTTGGAATATTCAGACAATCTAATATTTTGTGTTTCCCTAGCCTTTTCTGGTGGATTAAATACGTTGGTATGTTTATTGATATGTGCTTTTATACTGGGTGTCTTGAATTGCAAAGTGCTTTTAATATTTCCACTGGCTTGATTTTCATTTTTGGGTCTCAGTAAATTATGTGTTTTAATCCTAGGTGTTTGTGGCATATTTTTAGAACGTTTTTGTTCATGAGGAATTTCCAATACTTTAATATTGTCTTTTTCTCTTATCGTCGATGAAAATATTTTCATATGTTCTTTTATTGATGTTTTCATACTTGGGGTCTTGAAATTCAATGGGCTTTCACTATTTCCACTGACTTGCTTTTCATTCTTGGTTCTTGGTAATTTCTGTGCTTTAATCATAGTTATTTCTGGTATAATGTTTGTGACTTTAAATTTCTGTGGAAATTCAGATAATTTGCCATTTTGTTTTACTCTTGCCTTTACTGATGGAGTAAATACTTTGGTTTGTTTATTTGTAGGTGTTTTTATAGCAGGTTTCTTGAATTTTAAAGTGCTTCCAATATTGCTTTTAACTTGTTGTTTATTCTTTTTTCTTGGTAAGTTATGTGCTATAATTATTGGCTCTTGTGGTATAATATTTGTTGTTTTTAATTTCTGAGGAAATTCAGATACTCTAATATTTTGTTTTTCTCTTGCATTTTCTGATGGAATAAATACTTTTGTATATTTTTCTGTGGGTGTTTTTGCACTAATTCTTTTGTATTTTTCTGTACTTTCAATATTGGTTTCAACTTGTTTTGTATTCTTATTTCTTGGTATATTCTGTGTTCTAATCGTAAGTTTCTGTGGTATAATGTTTGTGATATGTAGGTTCTGAGGATAATTAGATAATCTAATATTTTGTTTTTCTCTTGTTTTTGCTGAAGGAGTAAATACTTTGGTATATTTATTAATAGGTGTTTTTATAGTAGATCTCTTGTATTTTACAGTGTTTTTAATATTGGTTTCAACTTGTTTTTCATTTACTGTTCTTTGTAAGTTATGTGTACTAATTATACGTTTTTGTGGGATAATGTTTGTGATTTTAAGTTTCTGAGGATATTCGGATAATTTAATATTTTGGTTTTCATATGACTTTGCTAATGGAGTAAATTCTTTAGTTAGAGGTTTTATAGGTGTTTTGACGCTAGGTCTCTTGAATTTGAAAGTGCTATTAATATTTCCTTTTACTTGTTTATTTTTAATTCTTGGTAAATTCTGTGTTTTAACAGTATTGAGTTTTTGTTCATGAGAAAATTGAGATGATTTAATGTTCTGTTTTTCCCTAACTTTTGCTGATGTAGTAATTATTTTGCTATGTTCTTGTCTAGGTGTTTTTACATTTGGTGTCTTGAATTTAAAATTTTTTGTATTTGGGAAGTTGTGTGTTTCGATAATAGGTTTTTGTGGTATAATGTCAGTGATTTTTATGTCATGAGAAAATTCAGATAATTTAATATTTTGTTTTTCTATTTCCTTTGCTGATAAAGTTATTCCTTTCATATATTCTTTTATCGATGGTTTTACACTGTGTGTCTTGAATTTTAAAGTGCTTTTAATATTTCCACTGCCTTGTTTTTCATGCTCAGTTCTTGGAAAGTTATATGTTTGAATCCTAGGTGTTTGTGGTATATTTTTAGAACGTTTTTGTTCATGAGGAATTTCAGATAATTTTATATATTGTTTGTCTGTTATCTTCTCTGATGGAGAAAATCTTTTCATGCGTTCTTTTATTGATGTTTTCATACTGGGTGTCATGAATTTGAAAGTATTTTCGATATTTTTATTGGCTTGCTTTTCATGTTTGGTTCTTGGTAAATTCTGTGTTTTAATCCTCGTTTTTTGGGGTAAAATGTAAGTAGTTTTTAATTTCTGGGGAAATTCATATAATCTAATATATTGTTTTACTGTTGGCCATTCGGATGGAATAAATACTTTTATATGTTTATTCATAGGTGTTTTTACATTAGGTATCTTGTATTTAACAGTGCCTTTAATACTAGACTTCACTTGTTTCTTATTTTCAGTTGTTGGTATGTTCTGAGCTTTAGTGATAGATTTCTGTGGTATATTTTTAGTGATTTTTACTTCCTTGGAATATTCAGACAATCTAATATTTTGTGTTTCCCTAGCCTTTTCTGGTGGATTAAATACGTTGGTATGTTTATTGATATGTGCTTTTATACTGGGTGTCTTGAATTGCAAAGTGCTTTTAATATTTCCACTGGCTTGATTTTCATTTTTGGGTCTCAGTAAATTATGTGTTTTAATCCTAGGTTTTTGTGGCATATTTTTAGAACGTTTTTGTTCATGAGGAATTTCCAATACTTTAATATTGTCTTTTTCTCTTATCGTCGATGAAAATATTTTCATATGTTCTTTTATTGATGTTTTCATACTTGGGGTCTTGAAATTCAATGGGCTTTCACTATTTCCACTGACTTGCTTTTCATTTTTGGTTCTTGGTAATTTCTGTGCTTTAATCATAGTTATTTCTGGTATAATGTTTGTGACTTTAAATTTCTGTGGAAATTCAGATAATTTGCCATTTTGTTTTACTCTTGCCTTTACTGATGGAGTAAATACTTTGGTTTGTTTATTTGTAGGTGTTTTTATAGCAGGTTTCTTGAATTTTAAAGTGCTTCCAATATTGCTTTTAACTTGTTGTTTATTCTTTTTTCTTGGTAAGTTATGTGCTATAATTATTGGCTCTTGTGGTATAATATTTGTTGTTTTTAATTTCTGAGGAAATTCAGATACTCTAATATTTTGTTTTTCTCTTGCATTTTCTGATGGAATAAATACTTTTGTATATTTTTCTGTGGGTGTTTTTGCACTAATTCTTTTGTATTTTTCTGTACTTTCAATATTGGTTTCAACTTGTTTTGTATTCTTATTTCTTGGTATATTCTGTGTTCTAATCGTAAGTTTCTGTGGTATAATGTTTGTGATATGTAGGTTCTGAGGATAATTAGATAATCTAATATTTTGTTTTTCTCTTGTTTTTGCTGAAGGAGTAAATACTTTGGTATATTTATTAATAGGTGTTTTTATAGTAGATCTCTTGTATTTTACAGTGTTTTTAATATTGGTTTCAACTTGTTTTTCATTTACTGTTCTTTGTAAGTTATGTGTACTAATTATACGTTTTTGTGGGATAATGTTTGTGATTTTAAGTTTCTGAGGATATTCGGATAATTTAATATTTTGGTTTTCATATGACTTTGCTAATGGAGTAAATTCTTTAGTTAGAGGTTTTATAGGTGTTTTGACGCTAGGTCTCTTGAATTTGAAAGTGCTATTAATATTTCCTTTTACTTGTTTATTTTTAATTCTTGGTAAATTCTGTGTTTTAACAGTATTGAGTTTTTGTTCATGAGAAAATTGAGATGATTTAATGTTCTGTTTTTCCCTAACTTTTGCTGATGTAGTAATTATTTTGCTATGTTCTTGTCTAGGTGTTTTTACATTTGGTGTCTTGAATTTAAAATTTTTTGTATTTGGGAAGTTGTGTGTTTCGATAATAGGTTTTTGTGGTATAATGTCAGTGATTTTTATGTCATGAGAAAATTCAGATAATTTAATATTTTGTTTTTCTATTTCCTTTGCTGATAAAGTTATTCCTTTCATATATTCTTTTATCGATGGTTTTACACTGTGTGTCTTGAATTTTAAAGTGCTTTTAATATTTCCACTGCCTTGTTTTTCATGCTCAGTTCTTGGAAAGTTATATGTTTGAATCCTAGGTGTTTGTGGTATATTTTTAGAACGTTTTTGTTCATGAGGAATTTCAGATAATTTTATATATTGTTTGTCTGTTATCTTCTCTGATGGAGAAAATCTTTTCATGCGTTCTTTTATTGATGTTTTCATACTGGATGTCATGAATTTGAAAGTATTTTCGATATTTTTATTGGCTTGTTTTTCATGTTTGGTTCTTGGTAAATTCTGTGTTTTAATCCTCGTTTTTTGGGGTAAAATGTTAGTAGTTTTTAATTTCTGGGGAAATTCATATAATCTAATATATTGTTTTACTGTTGGCCTTTCGGATGGAATAAATACTTTTATATGTTTATTCATAGGTGTTTTTACATTAGGTATCTTGTATTTAACAGTGCTTTTAATACTAGACTTAACTTGTTTCTTATTTTCAGTTGTTGGTATGTTCTGAGCTTTAGTGATAGATTTCTGTGGTATATTTTTAGTGATTTTTACTTCCTTGGAATATTCAGACAATCTAATATTTTGTGTTTCCCTAGCCTTTTCTGGTGGATTAAATACGTTGGTATGTTTATTGATATGTGCTTTTATACTGGGTGTCTTGAATTGCAAAGTTCCTTTAATATTTCCACTGGCTTGATTTTCATTTTTGGGTCTCAGTAAATTATGTGTTTTAATCCTAGGTGTTTGTGGCATATTTTTAGAACGTTTTTGTTCATGAGGATTTTCCAATACTTTAATATTGTCTTTTTCTCTTATCGTTGATGAAAATATTTTCATATGTTCTTTTATTGATGTTTTCATACTTGGGGTCTTGAAATTCAATGGGCTTTCACTATTTTTTACTGTGGGTATCATGAATTGTTTTTCCTTCTCAAGTTTTGGTAAATTCTTTGTTTTAATCATAGGAATGTGTGGTATAATGTTAGTGACTTCTAATTTCTGGGAAAATTCAGATAATCTAATATTTTGTTTAACTCTTGTCTTTTTTGATGGGATAAATACTTTGGAATTTTTATTTGTAGGTGTTTTTATAATAGGTGTCTGGAATTTTAAAGTCATTTTAATATTTCTGCTGATTTGTTTTTCATTCTTGGTTCTTGGTAATTTATGTGTTTTAATGATAGGTTTTTGTAGTATGTTTTTAGTCATTTTCTGTTCATGAAGAAATTCAGATATTTTAATATATTTTTTTTCTGTTGCCTTTACTGATGGAGTAAATATTTTCATGTGTTCTTTTATTGATGGTTTTACACTAGGTGTCTTGAATTTTAAAGTGCTCCTTATATTTTCACTGACTTGTTTTTCATTCTGGGTTTTTGGTAACTTGTGTGCTATAGTTATAGACTTTTGTGGTATAATGTTGGTAGTTTTTAACTTCTGAGAAAATTCAGATACTCTAATATTTTGTTTTACTATTGCCTTTGCTGATGGAATAAATATTTTGGTATGCTTATTTATAGAGGCTTTGAATTTTAAAGGGCTTGCAGTATTTGTTTTAACCTGTTTTTCATTCTTAGTTCTTTGTAAATTATATGTTCTAGTAATAGGTTTCTGTGGTATCATCTTAGTCACTTTTTGTTCATGAGGAAATTCAGCCGATTTTATATACTGCTTTTCTCTTGCCTTTGCTGATGGTGTAAATACTGTCATATGTTCTTTTATAGATGTGTTTATACTAGGTGTCTTCAATTTTAAAGTGTAATTAACATTTTCTTTTACTTGTTTTTTATTATTATTGCTTGGTATGCTCTGTGTTTTTATCATAGCTTTTTGTGGTATAATATTTGTAATTTTTTGTTCAAGAGTAAATTCAGATAATTTAATATTTTGTTTTACTCTTGCCCTTTCTTGTGGAATAAATACTTTGGTATGTTTATTTATAGGTGTTTTTATAGTAGGTGTCTGGGATTTTAAAGGTCTCACAGTACTTGTTTTAACTTGCTTTTCATTTTTAGTTCTTTGTAAGTTATATGTTTTAATAATAGGTTTGTGTGGAATATTTTTAGTGATTTTTATTTCATGAGGAGAATCAAATAATTTAATGTTTTGTTTTTCTTTTGGCTTTGCAGATGTAGTAAATACTTTGGTATGTTTATTTATAGGTGTTTTTACACTAGGTGGCTTGAAGTTTAAAGTGCGTTTAATATTTATTTTAACTTGCTGGTCATTCTCAGTTTCTAGTGAGTTACGTGTTTTTATTATAGGTTTTTGTGGTATAATGGTAGTGATTTTTTGTTCATGAGAAATTTCAGATAATTTAACCTTTTGTTTTTCTGTTGCCTTTGCTGAGGGAGTAAATACTTGCATATGTTCTTTTATCAATGTTTTTACACTGGATGCTTTGAATTTTAAAATGTTTTTAATATTTCCATTAACTTGTTTTTTGCTTTTAGTTTTTGGTAAGTTCTGTGTTTTAATGTTAGGAATTTGTGGTATAATGTTAGTGATGTTTAGTTCTTGTTGAAATTCAGACACGCTAATATTTTGTTTTTCTTTTGCTTTATCTGATGGAGTAAATACTTTGATATGTTTATTAAGAGTCGTTTTTCTATTAAGTGTTTTGGATTGAGAAGTGTTTTTCATTTTTTCATTTTTAGTTCTTGGTAAGTTATTTGTCTTAAAAATAGGTTTCTGTGGCTTAATATTAGTGAATTTTTGTTCATGAATAAATTCAGATAATTTAATATATTCTTTTACATTAGCCTTTGCTGATGGTGTAAATACTTCCATGCGTTCTTTTGGATTTGTTTTTATACTAGGTATCTTGAATTTTAAAGTACTTTTAATATTCTCTTTAACTTGTTTTTCATTCTTAGTTCTTGGTAAGTTATGTGTTTTAATAATAAGTTTGTGTGGCATAATGTTATTGGTTTTTCGTACATGAGAAAATTCAGATAGTCTATTATCTTGTTTTTCTATTTCCTTTGTTAATGCATTAATTACTTTAATATGTGATATTAGAGTTGTTGTTTTTATGCGAGGTGTTCTGTATTTAAAAGTCCTTTTAATATTTTCTTTAACTGGTTTATTTTTCTGATTTATTGGTAAGAATGTTGTTTTAGTCACAGGTTTTTGTTGTATACCTTTAGTAATTTCGGTTTTATGAGGAAACAGAGAAAATTTATTCTTTTTTATTCTTCTTTCCTTAGCTGATTGAGGAAATATTCTTACATGTGATATTGTATGTGTTTTTATGCTAGGTGCCTTGTATCTATAAGTGCTTTCAATATTTCCTTCACTCTGCTTTACATTTTTATATATTGGTAAGAATTGTGTTTTATTAATAGGATTTTTGGTTTTAATATTCATGATTTGTAGCTCATGTGGAGATTTAGAAATGTTACGATGTTGTTTTTCTGTTCTGGTATTTGGTATTAAAAGTGTTTTTATGTTTGTTGCCTTGTATTCAAATTTCTTTTCAATATTTCCTTTTACTTGTTTTTCATTCAGTTGTATTGGTGTTTTAACATTTTGTTTTTCTCTCGGGTTTTCAGTTGAAGTAAATGCTTCCAAATGTTCTTTTATAGGTGTTTTTACACTAGTTGTTTTGAATTTGAAAGTACTTTTGATATTTGTTTTAAATTGTTTTTCATTCTTAGTTGTTGGTAAGTCATGTGTTTTAATCATAGGTTTGTGTGATCTGATTTTAGTGATTTTTAGTTCATGTGGAAAATCAGAAAATTTTATATTTTCTTTTTCTCTCACCTTTCCTGATGAAGTAAATAATTTAGTATGCAATTTTATAGGTGTTTTTATGCTTGGTGCACTAAATTTTAAAGTGCTTTCCATATTTCCTTTATTTTTTTTCTTATTATTTATTGTTATGGTGTGTGCTTTAGCCATAAGTTTTAGTGGTGTAAAGTTGGTGGGTTTCGGTTTATGTAGAAATTCAGATTCATTCTCATTTATTGGTAAAGATTGTGCTGCAGTTATAGATTTATGAGAAACAAAATAAGGGATTTTTAGTTCATGTGGAAATTTAAGTGTTTTAATATTTTGTTTTTCTCTTGCTTTTTTCGATTGATTGAATCCTTGTGTATTTGATGATTTACTTATGCTGGGTACTTTGTCCTTAAAAATCTTGGAAATAGTTCCTTTAATTTGATTTTTGTCTTTTGTCATTGGGATTGATGGTATCTTTGTCCACACTTTTTGTGTTGTTACATTAATTGTTTTACTTTTACTTGACAATTCTAATATTTTAGTCATTTTTTTTAATACTTCCTTCGTTGATAGAGTCAAAATTTTATTATTTGATATAAAAAACTTTTTTCGTAAGGTTTTGAATTCACTTTGTTTTGTACCAAGTTTTTCTGGCTGCTTAATTGGTATATGTGTCATTTTCATAATTTGTTTATGTGTATAGTTCATTGGGTTCACTACATGAGATTCAGTTTTTTTATTGACATTTCTGCTGCCCAGTTTTATTGAAGTATGAAATATATTAGAATTTGATATTAAATGTGATTTCATTTCATGAGCTTTCATACTGCCATGTCCCATGTTGAATATTGTATTCTTTTGAATTGGTATATATGTAGCTTTCCTCATACTTTCATGGGGTAGTATAAGATGTGTTGGTTTAACTATAGGATATTCAGATTTTGTCATGACGTTTGTGGTGCGCAGTTTTATTAAATTAGGAAATAATTTAGTATTTGATATCAAATATGATTTTATTTCATGCGCTTTCAGACTGCCATGTCCCATCTTTTCAATTGGTATATATATAGCTTTTCTGATATTTTCATTCAGTAGTATAGGATGTGTTGGTTTGACTATAGGCGATTCAGATTTTTTATTGACATTTATAGTGGGCAATTGTATTGGTGTATGAAATAATTTTGTATGTGATTTTTCTTCATGTGCTTTCATATTACCACGT
Organism: Euprymna scolopes; assembly: GCF_053919585.1. Taxonomy (NCBI): domain Eukaryota; kingdom Metazoa; phylum Mollusca; class Cephalopoda; order Sepiida; family Sepiolidae; genus Euprymna; species Euprymna scolopes. Next base: position 43,207,539 of record NC_136494.1, read on the forward strand.
CCTATATTTAATATTGTATTTTTTTGAATTGGTACATATGTAGCTTTTTGTATATTTATATTTGGTAGGATTGGTAATATGTGATGTATTGGTTTTACTAAAGGCAATTCAGATTTTTTTATGACATTTGTTGCATGCCCCGGTATTGGTGTATGAAATAATTTTGTATTTGATATTAAATGTGCTTTCATACCTCCATGTCCAATAGTTAATATTGTATTTTTTTGAATTGGTATATATATAGCTTTTTGGATATCTGTTTTTGGTAGTATAGGACGTGTTTGTTTGAGTATAGGCAATTCTAATTTTTTAATGACATTTGTACTGTGCAGTTTTATCACATTTGGAAATACTTTAGTATTTAATATTAAATGTGATTTTATTTCATGTGCTTTCAGACTGCCATGCCCAATCTTTTCAATTGGTCTATATGAAGGTTTTCTTATATTTACATTGAGTAGTACAGGATGTGTTTGTTTAACTATAGGCAATTCATATTTTTGTATGAGCTTTGTTGCATGCGATGGTATTGTTGTATGAAATAATTCTGTATTTGATATAAAATGTGATTTTATTTCTAGTGCTTTCATACCGCCACGTACTATATTAAATATAGTATTCTTCTGAATTGGAATATACGTATTTTTACTCAAGAAGTGCATTGGAATGTGGAATAGTTTTGTATTAAAAACTAAAGGTGATTTTAAATGTACTATTTTGTCTTCTGGCGTTGCTTTGATGAAAGTAACATTCTTTTCAATTAGTATATTAGTAGGTTTACCTATATATTCATGAGGTTGAATATAAGTGTTGGGTTTCAACGTAGGTACTTCATATATTCTGGGGGTGTTTTTACCCAAGAAATGACTTGGAATGTGGAATAGTTTTGTATTTAATACTAAAGGTGATTTTAAATGTAGTATTTTGTCTTCTGGCTTTTCTTTGACGGAAGTAACATTCTTTTCAATTAGTATATCAGTAGGTTTACCTATATATTCATGAGGGTTAATATAAGTGTTGGGTTTCAACGTAGGTAATTCATATATTCTGGGGGTGTTTTTACCCCAAAAGTTTATTGGAATGTGGAATAGTTTTTTATTTAATACTAAAGGTGATTTTAAATGTAGTATTTTGTCTTCTGGCTTTTCTTTGATGAAAGTAACATTCTTTTCAATTAGTATATTAGTAGGTTTACCTATATATTCATGAGGTTGAATATAAGTGTTGGGTTTCAAAGTAGGTAATTCATATATTCTGGGGGTGTTTTTACCCAAGAAGTGACTTGGAATGTGGAACAGTTTTGTATTTAATACTAAAGGTGATTTTAAATGTAGTATTTTGTCTTCTGGCTTTTCTTTGATGAAAGTAACATTCTTTTCAATTAGTATATTAGTAGGTTTACCTATATATTCATGAGGTTGAATATAAGTGTTGGGTTTCAACGTAGGTACTTCATATATTCTGGGGGTGTTTTTACCCGAGAAGTTTATTGGTATGTGGAATAGTTTTGTATTTAATACTAAAGGTGATTTTAAATGTGGTGTTTTGTCTTCTGGCTTTTCTTTGATGAAAGTAACATTCTTTTCAATTAGTATATTAGTAGGTTTACCTATATATTCATGAGGTTGAATATAAGTGTTGGGTTTCAACATAGGTAATTCATATATTCTGGGGGTGTTTTTACCCAAGAAGTGACTTGGAATGTGGAATAGTTTTGTATTTAATACTAAAGGTGATTTTAAATGTAGTATTTTGTCTTCTGGCTTTTCTTTGATGAAAGTAACATTCTTTTCAATTAGTATATTAGTAGGTTTACCTATATATTCATGAGGTTGAATATAAGTGTTGGGTTTCAACGTAGGTAATTCATATATTCTGGGGGTGTTTTTACCCAAGAAGTGACTTGGAATGTTGAATAGTTTTGTATTTAATACTAAAGGTGATTTTAAATGTAGTATTTTGTCTTCTGGCTTTTCTTTGATGAAAGTAACATTCTTTTCAATTAGTATATTAGTAGGTTTACCTATATATTCATGAGGTTGAATATAAGTGTTGGGTTTCAACGTAGGTACTTCATATATTCTGGGGGTGTTTTTACCCGAGAAGTTTATTGGTATGTGGAATAGTTTTGTATTTAATACTAAAGGTGATTTTAAATGTGGTGTTTTGTCTTCTGGCTTTTCTTTGATGAAAGTAACATTCTTTTCAATTAGTATATTAGTAGGTTTACCTATATATTCATGAGGTTGAATATAAGTGTTGGGTTTCAACATAGGTAATTCATATATTCTGGGGGTGTTTTTACCCAAGAAGTGACTTGGAATGTGGAATAGTTTTGTATTTAATACTAAAGGTGATTTTAAATGTAGTATTTTGTCTTCTGGCTTTTCTTTGATGAAAGTAACATTCTTTTCAATTAGTATATTAGTAGGTTTACCTATATATTCATGAGGTTGAATATAAGTGTTGGGTTTCAACGTAGGTAATTCATATATTCTGGGGGTGTTTTTACCCAAGAAGTGACTTGGAATGTTGAATAGTTTTGTATTTAATACTAAAGGTGATTTTAAATGTAGTATTTTGTCTTCTGGCTTTTCTTTGATGAAAGTAACATTCTTTTCAATTAGTATATTAGTAGGTTTACCTATATATTCATGAGGTTGAATATAAGTGTTGGGTTTCAACGTAGGTAATTCATATATTCTGGGGGTGTTTTTACCCGAGAAGTTTATTGGAATGTGGAATAGTTTTGTATTTAATACTAAAGGTGATTTTAAATGTAGTATTTTGTCTTCTGGCTTTTCTTTTATGAAAGTAACATTCTTTTCAATTAGTATATTAGTAGGTTTACCTATATATTCATGAGGTTGAATATAAGTGTTGGGTTTCAACGTAGGTAATTCATATATTCTGGGGGTGTTTTTACCCAAGAAGTGACTTGGAATGTGGAATAGTTTTGTATTTAATACTAAAGGTGATTTTAAATGTAGTATTTTGTCTTCTAGCTTTTCTTTGATGAAAGTAACATTCTTTTCAATTAGTATATTAGTAGGTTTACCTATATATTCATGAGGGTTAATATAAGTCTTCGATTTCAATGTAGGTAATTCATATATTCTGGGGGTGTTTTTACCCAAGAAGTTTATTGGAATGTGGAATAGTTTTGTATTTAATACTAAAGGTGATTTGAAATGTAGTATTTTGTCTTCTGGCTTTTCTTTGATGAAAGTAACATTCTTTTCAATTAGTATATTAGTAGGTTTACCTATATATTCATGAGGTTGAATATAAGTGTTGGGTTTCAACGTAGGTAATTCATATATTCTGGGGGTGTTTTTACCCGAGAAGTTTATTGGAATGTGGAATAGTTTTGTATTTAATACTAAAGGTGATTTTAAATGTAGTATTTTGTCTTCTGGCTTTTCTTTGATGAAAGTAACATTCTTTTCAATTAGTATATTAGTAGGTTTACCTATATATTCATGAGGTTGAATATAAGTGTTGGGTTTCAACGTAGGTACTTCATATATTCTGGGGGTGTTTTTACCCGAGAAGTTTATTGGTATGTGGAATAGTTTTGTATTTAATACTAAAGGTGATTTTAAATGTGGTGTTTTGTCTTCTGGCTTTTCTTTGATGAAAGTAACATTCTTTTCAATTAGTATATTAGTAGGTTTACCTATATATTCATGAGGTTGAATATAAGTGTTGGGTTTCAACATAGGTAATTCATATATTCTGGGGGTGTTTTTACCCAAGAAGTGACTTGGAATGTGGAATAGTTTTGTATTTAATATTAAAGGTGATTTTAAATGTAGTATTTTGTCTTCTGGCTTTTCTTTGATGAAAGTAACATTCTTTTCAATTAGTATATTAGTAGGTTTACCTATATATTCATGAGGTTGAATATAAGTGTTGGGTTTCAACGTAGGTAATTCATATATTCTGGGGGTGTTTTTACCCAAGAAGTGACTTGGAATGTTGAATAGTTTTGTATTTAATACTAAAGGTGATTTTAAATGTAGTATTTTGTCTTCTGGCTTTTCTTTGATGAAAGTAACATTCTTTTCAATTAGTATATTAGTAGGTTTACCTATATATTCATGAGGTTGAATATAAGTGTTGGGTTTCAACGTAGGTAATTCATATATTCTGGGGGTGTTTTTACCCGAGAAGTTTATTGGAATGTGGAATAGTTTTGTATTTAATACTAAAGGTGATTTTAAATGTAGTATTTTGTCTTCTGGCTGTTCTTTGATGAAAGTAACATTCTTTTCAATTAGTATATTAGTAGGTTTACCTATATATTCATGAGGTTGAATATAAGTGTTGGGTTTCAACGTAGGTAATTCATATATTCTGGGGGTGTTTTTACCCAAGAAGTGACTTGGAATGTGGAATAGTTTTGTATTTAATACTAAAGGTGATTTTAAATGTAGTATTTTGTCTTCTAGCTTTTCTTTGATGAAAGTAACATTCTTTTCAATTAGTATATTAGTAGGTTTACCTATATATTCATGAGGGTTAATATAAGTCTTCGATTTCAATGTAGGTAATTCATATATTCTGGGGGTGTTTTTACCCAAGAAGTTTATTGGAATGTGGAATAGTTTTGTATTTAATTCTAAAGGTGATTTTAAATGTAGTATTTTGTCTTCTGGCTGTTCTTTGATGAAAGTAACATTCTTTTCAATTAGTATATTAGTAGGTTTACCTATATATTCATGAGGTTGAATATAAGTGTTGGGTTTCAACGTAGGTAATTCATATATTCTGGGGGTGTTTTTACCCAAGAAGTGACTTGGAATGTGGAATAGTTTTGTATTTAATACTAAAGGTGATTTTAAATGTAGTATTTTGTCTTCTGGCTTTTCTTTGATGAAAGTAACATTCTTTTCAATTAGTATATTAGTAGGTTTACCTATATATTCATGAGGTTGAATATACGTGTTGGGTTTCAACGTAGGTACTTCATATATTCTGGGGGTGTTTTTACCCAAGAAGTGCATTGGTATGTGGAATAGTTTTGTATTTAATACTAAAGGTGATTTTAAATGTGGTGTTTTGTCTTCTGGCTTTTCTTTGATGAAAGTAACATTCTTTTCAATTAGTATATTAGTAGGTTTACCTATATATTCATGAGGTTGAATATAAGTGTTGGGTTTCAACATAGGTAATTCATATATTCTGGGGGTGTTTTTACCCAAGAAGTGACTTTGAATGTGGAATAGTTTTGTATTTAATATTAAAGGTGATTTTAAATGTAGTATTTTGTCTTCTGGCTTTTCTTTGATGAAAGTAACATTCTTTTCAATTAGTATATTAGTAGGTTTACCTATATATTCATGAGGTTGAATATAAGTGTTGGGTTTCAACGTAGGTAATTCATATATTCTGGGGGTGTTTTTACCCAAGAAGTGACTTGGAATGTGGAATAGTTTTGTATTTAATACTAAAGGTGATTTTAAATGTAGTATTTTGTCTTCTGGCTTTTCTTTGATGAAAGTAACATTCTTTTCAATTAGTATATTAGTAGGTTTACCTATATATTCATGAGGTTGAATATAAGTGTTGGGTTTCAACGTAGGTAATTCATATATTCTGGGGGTGTTTTTACCCGAGAAGTTTATTGGAATGTGGAATAGTTTTGTATTTAATACTAAAGGTGATTTTAAATGTAGTATTTTGTCTTCTGGCTTTTCTTTGATGAAAGTAACATTCTTTTCAATTAGTATATTAGTAGGTTTACCTATATATTCATGAGGTTGAATATAAGTGTTGGGTTTCAACGTAGGTACTTCATATATTCTGGGGGTGTTTTTACCCGAGAAGTTTATTGGTATGTGGAATAGTTTTGTATTTAATTCTAAAGGTGATTTTAAATGTGGTGTTTTGTCTTCTGGCTTTTCTTTGATGAAAGTAACATTCTTTTCAATTAGTATATTAGTAGGTTTACCTATATATTCATGAGGTTGAATATAAGTGTTGGGTTTCAACATAGGTAATTCATATATTCTGGGGGTGTTTTTACCCAAGAAGTGACTTGGAATGTGGAATAGTTTTGTATTTAATATTAAAGGTGATTTTAAATGTAGTATTTTGTCTTCTGGCTTTTCTTTGATGAAAGTAACATTCTTTTCAATTAGTATATTAGTAGGTTTACCTATATATTCATGAGGTTGAATATAAGTGTTGGGTTTCAACGTAGGTAATTCATATATTCTGGGGGTGTTTTTACCCAAGAAGTGACTTGGAATGTTGAATAGTTTTGTATTTAATACTAAAGGTGATTTTAAATGTAGTATTTTGTCTTCTGGCTTTTCTTTGATGAAAGTAACATTCTTTTCAATTAGTATATTAGTAGGTTTACCTATATATTCATGAGGTTGAATATAAGTGTTGGGTTTCAACGTAGGTAATTCATATATTCTGGGGGTGTTTTTACCCGAGAAGTTTATTGGAATGTGGAATAGTTTTGTATTTAATACTAAAGGTGATTTTAAATGTAGTATTTTGTCTTCTGGCTGTTCTTTGATGAAAGTAACATTCTTTTCAATTAGTATATTAGTAGGTTTACCTATATATTCATGAGGTTGAATATAAGTGTTGGGTTTCAACGTAGGTAATTCATATATTCTGGGGGTGTTTTTACCCAAGAAGTGACTTGGAATGTGGAATAGTTTTGTATTTAATACTAAAGGTGATTTTAAATGTAGTGTTTTGTCTTCTAGCTTTTCTTTGATGAAAGTAACATTCTTTTCAATTAGTATATTAGTAGGTTTACCTATATATTCATGAGGGCTAATATAAGTCTTCGATTTCAATGTAGGTAATTCATATATTCTGGGGGTGTTTTTACCCGAGAAGTGACTTGGAATGTGGAATAGTTTTGTATTTAATACTAAAGGTGATTTGAAATGTAGTATTTTGTCTTCTGGCTTTTCTTTGATGAAAGTAACATTCTTTTCAATTAGTATATTAGTAGGTTTACCTATATATTCATGAGGTTGAATATAAGTGTTGGGTTTCAACGTAGGTAATGCATATATTCTAGGAGTGTTTTTACCCGAGAAGTTTATTGGAATGTGGAATAGTTTTGTATTTAATACTAAAGGTGATTTTAAATGTAGTATTTTGTCTTCTGGCTGTTCTTTGATGAAAGTAACATTCTTTTCAATTAGTATATTAGTAGGTTTACCTATATATTCATGAGGTTGAATATAAGTGTTGGGTTTCAATGTAGGTACTTCATATATTCTGGGGGTGTTTTTACCCAAGACGTGACTTGGAATGTGGAATAGTTTTTTATTTAATATTAAATGTAGTATTTTGTCTTCTGGCTTTTCTTTGATGAAAGTAACATTCTTTTCAATTAGTATATTAGTAGGTTTACCTATATATTCATGAGGGTTAATATAAGTCTTCGATTTCAATGTAGGTAATTCATATATTCTGAGGGTGTTTTTACCCAAGAAGTGATTTTGAATGTGGAATAGTTTTGTATTTAATATTAAAGGTAATTTTAAATGTAGTATTTTGTCTTCTGGCTTTTCTTTGATGAAAGTAACATTCTTTTCAATTAGTATATTAGTAGGTTTACCTATATATTCATGAGGTTGAATATAAGTGTTGGGTTTCAACATAGGTAATTCATATATTCTGGGGGTGTTTTTACCCAAGAAGTGACTTGGAATGTGGAATAGTTTTGTATTTAATATTAAAGGTGATTTTAAATGTAGTATTTTGTCTTCTGGCTTTTCTTTGATGAAAGTAACATTCTTTTCAATTAGTATATTAGTAGGTTTACCTATATATTCATGAGGTTGAATATAAGTGTTGGGTTTCAACGTAGGTAATTCATATATTCTGGGGGTGTTTTTACCCAAGAAGTGACTTGGAATGTTGAATAGTTTTGTATTTAATACTAAAGGTGATTTTAAATGTAGTATTTTGTCTTCTGGCTTTTCTTTGATGAAAGTAACATTCTTTTCAATTAGTATATTAGTAGGTTTACCTATATATTCATGAGGTTGAATATAAGTGTTGGGTTTCAACGTAGGTAATTCATATATTCTGGGGGTGTTTTTACCCGAGAAGTTTATTGGAATGTGGAATAGTTTTGTATTTAATACTAAAGGTGATTTTAAATGTAGTATTTTGTCTTCTGGCTGTTCTTTGATGAAAGTAACATTCTTTTCAATTAGTATATTAGTAGGTTTACCTATATATTCATGAGGTTGAATATAAGTGTTGGGTTTCAACGTAGGTAATTCATATATTCTGGGGGTGTTTTTACCCAAGAAGTGACTTGGAATGTGGAATAGTTTTGTATTTAATACTAAAGGTGATTTTAAATGTAGTATTTTGTCTTCTAGCTTTTCTTTGATGAAAGTAACATTCTTTTCAATTAGTATATTAGTAGGTTTACCTATATATTCATGAGGGTTAATATAAGTCTTCGATTTCAATGTAGGTAATTCATATATTCTGGGGGTGTTTTTACCCAAGAAGTTTATTGGAATGTGGAATAGTTTTGTATTTAATACTAAAGGTGATTTTAAATGTAGTATTTTGTCTTCTGGCTTTTCTTTGATGAAAGTAACATTCTTTTCAATTAGTATATTAGTAGGTTTACCTATATATTCATGAGGTTGAATATAAGTGTTGGGTTTCAACGTAGGTAATTCATATATTCTGGGGGTGTTTTTACCCGAGAAGTTTATTGGAATGTGGAATAGTTTTGTATTTAATACTAAAGGTGATTTTAAATGTAGTATTTTGTCTTCTGGCTGTTCTTTGATGAAAGTAACATTCTTTTCAATTAGTATATTAGTAGGTTTACCTATATATTCATGAGGTTGAATATAAGTGTTGGGTTTCAACGTAGGTAATTCATATATTCTGGGGGTGTTTTTACCCAAGAAGTGACTTGGAATGTGGAATAGTTTTGTATTTAATACTAAAGGTGATTTTAAATGTAGTATTTTGTCTTCTGGCTTTTCTTTGATGAAAGTAACATTCTTTTCAATTAGTATATTAGTAGGTTTACCTATATATTCATGAGGTTGAATATACGTGTTGGGTTTCAACGTAGGTACTTCATATATTCTGGGGGTGTTTTTACCCAAGAAGTGCATTGGTATGTGGAATAGTTTTGTATTTAATACTAAAGGTGATTTTAAATGTGGTGTTTTGTCTTCTGGCTTTTCTTTGATGAAAGTAACATTCTTTTCAATTAGTATATTAGTAGGTTTACCTATATATTCATGAGGTTGAATATAAGTGTTGGGTTTCAACATAGGTAATTCATATATTCTGGGGGTGTTTTTACCCAAGAAGTGACTTTGAATGTGGAATAGTTTTGTATTTAATATTAAAGGTGATTTTAAATGTAGTATTTTGTCTTCTGGCTTTTCTTTGATGAAAGTAACATTCTTTTCAATTAGTATATTAGTAGGTTTACCTATATATTCATGAGGTTGAATATAAGTGTTGGGTTTCAACGTAGGTAATTCATATATTCTGGGGGTGTTTTTACCCAAGAAGTGACTTGGAATGTGGAATAGTTTTGTATTTAATACTAAAGGTGATTTTAAATGTAGTATTTTGTCTTCTGGCTTTTCTTTGATGAAAGTAACATTCTTTTCAATTAGTATATTAGTAGGTTTACCTATATATTCATGAGGTTGAATATAAGTGTTGGGTTTCAACGTAGGTAATTCATATATTCTGGGGGTGTTTTTACCCGAGAAGTTTATTGGAATGTGGAATAGTTTTGTATTTAATACTAAAGGTGATTTTAAATGTAGTATTTTGTCTTCTGGCTTTTCTTTGATGAAAGTAACATTCTTTTCAATTAGTATATTAGTAGGTTTACCTATATATTCATGAGGTTGAATATAAGTGTTGGGTTTCAACGTAGGTACTTCATATATTCTGGGGGTGTTTTTACCCGAGAAGTTTATTGGTATGTGGAATAGTTTTGTATTTAATTCTAAAGGTGATTTTAAATGTGGTGTTTTGTCTTCTGGCTTTTCTTTGATGAAAGTAACATTCTTTTCAATTAGTATATTAGTAGGTTTACCTATATATTCATGAGGTTGAATATAAGTGTTGGGTTTCAACATAGGTAATTCATATATTCTGGGGGTGTTTTTACCCAAGAAGTGACTTGGAATGTGGAATAGTTTTGTATTTAATATTAAAGGTGATTTTAAATGTAGTATTTTGTCTTCTGGCTTTTCTTTGATGAAAGTAACATTCTTTTCAATTAGTATATTAGTAGGTTTACCTATATATTCATGAGGTTGAATATAAGTGTTGGGTTTCAACGTAGGTAATTCATATATTCTGGGGGTGTTTTTACCCAAGAAGTGACTTGGAATGTTGAATAGTTTTGTATTTAATACTAAAGGTGATTTTAAATGTAGTATTTTGTCTTCTGGCTTTTCTTTGATGAAAGTAACATTCTTTTCAATTAGTATATTAGTAGGTTTACCTATATATTCATGAGGTTGAATATAAGTGTTGGGTTTCAACGTAGGTAATTCATATATTCTGGGGGTGTTTTTACCCGAGAAGTTTATTGGAATGTGGAATAGTTTTGTATTTAATACTAAAGGTGATTTTAAATGTAGTATTTTGTCTTCTGGCTGTTCTTTGATGAAAGTAACATTCTTTTCAATTAGTATATTAGTAGGTTTACCTATATATTCATGAGGTTGAATATAAGTGTTGGGTTTCAACGTAGGTAATTCATATATTCTGGGGGTGTTTTTACCCAAGAAGTGACTTGGAATGTGGAATAGTTTTGTATTTAATACTAAAGGTGATTTTAAATGTAGTATTTTGTCTTCTGGCTGTTCTTTGATGAAAGTAACATTCTTTTCAATTAGTATATTAGTAGGTTTACCTATATATTCATGAGGTTGAATATAAGTGTTGGGTTTCAATGTAGGTACTTCATATATTCTGGGGGTGTTTTTACCCAAGACGTGACTTGGAATGTGGAATAGTTTTTTATTTAATATTAAATGTAGTATTTTGTCTTCTGGCTTTTCTTTGATGAAAGTAACATTCTTTTCAATTAGTATATTAGTAGGTTTACCTATATATTCATGAGGGTTAATATAAGTCTTCGATTTCAATGTAGGTAATTCATATATTCTGAGGGTGTTTTTACCCAAGAAGTGATTTTGAATGTGGAATAGTTTTGTATTTAATATTAAAGGTAATTTTAAATGTAGTATTTTGTCTTCTGGCTTTTCTTTGATGAAAGTAACATTCTTTTCAATTATTATATTAGTAGGTTTACCTATATATTCATGAGGTTGAATATAAGTGTTTGGTTTCAACGTAGGTAATTCATATATTCTGGGGGTGTTTTTATCCAAGAAGTGACTTGGAATGTGGAATAGTTTTGTATTTAATACTAAAGGTGATTTTAAATGTAGTGTTTTGTCTTCTGGCTTTTCTTTGATGAAAGTAACATTCTTTTCAATTAGTATATTAGTAGGTTTACCTATATATTCATGAGGTTGAATATAAGTGTTGGGTTTCAACGTAGGTACTTCATATATTCTGGGGGTGTTTTTACCCGAGAAGTTTATTGGAATGTGGAATAGTTTTGTATTTAATACTAAAGGTGATTTTAAATGTAGTATTTTGTCTTCTGGCTTTTCTTTGATGAAAGTAACATTCTTTTCAATTAGTATATTAGTAGGTTTACCTCTATATTCATGAAGTTGAATATAAGTGTTGGGTTTCAACGTAGGTAATTCATATATTCTGGGGGTGTTTTTACCCAAGAAGTGACTTGGAATGTGGAATAGTTTTTTATTTAATATTAAAGGTGATTTTAAATGTAGTATTTTGTCTTCTGGCTTTTCTTTGATGAAAGTAACATTCTTTTCAATTAGTATATTAGTAGGTTTACCTATATATTCATGAGGGTTAATATAAGTCTTCGATTTTAATGTAGGTAATTCATATATTCTGGGGGTGTTTTTACCCAAGAAGTGATTTTGAATGTGGAATAGTTTTGTATTTAATACTAAAGGTGATTTTAAATGTAGTATTTTGTCTTCTGGCTTTTCTTTGATGAAAGTAACATTCTTTTCAATTAGTATATTAGTAGGTTTACCTATATATTCATGAGGTTGAATATAAGTGTTAGGTTTCAACGTAGGTACTTCATATATTCTGGGGGTGTTTTTACCCAAGAAGTGACTTGGAATGTGGAATAGTTTTGTATTTAATACTAAAGGTGATTTTAAATGTAGTATTTTGTCTTCTGGCTTTTCTTTGGTGAAAGTAACATTCTTTTCAATTAGTATATTTGTAGGTTTACCTATATATTCATGAGGTTGAATATAAGTGTTGGGTTTCAACGTAGGTAATTCATATATTCTGGGGTTGTTTTTACCCGAGAAGTTTATTGGAATGTGGAATAGTTTTTTATTTAATACTAAAGGTGATTTTAAATGTAGTATTTTGTCTTCTGGCTTTTCTTTGGTGAAAGTAACATTCTTTTCAATTAGTATATTAGTAGGTTTACCTATATATTCATGAGGGTTAATATAAGTCTTCGATTTCAATGTAGGTAATTCATATATTATGGGGGTGTTTTTACCCAAGAATTGATTTTGAATGTGGAATAGTTTTGTATTTAATACTGAAGGTAATTTTAAATGTAGTATTTTGTCTTCTGGCTTTTCTTTGATGAAAGTAACATTCTTTTCAATTAGTATATTAGTAGGTTTACCTATATATTCATGAGGGTTAATATAAGTCTTCGATTTCAATGTAGGTAATTCATATATTCTGGGGGTGTTTTTACCCAAGAAGTGACTTGGAATGTTGAATAGTTTTGTATTTAATACTAAAGGTAATTTTAAATGTAGTATTTTGTCTTCTGGCTTTTCTTTGATGAAAGTAACATTCTTTTCAATTATTATATTAGTAGGTTTACCTATATATTCATGAGGTTGAATATAAGTGTTGGGTTTCAACGTAGGTAATTCATATATTCTGGGGGTGTTTTTACCCAAGAAGTGACTTGGAATGTGGAATAGTTTTGTATTTAATACTAAAGGTGATTTTAAATGTAGTGTTTTGTCTCCAGGCTTTTCTTTGATGAAAGTAACATTCTTTTCAATTAGTATATTAGTAGGTTTACCTATATATTCATGAGGTTGAATATAAGTGTTGGGTTTCAACGTAGGTACTTCATATATTCTGGGGGTGTTTTTACCCGAGAAGTTTATTGGAATGTGGAATAGTTTTGTATTTAATACTAAAGGTGATTTTAAATGTAGTATTTTGTCTTCTGGCTTTTCTTTGATGAAAGTAACATTCTTTTCAATTAGTATATTAGTAGGTTTACCTATATATTCATGAGGTTGACTATAAGTGTTGAGTTTCAACGTAGGTAATTCATATATTCTGGGGGTGTTTTTACCCAAGAAGTGACTTGGAATGTGGAATAGTTTTGTATTTGATACTAAAGGTGATTTGAAATGTAGTATTTTGTCTTCTTGCTGTTCTTTGATGAAAGTAACATTCTTTTCAATTAGTATATTAGTAGGTTTACCTATATATTCATGAGGTTGAATATAAGTGTTGGGTTTCAACGTAGGTAATTCATATATTCTGGGGGTGTTTTTACCCGAGAAGTTTATTGGAATGTGGAATAGTTTTGTATTTAATACTAAAGGTGATTTTAAATGTAGTATTTTGTCTTCTGGCTGTTCTTTGATGAAAGTAACATTCTTTTCAATTAGTATATTAGTAGGTGTACCTATATATTCATGAGGTTGAATATAAGTGTTGGGTTTCAACATAGGTAATTCATATATTCTGGGGGTGTTTTTTCCCAAGAAGTGACTTTGAATGTGAAATAGTTTTGTATTTAATACTGAAGGTGATTTTAAATGTAGTATTTTGTCTTCTGGCTTTTCTTTGATGAAAGTAACATTCTTTTCAATTAGTATATTAGTAGGTTTACCTATATATTCATGAGGTTGAATATAAGTGTTGGGTTTCAACGTAGGTAATTCATATATTCTGGGGGTGTTTTTACCCAAGAAGTGACTTGGAATGTGGAATAGTTTTGTATTTAATACTAAAGGTGATTTTAAATGTAGTGTTTTGTCTTCTGGCTTTTCTTTGATGAAAGTAACATTCTTTTCAATTAGTATATTAGTAGGTTTACCTATATATTCATGAGGTTGAATATAAGTGTTGGGTTTCAACATAGGTAATTCATATATTCTGGGGGTGTTTTTACCCAAGAAGTGACTTGGAATGTGGAATAGTTTTGTATTTAATACTAAAGGTGATTTTAAATGTAGTATTTTGTCTTCTGGCTTTTCTTTGATGAAAGTAACATTCTTTTCAATTAGTATATTAGTAGGTTTACCTATATATTCCTGTGGTTGAATATAAGTGTTGGGTTTCAACGTAGGTAATTCATATATTCTGGGGGTGTTTTTACCCAAATAGTGACTTGGAATGTGGAATAGTTTTTTATTTAATACTAAAGGTGATTTTAAATGTAGTATTTTGTCTTCTGGCTTTTCTTTGATGAAAGTAACATTCTTTTCAATTAGTATATTAGTAGGTTTACCTATATATTCATGGGGTTGAATATAAGTGTTGGGTTTCAACATAGGTAATTCATATATTCTGGGGGTGTTTTTTCCCAAGAAGTGACTTTGAATGTGAAATAGTTTTGTATTTAATACTGAAGGTGATTTTAAATGTAGTATTTTGTCTTCTGGCTTTTCTTTGATGAAAGTAACATTCTTTTCAATTAGTATATTAGTAGGTTTACCTATATATTCATGAGGTTGAATATAAGTGTTGGGTTTCAACGTAGGTAATTCATATATTCTGGGGGTGTTTTTACCCAAGAAGTGACTTGGAATGTGGAATAGTTTTGTATTTAATACTAAAGGTGATTTTAAATGTAGTGTTTTGTCTTCTGGCTTTTCTTTGATGAAAGTAACATTCTTTTCAATTAGTATATTAGTAGGTTTACCTATATATTCATGAGGTTGAATATAAGTGTTGGGTTTCAACATAGGTAATTCATATATTCTGGGGGTGTTTTTACCCAAGAAGTGACTTGGAATGTGGAATAGTTTTGTATTTAATACTAAAGGTGATTTTAAATGTAGTGTTTTGTCTTCTGGCTTTTCTTTGATGAAAGTAACATTCTTTTCAATTAGTATATTAGTAGGTTTACCTATATATTCCTGTGGTTGAATATAAGTGTTGGGTTTCAACGTAGGTAATTCATATATTCTGGGGGTGTTTTTACCCAAATAGTGACTTGGAATGTGGAATAGTTTTTTATTTAATACTAAAGGTGATTTTAAATGTAGTATTTTGTCTTCTGGCTTTTCTTTGATGAAAGTAACATTCTTTTCAATTAGTATATTAGTAGGTTTACCTATATATTCATGGGGTTGAATATAAGTGTTGGGTTTCAACGCAGGTAATTTATATATTCTGCGGTTGTTTTTACCCGAGAAGTTTATTGGAATGTGGAATAGTTTTGTATTTAATACTAAAGGTGATTTTAAATGTAGTATTTTGTCTTCTGGCTTTTCTTTGGTGAAAGTAACATTCTTTTCAATTAGTATATTAGTAGGTTTACCTATATATTCATGAGGTTGAATATAAGTGTTGGGTTTCAACGTAGGTAATTCATATATTCTGGGGGTGTTTTTACCCGAGAAGTTTATTGGAATGTGGAATAGTTTTGTATTTAATACTAAAGGTGATTTTAAATGTAGTATTTTGTCTTCTTTCTGTTCTTTGATGAAAGTAACATTCTTTTCAATTAGTATATTAGTAGATTTTCCTATATATTCATGAGGTTGAATATAAGTGTTGGGTTTCAACGTAGGTAATTCATATACTCTGGGGGTGTTTTTACCCAAATAGTGACTTGGAATGTGGAATAGTTTTGTATTTAATACTAAAGGTGATTTTAAATGTAGTATTTTGTCTTCTGGCTTTTCTTTGATGAAAGTAACATTCTTTTCAATTAGTATATTAGTAGGTTTACCTATATATTCATGAGGGTTAATATAAGTCTTCGATTTCAATGTAGGTAATTCATATATTCTGGGGGTGTTTTTACCCAAGAAGTGATTTTGAATGTGGAATAGTTTTGTATTTAATACTAAAGGTAATTTTAAATGTAGTATTTTGTCTTCTGGCTTTTCTTTGATGAAAGTAACATTCTTTTCAATTAGTATATTAGTAGGTTTACCTATATATTCATGAGGGTTAATATAAGTCTTCGATTTCAATGTAGGTAATTCATATATTCTGGGGGTGTTTTTACCCAAGAAGTGACTTGGAATGTGGAATAGTTTTGTATTTAATACTAAAGGTAATTTTAAATGTAGTATTTTGTCTTCTGGCTTTTCTTTGATGAAAGTAACATTCTTTTCAATTATTATATTAGTAGGTTTACCTATATATTCATGAGGTTGAATATAAGTGTTGGGTTTCAACGTAGGTAATTCATATATTCTGGGGGCGTTTTTACCCAAGAAGTGACTTGGAATGTGGAATAGTTTTGTATTTAATACTAAAGGTGATTTTAAATGTAGTGTTTTGTCTTCTGGCTTTTCTTTGATGAAAGTAACATTCTTTTCAATTAGTATATTAGTAGGTTTACCTATATATTCATGAGGTTGAATATAAGTGTTGGGTTTCAACGTAGGTACTTCATATATTCTGGGGGTATTTTTACCCAAGAAGTGTATTGGAATGTGGAATAGTTTTGTATTTAATACTAAAGGTGATTTTAAATGTAGTATTTTGTCTTCTGGCTTTTCTTTGATGAAAGTAACATTCTTTTCAATTAGTATATTTGTAGGTTTACCTATATATTCATGAGGTTGAATATAAGTGTTGGGTTTCAACGTAGGTAATTCATATATTCTGGGGGTGTTTTTACCCAAGAAGTGACTGGGAATGTGGAATAGTTTTGTATTTAATACTAAAGGTGATTTTAAATGTAGTGTTTTGTCTTCTGGCTTTTCTTTGATGAAAGTAACATTCTTTTCAATTAGTATATTAGTAGGTTTACCTATATATTCATGTGGTTGAATATAAGTGTTGGGTTTCAACAGAGGTAATTCATATACTCTGGGGGTGTTTTTACCCAAATAGTGACTTGGAATGTGGAATAGTTTTGTATTTAATACTAAAGGTGATTTTAAATGTAGTGTTTTGTCTTCTGGCTTTTCTTTGATGAAAGTAACATTCTTTTCAATTAGTATATTAGTAGGTTTACCTATATATTCATGAGGTTGAATATAAGTGTTGGGTTTCAACGTAGGTAATTCATATACTCTGGGGGTGTTTTTACCCAAATAGTGACTTGGAATGTGGAATAGTTTTGTATTTAATACTAAAGGTGATTTTAAATGTAGTATTTTGTCTTCTGGCTTTTCTTTGATGAAAGTAACATTCTTTTCAATTAGTATATTAGTAGGTTTACCTATATATTCATGAGGTTGAATATAAGTGTTGGGTTTCAACGTAAGTAATTCATATATTCTGGGGGTGTTTTTACCCGAGAAGGTTATTGGAATGTGGAATAGTTTTGTATTTAATACTAAAGGTGATTTTAAATGTAGTATTTTGTCTTCTGGCTGTTCTTTGATGAAAGTAACATTCTTTTCAATTAGTATATTAGTAGGTTTACCGATATATTCATGAGCTTGAATATAAGTGTTGGGTTTCAACGTAGGTAATTCATATATTCTGGGGGTGTTTTTACCCAAGAAGTGACTTGGAATGTGGAATAGTTTTGTATTTAATACTAAAGGTGATTTTAAATGTAGTGTTTTGTCTTCTGGCTGTTCTTTGATGAAAGTAACATTCTTTTCAATTAGTATATTTGTAGGTTTACCTATATATTCATGAGGTTGAATATAAGTGTTGGGTTTCAACGTAGGTAATTCATATATTCTGGGGGTGTTTTTACCAAAGAAGTGACTGGGAATGTGGAATAGTTTTGTATTTAATACTAAAGGTGATTTTAAATGTAGTGTTTTGTCTTCTGGCTTTTCTTTGATGAAAGTAACATTCTTTTCAATTAGTATATTAGTAGGTTTACCTATATATTCATGTGGTTGAATATAAGTGTTGGGTTTTAACAGAGGTAATTCATATACTCTGGGGGTGTTTTTACCCAAATAGTGACTTGGAATGTGGAATAGTTTTGTATTTAATACTAAAGGTGATTTTAAATGTAGTATTTTGTCTTCTGGCTTTTCTTTGATGAAAGTAACATTCTTTTCAATTAGTATATTAGTAGGTTTACCTATATATTCATGAGGTTGAATATAAGTGTTGGGTTTCAACGTAAGTAATTCATATATTCTGGGGGTGTTTTTACCCGAGAAGGTTATTGGAATGTGGAATAGTTTTGTATTTAATACTAAAGGTGATTTTAAATGTAGTATTTTGTCTTCTGGCTGTTCTTTGATGAAAGTAACATTCTTTTCAATTAGTATATTAGTAGGTTTACCGATATATTCATGAGGTTGAATATAAGTGTTGGGTTTCAACGTAGGTAATTCATATATTCTGGGGGTGTTTTTACCCAAGAAGTGACTTGGAATGTGGAATAGTTTTGTATTTAATACTAAAGGTGATTTTAAATGTAGTGTTTTGTCTTCTGGCTGTTCTTTGATGAAAGTAACATTCTTTTCAATTAGTATATTAGTAGGTTTACCTATATATTCATGAGGTTGAATATAAGTGTTGGGTTTCAACGTAGGTAATTCATATATTCTGGGGGTGTTTTTACCCAAGAAGTGACTTGGAATGTGGAATAGTTTTGTATTTAATACTAAAGGTGATTTTAAATGTAGTATTTTGTCTTCTGGCTTTTCTTTGATGAAAGTAACATTCTTTTCAATTAGTATATTAGTAGGTTTACCTATATATTCATGAGGTTGAATATAAGTGTTGGGTCTCAACGTAGGTAATTCATATATTCTGGGGGTGTTTTTACCCAAGAAGTGACTTGAAATGTTTAATAGTTTTGTATTTAATACTAAAGGTGATTTTAAATGTAGTGTTTTGTCTTCTGGCTTTTCTTTGATGAAAGTAACATTCTTTTCAATTAGTATATTAGTAGGTTTACCTATATATTCATGAGGTTGAATATAAGTGTTGGGTTTCAACATAGGTAATTCATATATTCTGGGGGTGTTTTTACTCAAGAAGTGACTTGGAATGTGGAATAGTTTTTTATTTAATACTAAAGATGATTTTAAATGTTGTGTTTTGTCTTCTGGCTTTTCTTTGATGAAAGTAACATTCTTTTCAATTAGTATATTAGTAGGTTTACCGATATATTCATGAGCTTGAATATAAGTGTTGGGTTTCAACGTAGGTAATTCATATATTCTGGGGGTGTTTTTACCCAAGAAGTGACTTGGAATGTTGAATAGTTTTGTATTTAATACTAAAGGTGATTTGAAATGTAGTGTTTTGTCTTCTGGCTTTTCTTTGATGAAAGTAACATTCTTTTCAATTAGTATATTAGTAGGTTTACCTATATATTCATGAGGTTGAATATAAGTGTTGGGTTTCAACATAGGTAATTCATATATTCTGGGGGTGTTTTTACCCAAGAAGTGACTTTGAATGTGGAATAGTTTTGTATTTAATACTAAAGGTGATTTGAAATGTAGTATTTTGTCTTCTGGCTTTTCTTTGATGAAAGTAACATTCTTTTCAATTAGTATATTAGTAGGTTTACCTATATATTCATGAGGTTGAATATAAGTGTTGGGTTTCAACGTAGGTAATTCATATATTCTGGGGGTGTTTTTACCCAAGAAGTGACTTGGAATGTTGAATAGTTTTGTATTTAATACTAAAGGTGATTTGAAATGTAGTGTTTTGTCTTCTGGCTTTTCTTTGATGAAAGTAACATTCTTTTCAATTAGTATATTAGTAGGTTTACCTATATATTCATGAGGTTGAATATAAGTGTTGAGTTTCAACGTAGGTAATTCATATATTCTGGGGGTGTTTTTACCCAAGAAGTGACTTTGAATGTGGAATAGTTTTGTATTTAATATTGAAGCTGATTTTAAATGTAGTATTTTGTCTTCTGGCTGTTCTTTGATGAAAGTAACATTCTTTTCAATTAGTATATTAGTAGGTGTACCTATATATTCATGAGGTTTAATATAAGTGTTGGGTTTCAATGTAGGTAATTCATATATTCTGGGGGTGTTTTTACCCAAGATGTGACTTTGAATGTGGAATAGTTTTGTATTTAATACTAAAGGTGATTTTAAATGTAGTGTTTTGTCTTCTGGCTGTTCTTTGATGAAAGTAACATTCTTTTCAATTAGTATATTAGTAGGTTTACCTATATATTCATGAGGTTGAATATAAGTGTTGGGTTTCAACGTAGGTAATTCATATATTCTGGGGGTGTTTTTACCCAAGAAGTGACTTGGAATGTGGAATAGTTTTGTATTTAATACTAAAGGTGATTTTAAATGTAGTATTTTGTCTTCTGGCTTTTCTTTGATGAAAGTAACATTCTTTTCAATTAGTATATTAGTAGGTTTACTTATATATTCATGTGGTTGAATATAAGTGTTGGGTTTCAACATAGATAATTCATATATTCTGGGGGTGTTTTTACCCAAGAAGTGACTTTGAATGTGGAATAGTTTTGTATTTAATACTAAAGGTGATTTGAAATGTAGTATTTTGTCTTCTGGCTTTTCTTTGATGAAAGTAACATTCTTTTCAATTAGTATATTAGTAGGTTTACCTATATATTCATGAGGTTGAATATAAGTGTTGGGTTTCAACGTAGGTAATTCATATATTCTGGGGGTGTTTTTACCCAAGAAGTGACTTGGAATGTGGAATAGTTTTGTATTTAATACTAAAGGTGATTTGAAATGTAGTGTTTTGTCTTCTGGCTTTTCTTTGATGAAAGTAACATTCTTTTTAATTAGTATATTAGTAGGTTTACCTATATATTCATGTGGTTGAATATAAGTGTTGGGTTTCAACATAGGTAATTTATATATTCTGGGGGTGTTTTTACCCAAATAGTGACTTGGAATGTGGAATAGTTTTGTATTTAATACTAAAGGTGATTTTAAATGTAGTATTTTGTCTTCTGGCTTTTCTTTGATGAAAGTAACATTCTTTTCAATTAGTATATTAGTAGGTTTACCTATATATTCTTGAGGTTGAATATAAGTGTGTGGTTTCAACGTAGGTAATTCATATATTCTGGGGGTGTTTTTACCCAAGAAGTGACTTGGAATGTGGAATAGTTTTGTATTTAATATTGAAGCTGATTTTAAATGTAGTATTTTGTCTTCTGGCTGTTCTTTGATGAAAGTAACATTCTTTTCAATTAGTATATTAGTAGGTTTACCTATATATTCATGAGGTTGAATATAGGTGTTGGGTTTCAACGTAGGTAATTCATATATTCTGGGGGTGTTTTTACCCAAGAAGTGACTTTGAATGTGGAATAGTTTTGTATTTAATATTGAAGCTGATTTTAAATGTAGTATTTTGTCTTCTGGCTGTTCTTTGATGAAAGTAACATTCTTTTCAATTAGTATATTAGTAGGTGTACCTATATATTCATGAGGTTTATTATAAGTGTTGGGTTTCAACATAGGTAATTCATATATTCTGGGGGTGTTTTTACCCAAGATGTTACTTTGAATGTGGAATAGTTTTGTATTTAATACTAAAGGTGATTTTAAATGTAGTGTTTTGTCTTCTGGCTTTTCTTTGATGAAAGTAACATTCTTTTCAATTAGTATATTAGTAGGTTTACCTATATATTCATGAGGTTGAATATAAGTGTTTGGTTTCAACGTAGGTAATTCATATATTCTGGGGGTGTTTTTACCCGAGAAGTTTATTGGAATGTGGAATAGTTTTGTATTTAATACTAAAGGTGATTTTAAATGTAGTATTTTGTCTTCTGGCTTTTCTTTGATGAAAGTAACATTCTTTTCAATTAGTATATTAGTAGGTTTACCTATATATTCATGATGTTGAATATAAGTGTTGGGTTTCAAAGTAGGTAATTCATATATTCGTGGGGTGTTTTTACCCAAGAAGTTTATTGGAATGTGGAATAGTTTTGTATTTAATATTAAAGGTGATTTGAAATGTAGTATTTTGTCTTCTGGCTTTTCTTTGATTAAAGTAACATTCTTTTCAATTAGTATATTAGTAGGTTTACCTATATATTCATGATGTTGAATATAAGTATTGGGTTTCAACGTAGGTAATTCATATCTTCTGGGGATTTGTTTATCTAAGTGTATTTGGCCATTAAATAGTTTTGTATTTAATCTGAGATGTTGTTTTAAATGTTGGTTTGTTGTTTCAAGCTCGTCTGTACTTAAATGTTTATTATTGTGTCTATCTGTGGTTTTATCCATATATTTTTGTGCTAGGATATAATGTGTAGGGTTTAATGTAAACAATTTAGTCATCCCTGATATATTTTTTACCCATGAGTGCATTTTTGCATTTATTACTTTTTTTCTAGGTATTGTAATATGATCAGTTCTTTTTTTAATACTTATTGGTGTCCATTTAGATATTTCTGAATAAAACAGCATTTGAGGTTTTGTACTAAATCTAATTAAATTTGTTGTAGTTCTTTTCTTTACTGATTTAATATGTAACAAATTTTGTATTGGCTTTATGGAATTAGTGTTTAGAATGGGAGTACTCTGATAATTCTCTATTATTTGGCTTATATATTGTCTGATTGGAAAGAGCATTCTAAAATTAGGAGTCATTGTTTTTTTTATGACAGGGTTTAATGTTATATGGAGAGGTGGACTTTCTATATTACTATGATGTTTTACTTCATTTAAAAATGTTTGAGTAAATGGTACGTAAATCTTTTGCTTGCTGTTAAATGTTGCTGTAGTATTTAATATATTAGCATTTTCAATCAAGAGAATATTAGGTGTTGGTTTCATCAAAAATTGTCTTTGTCTGTTGGGTACAATTGCATGACTTCTAAAATGTGGTGGTAAATTTTCAGGGCTACTTAGTAGAATAGGCCTAGAGTACATCTGGCTGTTCACAAAAGGTAATTTCCTACTTATAAATGGTAATATCTCGTGATTACCACTGAGTGTGACTTGTGTTTTCTTTGTTTTTAATAAACCATAAAAGGAATTGCTGATAATGTTTGATGTTTTTAATGGATGTATGATTGCATCATTTTTATTAAAGAAGTTTCCTATTTTCTTGTTTTCTTTAGGGAAGGGTGATAACATTGGCTCTGAAGCACGAAATAATATTGAAGAATATTTTTTGTCAAATTCTGGCTTTAATGTCTGCAAAATTATGTTGTTTTTTATAAATGCTTTTCTTGTTTTATTTTTAGGTGAATTTAAATGTATTTCCGTTGTAATGGGCTTGTTTTTGTTTATTTTATTTTGTTCAATATATTTTTCCGATCCAGTGTATATATTCAGCTCTCTCGCACTAACGGGCAATTCAGGATAACTTATTTTAAATGGCATGTTTTCCAGGTTGTTCTTTTCTTCTGGTTGTTGTGATGCTATAATTACAGGAATAGATGGGAATGGATACATCAACTTTGATGTTTCAGACAGACTTTGGGGAGTCATTTGTAACATAGTCACCAATTGTTTTTTTATAAGATATGCATGTGAACTTGTTGGTTTTGTCAACCCAGGAATCTCAGGAATTGAGGGACTAAAAAATTTTGGATTACTTTGTGAAAATACGCTATTGTTCTGGGTATTGTTTAAATTAGTGACATTTTCTGAAAAGGACCAAAGAGGTGGGTGTTCAACGTATTTTGTGGGGAAATATTTTGGTGCAAAGGAATTTGTTTTGTTGAATATGTCTTTAATGTTAATTGCTATATAAGATTTTGTTTTGTTTTTCACATGCAAAAATGGGGTGATAGATGAGAAGTTAAAAAGCCTGTTGAGTGCAAACTCTTGTTGCTTGTGTGTGCTTTGAGATATTCTTGGTAACTTTTTGTTTAAAGGTAAGAGAAGTTGCATATTTTTCAATTGTTGATCAGATGCTTTTATTGGAAACTGAAAAAAAGGGGTTGCTTGTTTTTCTTCTTCTGAATGGAATATGTTTTGCTTGAGTTGATGTGTTTTGTATTTGAATGCAAGACTTTGTGAAACATTAGTGATTGTGGTTGTAAGCAGCTGTGTATGAAGTGTTGGTGTTGGTTTAACAGGAACCCATGGAACCATGAAATCTGTGAATAGATTAATTGTATTACAAATCCAATGTGTGTAAATTTCAAGTCTTTCTGTTTACAATTCAAACAATTAAATGAGAAAAACAACAAAAAAAAGCAAGAAATTAAAATGAAAGTTTGTAAGAAATATGCTCTAGTGTATTATACTAAAAACTAGAAAACGAAAGCTGGAAAAATGTGGGAAAATGGTTTGGACAAGTTGCAATAAACAATAATTGAAAACCAAACTTTGTTTCAGAAAGGTTTAGATGATACTGCTAGATTTAATTATTTAGATTATTCAAACTACTATTCTTATTTTTATTACTATTTTCACATTTCAGCTAATGTAATCTCCAACCTTCTTAATATACACTTTTTTTCAAAGTTGGGAATCTTTATGTTGAATTCAAGAATCTATACAAAATTTTGAACTGATCTTTTTATTTAATTCATGAAAGTAGAGTGTTCTTCTTATGTCAGACATGACTGGATATAAGCATTAATTATTATATTATCATCTGTAGTAATATAACTGTCAGTTAGAACTGATTGTTAATCCACCACCACCACCACAACAACAACAACAACAACTAGCAGGACCTGTGACAATTCCACAGGGGACTCATTCATATGTAATACATTGATGTTGGCATTCTGTAGATGTTCAGCATAGATGGAGATGCTCTGATATTATTGTAGCTTTTTTTGTTAAAACTCCAAAAGTATTCATCTAAGCTAGCAGAGACGCCCGGCATAGCCCGGTCGTAAAGTATACCTAAATATGATAGTTTAATTCTTGCAAATTTTGTATATATTATGACAGAATTAATGTTCTATCGATTTTTATATATTATAAAGTTGTGATTTCCAAAATAAACAAAATATCCATATGACTTGAGTGCATCAGCTTGAATCAAAATCGAAACCAAAAATTATGAAAAAAAATATATGTATATAACTTGAGTTCCTTCAGCTATAATCGAAATTGAAACCAAAACTTATGAAGAATTCTTGATAAAATTACTTATTAAAAAATAGATTACTTGAGTTCCATCAGCTAAAATCGAAACTGAAACCAAAACTTATGAAGAATTCTTGGTAAAATTGTTTATTACAAGAAATGGAAGTCCATAACAATTAAACGACAGTCACTCAGATGTAAGCAAGACACACAAAATAAATAACATACACGCTATCCTATTAATATATAGATAACAATATAATAATAATAATTAGAAGAAGAAGAAGAAGAAGAAGAAGAAGAACGTATTAAAGCTAAGTGTATTTTATTACTTATTATTGCATATTCTCTCCTGATGACCCAACATTATCTGGAGGCCGAAATCAAATAACCCACAAGTGAATTAAGATTGTAAACACTATTATATACAAGTCTACAAACGAATTAGAAGGAGAAGGCTCAGAAGTGGTCCCTATTCTCTCCTCATAAACCAACATTAAATGGAAGCCAAAATGAAATACTTCACAAGTGAAAGCAGCTGAAAAACATGATTTTAGGCACACCTACAAGGTAAGCTGTTTCTTTCAAAACTCAATATATTCTTCAAGGATGTGAACTCCATATAGAAACGTCTATTTAATTTGAATAAAATAAAATATGCATCAAGTGCGCTTGAAAGTCAAATCGCAACGTAATATTAGGAACATAAACAAATATTTTATTTGTTTGAAATTTATAACATAAATATATTTCAGAGCTATACTCCATCCTCAGTATGTTGTTTTCTATCTTTTTTTCTTTTCTTCTTTTCTTCTTTCTCTCCATGTTGTAAAGTTGGAGAAAGAAATGCCTGTTTGTAAAGAATATATGGAATTCACATCCTTGACGTTATTCTCACGTTGCCTACTTGATGCGTATTTTATTTTACTCAATATATTCTGTTGTCCGCTTGCTTTATGACGAGTTTGTACTAATGTTCCGGTAGCAAATTTTATTATATATATATATATATATATATAGGCAGGAGCTGCTTGAAGACGCTATCCTGCCTTAACAGAGTTCAAAATAGACTCTGTAGCCTAGTATGGGGATGCCCTTTTCTCTTCTATACAACATCTTTCCCATAGAAGAGATGTTTTTTTTTGTTTTTTTTATTACATTTTCACCCCAAACAAGGCACGTTGCCACTTTGATGCAGGGGGCTACTATCAGGGACCTCAGTTGCAGGGGTACTATGTAGGGAGTTTAGCAGCAAGATGTCTGTTCATGTTACACTTGAACTTCTGCATGTCAGTACAGTTGAGAAAGCAGGGAACCGGAAGAGAATTCCAAAGTCCTGCAGTTCTGGGGAAGAAGCTATTAGAGTAAAAGGCTTTCTTACATCTAGGGATCTCAACTGTGTAGAGGTGGAATTTTGCTGCTTGTCGGGTTTGTCGGGGGTATTTTTGTCGAAGAAGAGATGTTGCTAACCTGCATCTGCTCTATCATTATTTTCATGGCAAGTGCTCGTCTGAGCTCTAATCTATGGTTCCTCCTTACCAAACCTTCATGAAAAACACTTGTGTAGCTGAAACTACTATCAATAATTTCCTCCACTCTTTATCTTTGCCTAAGCGTGGATTCCATGAACAAAATTTCTTTCTAAGAACTGCCCACTTGTGGAACTGTGTTCCGTTTACCTGCTTTTCAGTTGACTATAATATAGCCATCTTAAAATCCAATGTAAACAAATTATTGGTGATACGTCTCCTTAAGTAATCCAATTTATCCAATTTCCACTGCTAAAGGTTACTGTTCCAATGACTACTGTACACTTATTAATCCTTATCCTCGAGTGGCCTCCGGGCCTTGATAAGAGGTGACTTACAAAATGCACTTAACTTTAACACTTTATTATTATTATATATAAAGTTATCTTGTCAGATTTTCCATGCTGAATCTGAATATCATTGTATCCTACAAATCGATACTTGATTTTACCTACACAATCAAATTACGTCTCTGTTGTTTACTATTAAAAGTTGACATTCAATTCTATTTCCTTGATTACGGTTCAACATTTTGTTCGGTAACATACAAATTAAGACATACACTAGTAACTTTTGTTTGTTATAAATGCATAAAACTGCAAATGGGTAAACATCATATTTTGCATGCACCATAATTAACAAAGTCTCTGACAGCATAGACACAGCACTCTCCCTCGACACTAGCGCACAAGTACATGTATTTGGTGACTTTAATGTCCATCACAAAAACTGGCTTGGATTCTCTACTTACACAGATGCAACGGGCAGCACAACTCATAGCTTCTCTACATCTCACTCCCTATCACAAATTGTTACTTTTCCAACCCGTTTCCCTGACCAGGAAGAACAACACGCATCACTTTTAGATCTGTTTTTGACCACAGTTCCTGATGATTGTATAACGAATGCCGACAGCCCACTTGGGAACGCTGATCATGCAGTGATAATGGTTGAAATCGCCCTAAACTCTAGAGCCAAAACTGAAGAGCCAGTGCTCAAAACAACGAGATATTATAAAAAGGCTTACTGGGAAGCCATCAGAGATCTTATTAGAGATGCCCCATGGGGTTAAATCTGTGGTATGCATACTTCCTTTGAGCAATCGCAGTTGCGCAAGTCGAAGTAAACCATTGGGGAGAGTGGGGCTTGCTATAGAATTTCCGCATGGGAACATGCGCTTCGATTGCAGTTTTGAACCATTCAGTGGTCTCGTTTGCACACTGTCCAGCAGGAAGAGAAAAAATGGTTTACTTCGACTTGCACAACTGCCATTGCTCAAAGGCAGTATGCATACCGCAGATTTAACCGACATAAGTCTAGTTCAAACAGACAGAAGTACATAGAAGCTAGAAGTAACGTTAAGAAAGAAATAGCAACAGCTAAGAGAGAATTTACGGAAACCACTAAAAAATGCATTGAAGCACAAAAATTAGGAAATCGTGACTTCTGGAAAATCTACAACAGTGTAGTAAATAATGGGCAATCAACAATTCCCCCACTAACCAACAATCACGAGGTTGTTTGATCAGCAACCGAAAAGGCTAACATGCTTGCCAGTTGGTTTGCTTCAAGCTCCACACTGGACCCTTCCAACAACCCCCTACCTGAATTTCCTATGCGGACAGACGCCATGCTAGACGATCTGAAAATCACCCCTTCTCAGATGCATGCTATCATAAAAAACCTTGACACTTCAAAAGCATGTGGACCTGATCTCATCCCAGCTG
Organism: Euprymna scolopes; assembly: GCF_053919585.1. Taxonomy (NCBI): domain Eukaryota; kingdom Metazoa; phylum Mollusca; class Cephalopoda; order Sepiida; family Sepiolidae; genus Euprymna; species Euprymna scolopes. The sequence continues at coordinate 43,236,054 of NC_136494.1, forward strand.
TGCTATTAAAAAAGTGCTCAGCCAAAGTAGCTCCAGTTCTCTCCAAACTCTGCAACAAATGCCTTAATGAATCTTGCTTTCCGGGCTGTTGGAAAACTGCTTCTGTGGTACCAGTATTCAAGAATTCTGGCGAAAGAACTGACCCATCAAATTATCGCCCCATTAGCCTCCTCCCACTTTTCGCCAAAATATTTGAGACCTTAATTAACCATGCTCTAGTCCATCACCTTACAGATGCTAAACTTCTGACTGACCAACAATATGGATTTAGACAAGCCCGTTCCACAGCAGACATCCTAACTGTAATCTCTGAACGTATATACCATTCACTGGACAAAGCGGAAGAGGGCAGAGCGGTAGCTCTAGATATATCTAAGGCTTTTGACAGGGTATGGCATGAGAGCCTCCTCAGGAAGATTAGATCATACGGTATCACTGGTAGAATACTTAACATAATTAAATCCTTCTTAGATAAGAGAAAAATCCAGGTTGTCCTCGACAGTCGTACATCTAAACATGCGGGAGTGCCCCAGGGGTCTATCCTTGGACCTCTACTGTTCCTGATATTCATAAATGACGTCCCCGGACAAAATTGCCTCTGAGATGGGTATATATGCTGATGACACCACACTCTATAACAGGCACGACAGGAAAACAAATGAACATATATCTAAAGAAATCGAAAAAGAAATGGCAGAAACACTAGAGGATGACCTCCAATCAGTAGTGGAATGGGGACAAAAATGGATGGTCATGTTCAATGCCGCCAAGACTAAACTAGTTTCATTCAATAATTACAGGCGTGTACAGTAATCAATGGGACAATATCGTAGTAATCGTTAGTAATGGAGATCTGATAAAGTGTCTTACTTAAACGGGCGGTTCATCAGGAATTTGTTTATGTTGGACTTGAAGACATCCAAGTTATAGTCAGGTGGGAAACAGGCAGACAGAAGAGAGTTCCACAGACGTGCACTTCTAAGAAAGAAGTTTTGTTCATGGAATCTACGTTTTGATTTAGGCACAGATAAAGAGTGGGGAAAATTACTGACAGTGGTTTCAGCTAGATGGGTGTTTTTCCTGAAAGATTGGCAAGGGGGGGGATCAGAGATTGGAGCTCAGACAAGCACTTCCCATGGAAATAACGATAAAACAACGACAGGCTCGCAACGTTCCTTTGGTGGGAGAGAGGTTGCAGGGAAGAGAAAAGAGCATCCCCCACTAGGCTACAAAGTCTATTTTGTACTCTGTCAAGGCAGGATAGGCTCTTTTTAGCAGTTCCTGCCCAGATATGGCAGCAGTACTCCATCCTTGGATGTACTTGGCTTTTATATAGATAGAGAGTTGCATCAGCAGTAAGATATCTACTGGAGCGGTAGAAGGATCCCACCATTTTTCCAGAAACCTTGGCAACAGATTTGATGTTCATGTTCCATTTCAGATCAGGAGTAAAGGTCAATCCCAGAAGTTTGTCAAAACATGGAGCCTCCCCAAGACGAGAGCCAGCCATTTCAATTAATGCCAGATGGGGATCAGAGTGTTGATGATATAAAGATAGAAGCTTGGTTTCAGATGCATTAAAAGTAACCAGCCACCTATTTCCCCATTGTACCACATGCTCAAGATCAGAGGAGGGAGAATCAGAGAGAACTTTGTCATTTACAGCCTTTGATGTGTTGCCATAGATGGTCATGTCATAAGCATAGATGTCAACGAATGATTTAAGTATGTGTCAAGTGCCAAGTTTCCTTGCTCTACTGCCATGAGAAATGGATCAGGGGCGTTACTCATTAAATGCCCCTAAAATTACCAATTAACTGGTAAAATAGACAAATATGTCCCATCTAAAAATATTGTATAAAAAACATATTGTAGAAAAAAATAAACTTTTTTTCATTACTTAGAAATTCTTTCTATGCAATAATATTTAAAACAATTAAACCATGTGGTTTCTTTATCTTTTTATTACTATGTAACAATATTTAAAACAATTAAACCATATGTTTTCTTTATTTTTTTATTACTATGTAACAATATTTAAAACAATTAAAACATATTTTCTTTATTTTTTATTACTATGTAACAATATTTAAAACAATTAAACCATATGTTTTCTTTATTGTTTTATTACTATGTAACAATATTTAAAACAATTAAACCATATGTTTTCTTTATTTTTTTTATTACTATGTAACAATATTTAAAAAAATTAAAACATATGTTTTCTTTATTTTTTATTACTATGTAACAATATTTAAAACAATTAAACCATATGTTTTCTTTATTTTTTATTACTATGTAACAATATTTAAAAAAATTAAACCATATGTTTTCTTTATTTTTTTATTACTATGTAACAATATTTAAAAAAATTAAAACATATTTTCTTTATTTTTTATTACTATGTAACAATATTTAAAACAATTAAACCATATGTTTTCTTTATTGTTTTATTACTATGTAACAATATTTAAAACAATTAAACCATATGTTTTCTTTATTTTTTTTATTACTATGTAACAATATTTAAAAAAATTAAAACATATGTTTTCTTTATTTTTTATTACTATGTAACAATATTTAAAACAATTAAACCATATGTTTTCTTTATTTTTTATTACTATGTAACAATATTTAAAAAAATTAAACCATATGTTTTCTTTATTTTTTATTACTATGTAACAATATTTAAAAAAATTAAACCATGTTTTCTTTATTTTTTTATTACTATGTAACAATATTTCAAACAATTAAACCATACATTTTCTTTATTTTTTTATTACTATGTAACAATATTTAAAAAAATTAAACCATATATTTTCTTTATTTTTTTATTACTATGTAACAATATTAAAAAAAATCAAACCATACATTTTCTTTATTTTTTTTTTTATTACTATGTAACAATATTTATAACAATTAAACCATATGTTTTCTTTATTTTTTATTATTATGTAACAATATTTAAAATAATTAAACCATATGTTTTCTATATTTTTTTTATTACTATGTAACAATATTTAAAACAATTAAACCATGTGTTTTTTTATTTTTTTTATTACTATGTAACAATATTTAAAACAATTAAACCATATGTTTTTTTATTTTTTTATTACTATGTAACAATATTTAAAAAAATTAAACCATACATTTTCTTTATTTTTTATTACTATGTAACAATATTTAAAACAATTAAACCATATGTTTTCTATATTTTTTTTATTACTATGTAACAATATTTAAAACAATTAAACCATATGTTTTTTTATTTTTTTATTACTATGTAACAATATTTAAAACAATTAAACCATATGTTTTCTATATTTTTTATTACTATGTAACAATATTTAAAACAATTAAACCATGTTGTTTCTTCTTTTTTAACAATATCACACAGTGTTTCCTGGAATTCTCATTATGACATTTTTAATTAAAAAGCATGTTAAGTTCCCAAAATTTATATTATTACTTTTATGCGGTATAAATGAATACACCCATTGAATAGCAATCAGTTCTAACTGACAGTCTTTTAGAGGATGAAGGTTCAATTCTTGCTGCAGGTAATAATAGCTAAGAATAATATAATAATTAACACTTGTACCTGGTCATGACTAATGGAACAAAAGAAATTTTAAATAACGCACAGGTTCCTGAATTTGGCATAAAGATTATTAAATTTTAAAAGATGCACCTAAATATGTTTATCTGCTGCCAAAATAAATTATTGTAATGCGGTAAGAAGTTTTTATAAATGTCATTATCAGTAGCCATTGCAAAAAATAAGCTGGCCATTTTGATGAAAATAGACTTTCTCTAAAATATTCGAGACATTATTATATATCTGTAGAAGTATCTGGTTAGAAATAGAGATAAAATAAGTCTAACTTAAAATGCTTTAAAAACGAAGTAGGTGGAATCTTCCCCTTTATGTGTTGTCAAACAAAGTAGATCAGAGAAAGTTAAGTCAGTCAGATACTTGGGTAGAAATTCAGCCTGGTAGTGGGTGAAGGTATGTAGAGATATGGTTACACTAGTTTAAGCAACATAATCAAAACATCATAGTGTCTAGAAGAAATAATGCAAAAATGACCATCTGTTCTGAAAACATATGAGATTATGTTTTTATGATACAGTTTGGAAATATTAAAATGTGTTGGTGTGTGTGACTCACTTCAATGATCACATATGCAAATATAGTTATGAGTAAAGAAAGTCCTAATCTTATTAATAACTAATGAAAATAAGAAGGAAAGAATTTTGTTCGTTTTTAATAAGGCACAAAAATTATTATCCAATTATTATTATTAAAACAGAATGAAGGTACAGAGTTTTGTCTTTTCAATATTGATTAGTTTTGTTTCAATGATTTCAAGTACCGAATAGAAATTAAATTGCGAAGTAATAGTGAGAAGGTAAAGGATACAAGTTGGAAGTATTTATTATTTAAAAAATTAACAATACATACGAAAAATACTCACTTTCAAAACAAGCTTCTATCGATAGTATAACTGTTACAGAACAACCAGGTTTTTCTTCAGGATTGACATTGAACTTAATTTTAATTGTTTCTGCATCAGTGTTACTTGGAATATGAGCAGGTGATTGTGGAGCAATAGTCTGCAAAAAATAAAAATAAATATTTAGTATTTTTTAAGAAAATAAATAACAACTGTATATGTTAATTGAACAATCTTAGCAAGTAATAAAGAATAATATCCAAACAGTAAAATGTAAATATACAGAATGAGAGTTTGCATACATTTGCATTTACATGAACTTATTTTATGAGAAGAAATATTCTGTTAATAAGTATGCACACTTCAAACCCAGCAGTTGTTGATTCTTTCAGTCATAGAAAGATTGACTTTGTTGATTATTGTCTTCTGAAACTTGTGTACAAATGCTTTTGGATAATCCACCCTTCCTGAGTATGTTGTTGAGCGACATCATAGCTCTGGTGAGTCTAATGGAAATGCCTTTCTCTGTCAAATATTTTCCTTTAGGTGTCAGTTTCAGCCTCCATGTTTCCTTTGCTTTTTCATGATAATTTTCTTGGATATTTTATACATTATTTCAATTATGCATACTTGGACAATACTGTTGTAGATTTTATCCGTTTTAATCCATGCTAATGCTATATTCTTTTTCTGTTTCTTATCTTTGGAATGTTTCTTCATCAATTTTGATTTAGTCTTTCATAAATATTTTAAACCAGAATGTATTCTGCTGTAATCTGGCATTTCCAGTTTGAAATTTTTCTTAAGATCATCTTGAGTGTTTAGTCAAGTTTAATTGCAATTTCTGCTTCTTCTTTAATTTCATTATTTTTTTTATGTTTTTCAACCATTCAACATTTCTGTTGAAGTTTTGTGTTTTTTCCTATAATTGTGTTCTCCCAGTTTTGTTTCTCTTGGATTCACTTCTGTTTTTTTTCTTTTTTCATTTATGCTTTGTTTAATTAATTTTCATTGTTTTCGAAAGTCTTATTTTGCATGTACTCTTCAGATTTATATCTGTATCTTCTCAGCCTCCCATCTTTTTTGTTAATACCTATTTTTTAGTTTTTTGTGTTTATTGTCGAGTCTTCCTTCTTTGTCAGTCATATTTTAGGGCCTTTTTGTATTCCATTGGTTTAGCTTATTTTTATAGTTTGTTGATTTGGGTTTCCAATCTACTAGTGTCCCTTGGTACTATGTTGATGCATTCTTTTAACAGGGTTTTGTTTTTATTTTATACTCATAATTAGTGATTTGGCCCCTGCATAAATGTTTAACTCAATCATAGTATCTATTCACATTATTATTTACTTACTAGGATTAGTCACACAGGCCATCATCAATAACTTTTCTTTAAGAACAACTTGTGGTGTTCTCTGGAGTTGGAGTGACAACAAGTCTCTCCAGATTTCCAGTACTTTCTACCTCTTTCGATAATCTTTGCAGATGAATTTGCATTATCGCAACAGCTGCTTACTATTGATTTCTTGTTAGTATCGACCATTGGTCTTCATTGGAATTTGGATGGCAATAAGCCTTCCCAAGGTCCCAGTCCTTTTTTTCGCTCATCCAGTTGAGGTCTGGCTAGTGCTTTTTCTTCTCGGTCTTTCTACTTTTCCAAGTTTACGGTAAGTCTACTTGACTCTCACTTAAAAAGACAAGCAGAGAGGGGTAGCTTATATTTCTGCAGGTTCAGTTTTCATGCTGTGTTTCTTTGTGTTTATTTCTATGGCAGTTTTTATACGTCCAGCTAGCACCTGTGGGTCATGCATCTTAGTCTCCGTATTCAATTTAATATCTCTGCTGTTTTCATTACTGGTATCCATTCTATCTTCTCAGCCATTCCTCTGATTCTAATCTCTCCCATTTTTTTTCAGAATTTTTCAATATTATTCTTAGTGCTACTACTATTAGTCGTGTTATCTTCTTGACTTTCTTCACTTTCCTGATTCCTTTGAGCTCTCTGGCCAATTCTGGGTATTTGCTTCGCTTCTGTTTCCTTGGTATTCACTTTGTGGACTGCTAGAATGGCAAAGTCTACAATCTGGCAGGACTTTTCCTTTTTGTTAACTATTATGACATCTGGTTTTGCTTGAATGGGGTTTATCTATTTGTATATCTGTATCCCATAGGATTTTGTGACTTTTATTTTCAAGTACTGCTGCCTGTTTCTGCTTATACCATTTGTCAATGTGTCAGTTGTCTGCATAATTCCCAGTGTACTGCTTTCCTCACTTGATTGTGTCTATTTTTATATTCTTTTTTTGTGCTAGTTTGCTGCATTGATTTATTATGTGGTTTATTATTTAGTCTTTTTATCCACGGATTCTGCATTTGCTGTTTTCTTGTGTCTTGTTGATCCATGCTTTGATATGATTGGTTCTAATTACATTATCTTGTGTTATTAGAGATTAGCTGTTATTAGGGATTCAGTTTCTCTGTTAAGGTTTCTTTTTGGTAGCCATGTCCTTTTTTGTTTATCATCTGTCACCTGAGGTATGACTATCCATGAGAAATGTGCTGATGGAACCAACTGAAATTAAATTTTAACAGTTCTTTGCACTATAAATTGATTTCATTATATCAACAATGCACTCAGTTTCTGTCTTTTCTTTTTTTTTGCAATTTTTCATGAAGAATATGTATTTTTTATACAATTACTTACATGCATGGTTCTCAAGTACTTGATAAAATCTGGCATCATCATCGTCACAGCATTTCTCTCTTTTTATTGCATATGACATTGTACAATATTTTTCGATATTACAGACAAAAATATATTTTTTAGAAAGAAACATACAATAGTAATATTTTATCAGAAATAAAATGTTAAAACTAAAAAAAAAAAAGGATTGAGTTACTAACCTTCAGTCCAAGTTTATTTTTACCACCAACTAAAATGACATCGTATGAAACAACATTTTTAGCCTTAAGCAGTCGAATGTTTGCTCCAGATTGTAGACTTTGGCCAACATGAACAGTTACGGTCCTTCGGTTGTCAGTCATATCAGACTGCCAACCAGTGTGTCCTGGTCTGATCTTGTTCACAGCATCTGGATTACTTGAAACTTTAATATTTTCTTCACTAATAAATTTTGGATTAGCCATTCCATCTACAACTGGACAACCTGTAATTACATTTTTGGATCAAATAAGTACACATTTTTTTTTTTTTTTTAGATAATTTTATACATTTAAGTTTATATTATGTATCATGCTGATTTTTTTGTTGTTGACTCTTTTATTATTTAAAGTGTTGTTTTATAACATGAATAGTTTGTTTTTCTATCTAATTATCACTAATACTACTTGTTTCCATTTGTTAAAAGCATATCTATGTTTAAAATTCCATTTGCTTTCCTATCTAAATCATTAATACTTGAAAATTTTATGGACAAAGAGTCACACCTATTTGTATACTAAATTATATGACAATTTACACATAATTATGCACTAGTGTTGGGACAATTATTCAGAATCGGAAAAGTCTGAACTTTTTTGGGTATTGGAATCGGAAAAATTTAAGCCTAATTTTCAATTCCAAAAACATTGTTTTCAGCCTGAAGCCACCTCCCCTCACATGTCTGTAAAACAAAAATTAAGATTGTTTGGGATGAATGTAGAAAGCCATAAAATCAAGACTACTAATAAAAAATGATTCTTGGTTTATTCACAGAAATGTTCCACTGACTAAACACACTTGGAAGACTGAAAATTTGCTGAATGTAAGTTTATTTTTAAATATTATTCTAAAGACATTGAAATTGTATTATATGAGTTAAAAATTAATAATTAGCATTTCCCTACTTTATTTTATTGCATTTGAATTAATCCATTTATACTACTATTAATTCATTTTTACTACTAGCAATATATATGTACATGTATATATGTGTGAGTACTAGAAAAATATATATGTACATGTATATATGTGTGAGTACTAGAAAAATATATATGTACATGTATATATGTGTGAGTACTAGAAAAATATATATGTACATGTATATATGTGTGAGTACTAGAAAAATATATATGTACATGTATATATGTGTGAGTACTAGAAAAATATATATGTACATGTATATATGTGTGAGTACTAGAAAAATATATATGTACATGTATATATGTGTGAGTACTAGAAAAATATATATGTACATGTATATATGTGTGAGTACTAGAAAAATATATATGTACATGTATATATGTGTGAGTACTAGAAAAATATATATGTACATGTATATATGTGTGAGTACTAGAAAAATATATATGTACATGTATATATGTGTGAGTACTAGAAAAATATATATGTACATGTATATATGTGTGAGTACTAGAAAAATATATATGTACATGTATATATGTGTGAGTACTAGAAAAATATATATGTACATGTATATATGTGTGAGTACTAGAAAAATATATATGTACATGTATATATGTGTGAGTACTAGAAAAATATATATGTACATGTATATATGTGTGAGTACTAGAAAAATATATATGTACATGTATATATGTGTGAGTACTAGAAAAATATATATGTACATGTATATATGTGTGAGTACTAGAAAAATATATATGTACATGTATATATGTGTGAGTACTAGAAAAATATGACACATTGACTCAACAATGATTAACAAATTATTAACCCATATCATAACTGTAAAAAATTATACAGCTGCATGAAAAGAAATCTGACATGACAGAGCTATTAAGTTAGGGAATACTTTTAATTCACTTGTTTTACACAAGTTTTCCCGTAAGTATTGTTTAAATACATGAAAAGCCATTAATCTTGCAGATGACACTAAATCTTATAAAATCATGAACTAAAAGCAAAATCGTGTTTTTTTTTAAATAGTTTTAACATCACAAAAGTTGCAAAACCAAGGCTTCAAAGTCTACATTATCTAATCCATAAATGAACAATTTTAAATTTTCTAGTAAATTTGTGGGAGAATGTTAAAAATCACTCAGTTAATGAATTCAGTCTCTGATAATTATTTACACTACAAGATGTTGCAGCAAAATCTAAACACAGAGCTATACCAAAATCGCCACTGCAATGAGAATCTGCTGAACGATTAAGAAAATCATTAGTTACCCTCCTACTACAATACTACAAGTCTCACTGCATGTTTATCATAAATGTTTCCCAAAGAGTCAAGGAAGATCAAGGGAGTGGCTTAGCTGATTCACCAGAATGCTAATGTTTTTCTCTGGTGAAAAGAATTTCGACCAGGATAAAATAAACAATAGACATCAAGGAGGTTCCCGTTATGAAGCATACAATTTTTTGGCTCCTCCGTCATGTTCCCTAAGAGGAATGTTATACCTTCAGTCTTCTTTCAAAATGACCATGTTTACATTTTCAGTGTACAAACTTTCAAATGACTAATTAAAACGCTTAAAATGGTGTCCGTGCATACATTCGCCTAAATGAATTTAAAAAATAAATAAAACATTTTAAACCAATCAGATGCATTTCTCTGAATTTATGAAATTTGATCCACCCTGAATGCATAAAAAGCCAGATTTTTCTTTCATAAAGAGTTTGAGCAAAATTCCATGAGAGAGTTACTATCTGACTTTCACCTGTCATCATTGGGAAAGTGTTTCTTAATTCACATATGCACATGCACACAGTGAGGAATGGCTGAAGAACATCATCTGCAAACTCAGTATAAAATATGGGACAAAGTAGGGGAGCTGAAAAACATAGTGTGGAAATTCCCAGCACTTACCAAAAAAAATTAAAAAACAAAATAGAAAAAGGATAAGGTGAAAACCGAAAATAAACGGCTTAAAGAAAATGCACAACTATTCTAGCAAAGCTTAACGAAGGACACAATAACGGTAGAAAAGCCACCTGAAAAGCAAGACCTGGAGGATTATTAGAGACCTCTATTCATAAACGAGGTTACCTACGATGAAGAGACGAAATGAATCTAAGATGTTGCTAAAAGCAATGAAAACAAACCTGAAATGTCAGAATTTGATATAATAGCTGGTATGATAAAACAAAATGTCAGAATTATATATAATAGCTGGTATGATAAAACAAAATGTCAGAATTTGATGTAATGGCTGGTATGATAAAACAAAATGTCAGAATTTGATGTAATAGCTGGTATGATAAAACAAAATGTCAGAATTTGATGTAATAGCTGGTATGATAAAACAAAATGTCAGAATTTGATGTAATAGCTGGTATGATAAAACAAAATGTCAGAATTTGATGTAATAGCTGGTATGATAAAACAAAATGTCAGAATTTGATGTAATAGCTGGTATGATAAAACAAAATGTCAGAATTTGATGTAATAGCTGGTATGATAAAACAAAATGTCAGAATTTTATATAATAGCTGGTATGATAAAACAAAATGTCAGAATTTGATATAATAGCTGGTATGATAAAACAAAATGTCAGAATTAGATATAATAGCTGGTATGATAAAACAAAATGTCAGAATTTGATATAATAGCTGGTATGATAAAACAAAATGTCAGAATTTGATATAATAGCTGGTATGATAAAACAAAAATATCAGAATTTGATATAATAGCTGGTATGATAAAACAAAATGTCAGAATTTGATATAATAGCTGGTATGATAAAACAAAATGTCAGAATTTGATATAATAGCTGGTATGATAAAACAAAAATATCAGAATTTGATATAATAGTTGGTATGATAAAACAAAATGTCAGAATTTGATATAATAGCTGGTATGATAAAACAAAATGTCAGAATTTGATGTAATAGCTGGTATGATAAAACAAAATGTCAGAATTTGATATAATAGCTGGTATGATAAAACAAAATGTCACAATTTGATGTAATAGCTGGTATGATAAAACAAAATGTCAGAATTAGATATAATAGCTGGTATGATAAAACACAATGTCAGAATTAGATATAATAGCTGGTATGATAAAACAAAATGTCAGAATTTGATATAATAGCTGGTATGATAAAACAAAATGTCACAATTTGATGTAATAGCTGGTATGATAAAACAAAATGTCAGAATTAGATATAATAGCTGGTATGATAAAACAAAATGTCAGAATTTGATATAATAGCTGGTATGATAAAACAAAATGTCAGAATTTGATATAATAGCTGGTATGATAAAACAAAAGCTGAATGGATTCCAGAATTATCACTATTGTAAACATCAGGCAATCTCTGATAAGTTCCTAAAATCCAAACCTCAAAATGGTACACCAACTGACATCTATAATCAGGATGCTATTAAGCATGGTGAAATCCAGGATGGATAAGATCGCTGTCAGATGCCCTTATATCTTCCAGCATAACATCACTCTTACATAAAAGGACTAGATTACCCAATGTTCTTCATTACTAGTTGCTGGACTTGTGGCCACTCTCCTCATCTGACTGCAACTCCTTTGATTATTTCTTCTGAGGTGTGATTGAGGCCAAGAGTAACAAGCATGCCCACAACATAGTCAATTTTCTGAAGGGAGGCATTTGCTGGTATAGATAAGGATAGTTGCTAAAGTGTGTGACTCATTGTGCACCCATCTTGAGATGGTCGTCACTGTTGACAGTGGTTAAACTGAAAAATGTATATAACTCTAATTGGTGTATATGAAACTTTTGTTTTTATTTCCTATTCCATTTTCTTTTTGTCAAGCGTCATATTTTGCAACTACACCTGTATATATAGTAATTTATAAAATATATATGGCGATTAAGCTACACTGAATATTCTGCGTTTCATCCACTATAGGATTCGTCAGGCTTATGCGCATAAGCCTGACGAATCCTACAGTGGATTATTCAGTGTAGCTTAATCGCCATATATATTTTATAAATTACTAACTAGCTCTACCTACGTATTGAGCACTTTTGAAGTAAATACTTAAAGTTTACGCATAAATCTATACTTTCGTATATTAAATTTATGTGAGTAAATGCAGTAGTTATATATATATATATATATAAATTACAACGAGCATTTCCTGTATTTTAATTAAACTAGTAATTTCACTATTACATTAAAATACACTTAGCTCTTTAGACTATTATTCTAATCTCCTTTAAATTATATATATATATATATATATATATATATATATAATTATTACGATAATTATTTTTTTTAATGTTTTTTTTTATACCTACAGACACTAGTGTTTCATCCTTTCAGAAATCATCAGTGCAGGGTGTCACGAGATTTGAACCCGGCAACGAAGCCATCTCTGACTCCATTACCAAGGAACAAATCCACATGGCCACTGTTAACCACAAGGGATATATATATATATATATATATATATATATATATATATATATATATATATATATATATATATATATATAGATTCATTGAACTTTTGAATAGTCAAGTCGCTGCCTGATGATATCTGTTGTTTGATTGAAACAAGTGGCTATTTGTAGCAGCGGGATGTGAGCATGTTTATATAACAATAAACAAGTATATATATATATATATATATATATATATAGAGAGAGAGAGAGAGAGAGAGAGAGTGAGAGAGGGAATTAATTTTACCAGTTCTGCAAATCCTGGCACATGGGTATTCTTTAAATATATATATATATATATATATATATATATATATATATATATATATATATATATATACTTAAAGAATACCCATGTGCCAGGATTTGCAGAACTGGTAAAATTAATTCCCCGGAGAGAACAGCTGTACATAAATCTATATTAGTAGAATGCTAATAAAATATTCTTGAAATTAAATTGAAACTATATATGGAGATAGAGTTTGAAAATATGGAGACAGACAGGCAGACATATAGCTCTTTATATATTAGATTTCCAATGTAGAAAAAAAATACTACTATACTTACTAAGTGTAACTTCTGGAAGTGTTGCAATGGGAGTGGCTGTAAAAGAAATTGAAATTGTTTTACGATAAAGTTTAACAAATGATTTGTGTGTGTGTGTGTGTGTGTGTGTGTGTGTGTGTGTGTGTGTGTGTGTGTGTGTGTGTGTGTGTGTGTGTGTGTGTGCTCATGTGCACATGTAATTACAGTTGGGTTGGAGGGTGTAAATAATGAGTTTGAAACTGTACATAAATGGACAGTTGTTTTGTGAAAAGTCAAATCTTGGCACATCCTCATCTGCTGAATGTTGGAAAACAAGCAGAATTAAATTCAATTGCTTCAACTGTCATGTCAAATGTCTGTCATGTCAAATGTTTGTCATGTCTAATGTTTGTCATGTCAAATGTTTGTCATGTCTAATGTTTGTCATGTCTAATGTTTGTCATGTCTAATATTTGTTATGTCTAATGTTTGTCATGTCAAATGTTTGTCATTTCAAATGTCTGTCATGTCAAATGTTTGTCATGTCTAATGTTTGTCATGTCAAATATTTGTTATGTCTAATGTTTGTCATGTCAAATGTTTGTCATGTCTAATGTTTGTCATGTCAAATATTTGTTATGTCTAATGTTTGTCATGTCAAATGTTTGTCATGTCAAATGTTTGTCATGTCAAATGTTTGTCATGTCTAATGTTTGTCATGTCTAATATTTGTTATGTCAAATGTTTGTCATGTCAAATGTCTGTCATGTCAAATGTTTGCATACACTATCACATCATCTATTTAGACAATCTGTTTTCATCTGGAAAAAAGAGCTGCTAAGAAGGTCAAAATTAAAAAATTGGTACTTGAGGATCATCGGATTTTTAACTGTTTCACAACTGTATATGCGTGAATCGTTCACATGAGAGCTTCCTTATGTTAAGAATAAGTAGGTTTGAAAACACTTTTTAAAGATTATAGCATGTTGGCCTAATGATTATCGTACTTGACTTTTGACTCACTGTATTTAGGTTTTGGTTTTGATCTCAGCTCAAGTATTTTTTTTTACTTACAAGAAGTAAACTGTTTAGAAAAAAACACATAATACTTGAATGCACATGTCTCAGTTTGTTTCCGTTTTATTTTTTACTTCATTCTTTTTAAAGGAATTTAATGTTATGTTTAATGCTAGACCGATTATATTATTTACATCTGTCATGGGAGAACACTAGTTGTGAGTTGGTAAGCCTGCAACAACTCAAAATGTACAAGAAGTTATTTTCAAAGACTTCCAATTTCTGGCGATGAAGCACCTTCATTGGCTATGTCTCACAGACATATGAATTGGTAGACACTTCTCTTAGTTGATATTAAAATCATCCAATATCTCCACAAAGTTGCACAAAAGTTGATCTAGCAGCCCCCAAGTCTTTTATATTAAAAATATATAATTGAAAAACAAGTTTAGTTTTCAATTATTATTCATGGATTTTAAAGACTAAGATTCATTCCATTAAAAAAGAAAAGAAAAGAACATGATTCAATTTTTACTGAACTTTACTCAATATAAATAAAAAAAGTTCAATATTCTTCTTCTTTTAAGAAAATATTCAAATCAGAAAGTAACTTTCATTCCAAATAAGCATCATAAATCATTTTCAATTCAGTTACTTTCAAATATCAAAGTTACTTTCAAATATCTATAACTACGAGATTTTCAACCATCTTTTCGTTATTATTATAGTTTTTTTTTTAAATGGCTGTCACAATGATTTTTATGCGATCATTCAAAATTCAAAAGTAATTTTGAAGCCTTTAAACTAATTAATGGAAAATATTTCTTTCTGGCTAGAATTGAAGTAGATCAAACTAAAATATTATAATTTCTTGTTCAGAAATCTTAAGGTGAAAATTGATAATTTGATTATTCTCATGTTGGGTGCTATATATTCATAATGTTTTGGTCAAAGTAATCCCCAACCTTCTTCAGGGCCGTTTTTAAAATTTGAAACCAAAACCAGTACAGAATTTAGAATTGAGACCTTTTTTTAATTCATAGGACTGGATTGTTCACATTTATTAATTTACTTCATTCTGTCTTATTGCCTATAAAAGGCATTCATTTAGAATTGTTAATCAACACAATCATTACATCATGATTCCATATGGATAAGTCAAGAGTTCAAGTTGAAGTTCGGTGCTTATTTAGAATTAAACCTATTTTAAAAAACTAAATAGCAGAAAAATCTTTATGATGTACATACCCCCACAAAACTAAAATATCATATTCAAAATATTATGTAAACTGATCAAGTTTTTTTTATATAGAAAACTTTTTACGATTTTTAGCAACTTTAATAGGAAATTGTAGCCATTACAAATTTGATTTTGATCTCGATAGCTCGAATTGAATTATCCTTCCCCTTATTTATAAAACACAGTGGATCAAAACATAACATCTTGCTTAGATTTGATTTTCTTAATTAAAAAAAATATTGGTACTTGTGCAGAATGTGAGCCACTGCCTGTTTGGCTTTTCTTGGAACATAACGTCATGCGCTTGGGTTTCATTGTAATCTGATGTTAAGATGCCGATCAATGCACAGCAAAGGAGCAGATGATCTTTGGGGAAAATATTCAGCGGGAAAAAAACATCAACCAAGAGCTTCTCAACAGTTATCTTTTTGAGTTTATGTGGAAACAGAAATTTGGTAATAATCTTTTTGTCTCCATCTTTAACCAGATATCAGAAAGCTACCCGATTTGGTTGGCAAAGTTTCTTCCACATCTGCTGTCTTTTCTCACCCCACTTTAATATCGTCTAATATGACCGTAGAAAAGTTTACTTAATCCTAAGGGAATATCCTGGCTGTCTTAATTTAATCTTAATTTAAAAAAAAAAAAACGTTGTCCAGCCCCACTCTACAGGAAAAAAAATATTCAAGTAAAAAAAAAATCACACAAAAAAAATTTACTTTACATTAGTTAAAAAAACTGCAGAACAAAATATTACATGAAAAACATTAAAAAAAGTGCTTTATTTTTAAACCTTTGTTAAAAAAATATGAAAGAACACAAGAAAATGAGTTTCTTATTAATTTTGTTCAATTTTGTTTGACAAAAAAAAAAAAAGAATGGTTGAAAAAAGAAAAATATAACTTATTTGTTTTTTTTTTACTTAAAAGAATTGTTGCAAGAATAAAGCAAAAATTGTTATGGTAGGTCGTTTTTTTTCTTTTTTATTTTCATTATATTTATTTAATTTTTCTTTTGTCTAGTGATTTTATTATTTTTAAATGTTTTCTTCGTTTTTTTTTCTTGAGTAGCGTTGTTACACTTTGGTAATCAGCGACGCTCTGCAAAAGCTAGCATGCTTTGAGCAAAGCCGAGCGGCCAGTTAGTTACGGCTGATTCAAATTCTGCACAATATTACTTGATCGAGTTAAGTGATTTTTAAAATATGACATCTTTATTCCTTGATGATTACAAACATCATAAAGAATTGTTTTGTTTTTAAAAGATTTTACTGTATTTTTATGTTGAAAATAGGATAAATTCTAAATAAGCACTCGAAATTTAGGTTTTATGTTTACTAGAAGATTCCAAAATTTGAAAAGATGCACCTTACGAAGGTTGAAGATTACATCGGCCAAAACATAACCAAGATTCAAATAATACAAATAATGAAACAATATGGCGGCTTTGTGATCCTAAAAACAAAAGAAGACCAATATTTTCGATCGCACTATTACTGTGTTATTGAACGGAATAAAAAGTTGAACAATTTCAATGTATCTTTTTTCTTTAAGTCATGCGTTTATTCCACAAGGGATAGCATCTCGCCGGGTAGATTTCCTCCTGCCAACTGCTTTTATTGTTGTTAGTCCCAGTCATGAACAAGAAATATGTTACATAAAAAAATAGCCATTTATTGACTTCTGGTCATGTCTTGAGACTTTATTCTCTGACATCAGCAGGTCATGTGACTTTAGTGTAAGAGCCTGAATCTATTATATTTATGTCGGTTGCAAATCTCTGGCAACATCTTAGCCTAAAGTTTCTTTTGCCTGCCTTGTTGCAGCAACCTCTTTGATTGTTCACACAGAGGGAGAATTAGTTTACAACATTATCCTCTATAACCGTCTTGATCTAGGCAAAAACATCAAGGAGAACTTGAGTGAGCTTGTTATATATTTGGCTGAGCAGAATAGAAATTATCTGTTATCTATCTAATCATTGGTGTATCTATCTTTGTATTTATTTATCTAGCTATCCATCTAGCTGTTTCAAATATATCTATCTATTTGTCTATCTGTTTAGCTGTTTCAATATATCTATCTATCTAACTAGTGAAGTGAATGAGGAGATGTGAGCTTTGTTTTGATAAAGTTGTCAAAACTATAAACTGGACAAGTTGCAGCTGAAGGTCTAATAGCTGACTGGAAGGACGTGTCTGTCTGTCACATGTTCTAGTTAGCTGGTTGTTAGTTGAGTTGGAATTCGGATGCTAAACACAACAGAGGGGTTAACGGATCGTCTCCCCCCCCCCTACACACATCTGGGAGGGATCTTCTTCCCCTCTACATACAACTGGGAGAAAGCTGACATTTCTCAAAATGAAGACTAAGAAAAACCCATGAAGCCAGAGATACTCACTTTCCATTCTCCTGCATATCGACACCTGGGAAGTGAAATAAAAACTATATAAAATCAATCATCGTCTTGGATCATTGGAAATGTTTTTGTCCACAGGATCCAGCTCCATCCAAGAATAGATATTCTCAGGACAGAGGACCAATGAGGCAATTGGAAAGGTATGTTGAAATACATGTCTGACACACGCATGCATCAACACTTAGACTGCTCAAGTATATACACATCACAAACCCAAAGAGGCCACATAGACAAGTATATACACATGCACGTTTTCAAATAGTAAAATATATACATTGGTCATATAAACACCATTCCCCAATACATGTTACGTTTAATCTGGTGCTGTTCGAATAAGGCAACATAATATACGTCAATCTGAGTGCCGTTTGAATAAAGCAATAATATTGATTTGATGCCGACCAACGCTTATATATATATATATATATAGATATACATAACTTATGCCTTGGTGATACCCCACAATGTAACAAGCTCTCAGGTGCACAGGCTTCAATGATGGACACTATCATTGGTGAGCTACTTCATGCAACTTTGTTCAGAATCATCATGCAGACACCACAATCATGCTGGACAAGAATGAATCCTTACTACTGGAGATAATAACTAAGAATAAATATAATAATGAGTTAACACTTTCTACCCAGTCATAGCTGAGGGAACAAGAAAAATCTACACCTGGATTAAATAAAGGGTTCAGTTCAAAATTCCATATAGGTTCCAGAGTTTGACAAGTTCACAAGTTTGAATAAATGCACCTAAAGAAAATTAAAAGTTACATTGGTCAAAACTTGAAAATAACATACTTTTTTCTTTCTATTCTCTATATGTAATTAAATCATATTTTTGAAGACCTAAATAGCATTGGATTTGACACATCAATATTTGATTCTACCTAACTATTTTAGTGAATAAATAACTTTAAAAAGTGATTTACTTACTATGTCATCGAAAAAAATTTCTTGATTATTAAAAAATGAACAGAACATAATACTCACTTTGTGGTGAAAAACAAGCTTCTATCGATAATATGACTGTTACAGAACAACCAGGTTTTTCTTCAGGATTGACATTGAACTTAATTTTAATTGTTTCTGCATCAGTGTTACTTGGAATATGAGCAGGTGATTGTGGAGCAATAGTCTGCAAAAAATAAAAATAAATATTTAGTATTTTTTAAGAAAATAAATAACAACTGTATATGTTAATTGAACAATCTTAGCAAGTAATAAAGAATAATATCCAAACAGTAAAATGTAAATATACAGAATGAGAGTTTGCATACATTTGCATTTACATGAACTTATTTTATGAGAAGAAATATTCTGTTAATAAGTGTGCACACTTCAAACCCAGCAGTTGTTGATTCTTTCAGTCATAGAAAGATTGACTTTGTTGATTATTGTCTTCTGAAACTTGTGTACAAATGCTTTTGGATAATCCACCCTTCCTGAGTATGTTGTTGAGCGACATCATAGCTCTGGTGAGTCCAATGGAAAATGCCTTTCTCTGTCAAATATTTTCCTTTAGGTGTCAGTTTCAGCCTCCATGTTTCCTTTGCTTTTTCATGATAATTTTCTTGGATATTTTATACATTATTTCAATTATGCATACTTGGACAATACTGTTGTAGATTTTATCCGTTTTAATCCATGCTAATGCTATATTCTTTTTCTGTTTCTTATCTTTGGAATGTTTCTTCATCAATTTTGATTTAGTCTTTCATAAATATTTTAAACCAGAATGTATTCTGCTGTAATCTGGCATTTCCAGTTTGAAATTTGTCTTAAGATCATCTTGAGTGTTTAGTCAAGTTTAATTGCAATTTCTGCTTCCTCTTTAACTTCATTATTTTTTTTTATGTTTTTCAACCATTCAACATTTCTGTTGAAGTTTTGTGTTTTTTCCTATAATTGTGTTCTCCCAGTTTTGTTTCTCTTGGATTCACTTCTGTTTTTTTTCTTTTTTCATTTATGCTTTGTTTAATTAATTTTCATTGTTTTCGAAAGTCTTATTTTGCATGTACTCTTCAGATTTATATCTGTATCTTCTCAGCCTCCCATCTTTTTTGTTAATACCTATTTTTTAGTTTTTTGTGTTTATTGTTGAGTCTTCCTTTTTGTCAGTCATATTTTAGGGCCTTTTTGTATTCCATTGGTTTAGCTTATTTTTATAGTTTGTTGATTTGGGTTTCCAATCTACTAGTGTCCCTTGGTACTATGTTGATGCATTCTTTTAACAGGGTTTTGTTTTTTATTTTATACTCATAATTAGTGATTTGGCCTCTGCATAAATGTTTAACTCAATCTATTCACATTATTATTTATTCACTAGGAGTAGTCACAAAAAAAAAAAATAAATAAATAAGTATCTATTCACATTATTATTTATTCACTAGGAGTAGTCACAAAAAAAATAAATAAATAAGTATCTATTCACATTATTATTTATTCACTAGAAGTAGTTACAAAAAAAAAAATAATAATAATAATAGTCGTCGTTGTCATCATCATCATCATCATCATCATCACCATCATCATCAGGAGTTTTAACACAAGTTATTACCAATGATTACTCGCTGACAATAGCCAGTGGTGTTTTCCTGGAGTCTGAGTACATGTCTCCTAAAATTTAATAACATTTACAAATCATGTGTTATTGTAACAGCCGTTTATCATTGATTTATTGGTGGCAATAATTGTTGATCTTCTCTGAAAGTAACAAGCCATTGTTTTTGTTTGTTTGTTTTTTGCCTTTCGATTAATCTGGTGCTGGTAAGTATTTGTTGTCTATGTGGGTTGGTTCAGGGATTTTCCTCAACATTTTGGCTGTTGTTCATTGTATGGTCTAATCTTTCTTCTAATTCAAGTTTTTTCTAACCTTTTATCTGAATTTTTTTCTGAGAGTGTTTCAAATGCTCCTACAATTATGGATATTATAGTGATTTTCTTCATATTATATATTCCTTTCAGTTCCTTAGCATGTTCCATGTATTATTATTAATATTATTATTATTATTATCATCATTATATTATTACGCTTATCGCTCCGTCCATTATCATGCTGTGCATCCCTAAAAAAGGAAAGTGGAAGTGGAATATTCCAAATGTCACCCTTGAAAAAAAAATTGGTGTCGCTGTTGAGGCAAAGCTAATAAAAATGATTTGTCTTTCTTGGCCTTTTGGCTAAGATCAAAGGGTAGTATCTGTTCTTCAAGTGCTACATTTCAATTTCTTCTCTCTCAGTGGAAGAGAAATCCTTTATGACTAAGACAATTTTTTCTCCACGTTAAAAAGCAACCCCGGTGTCTAAATCTGTTCCGTGGGGAGGCATTGTGAATAGGTACTATGTTTAATGTAACAAAGCTTTAATATTAAAAAAGTAACTGGAAAAAGTTATTTCTGATTTAATTACAAAATGCCCTGGAAAAGTCAGTTCTGATTAATTATAAAATACCCTGGAAAATGTCCGTTCTGATTATTTTTTTTTGTTTACTTGCCTCCCCACAAGGGCGGAATTGAACATGAGGTCGGTTATATATTTAGGGGGAAACCGGCTTCCCAAAAGGGGCACTCTGGTCAATAACAAAAATAAAAATTGTATCAGTAATGAAGGATTTTCCTCCATTAACCAAAACCAAAAAAGAGGGGATTTATGTCAGCGGCATGCTGAAACTGATACTACACTCAGAAATTCATGTTGAAGCAATGGTTGCCTAATCTCTAACCATGTTAATTTTTTTATGTATTACTTTCGAAAAGCTGCTGAAACAGTTTATGATTTAAACATTACTTTATTTCAAGTATATTTTAAGCAGTGGGTTACGGTATATGAAGTCAGTCCCAGAAATTACTCCAACCATTTACGATTCAAACATTACTTTATTCATGTATATTTTTAACAGTGGGGTGGGGGATATTAAATCAGTCTCGAAAATGGGTGAAACTGTTTACGCATTACACATTACTTTTTTAATGCATATTTTTAACATTGGGGTGGGAAATATGAAGTCAGTTCCGGAAATGGCTGCAACCATTTACGTTTTGGACATTACTTTATTTAATGTATATTTTTAATGGTAGTATGGAAGATAAGAAGTCGGTCCCGGAAATGGCTGAAAAAGTTTACGATTTATACATTACTTATGTATATCTTCAACAGTGGGTTGGGGATTATAAGTCAGTTCCAGAAATGGCTGAAACAGTTTACTATTTAGACATTACATTATTTCATGTATATTTTTAGCAGTGGGTTTGGGATATAAAATCGGTCCCGGAAATGGCTGAAACAGTTTACTATTTAGACATTACATTATTTCATGTATATTTTTAGCAGTGGGTTGGGGATATAAAGTCAGTCCCGGAAATGGCTGAAACAGTTTACGATTAAAACATACTTCATTTAATGTATATTTTCAACAGTGGGGTGGAGGATATGAAGTCAGTCCCGGGATTGAATGAGATGTGCAAATATATACTACCAGAAAGCGTCGCCCAGTATTGAATGAAATAGGTGGGTATATTGCTACTATATAGTAGCAATATACCCAGCGTCGCCCAGGATCGAATGAGATAGGTGAACGATATATATTAGCAGAATATGCGGCGTCACCCGGGATTGGATAAGATAGGTAAAACATATATACTATGAGAATACCCAGAATTGATTGATTTGTTTGCAATGAAATAATCACCCCAGGCAATATATTGAGATTATTATTTAAGTAAGGGGGAGCAACATAGTGGGTTAAAGTTATGAAAATTATTGTCGAAATTAGTAATATATCCAAGAATTATGAAAAATGATGAAATGTGAGTTACTTGATTGGTGTGTTTGTAATGATATAATAAGCCCAGACAATATATCAAATATATTATATAAGTAGGTGGGAGAGGCATAATGTGGGTTTTTAATTATAAAATTATTGTCGAAATTAGTAACATATCCAGGATTATGAACGAAGATTAAATGTGAGTTAATCGATTGTGTGTTTATAATAAAATAATCAGCCCAGGAAATATATCAAAGTAATTATGTTAGTAAGAGAGGGCGATAAGGATGGTTTGAATTATGAAAAATAATTGTCAAAATTAGTAACATATCAAAGAATTATGAAAAATGTAATATGTTATTTAATGCATTAGTGTGTTTGCAATGAAATAATCAGACCAGACAATATATCAAAGTTATTATTTTAGTAAGTGGGGCGATGATGTGGGTTAAAATGATGAAAAATGACTGTCGACATTATTAACATATTCAAGAATTATGAAAAATGACAAAATGTGAGTTAATTGATTGGTGTGTTTGAAATGAAATAATCATCCCAGATAATATATCAGTTATTATTTTAGTAGTGGGGGGTTGGTAATGTGGGTTAAAATATTAAAAATAATTGTCGAAATAAGTAATATATCCAAGAATTAAGAAAAGTGATCAAGTGTGAGTTAATTGATAGTTGTGTTTTATCAAATAATCAGTCCAGACAATATATCAAAGTAATTTTTAGTAAGAGAGGGCGACGAGGATGGTTTTAATTATACAAAATTATTGTCGAAATTAGTAACATATCCAAGAATTACGAAAAATGATGAAATGTGATTTAATTGATTGGTGTGTTTATAATAAAATAATCAGCCTCGACAATATATCAAAGTTATTATATAAGTAAAAGGGAAGAAGATAAGGAAGGCTTAAATTATGAAAAATTATTGTCGAAATTAGTAACATATCCAAGAATTACAAAAAAATTATGAAATATTGGATAATTGATTATAGTGTGTTTGTAAGGAAATAATCAGCCTAGACAATATATCAAAGTTATTATTTAGTAAAGAGGGGTGGGCGAAAATGTGGGTTAAAATTATGAAAAATGATTGTTGAAATAAGTAACATGTCCAAGAATTATGAAAAATGATTAAATGTGATTTCATGCATTAGTGTATTTGTAATGAAATAATAAGCCCAGGCAGTATTTCAAAGTTATTATTTTATTAAGGAGGGGGCGATCATGTGGGTATAAATTATGAAAAATGCTTGTTGTAACATACTCAAGAATTATGAAAAATGATGAAATGGAGGTCAATTGATTAGTGTTTGTAATGAAATAATCAGCCCAGCAAATGTATCAAAATTATTATTTTAGCAAGGTTGGGCGACAACGTTGGTTTAAATTATAAAAAAAATATTTTCGAAATTAGTAACATATCCAAGAATTATGAAAAATGATGAAATGTGAGTTGATTGATGTGTGTGTTTGTAATGAAATACTCAGCCTAGACAATATATCAAAGTTATTATTTTAGTAAAGTGTGCGATATGGTGAGTTTAAATGATTAAAAATTATTGTCAAAATTAGTACTATATCCAAGAATTATTAAAAATGATGAAATGTGAGTTAATTGATAGTTGTGATTTTTTTCATAAAATAATCAGCCAGTACAATATATCAAATTTAATATTTTAGTAAAGGGAGGGGCGATAATGTGGGTTGAAATTATGAAAAATTATTGTCGAACATAGTAACATATTCAATAATTATGAAAAATGATGAAATGTGAGTTAATTGACCGGTGTGTTTGTAATGAAATAATCCGCCAAGGAAATATATCAAAGTTATTATTTTAGTAAGGGGGCGATACAGTTTTAATAAAAAAGTAGAATAATATGATTGTGCCTTCATTCATGCTGAACAGAACGCTCACAGAATGCCCAGCAACAATATATTACATATGAAAAATGCTGCTGTGGAATTTCCACAGGTCCCGCTAGTTATTACTATTATTATTATTATTATTATTATTATTTACACATTAGGAGTTTTCACACAGACCATCAACAAAGATTTAACTTTGAGAACAACTTGTGGTGTTCCCTGGAGTCTGAGTGATTTCTAGTACTCTCCACCTCTTTCAGTAACTTTTGCAAATTAATTTATATCATCAAAACAGCTAATTACTATTGATTTCTTGTTAGCAAGCACCATTGGTTTTCACTGGAATTTGGGTGGTACTAAGCCTTCCCAAAACCGCAGTCCTCTTTGCACTCATCCAGTGGAGGTCTGGTTAGTGCTTTCTCTACTCAGTCTTTCCATTTTCCTTGATCCTTCATGACTATTTGATGTGGTACCAGTTGATGCCAATACTTTATTGTTAAAGGGGGAGGTGGATTAACTTCCAGTTTTCTTTATTCTAGATGGTATTTCTTTATGTTTTTGTTTTAGTTTTGTTTCCGTTGTAGTTTTTATATATCCGTTTAGCATTTGAAGCTCATGTGTATTAGTTTCTACATTCAAAGGTTTTCTGTAATAGTTCAGCTGTTTTATTATTGTTATCCGTTGTATCTTTTCAGTCATCCCTCTGATTTTAAAAAGTTTTTTTGCATTGTTCCTAGAGTTCCTTCTATTATTGGTGTTACCTTGACTTTCTTCATCTTCCATATCTCTTTCAGCTCTCTGGACAGTTCCGTGTATTTGCTCTGTTTCTCTGTCTCCTTCATACTATATTGATATTTCCCTTGTGGTTTGCTGGAACTGTGAAATCAACACTCTCACATAACTTTTCCTTCTTATTAACTATTTTGACAATTGATCTTCTCGCTTGGATGTGTTTATCTATTTTTACGCCCATGCCCCATAGGGCTTTGTGACTTTCATTTTCAACTTCTCCTGCCAGTGTGTGGATTTTATTTATCTGGTTTCTGGTTGTTCAAGATGTAGTTGTTTACATAATTCCCAATGTACTGCCTCTCCACTTCATCATGTCTGTTCTTTTTGGGCTAGTTTGTTGTATTCGCTTATTTTGTGATTCATTGTTTAGTCTCTTTGTCCACAGAGTTTACATTTGCTGTTTACTTGTGTTTTGTTGATCTTTGCTTTGATGTGGTTGGTTATCATGTTATCTTGTGCAGCTCTTATCAATGATCCAGTTTCTTTGTTTAAATTTCCTTTTCATAGGCACGTCCAAATGTTTTTGTTAATCTCATCATTTGTTATCCTTATGAATCATCCCTGTAGCTGTTTCTCTTCCTATTTTTCTTTCCATCTTATCCCTTGCCTCTCTGTTTTCCGTCTTGTTTATTTTTTCAGTGTCTCTTGCTGCAGTGATTAGCCTTTCTGTGTTCTGCATTATGTATTTTTTTATTCTTTTTTGTGTCATTCACACAGTCTTCTATACAAACCAGTCCTTTTCCTTTGTCTTTGCTTTTCATGTAGAGTTAATTGGTATCGTCCTTTGAGTGTAGTGCATTGTGCATGGTCATGAGTTTTCTGGTCTTCTGGTCAAAATACACAGTTCTTCTTTGGTTCAACCTATAAACGGTCCAGAGTATCTTACTAGTAACATTGCCAAAGTGTTTATACCTTTTATTAGGTTGCTAGTATATAGTTTAGTTTCTAGGAGCTTTCTTTTTATTCTGGGGTATTCCTTTCCAATTTTCTCTTTCAATTCTGTTACTTTGATGGTGTCTTCTGTGAAACTTCCCAAATATTTGCAGCTGTCATGTTCACCTCATTTCCATTTGGTTGTGTAATTCCATTGCCTCCAGTTATCCCCTTCTTATAACTAGTAGTGCATATTTTTCCATATCAAATTCCATACGGATATTCTAACTGAAGATTCTGGTTGTGCTTCTCTAATTTCTTTCAGGTCATCCATGTACATTAGGTGGTTCATTCTTTTATCTGTATTAGTGAACATGTATTCAACTTGGCACTTTCTTAGCATATTGTTATGGGGCATCATAGCTATGATGAACAACAGTGGTGATAGGGAATCCCCTTGGAAGATACCACTTTGTATTTTTATGTTAGTTATGTATTATTAATCAGCTGTTAGTTCAAGTCTCCATGTTCTCATTGCATTTTCAATCAAATTGATAATCTTGTCTGGTATTTTGTACATTCTCAGACATTCTATTATCCATACTTGCAGGTTCCTGTTTTACCCTTTCTTGTAGTTGATCCATGCCATGGTTATATTCGTCTTTCTACCTTTTACCTCCTTCAGGATGTTTTGATATATGTATAATAGATCATGTCCCTCATTTTCCTTTTTGGCATCTTTTCTGTTGCTCAGAAAGTAGTCCCTGATTATTAAGTGAGTGATAAATTTGTTCTCTCAGTTGTTCTGTTAGTATTTTCCACATGGTAGGTAAGCATGTTATATAGTTGCTGTGGCCGATTCCCTTTTCTATGTCTTTTTGTACTTGTGTGATTCTTCCTTCGGTCATCCTTTCTGACACTTCTGCTTTGTGAATACACCTTTTCAGATTTTGAATTAGCTTTTTATGTAGTGTTGTGACTTTTTGGAACGAGTATGTATGTATTCCGTCATGATCTGGTGTTATTCAGGTTGCCATTTTCATAGGGTTATTTTGAGGGTTTCTTTGCTGATTTCATTCTCTGATTAAAATAGGATTAATTTATGTCATTAAAATAGGATTAATTTATGTGACTAAAATAGGATTAATTTATATGACTAAAATATGATTAATTCCATCAATAAATAAATAAATAAAAGCGGTCAATTTTTTTAACTTTGACCCCTTAACATTTATTGTTTCGGGCTCAAATCAAGTTATTAAGTTAGATCCATGTTCAAGGAACCTATATCTAAAATTTCAAGTGTTTAGACCCAAAATTGTCGGAGGAGTTTGGTAGAGTTCTCAAAGGTCGAATCGTTGAACTTAATCACCAAATTTCTGGCCGAAAACCGATCACATCGATTTTCCAAAATCTCAGTACCCTGTATATCAAATTTCGAGTCTGTAGACTAAAAATTGACAGAGTTATTGCGTAGGGAAATGTACACACACAGACACACAAACATTTGTACCCATTCCCCTCCCCCCTTTTTTTTAATGGAGAGTAGATAATACAGTGGATGTGTTATCGGCAGCTCCAGTAACTCTCGCTTCTCCTTTTTTGTCCCTCAGTCCTCATTCAAATGAGTGATTTTTCTGACAAAGGATGAAGAAAAAGCTGCTTTAAAGGTCGGTAGTACTTGGTGAACAGTAGTCTGAGATGTGGGAAATTTTCTATCTCTATGTCTATCCTTGTGGCCATGTCACTAGTAAGGGTGCTGTAGGTAAACGTTTCATCTGAGTTGACGTTATCCGCCTGATAGTCAGGGACTCCAACCTTGGATTAACCACTAAGGAGGCTATCCTATCAGCAGGCGCAAAGTACTGGTGTATTGCCATTTGGTGAATGGATTCTGGACCATGCTGTAGTCTCTGGTGGGGCCTCTCGATGCCATACTAGTGGGTAATTGCTACGGCTTTACCTTTTCATGTGCTACAAAAAAAAAAATTTTCCTGTCTTTTTCTCTCTTACTTTCCCTCTCTGTACTGCTCTAACCAAGTATGCCGACCTGTTCCACAAATCTCAAAACCTCAACATGAATTATCTCCAGAAAAAAAACTCGAATAAACCTAGAACCCCATCTTCCAACGTAGACCCCTACTACCAGGTCTCCTTCTCCAACATCAGGGGTCTACGTTCCAACCTTCCAGAGGTTGAAACCCTATTACAGGAGATGAAACCGGACATATTCTTTCTAAGTGAAACTGAAATAGGGCCAACCACTTCCCTAGATGAGTTCATAATTAACGGATACTCTAACTTAACAGCTAAATCTGACCCCCAAGATCGCCATGGGCATGGAATATGTGCCTACATTAAAGATGGTTTCCCGTGTGGCAGGGATATCTCTAGAGAAGATCCTAATTTACACTATATGTGCTTTCGGGTTGCACTTTCTTACACCACTGCATTTATATTTGCCCTTTATCAGCCCCATAACAGCGGAGTTACTATCTTTAAGAGTATATCTGAGAAAATAGACCACATCCTGTCTGCACATCCCTCGGCTAACATCCACATCTGTGGTGACTTCAACATCCATAACATGGAATGGTTGACCCATTCAAATAAAACAGACGACGAGGGGAGGTTTTGTCATGATTTTGCCATTGCTTATGACCTCACTCAGATTGTTTGCGAACCCACCCGTGTGCCCGATACTACTGGTCAATATGCAAGCCTCCTAGACCTTTTTCTCTCAACTTCCCCTGAGCTATGTTCATGTTCCGTTCATTCTCCTCTAGGATCCTCCGACCACTCCGTCGTATTAGTTAAGATAAAAATGAAATATAAGTCCCCAGACGTACCCCTCCACCGTACTGTATACCGATACTCTATGGCTGACTGGGACAGCTTCCGTACATTCATATCTGATTTACCTCTGCATTCCATGTTTAAAAAGGATGTGTCCTCTATAGTATCAAATCTGACGAAATGGTTAATTGTAGGCATAGACCAATTCATACCATCTAAAAAATTCCAACAAAAACCTAACAGCCAGCCATGGTTCTCCCTAGAATGTGCTGCTGCTATCGCGCACAGAAATCACTTTTTTCATAACTACAACCGTAATAGATTCACTGAGACTAAAGCTGCTTTCAGGAACGCCAGCAACCACTGTAAAAGAGTAATAAAAAATGCAAGAGAGCTATATGCCCAGTCTGTTAAATCCAAAGTAGCTGATCAGTGGCTTGGTTCCCACCAGTTTTGGCAAATAACAAATAGGATCTTGAACAGAAGTGTGCGTTCTATCCCAACCATTATCAATAGACCAGAGGTCATCTCGTCAGCATCAGACAAGGCCAAACTATTTGCCAAGAACTTTGCAGCTAATTCTACTCTATGCGACGAAGGCCATCAACTCCCCATATTTCCTCCTATAACACAGAACATGCTAGGTAACATACAAATATCTGTGCATGAGGTCGCCAAGCTAATCAAGAACCTTGATTCCAGTAAAGCAACTGGCCCTGACGGCATCCCAATTATAGTGTTAAAAAAGCTTCAACCAGAACTTGCTCCCATACTTACGAAACTGTTTTAACGTTGCCTTAAGGAGAAATGCTTTCCGACTCCCTGGAAAACCTCATCAGCATGCCCTGTATTTAAGAATTCAGGTGATAAGTCATCTCCCTCTCAGTACAGACCAATAAGCCTCCTGTGTGTTATGAGTAAGTTGCTGGAATCCATATTAAATAGAGAAATAGTCAACCACCTCAGCAGAAACAATCTTCTTAGTGACACACAATATGGTTTCCGTTCTGCAAGATCTACCACAGATGTGCTAACGGTTATATCTAACAGGATTAGTGAATCTCTTGACAAAGGCTTCCTTTCTAGAGCAATTGCTCTTGACATATCAAAGGCTTTCACAAGATTTCCAGCTACGGTATAACTGGAAATGTTTTCTCAATCATTAAATCATTTCTCTCTGATAGGCTCATCAGAGGCCTGCAGTATTAATGCTGGAGTCCCTCAAGAGTCAATCCTGGGCCCAACTCTCTTCCTGATCTACATCAATGACCTCCCTAAACACATACTTAAATCATTCGTTGACATCTATGCTGATGACACGACCATCTACGGCAAC
The DNA here is from genome assembly GCF_053919585.1 of Euprymna scolopes. NCBI lineage: Eukaryota > Metazoa > Mollusca > Cephalopoda > Sepiida > Sepiolidae > Euprymna > Euprymna scolopes. The sequence goes on from NC_136494.1 coordinate 43,266,507, forward strand.
ACATCAAAGGCTGTAAATGACAAAGTTCTCTCTGATTCTCTCTCCTCTGATCTCGAACGCGTGGTTCATTGGGGGGAAGTCGTGGCTGGTTACCTTTAATGCATCTAAAACCAAACTCCTATCTTTACATCATTAATGGAAATGGATGGCTCTCGTCTAGGAGAAACCCCGTGTTTTGACAAGCTTCTGGGTTTGTCCTTTACTCCTGATCTGAAATGGAACACGTACATCAAGTCTGTTGCCAAGGTCGCTGGAAAGATGGTGGGATCCTTCTACCGCTCCAGAAGATATCTCACTACTGATGCAATTCTCTATCTATATAAAAGCCAAATATGTCCAAGGATGGAATACTGCTGCCATATCTGGGCAGGAGCTGCTAAAAACAGACTATCCTGCCTTGGCAGAGTACAAAATAGACTTTGTGGCTTAGTGGGGGATGCCCTTTTCTCTACCCTGCAACCTCTCTCCCATAGAAGAGACGTTGCGAGCCTATCCTTGTTTTATCGTTATTACCATGGCAAGTGCTCGTCTGAACTCCAATCTCTGGTCCCCCCTCGCCAATCTTTCATGAAAAACACCCGTCTAGCTGAATCCACTGTGAAAAATTTCCCCCACTCTTTATCTGTGCCTAAATCAAAACGTGGATTCCATGAACAAAGATTCTGTCTTAGAACTGCACGCCTGTGGAACTCTGTTCCGTCTGCCTGCTTCCCACCTGACTACAACTTGGGTGTCTTCAAGTCCAACGTTAACAAATTCCTAATGAACCGCCCCCTTAAGTAAACACTTCATCAAATCTCCACACTAACGTACTGTACTTGCAATAACCCTTATCCATGAGTGGCTTCCGGGCCTTGATAAGTGGTGACCACCGTGTAAAAAAAAAAAATTTAGCATTCCTATTGTGATCTTGTTGTTTTTCCCATATTTTACTCCAGTAGAGTTTTGTTTCTGTTTCCTTGTAATAAAAGTGTGGAGAACCACAGCAATAAACACCAACGGTTGGTCTGTGCCCTTTGTAGAGAAGTGCTGGCATTCGAATCGGAAACCTGTCTGGTATGAAAACTAAGATAAATGCAAATTTAAGTGCTACCATGGTTCAAGGTGGCAATATAAAAAGAGGTGACACCTATCTCGTATTTTCAGTTAGGAAGAGGACAAAAAGAGAATTATAATGACCGCAAAGATGGAAGGTATAGAATACTGATTGTTAAGAAGAATTGCGAATCTTACTTTCTTTTTCTCTTCTTTTCTGTTTTGAGAACAAAAAAAACGTTTAATTAAGCACAAACATGATTTGTACATTAAACGAATTTATGTGACTAAAATAGGATTTGTTTATGTGACTAAAATAGGATTAATTTACGTGACTAAAATAGGATTAATTTATGTGATTAAAATAGGATTAATTTACGTGACTAAAATAGAATAAATTAACGTGATTAAAATAGGATTCCCAGAGAAAAAAAAAACTAGACAATCTTTCATTCTTCCAGTTACATTTGGATAAAATTGGCTTTGTTTGTAAAGGTGCTGTTTTTCTTGCACTGTTGCGATTTTTATCACCTTAAATCTCCCTTTTTTTTTTGCTGTAATTTTTTTTTCTTCAGTTCTTCCTGTTTCTGGTTTAGCCTTTCCCTACTGGTCACATTTCTACTTTTCCATCCTCCTCTAGTTGCTTTCATCTTGTTTATCACTTTGACTTGTTTCTTTAAGTTTGCTGACCTTGGTTTAAGCCTCAATTCCTATCCAAATTTTGTCAATACATTTTTTTCCTGGGCTTTTTTTACCTTAAACTTAATACTTACTGATCTATTATTATTATTATTATTACTATTATTGTTATTATTATTATTATTATTATTTCTTCTTCTTCTTCTTCTCCTTCTTCTTCTTCTTCTTCTTGGTGGCGGTGGTAAAGAAGAAGAAGGAGGAGGAGAATAATCTCAATTGCTTTGATGATTATTATTTTTTTTTTAAATGCCACTGACACAAAACCCAATGTTATATAAATTTAATTTAATAAAGAAAAATATATTTCAAGCTACATTCAAATGTTAATAATATTTTATAACTACATAAATGTTTTGTTATCCTGCAAATGCAAAAATAATTTTTAAAAATTAAATGTAATTTCATGATTAATGAAATTAATGAAAAAACATTTCCATGATCTTATTCTCCTTCAAACATGCAATAGAATTTTATTAATCTTGAAAAAATAATGTGCCCCACTATTTCTCTCTTCTTATTGCATATGATATAATGGAATATTTTTTGATGTTACAAATTTTTTTTTCTTAGAAAGGAACGTACTATGAGAAATAAAATCAGAAATAAAATACAATCAGAAATAAAATACAATCAGAAATAAAATGTTAAAACTAAATCAGAAAAAAAAGGATTGAGTTACTAACCTTCAGTCCAAATTTATTTTTACCACCAACTAAAATGACATCGTATGAAACAACATTTTTAGCCTTAAGCAGTCGAATGTTTGCTCCAGATTGTAGACTTTGGCCAACATGAACAGTAACGGTCCTTCGGTTGTCAGTCATATCAGACTGCCAACCAGTGTGTCCTGGTCTGATCTTGTTCACAGCATCTGGATTACTTGAAACTTTAATATTTTCTTCACTAATAAATTTTGGATTAGCCATGCCATCTACAACTGGACAACCTGTAATTACATTTTTGGATCAAATAAGTACACATTTTTGAAAAAATAATTAATATTTATATTATGTATCATACTGCTTTTTTTGTTGATACTCTGTTTACAGGTGTAACACCCTTAAATAAACAATTAATTAACTCAACAAAGCTGGGGCAAAACTGAGATAATCACAAAGAGATAAAACACAGAAATAACAGAAATCGAATATGTTCATCATATTTAAAAGAAATATAATAAAAAAAACATACGATAAAAACAAAAACAAAAGCTAATCATAAAGTTGATGTTAGTATAATAACAATGTGGAGAGGCATAGAAATAAGCGGCTACATCTGGCATGTGCGCACTGTAGAGAAGCAATAATGCATGAACCTGGAACCGTTCAGATACAGGAATAATATGATTATGCAAATTTAAGCGCAGTTGGGAATCCAAAGTGTCAGAATTTTTGCTCAACAGATTTTTTTTTCATTTTTTGGATGCTGTCTCATTTGCATGTGATTTTATTGCTGGTTTCAGTTATGTGCATTATTATACGAGGTTCCTTCAATAAGTTTCCAGACTTTTTTCATATAGGCACTTTTATGCACATGAAACACACACATGAAACTTCATCCCCTTCGAAGTAATCTCCTTCGACTGCAATGCACTTGTTTTACCATTCCAACAACTTCTGGAAGGCCCTATGGAAGTCCTCTTGTGTGAACATGTCAATGATCTTCATCACAGCAGCTTCTTTCATCTTCTCAATTGTCTCAATTGAGCTTAGGAAATAACCAAAAGTCACAGAGAGCAAGGTCTGGACTATGTGGGGAAGGGATGAGAAATTGATGCCCATCTTGGTCAAATATTCTGGATAAAGATGGAGTTGTGGACTGGTGCATTTGCATAAATCTTCTGCATCTTCAGTTCCTCATGAATAATTGTTTGTACGATTCCACACTGATATCCAAGTGTGCACTTATTGTCTCTATGTGACAATCAGGTTTTAGTAGGGTGTATTCTAATTCCTGTCGTAGTTGTTCATTTGAACCTGAAATCATAAAAGTTGATCATCCCACAAGATGTATAGCAATAGCATACAGAATTTTTAAGAGTCTGCGAGAATTTTAAATGCATGAACAAAAAAAAAAAAAATCTGGAAACTTATTGAAGGCACCTTGTAAATAATCTTTTAATCTAATTTATTAGCCATTATGTCGAATGTACGAATAAACAGTGGCATGGTAAATATATTTACTGGTCAGGTTGCTGAAAAAATCTATTTACATGGTAGCATGGCTGAAGAAATTGAGGTTGGTAGTGAGACTTCAGAAGGTGGATGATGTGGCAAGCCTGCTCCCATTGTATCTGGAGGAGTATGTATTGACCCTCTACTTGGAGATGAACGAGAGCGACTTACTAAATGTAGAAAAGATAAAGGTTTGGTTAAAGGAGGCGTTCATGGTCTATAGGAACTTGACCATGGTTAGAAGGGCTGGACACTTATGCAAATAACATCAGATGGTTGGTCAGATCGGCTGGAAAGGCTTACCAAACTGTTTTTTATTATGTTTGTGATGCTAAAATGCATGAATGGCACCAAAAAGGGTTAACGTGTCTCTGTTTGACATCAGGAGAGCATATCTTCACGTATGAGTCCATGAGATGCTGTGGCTGTACCAAACTGTAGAAGATCAATGGGAAGAATTACTGTATGACACGTCTGAGGTTTGGCTTGAATGTGATTCCCCTTATGAAGGCCATTGTGAGCAGGGTGCTATTGCAAAAGGAAACCATAGACCATGCAACATCGGCTTACATTGATATCATTGTTAATGAAGATGTCAGAAAATATTTGGCTTCGTTTTGACTGGAATGTAAAAAGTCAGAATAGCTGGGGGACAGCACCGGTGTGTTGGAATTGATAGTCTTAGGAGAGCATGGTGCCTTGCACTGAAAACACAGTCAGAGAAGTTCCCAATATCTACATGAAAAACCATATTCTCCTTGCATGGAAGGCTTGTTGGGTACCTCCCAGTGTACATGGCTTTGTGTGACATGCAGAGTCAATGGCAAAGTGACAGATTCTGGCATATGATGTCTGAGATGCAGTTAAGCAGAATAATCCAGTTTTTGGGAACTGCTGCATGGATGGCTGGGAACTGAATGTATGAGTCTATGTCAGCTCGCTAGTAACTGGTGTGGCGTTGGAAATATACAGAACAGTGTTGGAGGTATGCTGTGAATAAAGCATATTAATTTGGCCAAAATGGATGCCATGTTGAAAAGCATTAATTTGGCTCTCCAGTGGCACATAAAAACGGACTCTGCATGTGTGTACAACTGGGTGTTGGACACTCTCAGCAGGAAAGTGCAAGTTCACACAAAAATAGCCAGTGAGATGTTTATTATTATGAGACAATTGAGCACACTCGAGAAGCCGATAAAGAAGTATGAGCTCTCAGTAGGCATAACATTGATCACATTAATTCAAACTTTGCTAGCCAATTGACATGCATGCTACAGTGGAGGTTCAGTGCAATGAAGAAGCAGAGCAGACCTGAGCCCCTGATCAGTGTTGTACAAATAGTTAAGCTGGATGTGACCAGATCATGGCCATTCACAAAAACAGTGGACACCCAGGAGTGCAGTGTCCCACATATTTCACCAGAGTTTGTCCAGCGATGATGAAAGTAACAATTAAGTCGGTTATATGAATGTGCATGGAACTCCAATTGATATATCCAGCGCAAGTCTACTGGATGGAGGGAAAGTTGAAGGTGAGCAGCAATTGCAAACAGTTGGGGATGGACCTTAGACATTATAGTGCTTAACATTTCTTAATGATCACAGATGGTGGCCTGTTATGGTTTTCTATGTTGAGGCAGTTGACACAGCAAGACTCAGTAAGCATGATTTGTCAGTGGCCTACCCCAGGAGCTACTCACAGATAACAATGCAGTCTTCTGCAGTTAGGAATTCAGAATGTTCACAAATGAATGGAGCTTGTTGCACACATGCCTCAGCAGAGTAATGCCATTGTACTGTAAAATGAACTGTAGCCAGGATGCACTGTTCCATACCAGAAGCTGTCTATTGGCTAATGTGACCCCAAAATACGATGACACTGCACCCATCTGAAGAAGCCCACATTTCTGAAAAAGCCCCGTTTTTGTAAAAGAGCACCCAGCCAAAACAAACAACTGTCGCTGGGATGTCGCCTATGTGATCATAAGATCGAGGGCAAGGGGTATCGGTGTGAAGAGACATATAAATAAGTGGCCATGGTTGGCATGTGCTTGCTGTAGAGAACAGTGATATGCGAACCTGGAAACTTTCAGATACAAGAATGATACGATTATGAGAATTTAAGTGCTGAGTCCAAGGTAGTAGAATAAAAGATAGATATTTTGCTTGACAGAGGTTTTTTAGTTTCTCGATGCTTCCTTGTTTGTATGCGATTTTATTGTTAGAGGAAAAAGAATAAAGGACTGATGCTGTTTAGGTGAAAAGCGAATGTCTTCATTGTGGAGAAAAAAGAACAGAAAATAATCTGGTCCAAGTGTGTGTTTTCTTTTCCATTCAAAATAATTTACATGACTGAGATAGGAATCACTTATCTAAATAGATTATTCATGCATGTAAATTTTAAATAATCTTTCAGTTATGTATACAAATTCAGCTTTCGCTAATGGCTGGACACATTAACCAAGTAATTAGGGCTGAAATTGTTAATTAAACAATTAGAACAACATTCATAACAAGCGCTCTCTTCCATGTTTGGATTTTCTAATGGTCTCTTGTTCTTCTTTTTGTTTTTTTATGCCTATTCCCAGCACTATGGACTACATTTATTATTACCCATGCAAGCAATATGATATATAATGTATAAGTCAAAAATAAATTCCAATGTTTACTTATGGAATATTTAAAAATGAAAACTAATGAGAAAAATTTTAATAAAAGAGAAAATATTGAACAGGTAATTTATGTCAAAAATTAGATCGCAATTCAATTACGATTATTTTTCTACATTTTTTACTACATCAGATTCTGCTTGTTCTCTTTGTTTCGGTCACCAGTTGAGATAAATATTTTAAACAGAATGTTTTACTGGAAAAATATGAATGTTATTTGCTAAAATGGACTGATTTGAATATTTGGTGATGGGGGGGGGGTAAATGAGGAATGAATAGCTGATTTCAGATAAGTACAACAATGTTTTGTGATAGTTTTCCGTATACCCTGTTTATAAAATAAAGAAAAGAGGCACAAGTAAGAGTGTGGGCAACAGAAGATTTACAAGGATGACATAAGTAGTGGTTTATGACTTATAGGAATTACCGAAAAATGCGTCAACTTTTAAAAGAACGGCAACATGGCATGTGCCGGCTTTCCAGTTATTTCCATTAGACATAATCCTTACACATATAACCTAGTGGATTAAACTCATTTTGTGGAATCTATATATTTATACTATTATAACACAACTTTTCCTCTTGACTATGATGCATTAAATTTATTAAGAAAATGTTAATAAAACATATCAGATATTATTTGTTTTCTGCAAATACAAATAAGCATGCTTTATATACTTATCATTTCCCGGTTGTCCCATCCCAACAAATGATAAGTATAACACTGGTTAACAACAAATTTGTTATCTGCATTTTTCAACTGATTTAGGATGAATCTGATATGCTGAATCGAAAAATCACATTGGTTTTGCTTAATCAGGTCAATTTTTTTAGCTATGGCCACATATTTTTTCTACATTTTTGTTCACATGTACGCATGTGTGGAGTATTTTAGAAGTAGTAGGGGTAAAATGCTATGTCGAATATTTGTTTTGATTGGAAATGATTATTTTAATGACTAGAAGTATCCAGATCTGATAATTCTGGGTGATTATGTCAAAAAGTAATCAGTTTGTAGTCATAAAATCTCCAAATTTTCTAAAACTTGTTCTCAGCATATATGAAGAAGGAATTGGTGCCTTGCAAAGAAAGGAACGTCATCAACCACCTCTGGTGAACAGAAACAGAATATTCCTCTTCACTGCACATCAAGCTCGGCTTAACCAAGCAGTTACTTGAGGCTCTAGACAGGGATGGCGACTGCTTCATTTACTTATGCCAGGCTTTTCCAGGATTGACCATGGAGAAGTTAAAAGCTGGCCCTCAGAAATCCAGAGTTTAAAAACTCAATGAATGAAGTGGAACTGGAAGTGAAGAACTTTCTTGGCAACAATAAGGCCAGGAACTATGCAGAACTTGTCAACAACATGCTTTTAGAAACCTGGGCTGCAACATGAGCATCAAGATGCACTACCTATTTTCACATATGGACCGGTTCACCAAGAACCTCAGTTCAATGAGTGATGAGCATGGGGAGAGATTCAATCAGGATTTGAAAGAGATGGAGACCAGGTATCAGGGCCAGTGGAGTGCAGTTATGATGGCTGTTGGAATCTGGAGAGAGACCTCCCTGAGCATTCCAGTTCTAAGAAACGGAAGTTCAAGCCCTGAAGTTTGAACAATGGTGAAGCAATATGCAATTTACATTTTATCAATGTCCACCATTCAGTTTACAATAAGCAATGTTTCTATCAGGTAATCAATATATGTTGTTGGCAAAATATTATTTTCTTTTTAAAACATATTTAGGATGATATGTGTTGAAACAAATTAGCTGATAATGTTATATAATTTATTATTATTATTATTATTATTATTATTATTGTGGTTGTTGTTGAGACTTATTAAAAGTGTGAGTCTTAGAGTCTTATTAAAAGGGATGTTGAGAGACTTAGTAAGAGGTGAATCTTATTAAGAGAGAGTCTTATTACAAGTGATGTTGTTGAGGGATGTTGTTGTAAGAGAGATTGTTCGTGTTATAAAGAGATTCATATATATAAAATGTTCATACTTAGAAGTGTAATAGAAGCTCTTAGAGTGAGGAAACAGTGTTCAGACAGTCTTAGTGTTCACATTGTCGATATGAGATGTCGAGACGTGTATGTAAAGACATTTTAAAACACATGATATATATAAGACATATATAACAATTTTCACTTTACCTTTTGGTAGAATTACAACACAAAGACGACGTTTATAAAAACACATGATGGGTTTATTTCTTCTCCCGACCGGTCGTGGTTTTCTGAGTCAAGAATTCAAAGCTTCACATTCTAAGTTTCAAAAGTGACCGTCTCGCTTCTAGTCGTTCGAATCCCAACTGCAGACTATCGTCTGTCGTCCTCAAACTCCCTCTGACTCTCCCTCAGTTTCTCCTTGCTTAACTCTAAAGTTTCTAACTATATCGAGAACTTCCCATTTTCCATGACGTCATACACATGTTAAAACATGTGTCTTCTTTCACGTGTTCTGGAAATGCGTGTCCAAAACTTTTTCCTTTGTTTACAAAAGGAATTTGAACCTATATTCCCAGTAACCTATATTTCCAATATGTTAAAAACATGTTTATTAAATTATCCTATAGTTGCATTCCTTCAACTGAATTTCATAACAGAATTGACAATGCACATTCTTTTCTTAAAACTATTTTTATCTCTAAGCTTAACAATGGTTTGTTTTACATTCCATTTGCTAATTCTCTATCGTAATCTATTTCTAAACCTAAATTACGAGGTTCGAATTTCGTCTATTCTATTTCATTTTCATTTTAACTAAATCTCTCTTTTTTTATACTTACATGAAAAGGGGACAGCCCTTATCATGTAACAATAATGCCACAAAAACGCAATCGATTTTGTCATAAGATCTAATTTTTTTCCAAATCAACTTAGCATAAACACCTTTTCCTGATTCAGCAGTGCAAAAATACCCTAAATCAGTTGTAGAAATGTAAACATTTAAAAAATAAAACACTGTTGCCCAATGTAATCGATATCGCAAATTCTGTTTGATTATACATTACCATTTGATTTATAAAAAGACATTACCAATTAATGATTATTAATAATTTATAGAACAATCATTCATTGCATTATTATTACTAGCTGACCTGACTTGGCGTTGCCCAGGAGTATTTAATTTTAAAACAAGCCTCCATCAGTCTGTTGACATTACCTGATATGCTGACATTTCCATACACATTACACTCAAATACCAATAGAACAATTATAAAAACAATAAAGAACATGTCCCACTAGTATTATATAATACTTATTATTTTATAAACATTCTTTCAGTCTCAAAAGACAATAGGAACCTCTGTCAGTGCATAATGAAACAAGGGTTTAGCTATCCTCAATTGTTTCTTTCTTTCTTAAAGTGGCATTGCTTCAATCCAATAGCAAAGAGAAGTCTCAATCAATGGAAACAATGTCAAGATAAGCAGAGAGTTTTTTTCCAAGATTAGTTGCATAACCGAAAATTGAGAGAGTGTATCCTACTATTTAATCTTTTAGATTTTCTAGTAAATTCATGAGAATATTAAAAATCAATAAATTAGAGAATTTAGTCTCTGATAATTTTTTTACAGAACATAAATCTATAATAGTAGAGTGCTAATAAAATATTCTTGAAATTAAATTGAAAATATATAGGGGCGGGCGCCTTGCTTTGCTCGGGTGTAAAATACGCTTAAATATGATATTTTAATTTGTCTAGATTTCGTATATAGTGTTATAGAGTCGTGATTTCAAAAGTAAAAAAAAAGAAGTATTTAGGTACCATCAACTAGAATCGAAACCGAAACTGTAGCATTCAAAGCTGATGACGTTACTACTGTAACAACGTGACACGCATATAAACTGATTAAAAATTAAAAAATACACTAAGATGAATGGACAAAATGTTTAACAATTTTTCAATTTTGACCCATTTTTGATCGTTTAAAAATAATTTTAACCAATTAAAAACCCATAAAAGAATGGCCTGTAAAAAATCCAATCATTTAAGACCCCTAACACTGCTTTACGACGGAGGAGATAGAGTTTGAAAATATGGAGACAGACAGGCAGACATATAGCTCTTTATATATTAGATTTCCAATGTAGAAAAAAAATACTACTATACTTACTAAGTGTAACTTCTGGAAGTGTTGCAATGGGAGTGGCTGTAAAAGAAATTGAAATTGTTTTACGATAAAGTTTAACAAATGATTTGTGTGTGTGTGTGTGTGTGTGTGTGTGTGTGTGTGTGTGTGTGTGTGTGTGTGTGTGTGTGTGTGTGTGTGTGTGTGTGTGCGCTCATGTGCACATGTGATTACAGTTGGGTTGGAGGGTGTAAATAATGAGTTTGAAACTGTACATAAATGGACAGTTGTTTTGTGAAAAGTCAAATCTTGGCACATTTTCATCTGCTGAATGTTGGAAAACAAGCAGAATTAAATTCAATTGCTTCAACTGTCATGTCTAACATCAAAAGGTGACTTGATCCTCGGGTTAGTGTGGTATACGATTGATGATCTCCCAAATCAGCCTTTGAAGATGTACTAGACATTTCAAGTTCACCTCAATTCATTGCAGTGTCATGTCAAGTGATCAATTGATAAATAAAAAAGATCTTCCTAAGAAAATAAATTGAAAAGAGTGAAGATGTGAACACATATCGAAGGAGTAACTCAATTCCCAACATTAAGAGTGTGATCTAGAATAATACTCTATATCAACTATAATATTTTAGAGATAATAAATTTTACAATTCGCACACAGTTTTAAAGTTAGCAATAAGGTTAATGAACATTTCTTCATTAACCTTTGTAATTCTGAGTGGCAATATGAAAAAAAAAAAAGAAAGATGGAAAGTGTTCAGGGCTAGAAAGGTAATCTGCTGTTATTGGTTGGACACATGGTTCATATATCGGCAACTGATGTTTCATAAAGGAAAATACTCTTTAATGATCTGATTAAATGTTTTAAAAGAAAATTGGTACAAATCTGTTTTTATGCAGTCTGTAGTGTTTGTAGGCAGGCAAAAAGAAAAGAAAAAAAATGGTTGCTACTTCGCTTTATATGTTTGCAATCTTGTCATCTGATATGCAAATGAAATGCTCCTTTTTTTCTATTCAATTTTCATCCCAAACAAGGCACAGTGCCACTTTGAAGTACGGGGCTACTATTGGGGACATAAGTTGCAGGAGTATTATGAAGGGAGATGAGTAGCAAGATGTCTGTTCACATTACACTTGAACTTCTGCATGTCAGTACAGTTGGGAAAGTAGAATCCCGGAAGTCTCGCAGTTCTGGGGAAGAAACTATTGGAGTAGAAGGCTTTTTTACACCTAGGGATCTTTACTGTGAAGGGGTGGGACTCAGCTGCTTGTCGGGTTTGTTGGGGGGGTGTTCACGCCAAGGAGGTACAAGTGCTTGTAATTCATCAGAGCATTCACCATTAAAGTACTTGTAGAACAGGCAGAAGGATGCAACATTTCGTCGATGGAACAGAGGCTGAAGCCTAGATGACAGTTCAGGACCTTTTTGAACCCTATCCAGAAGTGAGAGACAAGTAGCAGATGCACCAGCCCAAATGTGACAACAGTACTCCATACATAGGTGAATGGTGGCTTTATAGAGGTATAGGATACTTTCAGGTGGAAGTAGTTTTCTAGCACAATAGAGAGAGAGCCCACCTTCTTCACAGCAGCCTTGGCAATGCTCTCAATGTATCTATTCCAGTTCATGTTCCCTGTAAACGTTAGGCCGAGGAGTTTAAAGGAAGTACTTTCGGGTAATGTGTTCTTGGCCATTGCTATTGGTGTAGACAACATTTCTTGTAATTATTGAAGGAAACAAGCTTAGTCTTGGCAGCATTGAATGTGACCATCCATTTTTGTCTCTATTCTACTACAGATTGGAGGTCATCCTCTAGTGTTCCTGCAATTTCCTTGGATATGTGTTCATTTGTTTTCCCCTCATATCTGTTATAGAGAGTGGTGTCATCAGCAAATATACCCATCTCAGAAACAATTTTATCAGGGAGGTCATTTATGAATATCAGGAATAATAAAGGTCCAAGGATAGACCCCTGAGGTACTTCGGCATTTATATCATATTGTTTATGTGTACTATCATCGAGGACAACCTGGATTTTTCTCTTACTTAAGAAAGATTTAATTACATTATGTATTCTTCCAGTGATACCATATGATCTAATTTTCCTTAGAAGACCATCGTGCCATACCCTGTCAAAAGTCTTAGATATATCGAGAGCTACCGCTCTACCTTCCCCTGTTTTGTCCAGTGAACAGTATATACGTTCAGAGATTACAGTTAGGATATCTGCTGTGAAACGGGCTTTTGGTTTTCAATAAACAGACAGATTTTTTAGAGACTCGGACAGTTTGGATTTGGATTTTAGAGTTGCAATTTTTGACAGCAGTACATCAAATTTAACCGTGGAAATTGTTACTTGGAAAGTGTAGAATAGTTAACCCCTGACTATTTAATCTCAAATGATATATCTCTTTTCTCTATATTAATAAAATAGGAACAATTATTTCACTCCAGAAAAAGCCGTTGTAGCTTTACAAACGCAGACGCCACATCTAAATTCAATATGGTCAGACTACTATCTGTCGTCGATTTTGCACATATTATTATTCATTTTCAGCTGTTAACAAAACAATCTCATATTAATTCCTACGAGCATCACATTCCACATCAAGTCATATATAACAGTGGTAGCACGATTTTCACTTGCTAATTGTTTTCTCTTCTGCCTCTCCTCAACGTAACCGTGAAACTCCGTTTCTATCAAGAACACCGTTCGTGTTTTGTTTTTATTTCTGTTTCACATTAAACCATTCACCAGTACAATGCAATGAGTCTAACTTAAAAGGATTTAAAATGGAGTGGAGTCTTCTCCTTTATGTGTTGTCAAATAATGTAGGGTAGAAATTCAGATAGAGACATGGTTACACTAATTTAAGTAGCATAAACCAAACAGTGAAAATAAGCGTCTTAAATAGTCTGAAAATATGTTTTTATAATGCAGTTTGAAAATATTAAAAAGTGTATTCAGCTCACTTTAATAATAATCTATGTAAATTAATTTTTTGTGAGTAAACAAAGTGAGGGATAATCTAAGTAATAACTGATAATAATAAAAAGAAAAGGAAAAATTATCTGAAATGTTTGGAAAATTTACGAAATTATGTTTTTATGATGCAGCTTAAAATGATAAAGACAACAAAGTGAATATTTAAGTAATATTTGATAAAATATCATTAGCAATATTTACTTACTATGCCATATAAAGATGTATCTTGATTATTAAAAAATGAACAGAACATAATACTCACTTTGTGGTGCAAAACAAGCTTCTATCGATAATATGACTGTTATAGAACAACCAGGTTTTTCTTCAGGATTGATATTGAACTTAATTTTAATTGTTTCTGCATCAGTGTTACTTGGAATATGAGCAGGTGATTGTGGAGCAATAGTCTGCAAAAAGTAAAAAGCAATATTTAGTATTTTTTTCTGATTTCTATCTTTGAAAGAAAGTTTGATTCTTGCTCAAGAGAAAATAGAAAATATAATTGAACAATGTTGAACTGGAGGTTACATCAGTCGAGACGTACGGCTAACCACCAAAATGAACACAGTAGTGAAAATAATAAGATTATTACGAATTATAAATCCTCATCTCAAAATTTCTGAAAAATAAACTAAACTTTTGCCATGTGCACTCTCAAGATGTTCCCAAATAATCTGCTTTTCTATGTTGAGACAAGTTGTAGAGTAGGAACATACCATTAAATGATACAAAAATAATTAAATTCAAGAATTATGTTGACATCAATTACATTTTTAATTTTAATAAATTATGCTATAAAAGAACTCAGAATACGTTTTGACTTGATAAATTGTATGTAAATGTTTTATTTTTCCACAAAATTAATTTAATCTATAACGAAGAATACATTTCAAACTATTTTGAATTTGTCTAATTAATTTCTAAACACAAATATTTTCTGTAATCTCACATGCTTTTATTTTATTTTTTACATGGTAGTCACTACTTATCAAGGCCCTGAATCCACTCGGGGATAAGGGTTTGTGCGTGTACAGTAATCAATGGGATAGTATCGTAGCAATCATTAGTATTGGAGATTTGATAAAGTGTCTTACTTAAGGGGGCGGTTCATCAGGAATTTGTTTATATTGGACTTGAAGACATCCAAGTTGTAGTCAGGTGGGAAACAAACAGGCAAACGGAAGAAAGTTCCACAAGTGTGCACTTCTTAGAAAGAAGCTTTGTTCATGGAATCTACATTTTGGTTTTGACACAGATAAAGAGTGGGGAAAATTTTGACAGTGGTTTCAGCTAGACGCGTGTTTATTGTGAAAGATTGGCGAGGGGGTACAACAGCAGTGTGACTAAAAGAAAAACACTACAAAAAAAAAAAAGACCCAAAGTTGGTATATTCTTGACTGGTGTTGCCCTGAATGAATAATATCTAAAACTTAGAAAAAATTATTTTTTCTTTGACCGTAAACTGGCACAGACTTCGTCAGGGGTAGATGGGTTACTTTTTATAACTTTGTGTTAAAGGGAAGTAACTCTGATTTTTTTAACAAGGAATTGTGTTTACTCATTCCTCAAGGAATCGCTATAAAGTAGAATTGTGCATGTTCAGAGAAGAGAACGGTCTAGGTTAAGGAGAAAGAAGGATGGGGAGAAAGAGATAAATGTTTGAATAGAAATCTGTTATACTTTTTCTCCGGGCAATGCTAAGGTGTCCTGCTAATAAAATTATAATTATGAATCAAATTTGAAAAAAAATAACATTTTTGTTCTCTTTCTTGCATCAAATTTTGAAAAAATTTGATATAGTATTTCTCTCTTTCTATTGCATATGATATAATGGAATATTTTTCGATATTACAGACAAAAATGAGGTTTTTTTTAAAAGAGACATAGGTAGTATTTTAGTAGATTTATCATCAGAAATAAAATGTTAAAACTACATAAGAGAAAAAAAGGATTGAGTTACTAACCTTCAGTCCAAGTTTATTTTTACCACCAACTAAAATGACATCGTATGAAACAACATTTTTAGCTTTAAGCAGTCGAATGTTTGCTCCAGATTGTAGACTTTGGCCAACATGAACAGTAACGGTCCTTCGGTTGTCAGTCATATCAGACTGCCAACCAGTGTGTCCTGGTCTGATCTTGTTCACAGCATCTGGATTACTTGAAACTTTAATATTTTCTTCACTAATAAATTTTGGATTAGTCATGCCATCTACAACTGGACAATCTGTAATTACATTTTTGGATCAAATAAGTACACGTTATTTTAAAAATAATTTTGTACATATTATTTATCATACTGATTTTTTTTTTACTCTCTGGTAATGCTCTTAAATAAATTATTAAATCCATGGTCATTACACCCACTTATTTTCTGCTAAAGATTTTAACAAGTATTTGATCTTCTATATAATAAAATAAAGTCAGTCAACTTCTCAAAGTTTTTCATTGATATTCTTGAATCTAACAAATTAATATTAGCTATTTTTTTCTTTTTCCACCTTCCACCATATTCATCATCATGATCATTATCTTTACACTAAAAAATCAGGTGAGGGGAAAGATAAACAATATTTATAAATAATAATATAAAATATTGTCTACAATATTTATTTATCCATTTTCTTTTTGTACCTCATAAAGCATAGGAGTTTAAAGTAGAATTTGTCCAATAGCAGTTCAGATTTCATATTTTTTCTCTTGCCAAAAGGGGCTAAAATGTACAATATTACTGATAGCAGATCAATTCTCATATCTTAATTATTTCCACTAGTTAACATAAAATTTTTCTATTTTTTCACATTCATTTTTTATATTCTTGTAACTACAGAAATTTCTTTCGATTGTTTTCATATGAAAAATCCAAAGCATTTTGTTTTATAATTACAAAACCAATCTTTCTTTCAGATTTACAAAATTTTCCATTCTGTAGTTCCTTCCATTTTTTTTCACGGATATATCTGCTGCTTTTATAATGTCAGTACTTATCAAAAATAGATGGGAGGAAAATAGGAAGGAGTAATACGTACTTATTTCTGATTTCTTATTTTAAAGTGTTTAAAAATAGTAGTATTCATAAAATACATTCCACAATAAATATTTAACACAATAAAATTAAACCATACTAAAGCAATAATTTCCACAAGCAATTTAATATTATTGACCATTTTGATACATATAAATATTTGAAAATATACATGGCAATTGAAATGTAACGCCACCATTAAAAAAATGGTGGTAATTAAATTTCAATCTATAGGACTAACAAAATTTAAATGTATAGTGCTAATAAAATTTAAATCTGTACTACAAATAAAATTAATATCTATACTATTAACAAAATTCAAATCTATAGTGCTAATAAAATTGACATCTTCAGTATTAAAAAATTCAAATCTATAGTTCTAACAAAGTTTAAATCAATTTTACTAATTAAATTTAACTATTAAATTTTACTAATTAAATTTAAATCTATACTGCTACCAAAATTTAAATCTTTACTGCTGACAAAATTTAAATTTATAGTACTAAATATTTAATTCTATCATACTAATTAAATTCAAATCTATAGTGCAAACAAAATTTGATCGATATTGCTAACAAAATTTAAATCTAAACTGCTAATAAAATTTAACTTTATCGTACTGACAGAATTTTAATCTGTAGTACTAATAAAATTAAAATCTATTGTACTAAAATATTTAAATCTATAGTGCTGATTAAATTTAAATTTACAGCACTAATCTATAGTACTAACAAAATTAAAATCTATAGTGCTAATAACATTTAAATCTATAGTATTAAGAAAATTAAAATCTATAGTACTAATTAAATTAAAATCTATAGTACTAACAAAATTAAACTCTATAGTATTAATAAAATTTAAATCTATGGTATTAATAAGATTAAAATCTATAGTATTAATTAAATTCAAATCTATAGTACTACCAAAATTAAAATCTATAGTACTAATTAAATTTAAATCTATATTACTAACAAAATTAAAATCTATAGTACTAATTAAATGAAAATCGATAGTACTAACAATATTAAAATCTATAGTATTAATTAAATTAAAATCTATAGTACTAATTAAATCAAAGTCTATAGTACTAACAAAATTAAACTCTATAGTACTAACAAAATTAAAATCTATAGTACTAATTAAATCAAAGTCTATAGTACTAACAAAATTAAACTCTATAGTACTAACAAAATAAAACTCTATAGTACTAATTCAATATAAATCTATAGTACTAATAAAATTAAAATCTATAGTACTAACAATATTAAAATCTATAGTATTAATTAAATCAAAATCTATAGTACTAATTAAATTAAAATCTATAGTATTAATAAAATTAAATTCTATAGTACTAACAAAATTAAAATCTATAGTACTAATTAAATTAAAATCTATAGTACTAATTAAATTAAAATCTATAGTACTAATAAAATTAAAATTTATAGTACTAATTAAATACAAATCTATAGTATTAATAAAATTAAAATCTATAGTATTAATAAAATTAAAATCTATAGTACAAACAATATTAAAATCTATAGTACTAATTAAATTAAAATCTATAGTACTAATAAAATTTAAATCTATAGTACTAATTACATTAAAATCTATAGTACTAATTAAATTAACATCTATGGTACTAATAAAATTAAAATCTATGGTACTAATAAAATTAAAATCTATAGTATTAATTAAATTCAAATCTATAGTACTAATAAAATGAAAATCTATAGTACTAATTAAATTTAAATCTATAGTACTAACAAAATTAAAATCCATAGTACTAATAAAATTAAAATCTATAGTACTAACAAAATTAAAATCTATAGTACTAACAGAATTAAAATCTATAGTACTAACAACATTAAACTCTATAGTACTAATAAAATTAAAATCTATAGTACTAATAAAATAAACATCTATAGTACTAATTAAATTTAAATCTATAGTACTAATAAAATTAAAATCTATAGTACTAACAATATAAAAATCTATAGTATTTATTAAATGAAAATCTATAGTACTAATTTAATTAAAATCTATAGTATTAATAAAATTAAAATCTATAGTACTAACAAAACTAAACTCTATAGTACTAATTAAATTAAAATCTATAGTACTAATTAAATTAAAATCTATAGTACTAATAAAAGTAAAATTTATAGTACTAATTAAATACAAATCCATAGTATTAATAAAATTAAAACCTATAGTACTAATAAAATTAAAATCTATAGTACTAACAAAATTAAAATCTATAGTACTAATTAAATTAAAACCTATAGTACTAACAAAATTAAAACCTATAGTACTAATAAAATTAAAATCTATAGTACTAATAAAATTAAAATCTATAGTACTAATAAACTTATAATTTATAGTATATTTAAAATTAAAATCTATAGTACTAATTAAATTAACATCTATAGTATTAATACAATTAAGATCCTTAGTACGAATAAAATTAAAATCTATAAGTAAAATAAAATTAAAATCTATGGTACTAATTAAATTTAAATCTATAGTATAAATAAAATAAAAATCTATAGTACTAATAAATTAATATCTATAGTACCAACGAAATTAAAATCTATAGTATTAATAAAATTAAAATCTATAGTACTATTTAATTAAAATCCATAGTACTAATTAAATTAAAATCTATAGTACTAATTAAATTAAAATCTATAGTACTAATTAAATTTACATCTATAATATTAATAAAATTAAAATCTATAGTACTAATAAAATTTAAATGTATAGTACTAATAAAATTAAAATCTATAGTATTAATGAAAATAAAATCTATAGTACTAATAAAATTAAAATCTATAGTACTAACAACATTAAAATCTATAGTACTAATAAAATTAAAATCTATGGTACTAATTAAATTTAAATCTACAGTATAAATAAAATTAAAATCTATAGTACTAATAAAATTAAAATCTATAGTACTAATTAAATTTAAATCTATAGTACTAATAAAATTAAAATCTATAGTACTAATAAAATGAAAATCTATAGTACTAATAATATTAAAATCTATAGTACAAATAAAATTTAAATCTATAGTATTAACAAAATTAAAATCTATAGTACTAATAAAATTTACATCTATAGTATTAATTAAATTAAAATCTATAGTACGAAAAAAATTCAAATCTATAGTATTAACAAAATTAAAATCTATAGTACTAATAAAATTAAAATCTATAGTAATCACAAAATTAAAATCTATAGTACAAATAAAATTAAAATCTATAGTATTAATAAAATTAAAATTTACAGTACTAATAAAATTAAAATCGATAGTATTAATAAAATTAAAATCCATAGTACTAATAAAATTAAAATCTATAGTATTAATAAAATTAAAATCTATAGAACTAATAAAATTAAAATCTATAGTATTAATAAAATTAAAATTTATGGTACTAATTAAATTTAAATCTATAGTATTAATAAAATTTAAATCTATAGTACTAATTAAATTAACATCTATAGTACTAATAAAATTAGAATCTATAGTACTAATTAAATTAAAATCTATAGTACTAATTAAATTAAAATCTATAGTACTAAATTAAAATCTATAGTATTAATTACCTTAAAATCTATAGTATTAATAAAATTAAAATCTATAGTACTAATAAAATTAAAATCTATAGCACTAATTAAATTAGAATCTATAGTACTAATAAAATAAAAATCTATAGTACTAATAAAATTAAAATCTATAGTATTAATAAAATCAAAATCTATAGTACTAATTAAATTGAAATCTATAGTACTAATTAAATTAAAATATATAGTTCTAATTAAATTAAAATCTATAGTACTAATAAAATTAAAATCTATAGTACTAATGAAATTAAAATCTATAGTACTAATAAAATTAAAATCTATGGTACTAATAAAATTCAAATCTATAGTAATTATAAAATTACAATCTATAGTACTAATTAAATGAATATGTATATTACTAATTAAATTTAAATCTATAGTATTAATAAAATTAAAATCAATAGTACTAATAAAATGATTATCTATAGTACTATTTAAATTAAAATCTATAGTACTAATTAAATTTTGATCTATAGTACTAATTAAATATAAATCGATAGTATTAATAAAATTAAAATCTATAGTACTAATTAAATTAACATCTATAGTACTAATTAAATTAAAATCTATTGAACTAATAAAATTAAAATCTATAGTAGTAATTTAATTAGAATCTATAGTACTAATTAAATTAAAATCTATAGTATTAATAAAATTAAAATCTATAGTATTAATTAAATTAAAATCTATAGTAATTATAAAATTAAAATCTATAGTACTAATTAAATTAAAATCTCTAGTACTAATAAAATTAAAATCTATAGTACTAATTAAATTAAAATCTATAGTATTAATTTAATTAAAATCTATAGTATTAATTAAATCAAAATCTATAGTATTAATAAAATTAAAATCTATAGTACTAATTAAATTAAAATCTATAGTAATAATTAAATTAAACTCTATAGTACTAATTAAATTTAAATGTATAGTACTAATAAAATTAAAATCTATAGTACTATTTAAATTAACATCTATAGTACTAATTAAATTAACATCTATAGTATTAATGAAAATAAAATCTATAGTACGAACAAAATTAAAATCTTTAGTATTAATTAAATTAAAATCTTTAGTACTAATTAAATTTAAATCTATAGTATTAATTTAATTAAAATCTATGGTACTAATTAAATTAAAATCTATGGTACTAATAAAATTAAAATCTATAGTACCAATTAAATTAAAATCTATGGTACTAATTAAATTAAAATCTATTGAACTAATAAAATTAAAATCTAATGTACTAATTAAATTAAAATCTATGGTACTAATAAAATCAAAATCTATAGTACTAATAAAATTTAAATCTATAGTACTAATTAAATTAAAATCAATAGTATTAATGAAAATAAAATCTATAGTACGAATAAAATTAAAATCTATAGTATTAATTAAATTAAAATCTATAGTATTAATTAAATTAAAATCTATAGTACTAATTAAATTAAAATCTATGGTATTAATTAAATTAAAATCTATAGTACGAATAAAATTAAAATCTATTGTATTAATAAAATTAAAATCTATAGTATTAATAAAATTAAAATTTACAGTACTAATAAAATTAAAATCGATAGTATTAATAAAATTAAAATCCATAGTACTAATAAAATTAAAATCTATAGTATTAATAAAATTAAAATCTATAGAACTAATTAAATTTAAATCTATAGTATTAATAAAATTAAAATCTATAGTACTAATTAAATCAAAATATATAGTACTAATTAAATTAAAATCTATAGTATTAATTAACTTAAAATCTATAGTATTAATAAAATTAAAACCTATAGTACTAATTAAATTAAAATATATAGTACTAATAAAATTAGAATCTATAGTACTAATAAAATTAAAATCTATAGTACTAATAAAATTAAAACCTATAGCACTAATTAAATTAGAATCTATAGTACTAATAAAATTAAAATCTATAGTACTAATAAAATTAAAATCTAAAGCACTAATTAAATTAGAATCGTTAGTACTAATAAAATTAAAATCTATAGTACTAATAAAATTAAAATCTATAGTACTAATAAAATCAAAATCTATAGTACTAATTAAATTGAAATCTATAGTACTAGTTAAATTAAAATCTATAGTACTAATTAAATTAAAATCTATAGTACTAATTAAATGAATATCTATATTACTAATTAAATTTAAATCTATAATATTAATAAAATCAAAATCAATAGTACTAATAAAATGATTATCTATAGTACTAATTAAATTTAAATCTATAGTACTAATTAAATATAAATCGATAGTATTAATAAAATTAAAATCTATAGTACTAATTAAATTAACATCTATAGTACTAATTAAATTTAAATCTATAGAACTAATAAAATTAAAATCTATAGTACTAATTAAATTAGAATCTATAGTACTAATTAAATTAAAATCTATAGTATTAATAAAATTAAAATCTATAGTATTAATTAAATTATAATCTATAGTAATTATAAAATTAAAATCTATAGTACTAATTAAATTAAAATCTATAGTACTAATAAAATTGAAATCTATAGTACTAATTAAATTGAAATCTATAGTACAAATTAAATTAAAATCTATAGTACTAATTATATTAAAATCTATAGTACTAATTAAATTAAAATCTAATGTACTAATTAAATTT
Organism: Euprymna scolopes; assembly: GCF_053919585.1. NCBI lineage: Eukaryota > Metazoa > Mollusca > Cephalopoda > Sepiida > Sepiolidae > Euprymna > Euprymna scolopes. Next base: position 43,289,474 of record NC_136494.1, read on the forward strand.
AAATCTATAGTACTAATAAAATTAAAATCTATAGTATTAATAAAATTAAAATCTATAGTATTAATAAAATTAAAATCTATAGTACTAATTAAATTTAAATCTTTAGTACTAATTAAATTAAAATCTATAGTAATAATTAAATTAAAATCTATAGTACTAATTTTATTAAAATCTATAGTATTAATAAAATTAAAATCTATAGTATTAATAAAATTTAAATCTATAGTATTAATAAAATTAAAATATATAGTACTAATTAAATTTAAATCTATAGTACTAATTAAATTAAAATCTATAGTAATAATTAAATTAAAATCTATAGTACTAATAAAATTAAAATCTATAGTACTGATTAAATTAAAATTTTTAGTACTAATTAAATGAAAATCTATAGTACTAATTAAATTAAAATCTCTAGTACTAATTAAATTAAAATCTATAGTACTAAGTAAATTAAAATCTATAGTACTAATTAAATTAAAATCAATGGTACTAATAAAATCAAAATCTATTGTACTATTTAAATTAACATCCATAGTACTAATTAAATTAACATCTATAGTATTAATGAAAATAAAATCTATAGTACGAACAAAATTAAAATCTTTAGTATTAATTAAATTAAAATCTTTAGTACTAATTAAATTTAAATCTATAGTATTAATTTAATTAAAATCTATGGTACTAATTAAATTAAAATATATGGTACTAATAAAATTAAAATCTATAGTACTAATTAAATTAAAATCTATGGTACTAATTAAATTAAAATCTATGGTACTAATAAAATCAAAATCTATAGTACTAATAAAATTTAAATCTATAGTACTAATTAAATTAAAATCAATAGTATTAATGAAAATAAAATCTATAGTACGAATAAAATTAAAATCTATAGTATTAATTAAATTAAAATCTATAGTATTAATTAAATTAAAATCTATAGTATTAATAAAATTAAAATCTATAGAACTAATAAAATTAAAATCTATAGTACTAATTAAATTAAAATCTATGGTATTAATTAAATTAAAATCTATAGTACGAATAAAATTAAAATCTATAGTATTAATAAAATTAAAATCTATAGTATTAATAAAATTAAAATCTATAGTACTAATTAAATTAAAATCTATAGTACTAATTAAATTAAAATCTATAGTAATAATAAAATTAAAATCTATAGTATTAATAAAATTAAAATCTATAGTATTAATAAAATTAAAATCTATAGTACTAATTAAATTAAAATCTATAGTACTAATTAAATTAAAATCTATAGTATTAATAAAATTAAAATCTATAGTATTAATAAAATTAAAATCTATAGTACTAATTAAATTTAAATCTATAGTACTAATTAAATTAAAATCTATAGTACTAATTAAATTTAAATCTATAGTACTAATTAAATTAAAATCTATAGTAATAATTAAATTAAAATCTATAGTACTAATTTTATTAAAATCTATAGTATTAATAAAATTAAAATCTATAGTATTAATAAAATTAAAATCTATAGTATTAATAAAATTAAAATCTATAGTACTAATTAAATTTAAATCTATAGTACTAATTAAATTAAAATCTATAGTAATAATTAAATTAAAATCTATAGTACTAATTTTATTAAAATCTATAGTACTGATTAAATTAAAATTTTTAGTAATAATTAAATGAAAATCTATAGTACTAATTAAATTAAAATCTCTAGTACTAATTAAATTAAAATCTATAGTACTAATTAAATTAAAATCTATAGTACTAATAAAATTAAAATCTATAGTATTAATAAAATTAAAATCTATAGTACTAATTAAATTAAAATCTATAGTACTAATTAAATTAAAATCTATAGTAGTAATTAAATTTAAATCTATAGTACTAATTAAATTAAAATCTATAGTACTAATAAAATTAAAATCTATAGTACTAATAAAATTAAAATCTATAGTACTAACAAAATTAAAATCTATAGTACTAATTAAATTTAAATCTATAGTACTTACAAAATTAAAATGTATAGTACTAATTAAATTAAAATCTATAGTATTAATAAAATTAAAATCTATCGTATTAATAAAATTAAAATCTATAGTACTAATAAAATTAAAATCTATAGTACTAATTAAATGAAAATCTATAGTACTAATTAAATGAAAATCTATTGTACTAATTAAATTAAAATCTATAGTACTAATAAAATTAAACTCTATAGTACTAATTAAATTAAAATCTATAGTACTAATTAAATTTAAATCTATAGTACTAATTAAATTAAAATCTATAGTACTAATAAAATTAAAATCTATAGTACTAATTAAATTAAAATCTATAGTACTAATAAAATTAAAATCTATAGTACTAATAAAATTAAACTCTATAGTACTAATTAAATTAAAATCTATAGTACTAATTAAATTTAAATCTATAGTACCAATTAAATTAAAATCTATAGTACTAATTAAATTAAAATCTATAGTACTAATAAACTTAAACTCTATAGTACTAATTAAATTAAAATCTATAGTACTAATTAAATTAAAATCTATAGTACTAATTAAATTAAAATCTATAGTACTAATTAAATTAAAATCTATAGTACTAATAAAATTAAACTCTATAGTACTAATTAAATTAAAATCTATAGTACTAATTAAATTAAAATCTATAGTACTAATTAAATTAAAATCTATAGTACTAATTAAATTAAAATTTATAGTACTAATTAAATTAAACTCTATAGTACTAATTAAATTAAAATCTATAGTACTAATTAAATTAAAATCTATAGTACTAATTAAATTAAAATCTATAGTACTAATAAAATTAAAATCTATAGTACTAATAAAATTAAACTCTATAGTACTAATTAAATTAAAATCTATAGTACTAATTAAATTTAAATCTATAGTACTAATTAAATTAAAATCTATAGTACTAATTAAATTTAAATCTATAGTACTAATTAAATTTTAATCTATAGTACTAATTAAATTTTAATCTATAGTACTAATAAAATTAAACTCTATAGTACTAATAAAATTAAAATCTATAGTACTAATAAAATTAAAATCTATAGTACTAATTAAATTAAAATCTATAGTACTAATTAAATTAAACTCTATAGTACTAATTAAATTAAAATCTATAGTATTAATAAAATTTAAATCTATAGTACTAATTAAATTAAAATCTATAGTACTAACAAAATTTAAATCTATAGTACTAATGAAATTACACTCTATACTACAAATAAAATTAAAATCTATAGTGCTAATTAAATTAAAATCTATAGTACTAATTAAATTTTAATCTATAGTACTAACAAAATTAAAATCTATAGTACTAATTAAATTAAAATCTATAGTACTAATTAAATTAAAATCTATAGTACTAATTAAATTTTAATCTATAGTACTAACAAAATTAAAATCTGTAGTACTAATTAAATTAAAATCTATAGTACTAATTAAATTAAAATCTATAGTACTAATTAAATTTTAATCTATAGTACTAACAAAATTAAAATCTATAGTACTAATTAAATTAAAATCTATAGTACTAATTAAATTAAAATCTATAGTACTAATTAAATTTTAATCTATAGTACTAACAAAATTAAAATCTATAGTACTAATTAAATTAAAATCTATAGTACTAATTAAATTTTAATCTATAGTACTAATAAAATTAAAATCTATAGTACTAATAAAATTAAAATCTATAGTACTAATTAAATTTTAATCTGTACTGTTAACAAAATTTAAATCTATAGTACTAATGAAATTAGTCTATACTACAAATAAAATTAAAATCCATAGTGCTAACAAAATTTTAATCGGTACTTGCACATTTAACGAACCAGACGTAACTCAGCATTTGCTCGGCTTTGTCCGGCGCATGACGTCAACAGCCGGATAAAACCGAGCGTTGGCGATAAAATAAAAACAACGCTACAACAAAATAACTTGTACAATGAAATCGTAAAATGTAGAAACAAAAAAATTAAATAAGTAAAAAGCAAAACCTACCGTTCGTTTTTTTTTTATTAATATTGTTTGAAATTGTCTTCTGTTTTGAAAATAAATACATATAAAACAAGTTTTTTTGTTAAATAATAGGAAACTTTTTTTTTTTTTGTCTGAACTGTTTTTTTTTTTCAATTTTTAACATAAAAAAAAACATTGTCTATGTCTTAAACACGTAAAAGTTAATTTTTTTTTTTTTTGCAACTCTTTATGTCAAATAAATGGAAAAAGTCTAAAAAAAAAAGGGGCAATAAAAAGCATCGGGGGGGGGGGGGGACAAGGATTATTTGTACATTTTTTTTTTGCCAGAAACAAGGACTTTTTCTTTTTATTTATTTGTGGAAGGAGGGGTTCGGCGTTCCTATTTGGTACAGTGACCAAGAAACCCTCCTTTTCGGCGGGGGTCGTATCCACCGAAGACCCAGACCACCACCACCAGTGTCAAAAGTCTGCCGACGTTGTGTTTTCTGCGGTTAAAAACGGACTCGTCGATTTCTACCGTATGGCCTGGGCCTCCAATCTGCCGGGGATTCCTAAGAAAATAGTTCCTGCATATATCACGCAGGAAATTTTTCCAATCCACAATTGTGTGGCGAGAACGTAACCCACATTCGCGATGGAGATTTTTTGTAGATGCCATCTCGAACGCCCATAAGTATATTATTTTTATTATGCATGCGATGGTTAGTCGGGATTTTCAGAAGAAGGTCCCAATCCTCATGGAGGTCCATCGACGACATGTTACACTTCTACACCTCCAACCGTAAACGTCGGAAAGGCTTGTTCTCTTTGCAAGTACACAATCCTGGCCAAAATGTAAACACCTTTTCTCTTCTGCCAACAATTTCCGTTACTGGCAAAAGTTTAGTGCAGCCTCTGGGGTCTGAAGCTGGTCCGCAAGGTTTGTAATATTCATTATTATTTCGTCAGTTATCTTTTTAAAACAACATTTTTTTTTTAACTCTCTTCAAATAAGCGTTTCTTGAGTTGTGACACTCTTCCAATTGATAGCGAAATTCTCGTCTGCTTAATCGGCAACGCTCGGTTTTATGCGGCTGTTGACGTCCATGCGCCGGACAAAGCCGAGCAAATGCTGAGTTACGTCTGGTTCGTTAAATCGTGGCCTTCGTTATAAAGATGGCCGGCCAGCTGAAAAAATGACGTCATCGCCGAGGTCCCAACAAGCAAGATATTGTGGAACTCTTAGACTGTCAATAATGAACAGTAATTTTTACAGACAGCGTTACAAAACTTCAAAATTGGATTGAAATAAAGAAAGAACACGATGATTTATACTGAAACTCATCTAATATTAATAATAAAATAATAATTTAAAAAAAAACACAAGTTATTTGTATATTATAAGCAATTGAATATTTTGTTGTATTATAGATTTTAAAGATTAGAATGCGTTCTTTAATTACTTATAAATTACATTTTAAAAAAGTGAATGAACACGATTTGATTTGAAATAAACTTGAAGTTTATTTAATATAATTAAATGAAAATTATGCATGTAAGATTATGAATATTTGAAGCAGAACATAAGCAAAGCATTTGATATGAGTTAAGACAATAAACAAATATTAAAATTAAACTTTTTTTTTAAATCAAAATGAATATTTTTTAATCAAAATGAATATTTTTTAATCAAAACGAATATTTTTTAATCAAAATGAACCACAATATTTTTTCAAAATCAAAAACAATATTTTTAATAAATTCATGAAATATTGCACAGTAAAAAAATTAACCTAAAGAAAAAAATCATGTTTCTTATTTAAGATTATTTCACCACATAACAAAAATAACATGCAAAATCATTTTTTTATATCCATATTTTCAGTTTGTTAAAATACGTGGGTTTGTATTACTGTACACATAGATTCGAAAAAGTTGTCAAAAAACAAATATATAACAAATAAATGTTATCAAAGGCAAGATAAGTTACTTTTCTGCCAAACTGGATATATTTTTCGTGTTTTTATTCAATGTAACATGTTTATTCAGCTCGAAAAACATAGTGTTTACCGATGTATTCGAAAATTCCAGATGGCGTCTGATTCTTTCTTTAACACGGTAAGTTTGGGAAAAGGTGTTATAAATACAAAACCGGATAAAATACTGTTAAAAACTCGCTCAATATATGTTACCGTGACATAGGTTGACATATATTCGGCGGGTTTTTAATAGTATGTTGTATAGTTTTTTTTTATTTATAACACCTTATTCCAAACTTACCGTGTTAAAGAGAGAATCAGACGCCATCTTGAATTTTCGAATACATCGGTAAACACTATGTTTTTCGAGCTGAATAAACATGTTACATTGAATAAAAACACGAAAAATATTTGGTAGAAAAGTAACTTATATTGCCTTTGATAACATTTATTTGTTATATATTTGTTTTTGACAACTTTTTCGAATCTATGTGTACAGTAATACAAACCCAATTACGTTAATGAAATGAATTGTACCTATTTACTATGCCTCCCCACGGGACAGAGTTAGACACCAGGGTCGTTTTTTAACGTGGAGAAAAGGTACGAAAATAAAAATTGTCTCAGTCGTGAAGGATTTCTCCTCCACTGAAAGAGAACAAGAAACAGAATGCAGCATCTGGAGAACAGATACTACACTTTGATCTGGTCCCGAAGGCCAAGACTGTTTAAGACCACGAGTGAACGCGCGTTTTTTGTTTTTTTTTAGTTTAGTTTCATATATATATATATATATATATATATATATATATATATATATATATATATATATATATATATATATATATATATATATATATATATACACAAGTATTTTTAAATTTTATCTTTCTAGCTTTAAAAAAAAGTTTAAAAATTTTATCAGCCGGCATAATTTATTTTTAAATATTGAAAAATTTCAGGAAAATTAATTTTTGCTAGATTTTTAAAACACGTGTTTTAAAGAATCGATGTTGTCTCGCATTTTCATTAGTTTTGTATGCTGTAAAAAATTTTTTTTAATATTAGCAATTTATTTGAAGCTTCTTCTTTTGAATGGTAAAACATTTAGGATGATAATATTGAATTAAATTATAGTTACATCGTGTTAAATACAGGGGGGGGGAGCACGTTAAAACTTACTTTGCTCTTTGCTGAATGGAGATGATGTAAAATCTTTTTTTTTTTTTTTTACTGCATTATAATTCTTTATCTTTCGGAAATTAAAATACTGTCACTTTTTGGTCCTTTATAATAATTTCCTCGGCAAGTTGGAACGATGCACCGTGAAGGCATTTTAATAAAAAAAGAAATATTACACTGACTTCAAGATGTTACGAGTGCCTACCGGTGACTACCGGTGTCACCGGTATGGACTATCCGTGATGACGTCAGCAGATTAAATTATTTTTGCCCACCGGCCATCTTGTCTTTTAAGACGGTCTTGGTTAAATGCACAAGTACCTTTTAATCTATAGTACTAACAAAATTTTAATCTGTAGTGCTAACAAAATTTTAATCTATAGTACTAATTAAATTTTGGGTACTGGTCGCGATTAGAGTTCCCTGCCGAACACCCTAAAAAAACACTGACTTCTCCCTTAGTTGCCATAGTAACTAAACGATCATGAATTTTTATCGACTTTGTTTTATGAATATTGAAATAAAAGACATTACTACACATTTATTAATAATATCTCACTTTTAATCACTTTTATCGACTTTTTCTTTTCTTTTTTAAATGACTACGTTTTACTGTTTATGTCTCACTTTTTTTTTATATTGTACTAGTGCACTTATTGATCCGTGCTGAAATAACGTTATTATTTAAAAAAGCCATTCTTAACATGGGGAGGGTGTTTTGTACCTATTCTCTACTTTAACCTTACAATTGAATAAAAAAAAAAAACATTAAACTTTAATTAAGCTTAGAAATACGATTTAAAATATAGCGCGGATCATAAGTGCACTAGCACCCATTTTTTTATTAATAAATGTTTAGTAATTATTTTTCTTTTAATATTCATAAACAGTAAAAACGTCGTCATTTAAAAAGAAAATGCTATTTAAAAAAGAAAAGAAAAAGTCGATAAAAGTGACACATAAACAGTAAAAAAAAAGTCGATAAAAGTGAATAAAAGTGAGATATTATTAATAAATGTGTAGTAATGTCTTTTATTTCAATATTCATAAACAGTAAAACAGTCGATAAAAATTCATGATCGTTTAGTTACTATGGCAACTAAGGGAGAAGTCAGTGTTTTTTTAGGGTGTTCGGCAGGGAACTCTAATCGCGACCAGTACCAAATTTTGATCTGTAGTGCTAACAAAATTTTAATTAATAGTGCTAACAAAATTTTAATCTGTAGTACTAACAAAATTTTAATCTATAGTACTAACCAAATTTAAATCTATAGTACTAACGAAATTTTAGTCTATAGTACTAACAAAATTTTGATCTGTAGTGCTAACAAAATTTTAATCTATAGTACTAACAAAATTTTAATCTATAGTACTAACAAAATTTTAATCTGTAGTACTAACAAAATTTTAATTTATAGTACTAACAAAATTTAAATTTATAGTACTAACAAAATTTTAATCTATAGTACTAACAAAATTTTAATCTATAGTACTAACAAAATTTTAATCTATAGTACTAACAAAATTTTGATCTGTAGTGCTAACAAAATTTTAATCTATAGTACTAACAAAATTTTAATCTATAGTACTAACAAAATTTTAATCTGTAGTACTAACAAAATTTTAATCTGTAGTACTAACAAAATTTTAATCTATAGTACTAACAAAATTTTAATCTGTAGTACTAACAAAATTTTAATCTATAGTACTAACAAAATTTTAATCTATAGTACTAACAAAATTTTAATCTGTAGTACTAACAAAATTTTAATCTGTAGTACTAACAAAATTTTAATCTGCAGTACTAACAAAATTTTAATCTATAGTACTAACAAAATTTTAATCTGTAGTACTAACAAAATTTTAATCTGTAGTACTAACAAAATTTTAATCTATAGTGCTAACAAAATTTTAATCTGTAGTACTAACAAAATTTTAATCTGTAGTACTAACAAAATTTTAATCTGTAGTACTAACAAAATTTTAATCTGTAGTACTAACAAAATTTTAATCTATAGTGCTAACAAAATTTTAATCTGTAGTACTAACAAAATTTTAATCTATAGTACTAACAAAATTTTAATCTATAGTACTAACAAAATTTTAATCTGTAGTACTAACAAAATTTTAATCTGTAGTACTAACAAAATTTTAATCTATAGTACTAACATAATTTTAATCTGTAGTACTAACAAAATTTTAATCTGTAGTACTAACAAAATTTTAATCTGTAGTACTAACAAAATTTTAATCTGTAGTACTAACAAAATTTTAATCTGTAGTACTAACAAAATTTTAATCTATAGTGCTAACAAAATTTTAATCTATAGTACTAACAAAATTTTAATCTGTAGTGCTAACAAAATTTTAATCTATAGTACTAACATAATTTTAATCTATAGTACTAACAAAATTTTAATCTGTAGTACTAACATAATTTTAATCTGTAGTACTAACAAAATTTTAATCTGTAGTACTAACAAAATTTTAATCTGTAGTACTAACATAATTTTAATCTGTAGTACTAACAAAATTTTAATCTGTAGTACTAACAAAATTTTAATCTGTAGTACTAACAAAATTTTAATCTGTAGTACTAACAAAATTTTAATCTGTAGTACTAACAAAATTTTAATCTGTAGTACTAACATAATTTTAATCTGTAGTACTAACATAATTTTAATCTGTAGTACTAACAAAATTTTAATCTGTAGTACTAACAAAATTTTAATCTGTAGTACTAACATAATTTTAATCTGTAGTACTAACAAAATTTTAATCTGTAGTACTAACAAAATTTTAATCTGTAGTGCTAACAAAATTTTAATCTATAGTACTAACATAATTTTAATCTATAGTACTAACAAAATTTTAATCTGTAGTACTAACAAAATTTTAATCTATAGTACTAACATAATTTTAATCTATAGTACTAACAAAATTTTAATCTATAGTGCTAACAAAATTTTAATCTGTAGTACTAACAAAATTTTAATCTATAGTACTAACAAAATTTTAATCTATAGTACTAACAAAATTTTAATCTGTAGTACTAACAAAATTTTAATCTGTAGTACTAACAAAATTTTAATCTGTAGTACTAACAAAATTTTAATCTATAGTACTAACATAATTTTAATCTATAGTACTAACAAAATTTTAATCTGTAGTACTAACAAAATTTTAATCTATAGTACTAACATAATTTTAATCTATAGTACTAACAAAATTTTAATCTGTAGTACTAACAAAATTTTAATCTGTAGTGCTAACAAAATTTTAATCTATAGTACTAACAAAATTTGGTACTCTTGCATAATTTGACCCGGATTTTCAGGAATTCCCGTCATCCATGACTCAGGTGAGACCTGCAATCATCGGTTTCAGCTGAGCATTGTTCAAATGTTGAAACGCTAATTCGAGTTTTTATTTTTTATTTACATCACCAACAAGGAGGGTTTTTTTGATGACCATACCAAATTGCAAGTAATAAACGAATATATTCTGCGGGGGGGGGGGGAGACTACAGTTGTATATCCGACTATTGGAAGGCCTATACAAAGTAGGAGGAGAAGGATTCCACCAACCATCTGACAGTGAATCATAAGTATGCATTTTGTAGACCCCGCGACAAAGGCAACAACCAACATCGAGGGGATGTGGAAAGGAAGCAAAACCGCGAAACCAGAAGCAAGAATGCGGGTCTAACCGGAGCTTCTTGGTACATATTTACTTGAATTTATGTGGAGACAAAAAATTCACAAATGATCCTTTTGTCTCCATCATAAATCACATTTGCTAAAGCTACCCGGTTGGGGGGGGGGTGCTTCTTTCCATTTCCTTTTATCCTCATCTCCTTCCCTCTTTGTCGTGGATGGCCATTCAACAGTCAACCAAAGTAAAAGATTCATAAAAAAATATCCTATGTATATTACTAACAGATTTTAAATCTCTAGTGCTAATTAAATTTAAATCTCTAGTGCTAATTAAATTTAAATCTCTAGTGCTAATTAAATTTAAATCTCTAGTGTTAACAAAATTTAAATCTATAATGCTAACAAAATAGTTTTGAATTTTAACTGAAAACAAAAAGCTACTTCTATACTTACTTAGTGGAACTTCTGGAAGTACTTCAACAGGAACAGCTGTAAAAGAATTTGAATATTTCAAACACATAAAATTTTCTTTTTTTTAAAGTTTTGATTGAATGATACAAATAATAAAAATGAATTATCTGTGTGTGCTGATTTGTTTGTGTGGTTACAGTTGGGTTGGATGATGCAAATAATTCCAGAGTTTTAAATTGAGAAAATTAGACAGTTGTGTTGTGACAAGTTATGTCAAGACTTTGCTTATCATCATTTGTTGACTTTTGGAAACAGTCAGTATTAAATTCAGTTGATTTAACTGTTATGTCAAAGCTCATAAAGGAACTTGGCAGTTTGGTCTAGGATGGAAGATCATCTGAATCAACTATTAGGTTTTAAGATGTGATAGACATTTCAAGATTACATTAATTCATCTTGAAGAAAATAAACTTTAAAAAGTGAAGACTTGGACTCATGCAGAAGAAGGAGTAATTTGGTTACTAAATAGGAGTCAGTTACCTTCCACATCAGCTATTGAGTTTTAAAGATAGTAAATTTTACAGTTGTTAAATTTGCACACACTGCATTTCTAATAAAACAGCCCAGAATAACAAAAAAAAAAAACTTTTATAAGGCTTCAAAATCAAATCTCTGTTAAAAAAAGCCAGCATATTATCTTAGTACAAGTTGAGTTTTACTTTTTAGATAATTGTTATTTTATCAATTTGCATGAAAAGAGCTATGTAACAGATGCTTAAAACCGTTTGAATTATGCAAATATCATCAGTTGTTCAAAAGTTATGAGAATTTTAAGTGCGAAAATTTAGGCTTTTCTGTGGACATTTTTCTTTAGAAAAAGTGGACTAAATTACGGATCTCAACATTTCAAGAAATTTGGTAATTTCGCCACCATTTATTTATTTTTCAAGCTATTCTCATGAAAATTGGCACTCTTATGTAAAATTGTATGCTCTTTCTGAGTATGCAGTCAAATCTGATGTATCTCTTTACCATAAGCCATGAATTATAAATTCAGATGTACAAATTTCAATTTTTTTAAACTGGCACATGGTATCATACAGTGGGTGTCTATTTATGAACAAACTAAGTATTATAGTGGTATTTAAATATAGCTTTATTGAGAGCAGGCATTTTCCTGCCTCCTCACCAAAGAAGAGCTTAATCTTGGGTGAAGCAATTGAATGCCTAAAGAGCATACAAGGCCGGTATTTATTACTCCCCTCAAAGAAAAAAAAATTGAGTAGATATGAATTAATCTCAGAAATAAATCAAAGAAAATTTTTCATATAGATTTTGGATTTCTGTAAAAGATAAAATTCCCATAGTCGACCAGAATTTATGCATTTTCGGACCAGTCCAACTTTCAATTTTGTAAATCCTCTCTATCTGGCCCAAAATATACTCCTATTTTCTGAGATGCAACCATAAACCGTACTCTACATGAATCCTGATAAGCAACAACTATATATTCACCAGTTGATGGTAATCTTTGTCATTTTTATTGTTGCTTTACTGAAAATTCAATTATGTAAACAAAGAAATAAAACGGTAATTTTTTACCTAGTTTCCATCTTAACATTTAAAATGATCACTTCTATAAGTTTTAGGTTACGATGAAAACGAATATCGCATGTAAATTTTCTGCAAATAAGTAGTTTTCCGCATATTAAGCAATGTAATTTCTTATGTTATCGCTAGTGGCCATCTTGGTACACACAACCCCAAGAAACTATGCCGAAACGCGCATTCCAAAATGGCCACCAGCAATAACGTAAGAAATGACATTGCTTAATATCCGGAAAGTTACTTATTTGCGGAAAATTTAAATGCGATCTTCGTTTTCAGCATTCCTGAAAACTTTAGAAATTTTAAAAGAAAATGTTAAGGTGGAAACAAAGTAAAAATTTATAAAATGCATCACAATAAAATTCCTTATTGAACCATCTAATTATTATTATTATTATTATTATTATTATTATTATTTAGATATCCTCAGTTAAAAAAAACGGGTTTGTTTTACAGATTCGAAAAATTGGTCTTGACAATGAATTAAAAATAAATTCAAGTTTCACGATATCTTTTTTATTTAATTGTTAGGTGAAAGTACAGAATAGTTAACAAAATCCCCCTTCCTTCCCCATGTTAAGAATGGGTTTCTAAATAATAACGCTATTATTTCAGCATGGTAGCATAAGTGCACAAATACCTTTTATTTGTTATATATTTGTTTTTGTTTTTGACCACTAAAAACACAAACACGTAAGAAGTTAAACGCATGTTCTTAGTACATTTTGTTGTTTTTTAACGCTTTTAGTACATGTGTACTAAAAGCGTTAAAAAAAAGTATTGTTTGGAAATCAATTTTTTTTTTTAAATTGACAAACTCAGAATAAAAAATGACCAGTCTAGTAAAACGAAAGCAGAAAAACAGTTTTCTATTTTTAAGAGAATACTTTATTCAGCTCAGCTCAGCGCATTAGCGTTTAGCAAGCCATTTTTCTGTAAGCGGATTTCAATTTCTATAAAAGATAACATTTAAAAGAAATTTCTGCACAATTAATAATTATCAAATATTTACATATTATACATGAAAATGATTATGAAACTATTATCTATATGAAAATGGATGATATATGCCGATTCATCTTATCAATTTTGAAATAGTCTTCATCAACTTTGCTCGGTTGTAACTTTGCTTCCGGTGGTCATAAAAATATAAATCAAAGTCCAATAGAGATGGACTTCTATGTTTATATAGCCTGTAAAATTTCAGCCATATCCAATCGAATTTAACCCCGCGCATATGTATCCAAACGTAACGTATAAAATGTAAACATTGAAAAAACTGACCAGTCTAGTAATAATTTAGTATAATTTAGTATAATTTCATAAAATTTTCAGAACATTTTGTTATTTTGATCATGATGCTTAATCTAGTTTGACTATATCTCCATGTACCTTGATGCCCCACTTGACTTTTGTCATCTGGCTTTTTCTCATCTATTTTGTTTGACACAATAGAAAGGAAAATTCACCTATTTCATATTTAAAGCATGTTAATTTAGACACTTTTTATTAGTATATAACTGTGTCCCTTTTTATTAGTATATAACTGTGTCCCTTTTTGTTGGCGTCGGCTAACAAAAAGGGACACAGTTATTTACCGTTTTTTTTTCATTTTTAACTTGGAGCATAAAAACATTGAACACATAAAAGAAAAATAAATTGACATCATTGGAATGCTTATTTTATTCTCTTTTTATCAATGTCATTCTTTTAAAAATTGACCCACAAATAAAAAAGATATGACTTCTTAAAGATTGCCGATGTCCATGAAAATACAGCATACACTTATAATGTTAATCATTTATTAGAATAATGTCATACCTAAAGTATCTTCAATTGTGAATTGAGATAATTTTTATAAATATTCAAAGACAAGTAAAATTATTTCATCAAAGAGAACAGTTGAGTACCAATTTTATGTTCGCTTATGAAGATAAAAATCCAGATATAATAATACTAAATCTTATGCCTAGAATCCTTGAGAAATTAAAATTCAGGGAATCTTGCTTAATTAGTATAATGACTATGGATGAAGTTCAGTGCAAATCTGAAATATTGGAATTTTCACATGAGAAGTTGTTCCCATCGTATGTCTGCTAAAAATCCTTTAAAATACTCCAAAGTAACTGAAATATGGGGATTATTTATTGGAACATTTGAGTAATATTTATTAATTAATGTTAAAATTTCACAAGAAGTCGAAGGTATCTGAATTGTTTTATAAAGAGCTTCTACTATCTTTTTACCGCTTTTGTATAAAATTTAATTAAACTAAATATAGCAGCTGTGTGCCAAAATTCATAATGATCAGTTCATTAGTTTAGTAGTGAATCCTATACATACAAACATATAAACATACTTAACTTTATAGAGATAGGGATTTCTGTTTGGTTATGCTTGACCATGCGATATTCTGGCTGCTACTGTGACTAATCATGCCTTCTTGTAGAAGTATTGTAAACTATTGACGGACAAATTTGGAATTTTCTTCCTTACTCCCTGTTTCTCTAAAATATTCTAAGCAGCATTATGTTTCTATAAAGATGTGTTGTTAGAAATACCAATAAAAAGGGTCTAAATTAAAATACTAATAAAAAGTGTCTAAATTAAAATGCTTTAAATATGAAATAGATGAATTTTCCTTTCTATTGTGTCAAACAAAATAGATGAGAAAAAGCCAGATGACAAAAGTCAAGTGGGGCATCAAGGTACTAGTCAAACTAGATTAAGCATCATGATCAAAATAACAAAATGTTCTGAAAATTTTATGAAATTATACTAAATTATACTGCATTTTCAAAAAGAAATTATAGAGAGAAGATAAGTGAATTACAGACAAAGTCATTTAATTACTTATGTCATTAACATTTCTTTATCAATTGAAACAAGTAAGAATACATGCAAAAATGATACTTACTTTGAGGTGTAAAACAAGCTTTTATTGACAATATGACTGTTATAGAGCAGCCAGATGTTTTTTGTTTGGGATTGACATTGAATTTAATTTTAATTGTTTGTGCATTAGTGTTACTTGGAATAGGAGCAGGTGAGTCTGGAGAAATAGTCTGCAACAAAAAGAAATATTTTGTATAATTAACCTCAGAAATATTCTCAAATTCAATCTCTGTTAAATCATAAAAATCATAAGTTACATAGATTTATTAAATTTAATAAATGAATGTGTGCAAATGATTGCATGTAAAATCTGGTCTTCAAAAAATTGTTAAAATTTAATTTTTAAATTAACAGGATGCTAATCAGAACAAGCATTGCTTAACTTCAAACTAGTTGGGGAGCCTGGAAGGGGTAGTGTTACCAGCATTCTGGAGGACTCCTTAGTTTTATTTATAACCCTTATTTTAAAATTATATTCAATCATTTTTAATGGAAACAAGATACAGAAAAAATGTTTTGATGGTGAATGATAGATGTTGCAGGTGAGGA
The DNA here is from genome assembly GCF_053919585.1 of Euprymna scolopes. Lineage (NCBI taxonomy): Eukaryota > Metazoa > Mollusca > Cephalopoda > Sepiida > Sepiolidae > Euprymna > Euprymna scolopes. Next base: position 43,305,746 of record NC_136494.1, read on the forward strand.
GTGCTTATCCAAAAGAAGGGAGGCACAAAGAACTGAAAATATCTCTGGCTGGAGTCTGACCACCGAACCACATCTGACCACATCTTTGCTTGAAAAATCAAGCCATGCGTGTGTGATCCCCCTCTGATGCTGCATGTGAGATGATGCCACAAAAAATAATCAAGAGATGATGAATGTGAGAAGTGTAAAGGGCCAACGTTGTCTTCACATTTTCGCCAAGTTTCAAAAAAATCTAATAGATGGGGCAAAATTTATGGAGTAAAAAGTGTCATTTTTTTCAATTTTGGGGCATTTTTTACCCTTTTTTTTTTAGCTCCTGGGATGCTGAATCCCAGTGAAAATGGGCAAACGGTGCAGTTTCATGCCTTAAGACATGTATATTTGAATTCAGCACCATGGAAAACCACTATATAGACATACATATCAAGTTTTTGAGTAATATGAAAAAGAGCTCCAAAAAGGCATGATTTTTAGCCCTAAAAGTCCCAGAGGGATGCGAACCAGAATTTTGCTAGGGTCACCCATACAGAATTTATATTAAGAACAATGGCCTTCACATTTTGGCTAAGTTTCATAGAAATCTAATGGATGGATCAAACGCTATGGGGAAAAGGGTTTCATTTTTGGCCATTTTGGGGCATTTTTGATCTCTTTTGAGCCCCTAGGGATGCCGAATCCAAATGTAAATGGATAATGGTACAGTTTCAGGCCTGAACACATGTATATTTGAGTTGACCACCGTGTAAAACCACTATATAGTCAGGCATGTCAAGTTTTTGTTGAGAAATATATAAAAAGAGCCACAAAAAGAGGCGTTTTTAGCACTAAAAGTCCCCAGAATTTTGCCAGGGTCACACATACTGGATTTATATTAAGAACAATGGGCTCCACAGTTTCAGAAAAATCTAATTATGGATCAAAATTATGGGGCAAAACGTGTCATTTTTGGCTTGTGACGTAATCCCCATGGGGGAGCTTTAGAACAACGCTGAGATAGCTAATCATTCCCGGGTGACGCCAGATAACCTGAGGATTTAAAATAGAGAATATAAATATATATGTTTTATTTTATGTCAAAATAGATATTGTTTGAAACCAGAGAAATATATTTTGCAGTTAAGTTGATGACAGGAACTTGAAGCATATTGTACTGGCTGAGTGATGGCTGATGACCTCAAGGTTATGGGAGTTTAATCTTGAATTGGGTCTCAGATGGTTGGGGGTTTAGCATGATTTGATTGGCTGGGGAGACTTCCACTCCACCCACATCGGGTCGATACGCTCTAAAATTAAGCAGATTGCTTGTTGATTTCAGGAAGAACAGATCATATAGAAACCGCCGTTCCCTGAAGAGGGGACCCCTCTACCTCCTCATCCACCCATCTGTCGCTGTCTGTGAAGAGATTTGAGACTTTGAAAAACTTACTAAGACTGAATGATATTTATAAAAACAATTGTACATAAGTTTGTGAAAATTAACTCTGTAGACTAGAGTACATGACTTGGTCTTTTTTCCTGCCTTCAGCATACAGGATTTCAATGTAACAATCCTCAGAGAAGACTAGATGACACGAGCCGAGATTTCCAGATAAATAAGGGTTCTAACCACTTTCTCTACAAGGAGGGGTTACAGGCTATTTTGGAGCGTTTTTTAACTCTTTTGAGCCCCTGGGGACGCAACAGGAATTTTTGCAAAAAACATTTTTTTAATGTGCACATTCATTTAATGAAATACAATTTGCGGCAAAATTGCAGGAAAAACTAATGGATGCATGGACAGACAGAAGCCACTGAAAACATAGGTCCCTCTCTGATAAATCAAGGGACCAATAAGTATAAGCTGAGGGCAACCTACTTGGGTAAAGTAATTTTCCTAGATGGTCTTCCTTTAAATGAAGACTGACTGATGATTATTGCCAATGGATATCTTGAGTAGTAAACCTCTGGGTGGTCAAGTGGACGACTAAAAAGGCCAAAATCAGTTAGGGATGAAAAGATTCCAGTAGATTAGAAGGGGCGGGGGCTGCTGGACAGGACACAAGAAGTGGGAGTTGGATATTTGAGATGGGCAATTTGTATTTTGCTGGTCGATTGGACTAATGTGCCTCTCTGAGCAACTTAGGGTCTTTATGTAGCAAAATGTAGTAGGTAAAAATCAGAAACAAAGATAGGAAATAGTCAGTTTTGCCCTGCACCGCCCACCTCTAGAAGAGAGGGAATTTTTGGCTGTAATGACCGTAGAGAAAGAAGAAGAAGGAGACAGAAAAAAAAAGGCAGAAGAAAACTTGCTTCTCGCAGATTCATGGTTCGTCACAAAGAACAATCCAACCGCCAGAACCACCTACACACAATCTGCAAAACACTCCCTGACTGCTTCCCAGCGTCCTGCCTTTATAGCGTCCGGGAATTATATATATTGCATAATCACACGAGAGCACATTCTTGCAGATTGCATGGGGTCAACACCAATAAAAACCATCTTGGAACTCTCTTCCGCTCAGCCCGCAACACAACAACAGATGTATCCGAGGTAAGCTCTTTATTTCCCCCCATTTCGGTTATTGCAAATTCCACTACACTTTAAGGGATCTTGATGCATGTTCATAAGTTTCCTGGTTTTCTGGTCAAAATGCCACAGTTCTTCTTTGGTTCAACCTATAAAGGTCTAGAGTATCTTACTAGTGACACTGCCCTTTTATTAGGTTGCTACTATATAGTTTAGCTTCTATGAGTTTTCTTTTATTCCAATTTTCTCTATTATTTCTGTTACTTTGATGGTGTCTGCTTTGAGACCTCCCAAATATTTGCAGCTGTCATGTTCAGCTAGTCCCCTTATTTCCATTTGGTTGGAATTGCCTCTAGCTATCCTCTTCTTATAACTAATAGTGCATATTTTTCCATATCAAATTTCATACGGATATTCTAACTGAAGATTCTGGTTGTGCTTATTAGCTTCTTTAATTTCTTTCAAGCCATCCATGTACATTAGGTGGTTCATTCTTTAATCTGTATCAGTGAACTTGGCACTTTCTTAACATATTGTTATGGGGCATCATGGCTATGATGAACAGCAGTGGTGATAGGGAATCCCCTTGGAAGATACCACTTTGTATTTTTATGTTAGTTATGTATTATTAATCAGCTGTTAGTTCAAGTCTCCATGTTCTCATTGCATTTTCAATCAAATTGATAATCTTGTCTGGTATTTTGTACATTCTCAGACATTCTATTATCCATACTTGCAGGTTCCTGTTGTACCCTTTCTTGTAGTTGATCCATGCCATGGTTATATTCTTTTTTCTACTTTTTACCTCCCTCAGGATGTTTTGATGTATGTATAATAGATCATGTCCCTCATTTTCCTTTTTGGCATCTTTTCTGTTGCTCAGAAAGTAGTCCCTGATTATTAAGTGAGTGATAAATTTGTTCTCTCAGTTGTTCTGTTAGTATTTTCCACATGGTAGGTAAGCATGTTATATAGTTGCTGTGGCCGATTCCCTTTTCTATGTCTTTTTGTACTCGTGTGGTTCTTCCTTCGGTCATCCTTTCTGACACTTCTGCTTTGTGAATACACCTTTTCAGATTTTGAATTAGCTTTTTATGTAGTGTTGTGACTTTTTGGAACTAGTATGTATGTATTCCGTCATGATCTGGTGTTATTCAGGTTGCCATTTTTTCATAGGGTTATTTTGAGGGTTTCTTTGCTGATTTCATTCTCTGTCCCTTCTTTGATTTACTGTAACTCTTCTTTAATGTCTTTCAGCCATTCAGCATTCCTATTGTGATCTTGTTGCTTTTCCCATATTTTACTCCAGTAGAGTTTTGCTTCTGTTTCCTTGTAATAATAGTGTGGAGAACCACAGCAATAATAAACACCAATGGTTGGTCTGTGCTCTTTGTAGAGAAGTGCTGGCATTCGAACCCAAAACCTCTCCAGTATGAAAAATAAGATAAATGCAAATTTAGGTGCTATCATGCTTCAAGGTGGCAGTATAAAAAGAGGTGACATCTATATCATGTATGTGAAGCTGCTATCGGTTAGGAAGAGGACAAAACAAGAATTATGATGGCAGCAAAGATCGAAGGAATACAAGGCTAATTGTTAAGAAGAATTCTGAATCTTACTTTCCTCAGTTTGAGAAAAAAAAATCGTTTCATTGAGCACAAACATGATTTGTACGTCAAATTAATTTATGTGACTAAAATATGATTAATTTATGCGACTAAAACAAGATTAATTTACGTGACTAAAATATGATTAATTTATGTGACTAAAATATGATTAATTTATGTGACTAAAACAGGATTAACTTATGTGACTAAAACAGGATTAACTTATGTGACTAAAACAGGATTAACTTATGTGACTGAAACAGGATTAATTCATGTGACTAAAATATGATTAATTTACGTGACTTAAATAGGATTAATTTATGCGACTAAAACAGGATTAACTTATGTGACTGAAACAGGATTAATTCATGTGACTAAAATATGATTAATTTACATGACTAAAATAGGATTAATTTATGCGACTAAAACAGGATTAACTTATGTGACTGAAACAGGATTAATTCATGTGACTAAAATATGATTAATTTACGTGACTAAAATAGGATTAATTTATGCGACTAAAACAGGATTAACTTATGTGACTGAAACAGGATTAATTCATGTGACTAAAATAGGATTAATTTACATGACTAAAATAGGATTAATTTACATGACTAAAATAGAATTAATTTACATGACTAAAACAAGATTAATTTATGTGATTAAAATATGATTAATTTATGTGATTAAAATCGGATTAATTTATGTGACTAACATATGATTAATTTATGTGACTAAAATATGATTAATTTACGTGACTAAATTAGAATTAATTAACGTGACTAAAATAGGATTAATTTACGTGACTAAAATAGGATTAATTTATGTGATTAAATTAGAATTAATTAACGTGACTAAAATAGGATTAATTAACGTGACTAAAATATGATTAATTTACGTGACTAAATTAGAATTAATTAACGTGACTAAAATATGATTAATTTACGTGACTAAAATAGAATTAATTAACGTGATTAAAATAGGATTCCCAGAGAAAAAAAAAAAAACTAGACAATCTTTCATTCTTCCAGTTACATTTGGATAAAATTGGCTTTGTTTGTAAAGGTGCTGTTTTTCTTGCACTGTTACGATTTTTATCACCTTAAATCTCCCTTTTTTTTTGCTGCAATTTTTTTTTTCTTCAGTTCTTCCTGTTTCTGGTTTAGCCTTTCCCTACTGGTCACATTTCTACTTTTCCGTCCTCTTGTTGTTTTCATCTTGTTTATCACTTTGACTTGTTTTTTTTTTTTTTTTTTTCTGTTTTGAGCCTGAATTCCCATCCAGGTTTCTTTCCCAAGCTTTTCTGTTTTTACTTTACTGTACTGGTTGTTGCTATTGTTGTTGTTGTTGTTGTTGTTGTTAATAATAATAATAACAACAACAATAATAATAATAATAATAATAATAATAATAATAATAATTATTATTATTATTATTATTATTATTATTATTATTATTATTATTATTATTATTATTATATTTTTTTTTTCTTGGTGGTGGCGGTGGTAAAGAAGAAGGAGGAGGAGAATAATCTCAATTGCTTTGATTATTATTATTTTTTTTTTAATGCCACTGACACAAAACCCAATATATTATTATATAAATTTAATTTAATAAAGAAAAATATATTTCAAGCTACATTTAAATGTTAATAATATTTTATAACTACATAAATGTTTTGTTATCCTGCAAATGCAAAAATATTTTTAAAAAATTAAATGTAATTTCATGATTAATGAAATTAATGAAAAAACATTTCCATGATCTTATTCTCCTTCAAACATGCAATAGAATTTTATTAATCTTGAAAAAGTAATGTGCCCCACTATTTCTCTCTTCTTATTGCATGTGATATAATGGAATATTTTTTGATGTTACAAATTTTTTTTTTCTTAGAAAGGAACGTACTATGAGAAATAAAATCAGAAATAAAATACAATCAGAAATAAAATACAATCAGAAATAAAATGTTAAAACTAAATCAGAAAAAAAAGGATTGAGTTACTAACCTTCAGTCCAAGTTTATTTTTACCACCAACTAAAATGACATCGTATGAAACAACATTTTTAGCTTTAAGCAGTCGAATGTTTGCTCCAGATTGTAGACTTTGGCCAACATGAACAGTAACGGTCCTTCGGTTGTCAGTCATATCAGACTGCCAACCAGTGTGTCCTGGTCTGATTTTGTTCACAGCATCTGGATTACTTGAAACTTTAATATTTTCTTCACTAATAAATTTTGGATTAGCCATGCCATCTACAATTGGACAACCTGTAATGATATTTATTTTATATGTAAATGCACATATTTTTTATATGTAAATGCACATATTTTTTTTATATGTAAATGCACATATTTTTTTTATATGTAAATGCACATATTTTTTAATATGTAAATGCACATATTTTTTATATGTAAATGCACATATTTTTTAATATGTAAATGCACATATTTTTTATATGTAAATGCACATATTTTGTAATATTTAAATGCACATATTTTTTTATATGTAAATGCACATATTTTTTTATATGTAAATGCACATATTTTTTTATATGTAAATGCACGTATTTTTTTATATGTAAATGCACATATTTTTTTATATGTAAATGCACATATTTTTTTATATGTAAATGCACATATTTTTTTATATGTAAATGCACATATTTTTTTATATGTAAATGCACGTATTGTTTTTATATACAAATGCACATATTTTTTTATATGTAAATGCACATATATTTTTTATATGTAAATGCACATATTTTTTTATATGTAAATGCACATATTTTTTTTAATTTACACGTTTAAGCTGGTTTATGAAATAATAAAAAGAAAATCAATATTGGGAAAAATTTACCAATATAGTCTCTTCAAATCAAAGGAACTATTCAACTGGCAAATTATGTTCCAAATTACACAACAGTTCATTTTTCTACGCATCTTTTTGCACTGAAAATTGATGACAATTTTATTTGTCCTCTTTTTTTCTTTACACATACCAATAAGTGTAGTAACAGTATTTACAAAAGATGCATATTTTTACATAAACAAACAAAAATTTACAAAATCGTTTATATCAGAATTTACTACTGTAAAAAAAATTGACTTCTGTTGAGAACTGAAAAATTGATTTTTCATGAGAAACATATGCACTACAATTCTGGTTTATGTTAAGCTTATGCAAGGCAAAAAAAAAGAAAGAAGGAAAAGGCAACAAAAATTTGATATAAGAAAATGGAGTCAGTAGTGATTCGTGGACAAGCTAGCATAAGCCTGTAACACTGCCAATTTCTCACTCTCTTTATCTACCTTAGCTTAATTAGATATATCACAAAGTTCCAAATAATTTAGAAAAAATTAAAATATATATGGCAATAAAACGAAAAGAAAAACATTTCTTTACAAAAGACATTGTGTATGACACAACAAATAAAACCATTTTTATAAAGTTGTTTCATTCCTGAAAAAATATATCAAACCACATAGGAATTTTACCTGTTCATGGTTCATAAAAAAAGATAATAAAAAAGACTATAAAACTGAAAATGAGTATGCCATGAAAAAACACTACAATGTCAGAACCTAATCAACAAAAGAATATGTTTCTTTCAATATCAACAACAAATATTTTTATTTATATTAATTTAGCAGAAACTAGTTTTTTGCATGATGCCAATTTTAGGAAGGGTTATGAAATCAAGCAAGATTTTCTACGTTATTGTATTGATGGGAACATTTTTCTAAGCAATGACAGAGCTAAATATTTTAAAAACATTGCTAGTCAAGTAATTAATATCTCAATGAGATCATGAACAAGTATGCAACAATCCAATATAGTGTCAAGATAAAAGTATTCAATATGAAGGGAAAACTGATTTTATTTTATAAGCAAGGAAAGAAATACACCACTTAAAACAAATCTAACTGTAAAAAGTTGAACATAAGTACACAATATTAGTAAATTTCTAGTCATTCAATTCAGAATTCTGATCTATGGCACATAAATGTATTGTAACAGAGTGCTAATAAAATATTCTTGAATTTAAATTAAAAATTTATTTCCATTGTAGAAAGAAAACAAAAAATACTACTATACTCACTTAGTGGAACTTCTGGGAATGTCTCGACAGGCATGACTGTAAAATAACTAAGATTATTTACTTTAAGCATCAAAGCATCCAAATAAAAAAGTTACAAATGTTAAGATAATTTAAGTAAAAACTATTTATCGTGTGATATTCATATTATCGTGTGATATTCATAATATATTCATGTGTGTGCAGGCTATCATGTGTCTTTTGTTGTGGTTAATGCGAATAATAGAATTTCGATTGGAGAAAAATTAACATTTGTGTTGTAAAAATCATGTCAAATTTTGACTCATGATCTTCTATTGACTGTTGGAAACTTAGGTTAACTGCCATGTCAAGAGTTGAAAAGATGACGATCCCCAATAGTGGCAGTATGATCTAGGATGGTGGAGCTTCCATGTCGGCTATTATGTTTTGAAGATATGGCTGACATTTCTGATATCTTGACTAATACTTCAAGATTTATTAGTGCAAACTATGTTTCCATTGGAAAATTTTACATTGTGTAGGTGGGGGAATATTGTTTATTACCCAGAATCTCCTCACTTGTGGATTGAGGATTTTATAGGCAATGAGTTATTGCTATGAGTACTAATAAGTCATTATGGCCATACTATGCAATGTATCTCCATCATCTACAGAGGCACATCAATACAAACAATGAAAAACTACAAATCAAGAAGTATATGCTGTGTGATGTAACCAAGCAAGCAGCTATTGTGTGCTCATATTATGCAGAATATATATCTATAGTGACAGGAGATAGTTGTTATTAATTTACATAAGTGATTTTTAGTTAAAGCTCAAATAGATTTGTAAATGGAAAGAAAAAAGAAAGCAGATTTTACCTTCTTCAACACAAGCAAATATTGAAACTTCTGTCCCAATACACTGCTTTAACGCTGCAGGCACGAGATTGATTTGGATGTGGGTAGCAGCTTTATTATACAGACGTACATCTTCATTTGCTTTAGCCTAGAGGAATGTTCATAATGAAACATTAGTGTTCATATTAATTAAAAACATTGCTAATGTGTGAAAATAATACAAAAGATACATTTTTGGTGTAAGTAGAGTGAATCTCATGTGAATTTAAAGTGCTTATGTTATTTTTTGTATATGTATCCATTCATCAAGCGATATTATGGCAAGCATCAGCAGCAGCTAACTTGAAGTATTAGTATTGTTTGTAAACAGGACGGCAATACTTTTTCCAAGCAACAATGAGAACAATTTTGGCGGCACGGACACACAAGTAATGATAATACTGATGATAGTTGAAGTTAGCAGTTGTAAGCTAACAAAAATTTTTTTTCAAATCCAAAGTCAGATAACATAAGAATATAAGTTAAAAATCAGATAACATAAGAATACAAGTTCAAATGTCAACAGTTAACAAAAAAGAAAGAAATCACAATAAAATTCTTAAATGCAGCAACAATACCTCATTCTTGCATGAAACAAGTTATCACTGAATCAACTACTAAAAAACGGGTAATGGACTTTTACAAAGTATTTTATGATTGCTTCTAATAGACATGAGTATGAATTAGTGTATTTTAACACCAAAAAAAGTTTGACAAGATATTGTTATTAACATTATATGTATGTTTCATGCTCTTTTGGTTGTGTCCTGTATTGCAGCTTTTCTATTCAATGGTCTTTTCAAGTGTCTTTTGTTAGAACTAATAACTTTGGAATTGCAAACAATGTGGAATAATAGAAACCTTGACCAGCAGATTAAATAAAGACTTAAATTTGAAATTCCTAAAAGATCACAGACTCTGACAGTTAGGTACTTGAAAGGAGGAGGAGGAGGAGGTGGTGGTTATGAAATAGATGACAGTTTCATACTTTCATTAGGGATGCTGGCGACCTACATATAGTCTATCTCATGAGTATCTGATTATACCAATGCCAACAAAACACAATAAAGTGAGTCAAAATGTCTTGCTGAGCTTTTTGAATTAAACTGGCTGTTTCTTCTGCGTCATGTTTCCCTGGAGAAAGCTGAAGATTACAACGTTCACAAATGGCAGCAATATGAAAAGAAAAACAGTCTGAAACATGCAAATAATGTATATAAAAATTTAAATGTTCGATGAATTTGTATCCATTTCGATATCCTCAACCCTAGGTTGCATCACTAATTTATAGTAATTCTCTTATGAGTAAGTATGAGAGAAGAGTCTCGCATGCCAAAGCAAATTACCATAAAGTAGTTGCTTTAAATATGGTAATAAGTTGTATGAAAAGAGTGTGAAATTCGTAAGGGATATAGCAAAGTGTTGTAGACCCCCTCCCCCCCCCCCAAAAAAAAATGAACAACTTTGGTTTAATATAGTAATAAGTAAGGCGACATTTATAGACTGATTATTATTGTTGACATTTTATTCATAAATCAGATAAAAGGTTTGTTTAAAAACATTTGCTTCATTTGGAGAAAATGAATGGATTAAACTATTTGTTATCATCATTATTAATATTTTTACTTTCATATGACTTGTGACTTCTACCTAATATCGAATGATTGTAAGTTTTATCAATAATTTAGGACATTTCTCAATATTCCTGTAATTTAAACATCTGGATGATTCCAATTCTTCTCTGGTTTCTCACCTCCTTTATTGTTTTTGTTAGGCTTTTTACATCAGTTGCTATATCTATATGGTAAAAGTGTTCAATATCACTTACAGAGCATATATCATTGTACATATTAACCCAATTTGTATTCATCAGAAAACATTACTTGTCTGATGAATAGAATATAAGTAGTTGACAGTTACTATATGCCATTGACCCCATATCTGCATGTTTTAAACCTTATATATATATATATATATATATATATATATATATATATATATATATATATATATATATATATATATATATATATATACAGTTAGTGGGAGATAGCCCTAATAGAGTTCTCGATTATTAAAAAAATTCAAAAGTAAGAACTTGATATTTATTTATATATGTATTACAGACAAGCAGAACAACATCTAATAAGGGGGATCTATAATAGGCCTCCTTTACTGGATTTTCTCCAACCTTTAAACAAAATTTGAAAAGAGTTGAGATTTCAAACCGACGGTACAAATGTTTTGACCTTCTGTAATATATATATATATATATATATATATATATATATATATATATATATATATATTTGTTTACTGTTTTTTTTGGGGGGGAGGGGGAAGAATTCCAACAAAGTGCTCGATTACAAAGAAAAACTTTTTCGATATAAGAGCTTAATATTTATTTATTTAATTGTACAGAAGTTCAGAAAAACATTGGTACCGTCGGTTTCAAGCCCAACATAAAGGGGACCAGTTAATGGTAAAACGTAAATGATGTTAGGCACTCGTCAGCCATGTTGTTTCTGTCTGAGGGGAAAAAAACACAATCATGACAATGTTTCTGTCAAGAGAATTTTAAAGGTCACATGATTTTAACATGACCTTTAAAATACTTTTCTTTTTGTAAAATTCGGTTTTCTGTTGAACTCCATTCAGGATCAGACTGAGGGTATTATAGACTCTCAGACAGAAAATACAATGGCCCGTTTTCTTATTTTGTGAAGTTAAATGCCATACATACAGTGCAGCAGTTGGTTTTAAATGTGGGGAAAATTCAACTGTCCATATCGATTGGAACAAAAATAAAAATTACCTCCTTCACAAATTGATGACAGAAAAGATGAGGTAGGATCAAAACAGATACTACATTTTGCGTTTAGCCAAAAAGCCAATTATTTTTTTATCTATTATCGGATATGGCATGAATTGAACTTTCATTCTTCAAAAGACTGTCACTTAAAATTGATTGTTAACTTACGCTTGTAACCATTAACATCACATGTTCATGTGGATAATTTTATTTGAAATTTTCAGAGCTCTAAATCTAATCTTGTATTCCTTCTTATTACTATAGAACCATTTTTTTTTTTACTGTTACTCAGATTGCACTTATCTATTAAGCAGCTATTTATAATTATTGGTTCCCATATTTTGTTTAATTTTATACAACTTAGGAGACCAGTGTCACCAATATATCAGCAGCTTTTTTGAGATGTCTTACTCTTCATCATTCTTCTTTGTCTATAATTTTTATCTCCAGGAGCAGAAACTTTCACAGTTAAAAAAAAGTGCACCTGGAGAAAGTTGAAGAAACATTGTGATGAGAATAGTAGTCTAAATAAAACAAGTTATCAATCCTCATCTAAAAAGTTCCAAAACAAATAAAAAACATAGGTTTTTATGTAAACATTTTTTTCAATGTCTTACCTTATATCTCTTTAATATTTTTGCATCTTTTAGCAATATAACTTCATAGGTGCCTATGTTGTGTGTATTAAAGAGAGAAACTTTCTCCATTGCAGTGGTCACAGATGATATATCAATGGTGATATTGGGGTAATTGTCTGGATCAGCTGAATACCACAGCTGACCCCCAGGGCGGACGTCGTCAGGTGTATTGTGCACGTTATTACTTGAAACTCTGATGGCGCTGGGTGGGATGATATTCTCGTCTCTCATGATATCCACAAATTTGCAAACTGGAGGACCTGTTGATCAGAGAAAAAAAACATTTACATAAGGATAATAAAGACAGTGCAACAGAGGGTGATCCTATTTTGCAACAAAGGAAAAGAAACCTCTCATATTTTATTTCATCATATAAATAACTAAAAGAATACCCGCCCCAGGACAGGTAAAATTAATTCCCTCATACAAAACAGTTTTGCACTATCTTTATGCCACTGTGAAGATTAAAATTGACATATAATGATACTAACCCTTATGTTTAAAATCCTTGTTCTAATATTGAATCCATTATATGATTTTGATTCTAAAAAATAGAGAATATTTAAGGCAGATAACAAGACAATCAATGAAAATCAACCACCAGAGGAACGCATTCATCTAGTCTGGTCAGTTTTCACAATAGACTTGGACTTTTCCAAAACAATCTACTAGAGAACAACTCCCATTCCGTTTTCTATATTTTGTAAATCACCTTAGCTGCAGCATATCCAGTGGCTGAAGATGGTAACCTAAGATTGTATTGGTTAACAATCGGAGAGGATGAACAAAGGTCGCGGTTATATTCACATATTTTGCCCAATTAAACGTAAAAATTATAATAGGAAACTTGTTGGTACATGTAACTGTCAATATTATTAAGTTATGATTAAATATTATCCCTGTTCACCAAAAAAGAGGGGGGATCAAACAAACTTATTCCACATGCATTAAGAAACAGTGATGAACACAGCAACAGCTTATACTCAAGAATGAAGGTAAAGACAACAAAAATACTAAAATCTAACTCAATATTTCAGTTTTCCTCTTCAAGTATGGTTTATTTCAAGAACTTTCATTTCCCAAATTTCGTTCGGATTACATGCAGCATGTTTAATTAGGCCAGTCATTCGATTTAATTCTATCAAATTCCACCAAGAAGCGGTGTAAATTGTTTAATTGTATTTGTTGGAAATTTTCATGGGAAAGTTAAACATTTTATTTTTTTGATAAATTGTGCGTATGTTTATTTTGCATAACTAATGCAAGAATTATTTTTACACATTATTTTTGCAGTTTATTTTATTTATTTATTTTTAGTTACTGATACAACTTTTCATGAAACTCACCTTACAATAATTTTTTTTTTTTTTTTTAATTTTAAGTTTATAAAAGTTTCGTAAAACTGTTCAGTAATTATCCAAGAATATTGTTTTCATTTTTTCAATTAATTTTTCATTGAATTAGCTTCGTACTGACAGGAATAATATATTTTTCATTGTAAAAAATGGCCAGCGTTTGTGCAAAAAAGTTTTTTTTTTAAATCACGAAACTTTCGTTTGGCACATTTTAGCGTTTTCCATAAACCACTTGCACGATTCCAACGATATAGACGGTTCCTATACTGCATAAGTATTAACTTTTCTTCAATTATCGCCTGTCCATAAGGAATATTATGAGTTACTGAATTCACAGGTAAATTTAGTGTCTGCTTCTCGAGCATTCGAGATTGACTAAGTGTTTCGGCATCTTCTGACTCTTTATGCAAACGGCTAGAAGGTGCCGAACAAAACGTTGGTTTCAAAAGCTGTACAAGTATCCTTTTTCTTTTTGATTAAAGCACTCTGAAAATAGTTATACCAGGCATTTTATTTTTCTGTTTCTAATATTCATCTTTCGCGCCATTGATCGAATGAGAAGCTAAAAAAAATGTATTTTCTACAAATGATAAGAAAATCAATATTTTTAGAGTGTTTTGTGAACATTCAGAAAAATATTTGTTTACATTAAATAATTTTTATTTGAACTTGTGCAGTTTAACATCTCTAGTCAAATTTCGGAAGCCAGATGGTAGTCGTTAGGAGGGGATTTTCTAAAATGAAACCAATTAATTTGCTTGGAGATGATAAATTGCATTAGTGTCATTTTAATAGGGATGCCCAAAGTTTAGACCAAACACTTGATGAATGTCAGTCTTAAAAACGAATTACGATATTGTAATTGTTTTGTTTTATGTTAAATTTTGATTGTAAAATTTTGATTTTCAAAATCGAAAATTGAAACTAAAATAATAATGCATGCTTAAATTTTAAAATATATTTGAAAATTAAAAAATTGTCCAAATTAATCAGCTGGGCCAATCAATTATAATAAATAAATACTTTAGGCATCTTTTGTAAGATGGATCTTTTTGCTTTAATAAAATTTACGTTGAAGCTTAAAAGGTAAGCCTGTTGTAATTCTGATTGGTTTTCTTTCATTCTGCCAGGGGGAAAAACCTATGTGAGAGAAATTCCCACAATAGAAAAAAACTACTTTATGAAATTACGTGATTTTTGGAATATTCCATCTTCATTCCGTACATCACATACATCATACAGACTTTTCTGCATTGTCTTTACTTGTAGTTGCCGACATAAGTGCCACTCTGAATAAGCACCAATGGATACAAATTAAAAGTTTGTTTTTTTCTGTTTTATTTGTTGTTGTTTTTTATTTTCATTGTTTAAAAAGAATTGTTCAATGAATTTCGAGGGAAAGTTTACAAAGGACACAAAAATAAATGGGAATGTTTTGTTTCGTTTTACTCCAGTCCTATCAAACTCTATGTAAGAAATGCATATTAAGTCCCCACAACATTGCATGATTCTATAAATCTAACATTTATTTCCAAGAACTCTGAACATCTCGTAAATCATTTAATGACTTAATCTTTTTCTCGCATGTCGACACAGCACACACAGATAAAAAAATACACTAAAAATGTGATGTTTTCTTCAATAATTTTCTATATAAAACTAGCCTAGGTTCCCAGCGTTGCCCGGGTGTTTGGAGGTGTGTGTAGAAAAAAAAAAAAGTGGTAGCAGGCAGGCAGGCTTGAACCCGTACTGCGAAAAAAGAAAAGAACGTGAAAAAAAATGTAACGTCTTTGCCGCTGTGCCCGGTTTAAATTAAGGCTAGCCAATCGAAAAGAGGTGACTTTCGAAAATATTGGCGAAAAAAGCGACCCTTTGTTGTAGAAAAGTGCCCCATTGAGGGTGAAGGAATTAATGTTTTTAGCCAATTTTTCGACATGACATGTGGCCATAGCTCAAAAACTTGAGCAAAACCAAAACCAATCTGATTTTTGGATTCAGCGCATCAGATTTGTTCTAAATTAGCTGAAAAAAAAACAAAAAAAACACAGACAACACATTTGTTGACTAGTGTAATCAGTGGTTGTTCCTTACTTAGAAGATAAATTGGGATAACCAAAGGGGCTGATCCTACTTATTGCAATGGGCACAGCAGAACAAACAAAAGGTAAGGCTGGTGTGTGACTATCACAAGTTAAATGAGCAGGTGGACCTATTTATGGCTCATGTAGACATATGCATCAGAAAGTTGAGAGAATGGCGATGAACAGGATTAAATGTATCAGTGTCAAAACTTTTCAAGTTCATGTGCAACAATCAGTGTGGCCCTATCAAACTATGCTGATTAAGAAACAAAGGTTTTGCATGACCCACGTGAGGTTTGGACTCAATATGGCATCATTCATTATGCAAACAATTTTGACACGTGCATATAGCGGGCAATATCTGCCTAGATGTGTATGTGGATGAGAATGCTGTGCCCATGGTGCATGTGAAGGAGCATCTCTACAGTGTTGGCCTCCTCAGCAAAAAGCTGGAGAGACTACAGGATGATACATGAATGCTTGGTGTGCAGGTCTGTGGAAAGGATAATGCTCTGTATTGGAGAAGAGGGAGCAAAATTCCAGCATGACTCACACAACAGAATATATTTTTCTTATGTGACAAATTGGTTGGGCACCTTCCCATGGGTGGTTGGCTTCGTGTTGCCATGGTGTTCATCAAACAAAGAGCATCTGATGCTACCACTAGGTGGGATGACACAGTTGTTTACAACCCTTTTAACACCATAATTAAAAAGGTTCTCCCCAGAGTGCACAAAGAAGACTCAGTGCAGGGCAAATATTGCATTGACAGCCAAGACCTTAGCACATGGATCAATGCAAGCTCTCTTGCTACCGACATGTCATTGGTATATGATGGGACTATAATAGAAGATGCTTGTTAGCTATATCCAGAAAAGAACTCCCAGGATATTAACTTTGTGGAACTCAATGCCATTATTAAAGAAATAAACTTTGCAATCTTCTGGAAAATAACCACATTGCATTTGTTTACTTTTCAGTTTGTGTCCATAGATGGATCTCAAATAAATTTACTGACAGGACCAGAGTATGAATCAAAGCTACAAATGAGAGGCTCATTTGATAGCAGCTTAAAATAATAATAAAATTTGTGAAGAAATATGCACTGTTGATGGATGTGCCCTCAATCAAATCTAGCCAAAACAAGGCTGATTAATTGATAAGAGTACCTCAGAGGCGGTTTAATTAAGAGGAACACTGAGCCCATGCAATCTGCCTGCATAGCGTCTGTGAAGTCAGTCAAGTTTGGCCAGATCAAGATTGTTCATCAACAAAGCGATCATTCTGATAGACACTCTACTTTGCGAAACAGATTGACTCTGGGTTTTCTAGGGCCATTGTGAAAACCCTCGGCAGAGAATGTGAAGAGTGTCAGTCAATCGATCCCTTATCTGTGCTAGGGTGCTTTGAATGTTAAACAAACATGGCACTGGGTAGCAATGGATATTACCTATTGTGACGAGGGACCATTTTTTTACATTGATCGACTGCAGCCCCACTTGGCTTGCTATTTGCTGATGTCTTCCTTGGCAAGATGCAACAAGTGCAATCAACCAGCTGTTGGCACTATTCTATGAGAAAGGCCCAGTGACAAAGATTCCGACTGCCTTTCAAAGCAGCATGTTTAAAAGCTTCCTAAATGAGTGGGGAGTCCAACTTTGATTCTGTTGTGCATACGTCCCCTCTAGTAATGTCATCATCGAGCAGTATCACAGAGATATGTAAAAAGGATTGCTGCCAGAAAACAGTGTACTATGCCGGAAACAGTATACTGGTATAATGTAATACCAAAGAATGCTGTGTCCTCTACTAAAGCACCTGCTAATATCAATATCGGTATCGCATACAGCTGAAAGGAATCAATGGAACATCAGTGTCAGCACACAATCAATAGCAGACTATCTTCAAAATGGATGATCGAGTATGAGTAAAGGCTCCACGTGGATGATGTACCACAAAATATAGAGCGTGACTGAAATGATCAGTGTACAGAACATATTAATCAACAGAATGCTACGCCATATGAAAGATTTGAATCCCAAAGTGGAACCAGGCCTGCTAATGGTTTGTTCTGATATGTTTTCAGAGAATGTGAGTGAAAGATTTGCGACAATTAGAGACCATGTGAACAGGCACTCAGCATAAATGCAGGTGATGCCTCTTTCGCTGACACTTCTAATGGAGACCCAGTAACTGTATGGCCATGAAGAAGCATAAAGCACAAAAGATCACCTCCCAAATGTTTCATGTGTGATCATAGGATCGGGTAGAGTATAGTAGTAATG
The DNA here is from genome assembly GCF_053919585.1 of Euprymna scolopes. Taxonomy (NCBI): domain Eukaryota; kingdom Metazoa; phylum Mollusca; class Cephalopoda; order Sepiida; family Sepiolidae; genus Euprymna; species Euprymna scolopes. The sequence continues at coordinate 43,323,991 of NC_136494.1, forward strand.
TTATAAACAATTTTACCTCAACAAAACAGGTGTGCTCTCTCTGCTACCGGTTTGTAGAAACCAGAAGATGCAAGAGGTGTGACTTGTTTTATGGAGAATAACATGATAAGCCCATTTGGAGTGGCAAGATTTAATGAGCATAAAAAAAAGAAAACTTGAAGGGGAAAATTCCGTATTTTGCTTAAGTCTGATCGATGAACATCCATCAGTTCATTTGCGCGTGTGGAAATTCTTAGCATTCATAACGAAAGTATAAAAGTATACACTCTCCCCTAAGATTACTCATAAGAGAGCGTTTGATAGATTGATTTCACTTAATCTTAATCACAATCTTAGGGGAGAGTGTATACTTTTATACTTTCGTTCATCAGATAGTACATGATATCACGTATGTCACCAAAATATATCAACTGCATAAATTGGTTCTTGAAATTTGAAAATGGGCCACATAATATTATAATAAACTTTATAAATGGCATCACAAAAAAAAATTTGAAAATGGGCCACATAATATTATAATAAATTTTATAAATGGCATCACAAAAAAAAAAAAAAAAAACAGCAAAGAAAAAATTATATGTACAAAACAAATTATATAAGTTGAGATTAACAAACCTGCTTTTTCGGGGGCATTTGGTGCTTTTGCAGAAACCATTTCTAAAATTTTAAAGTAAATGGAAAATTAAAAAAAGAATACAAATTTTATTGCATGATCTAGAATTCTACATATTTAGAATAAAAAGCAATTCCATTTTCAAATAAATAAAGAAAATAAAAATTTAGCATCAAATTAATAAAGTTGTACTAATTAGTTATTTAAACGGTGATGGGGATTCAATATTTGTGATAGAGTATATTTAGAGCTTTATTTAGAAGGTCGTACACAATCAACTTGGTGACTTACAGCTTTTTGCCTTGCATTCGTCGGATCATTATTTTTCTCATGATGAAAGAATACTCAATACATTATGATTGGTTCAAAGTACACATTTATTATGCAGGTGATACAACACAAGACAAAAGCAAATAAAAATTGTGTCTCAGTGCAATCTATATTGCAGGAAATGAGACCCTACTTTAAGAGAGTAACCTTTTATTTCTTTGTCAAATTTCAGTAACAAATCTAGTTTGAACTATTACTTGTATAAGAAAATGATTCATATGATAAATACATCACTGGGTAATCTATTTAAAATTTCCTTTGGTAAATGCTTCTCACAAAGTATTTTATTATTGGTATAAGACAAATACAATCGACAGATAAACCGTATTTTTGCTATGAATAAAATTAATTGAAAATATGAGAATTTCAAATTTCATTTCATTAATTTTTTTGCATGTTAAAAATTTGGAAACATTTTATTTCAAAACATCATGAAATTAATAAAATGTTTAATTACATATTTGCTGCAATGATGGAAATACTTTTATAAAAAAAAACAATTTGAGTAAAACTATCATCAAATACATTAATTTTGAAACTGTTTATATGTCTATCTTCCATATGCTTGCAATCTACTAAATAAATGTATTGTTTGCATGATTCAAACATATGGTCACATCTTAAATGTTTTTCTCACAACGTTTCAGCTGATGTAACCTTTGACCATAAGGTGTGTCTTGACGGACTCGGGAATCTTTATGTTGAAAACTAGGAAACTGGTACAAAATCTCAAACTGAATATTCATTTAATCCAAAGAGGTAAATTACTTTCACTCCGTTAAAGTAATTCTTACTCATATTCTTAATATCGCCTGTGGTAAAGATTGAACCTTTAACCTCCTTAAGACCGTCATTTCGAACTGTTTATTACTTAGCACTTTATCCGTTGCACTACAGATCGAGAGGGTCAGAGGTTACATCGTCGAAGATGTGCAATTAAAATGCTTTGTAAAATAAAACACAATTATATTTGTTGACACTTACCCTTACCACAAACTTCTGCGAATTCATCAGAGCCATCTTTGCAGTCTTTTACTTTATCGCAGACTTTATTTGAAGGAATGCATTCATCACTTCTACATTGGAATTCGCCTTCAGGACAGGCACAGGTATCATTTCTACAATCCAATTTGCCCTCAAAACAGGTGCTATACAAAAGGAAACCATTATAAAAGCATACTCTAGTAATTATCTGGATACATGAATATAATAATATAATATATATAATCACATAAACGCATCACATCTAAACAAGAAAGGTTGCCAGACCATACACGGGATTAAAAAAAATCTAACCATCTTTCATAAGCATAAACATTTTGCATCTATTTATATATTCAAATTAATTTCATCACGCCCTTGATCAATAACAATATTTAATAAAAAACAAACTAGGTTAAATAGAACAAAGAATATATATATATATATATATATATATATATATATATATATATATATATGGGGGTATAGAATAAATCAAGAAATTAATATATACAAAACAAATAAATAAACAATTAAAAATGTAATAAAATAAATGAATTCAATTATTTAAATAAAATTGTTTGTGCATGCGCTTGTATGCATGTATATGCACGCACATATATGTAGGCATGTACACGTATACATATTGACGCATACACTTTGGCAGGGGAACTAATCCAAGCAGACTCAGAGTGATCTCCCTTAGACCATTTCCGGATATTTGCTTTACCCAAACCGGATATTAAACAATAATATAGCAGTCATTAACATTCCAAACACAAACTTTAAGCGTAATATGCAAAAATTAATCATTTATCTAAAGTTTTAAAAAATGCTACAATAATTCCCAACAATACTTAACATTCATCACTAACTTCCGGAAATAAATAAATAAAACAGACAAAGGAGAGCCTTGCCGAACAGTTGTTGTACACGTTTCTGGATATTTTCCCTCCTGAAGAAGAGATATTACTCTTGAAAATTAGGGACACCAACACCTACCATCTTGTAGAACAGATTATGTTGGCAAATAAATGTAATATAAGTGAAAATTATTGAAAATTTATTCTGATATTGTCATCATTCTTTTACATGCTGACTCGTGTCCACGGTGTTTCCTATGAACTGCATTGACATAGCCTTCAAACACAACTTCTTTCACACTATACACAACGCTTCAAGTAAACTACAACATCCTTTTCTAATTTTATTAAATACTTGTAAGTAATAAAATTGTATTCATTCCATTCATCCCTTTCAATCCTTTCATAATATTCTTCATCATTCAACTGACAAGCCATTCATCCCATTAACCCTTATCCTTGAGTGGCTTTTAGCCTTGATAAGTGATGACTCATTAGTAAATAAAAGAAAATAAATAAGATAGTCTATTCCTTCTGATGATTATTCTTGCAAAAATTCTAACAAACGTTTTTAACAAAACTTCTAATATTCTGTGTTGGTGGCCATACTCCATTTATATTTGAGCACATATTAATGAAATCCATTTATTATTGATGGAATCCATTTAATATAGATGAAATCCATTTAATATAGATGAAATCCATTTAATATAGATGAAATCTGCTGTTCCAAACATAAACCAGCTTAAGAAATCTTTTAAGCAGTTCAATGTGAATGACATTTTTAAATTCATGAGGAAAAAAAAAAATGGAAATACTCCATCTGATTTCTAGAAACTATTCTGTTACAAAGAATGCTATGAAAATCAGATGTGTTCACCCAACCAAATGATTACAAAGAATGATTATTCTACTTTACATTGGGTCGGCATTAAATGACCAATTGAGGTGTTGATATAAAACAAACCAAATTATTTACATATGTATTCAAACAAGTTTTATTAAATAAAATCACCGGTTCATCTTTATTCTGTTGATCATTTTTTTTCCAAGCTTACATAAGTCAAGCTGTAAAAAGATTTTAAATTTTGTACTCTTGAACATTTTTTATTTTTGCTTTATTTCTTGAACTTTTGGTTAATTTTAATAATTTTGTGAAGAATCGTTAACGAAACCTATAAATCGATATAGAAAACAGAAGGGAAAAAATAAAGAAAATGTTGTGGAAATAGATTTACATTCTTCTTTTCCTCTTTTGGATAGTTTTGTACTTAGCATTGTGACGAGACGGATATATATTTACAAATAAATACACATTGCTCTTTATTATAGAGTAAAGTATTCATTATAATTTAAAGGTTTAATAAAAAAGTACAATTTTAAAACTACGAACCACAGTGTACAGGGTCCAAGGCTAACAGTTGTACCAGCCGGATATTTAGCAATTCCGACATTACAAGGACATTCTTCTATTGGTATACATTTGTCTCCTGAAAAAATTAGAAAGAAAAAAAATTGAGACAGAAAATAATTTACCAAATTGATATCATATTATTATAGACAGAAAATGCAGCAGTTTCAATTTAATATGTACAAGTAAATTACAGTGTCTGTGTATTTGTCCATTTACAAAGTAAAACTAGTACATAGATTTGAATCGAATTTGGCATGCAGATATCAATCCTAAGTGTCATAAAACATAAAAAAATAAAACTGTCTGATAAATTTCTCATGAAAAATTAGCCCCCATTCAAAAAGACTTCCAAATTAGAAAATGTAAATTAACTCTAAAAGTAGTGAACTGAATCAGGAACCCAGTAAACCATTCCCTCCCAGATTTTCTTTTGTGGACAGAAACCACCCTAGATTATTTGAAAATCACCCCTTCTCAAGTATATGATATCAAAAAACCTACGCACCTCAAAAGCATGTCGGCCTGATCTCATCCCAGCTGTACTATTAAAAAAATGCTCGCTGAGGTTGCTCAAGTTCTCTCCTATCTATGCTTGGACTTTTATTATTCCTGATATTCATAAATGATCTCCCTGATAAAATCATTTCTGAAATGGGTATATTTGCTGACGACACCACTTTCTATAACAGACACAAGTGAACACATATCCAAGGTAATGGCAGAAACCCTAGAAGAAAACCTCCAGTCTGTAGTGGAATGGGGGACAAAAATGGATGGCCACATTCAATGCTGCCAAGACTAACCTTGTTTCATTTAATCATTACAAGAAATCTTCTCAACCACTAATAGCCATGACTAACATACATACATACATAACCTAAAGTACTTCATTCAAACTACTCGGATTACTCAAATTAACATTCAAATGGAACATAAGTTGAAACCGATACATTGAGGACATTGCCTTGGCTGCTGCAAAGAAGGTGGGCTCTCTCTATTATTCTAGAAAGTTACTTACGCCTGAAAGTATTCTGTACTTCTACAAGGTCACCATTCGCTCATATATGGAGTATTGTTGCCACATTTGGGTTGGTGCATCTGGTACTAGTCTCTTACTGTTAGATGGGGCTCAACAGAGAATCACCAACCAACAGGTCCTGTACTGTCAACCAGGCTTCAACCTCTGTCTCATTTTGCATCCTTCCACCTGTTTTACAAGTATCTTAATGGTAGGTGTTTCAATGAACTACAAGCCCTTGTTCTCCCTCTACGTAAATACCCATGACAAACCTAACAAACAGCAAAATCCCACCCCTACACAGCAGAAATCCCTAAATGTAAGAAAGCCTTCTACTCTAAAAGTTTCTTCCTTAGGACAGCTAGACTTTGGAATTCCCTTCTAGATTCTTGCTTCCCTGACTGGACTAACATGCAAAAGTTCAAGTTTAATGTAAACAGACATCTTGCTACTCAACTCCCTAAATATTATCCCTACAAATTATGTCCCAGATAGTAGCCCCCTGCATCAAAGTGACACTGTGCCTTGTTTGGGGTGAAAATGCAATATATATATATATATATATATATATATATATTACACACACACACATATGGTATTTATTCAGAATATGAATTTTCTGCAAGTTCACATCAGTATCTTCCAGCAAGTTATGGTAAACACAATTATGATAAACCTCTTTAAATAATCATTTTATGAATTTTAATTATGCTTATATATTTTTATGTATTGGAATCATCCCTAAACTAATGAACCGATCATTATTAATTTTAATTATGTGTATATGCTTATATATTTTTATGTATTGGAATCACTTCTAAACTAATGAACTGATCATTATTAATTTTAATTATGTGTATATGTTTATATATTTGTATGTATTGGAATCACTCCTAAACTAATTAACCAAATCATTATTAATTTTAATTTGTGTATATGACCAATCATTATGAATGTTTAGTATGTGTATATGTTTATATATTTGTATATATTGGATTCACTCCCAAACTAATTAACCGATCATTATGAATTTTAATTATGTGCATATGTTTATATATTCTATGTATTGGATTCACTCCTAATCTAATTAACCGACCATTATGAGTGATTAGTATACGTATATTCTTATATATTTGTATGTGTTGGATTCACTCCTATACTAATTAACTGATTATTATAAATTTAATGTATTATATATGTTTGTATATTTGTATAGTCATATTCCAAAAATCACATACAATGATCACTTTTTAACGTATTTATGTGTACAAGAAATTCTATCAAAGTAATAAGATACTTGTGTAGTATAGTACTCATGAAAAAACAAAGAAAATCTTACATGTGACGTACATGAAAGTTATTAAAACTGAAAATCCCGTTTAATATTCGAGTAGTATGGCTTACATATGAGAAATAAGGTGCTTTTTCACTATAGAACTCAGATAACAAAATAAACAAATTCTTACCCCTGGCATAAAGAAAATATAACACAACAGAAAATTACATAAACATATCGAGTTCTTTCATTTTTACATTAGAAAAAAGGTACTTGTACAGTATCATAACCGAGAAATAAAGTACTTGTACAGTATAGTACCCACATGAAAAACAAAATAATTCTTACTTGTAGTGTACATAAAAGTAATCCAAACCGAAAATTATATAATACTAGCTGTACCCGGCCACGCGTTGCTGTGGCTCAGTTTGTTAAAATGGAACACATGTGAAAGTAGAGAAAAGTTTGATTCTTTTTTTCAAGAGAATGTACAAATTATTTTTTTTTAACAGATGTTAAGAAAATAAACAGAAAAATACTTCCATCATTAATTATGCAATAAAATAAATAAAATGTTGATTTAGTGTTTCAATATGCTTATAAATTACGATAAAACTTGCTGAGTATGCACTGTTTTACGGTTGTTGTAAAAATGGAACGGAAACTTAAATTTTGCTTCATTTTAATCTTTCTTAATTTTTTAATTGTGCCCCCCCCAAACGAATATAATCAAAACAGTAACATTCAACAATTGTACTTTATGTATATAAAACACAAAATATTTATTAAAAAAAAAATTTTTTTAAAAAAGTTAATAACGAAAGGGAAATAATTCCATTTTTAAACGAAAAAGTCAGTTTACCTAACTTACTGTATTAATGCTATTTTTTTTAAGCAAGAAAAAAAAAAGGTAAATATCCAGATACGCTACTACAGAACACCGACCACTCTAATTTGTTTTTTTATAGGTAATTGAGGTCGCTGACAACGAATTTGATAGTCAAACTTGGGGCAAATTTACCGTTTGCATGGTATTTACCCCTGAACCCACGAACTTCTTTCCACCATTTTGCAGCATAAACGACGGCTTCACCAAGCAAACTATGTTGGGGGGAGGGGATTTTTTTTTCCAGGACATAGAATTTTCTAATTTTCAAAAATACATTATAGCGCTTTTTGGGTGGAAAATTTAAAATTAGCTGAAAAAGAAATAAAATAAGAAAAGGAAAGCACACCAAGTTGGAGTAGGGGGGGGGTAATTTATCTGTGTTTTTTTTTTTACCTGGAACATCGAATTTTCAAATTTTCCGTAAGTAACGCACCGACATTTACCAATTAGAACACCATTTAACATTTTCCAAAGATTTTACTTTGTACATTGGGGACACAAGCGGGTGGGGGGGGGGAGCGGATGTGATGTTGGCGCACGCGCCCCAACATCACATCCTCCCCCCAAAAAAACAAATTAGAGTGGTCGGTGTTCTGTAGTAGCGTATCTGGATATTTACCAAAAAAAAAAATATTTAGGTTTGGCTATAAATTCCTAAACGCATTTCACCCTAAATAATTTAGGTGACTGAAATAGGAATCTAATTGAATCTTTAATTTCCTGAATAGTATTCGATAATTCATTTTTCTTCGAGTTATATCGAATACATTAATACGGACTTTAGGGGCTTTTTTCGTAATGTTACTGTAAAAATTATTTTTTATTGTTACAAATTATAATGCTTTAAAAAAAGCAAAAATAAATTCTTGCGTTTTTTATTTACTACTGAAAACCATAACTTTAGTAAAGGTATTTTTTGTTTAAACAAAATAAAACATTTTCACCAAGAGTTAAGTAAAAATAATTAGTTCATTATATTCTGCGATCATTATTTGAAAAATACTGCAATTTTCATTAAAATTCGTTAATTTCCTGATTTTTGGTGAATTTTTAAGTAAAGGGAGGAATCAAAATGTGTATACACTTTGAGCGTCGGCATTCATTTTGCAACCACGTGTGGTTAATTTAAATTAAAGTTCAATCACATGGTTACATTATCAATAAACCCATTGAAAATTTACCGATATTGTAAACACATTCTGTTTACATTAAGCCTGTGGTGTTTTTTTAGTGATGCAATGTTGTCAACTGAGATTTAAAAAAACCCGCGAGATCAGGATAAAGAAATGTCCAGAAAATCGCTAGCCAGTTTGGCAGAAAAGTAACTTATCTTGCCTTTGATAACATTTATTTGTTATATATTTGTTTTTTGACAACTTTTTCGAATCTATGTGTACAGTAATACAAACCCCTTCGGGGAGATTCGAATGCCCCCTCCCCCCACCTAAAATGTACTTGGAAAAATCGATTTTATAGTGAGATTTAAGAATGATTAGTCGAAAAAAAGGTGAAAAACAAAACAAATAATCAATAAATAATTGTTACCAAAGGCAATAAATGCTACTTTTTTTTACTTACATGAATGAGTTTATTTTATGTTTTAAAGTATTTTCAAGCAATCTAATGCGGGTGTCTGGGTGCCAAATACCTCCAGATTTTCTAGAATTTCCCGCTAGATTGTAAACGAAATCTCCAGATCTAGCAGGAAAACCGCTAAATTGTAACACTGGTCACGTGACAGGAAGCGGTAATAAATAATTGTCCCTAAATAAAAAAATGGCCTCTCGGTATAAAGAAATCCACCTATTTATCATAGAAAAATTAAATATAATGTTATAATTAAAAAGGAATATATAAAAACACACATGGATATAGTAAACATATTATACCAAAACGTGGAAGCCATCCGTCCAGTGGTTTTTTAGACAATTAACTCCGAACGAACCAACATTTACATTTTTATATATATAGATATTCGAGTAGTATGACATTTATATAAAAAATAAGGTGCTTCTTTATTATAGCACTCTATTATAAAAACAAACTCTCATCTATGACATACGGAAAAGTTCGTACAACAGAAAATTAGGTAAAGTCATCGAGTAGTTTCATCTATATATTAAAATAAGGTACTTGCACATTATCCTATCCAAGAAATAAGGTGCGTGTGTAGTATAGTGCTCATATGAAAAACAAAGAAATCCTACATGTGATATGCATAAAAGTCATTAAAATCGAAAATCACGTTATATATTTGAATAGCATGACTTTTAAATGAGAAATAAGGTGCTTCTTCACTATAGCACCCAGATGAAAAAACAAACAAATTCTTATTTTAGACGCACAGAAAATTTAGCACAACAGAAAATTACTTAAAAGTATCGAGTTTTTTCATCTTTAAATTAGAAAAAAAGGTACTTCTACAGTATCCTATCCAGGAAATAAGGTACTTGCACAGTGAAGTACCCATATGAAAAACAAAGAAATTCTTATCTGTGACGTAGATAAGTTATCAAAATAAAAAATCATGTAATATATTAGAGTAGTATAACATTCATATAAAAAATCCGGTGCTTCTCCACTATAGCACTCTGATGTAAAAACAAACAGAATCTTATCTGTGACATACCGAAAATTTAGCACAGCATAAACTTATGGTAATAATTTTAAATATGTGTTATACATAACCCGCCCTAGATAAGGAATTTTTTTCCACATACGTGCTGTAAATTTCCTGTCCAATGAATGTACACTTATTCCATACATATGTTGTGTAATACTCATCCTAGGGTAGATAAAATATTCTTTTGCTCACGATGGCAGATGATACATAAACATAAAAATTTCCTCTATTCTAAGAATAACAGGTATGTTCAAAATTTTTCTCATTGTCTTATATGGTCCCGAGCAACGACGGGTGACCTTGCTAGTAATATATATTTCTTTTTTTTTGTTCTTTCAAAAATGATTTTCGAATTAATAATAAAACCAAAACTTGTTAAATAATTGTTTTTTCTTCTGAGAGAACTGGTTTCTTTGAAAAACCTTAATATAAAGGACGTTTCTATATCTATCTATCTAACTATACTATATTATCTCCTATAAATTTGGTTTTCTTTTGTGTGTATCGATATTCATATTAAAAACCCTCTTTTTTATTTATTTAAAAAGAAAATACAATTTTCTTATATCTTGGTTGCGGAATTGCATTCACTAGCAAACGATCTAGCTAATTTGCATATTCTTTTAACACATTCATTTTAATTAATTCTCTATTAGTTGCTTCGTTATTTTATGGGATAATCATCTTTAGTTAACTATTACCTGTAGTTATATTCATGCAGATATTCTACATGATTTATACTTGCATAATATTTGCAAAAAAAGTTTATAGTAAACACAAAATTGTTTCCATATATATTTATGTATACGTCTATATTTTTGCTAAACAAATCTATCTATCTATATATCTATAAAAGTGAACGTGTCTCTGTGTGTGCCTGTGTGTGTGTGTGTGTGTGTCTGTGTATATTTCCCTACGCAATAACTCTGTCAAATCGATGTGATCGGTTTTTGGCCAGAAATTTGGCGATTAAGGAGTCAAAGTTCAACGATTTGACCTTTGAGAACTCTACCAAACTCCTCCGACAATTTTGGGTCTACGCACTTGAAATTTTAGATATAGGTTCGTTGGACATGAATGTAACTTAATAACTTGATTTGTGCCCAAAACGATAAATTTTTAGGGGTCATAATAGGGGTCAAAGTTAAAAAAAAATTGACCTCTGCGGTCTCTTTCAAATTACTCAGACAATTTCTGGTCTAAATATTTGAAATTTTACATAAAGGGTATTCAGAGATAGGGCAAGCTTTTTCATCAGTTTGAGTCGAAAATTTTTAGTTACCAATATATAAATGTATGTATGTATGTCTGTTTGCATGTCTGCCTTAAACTTTCAATAGAGGCGATGGATTTTAGTATATGTACTACCGATTTTACTAAGATCAGTATCGTTTTAAAGTTCGACCTTTCATACGACAAATATCGAAAAATTGGCTAAAAACATTAATATCTTCCCCTTCAACTAGGCACTTTTCTACAGGGGGGGGTACTTTTTTCGCCGATATTTTTGAAAGTTATCCTCTCCTTTAGATTGTCTAGCCTTAATTTTGTGGTACGGGTTCGAGCCTGCCTTCCTACTGCCACTTTTCTTTTTTTTTGCTCAACATACACATCCGAACACTCGGGCAACGCCGGGCTGAAATGCTAGTATATCTATAAAAGTGACCGTGTCTGTGTATCTGTCTGTGTGTCTGTCTGTATACATTTCCCTGCGCAATAACTCTGTCAAGTTTTAGTCTACAGACTCGAAATTTGATATACAGGGTACTGAGATGTGGGAAAATCGATGTGATCGGTTTTTGGCCAGAAATTTGGCGATTAAGGAGTCAAAGTTCAACGATTTGACCTTTGAGAACTCTAACAAACTCCTCCGACAATTTTGGGTCTAAACACTTGAAATTTTAGATATAGGTTCGTTGGACATGGATCTAACTTAATAACTTGATTTGAGCCCTAAACAATCTTAAGAGGTCATAATAGGGGTCAAAGTTTAAAAAAATTGACCGTCACACCCGGGCAACACCGGGCACCCAGGCTAGTATATCTATAAAAGTGAAATCGTCTGTGTGTGTTCCTGTGTGTGTACATTTCCCTACCAAACTACTCTGTCAATTTTCAGTCTACGGACTCGATATTTGACATAAGGGGCACTGAGATTTGAGAAAATCTTTATAATCGGTTCTCGGCCAGACATTTGGCTGTCAAGCGGTCAATGTTCAACGATTTGACCTTTGAAAACTCTACCAAACTTCGTCAATTTTGGGTTTAAACACTTGAAAATTTAGATGTAGGTTACTTGGACATGGATCAAACTTTTGAATTTGATTTTTGTCCAAAACATTAAATTAGGGGTCAAAGTTTTAAAAAATTTACCCTCTGCGGTCTCTACCAAATTACTCAACCAATTTTTGGTCTAAACATTTGAAATTTTACATAAAATGTATTCAGACATAGAGCAAGCTTCTTAATCGGATTTTGGCCGAAAATTTGGCTGCCAACAGGTCAACGTTGAAAGAGTTGACCTTTGCAGACTCTACCAAACTCCTCCGCCAATTTTGGGTCTAAATACTTGAAATTTTAGATGTAGGTTACCTGGACATGAGTTAAACTTTTTAATATACATATATATATATATATATATATATATATATATATATATATATAAAGTTCGGACATATATATATATATATATAAAGTTCGGACATATATATATATATATATATATATATATATATATATATATATATATATATATATAAAGTTATGAACAGTACATAGGACCCAAGCTAAGCTAGGCTGAACTTCTAGTTTAATAATATTATCAAGTTGTGCTGCTTGAAATTATTAAACATATAAACGCGTAATTTTACATTTGTTTATTTTCAATTTCTCTTCCATGGTCATGCTCTATCTCTATTCCAAACATTGTTTCATTCCATCAAAGGAATTTGTTGAACTAACTGAGAAATTTAAAATTCTATCATCTTTATAAGCAAATATTTTTGGCTGAAATCAAGGTTTAATTCATGTAAGAAAGGAAATAGCTAATTTTTCATATATTGCCATCATGAAATGAATGTGTGAGAAGATGATGAAAAGGTAGTGGTGCAACATGAAGGAGGCAGAAGAAATGACAGATGTGTTTGAGGCCATCTTGGGAATGGCTGAGGCAGATACATTATCCGCTTTTCATGGAAATGTATCTGTATGTAACATTAAGATTAAAAAATGTCATATGTTTCAAAGGAGAGACGTAAACAATACAGACGTGTCGGATGAAGAAAATCTCAGAGAATAACAAAGTTTCGGAATCAACGGAATAGGACAAATATAAGAGAAATAGGTTAAAATAATGCTTCAAAAAGTTAAGACTATAAAGCGTTTGTCTTCACATTTTAAAACTAGTCAATTGATCAATCAGAAAATGAAGACAAAAAATTAAAAACACAAATGTGACATCGAATTATTAGTTGGCTTACCTTCCATAATGAAATTATGAGGACAAAAACAGCCTTCAACACAGTGTGTATCAGGTGTTGTTGCTGTTTTATTTTCTGATATATCTTGACATGTTCGAGGGTTGGCACTGCCACATTCCAAATACATCGAACCTGCTTCACACTGAATGGCTATCAAATAAAATCAAGTCTTATTAACAAAAATTTACAAAAATTAACAAAAAATAACAAAAATTAACAAAAATCGAATATAAATTTAAACCAAGTGTTACATATTATTTAAAGTTTTTAAAGTAGAACACCACAAAAAATTAACATCTGCCTCAACAATATTTGCGGTAAAATAGAACTAAATTATTTACATTCTTCTGCATTAAAATGATACATTATTACGTTGACTCTTCCCTATTGCGCATTTGTATTTACTCAGATTAGCACAGAACTAGTACAGAGATCGATTTTGATTGTTTACGGTATGAAAGTCAAGTGTTTTATTCACCTATAGTCATAAGCAAATATAGTTCGAATTACAAAACATGGATATAGATAGCTTTATCTTAATAAATATTAGCAAAAACTACTTTAAAGTTAATGATTTTTTTTATTAGTATTTTATTCTTGGCAAAGTAATTTGATTGTAATTTTAATAAAATAGAATGACGATGTAGATATTTTTTTATACCTAAAACAGCTCAATATTTGAAGAAGTCATGAAGATTTTCAAAAAAAAAAAAAAAAAAATACTTACGGCACAAATGCTGACTTCTCCAACGAATAGGTACTCCATTAAATGAACATTCCCTTGCAAAGTTTGCTATAGCTGTACATAAGCAGTCACATCCACCGCTATTATCACATCTAAAAAATAGATGCATTATGTATAACAATAATAAATAAAATATACTAAGTTTGACACTTTATTGCAGTTTCACGGTATATCTGATCAACAGAAGTATTTTGGTAACAAAAATGTTTGGTTTGTATTTTGATAACAAAAATGGGGAGAAGAGAATTATCTACCCATGTTTCTTTCTTCTTTGTTTTTATTCACATATTTATTGATATTTTAATCATTTTTATACTATTATTATTTGTTTACTTTTGTTTTATACATTAATTATATTTTATTTAATAAACATTATTAAATAACAAATTAACACTTAGTACTCTCTCTCTCTCTCTCTCTCTCTCTCTCTCTCTCTTGTTTTGTTTTAGCATAGGATTTTGTCTTCACTTCACGTTTAAGCAAAATACCAACTATTTAAATTATTAGGCCTATAAACATCAACTCCGGTAGGAATGATTCTGTACATTTATAGATTGTTCTAAGAGAATCATCTTTATTTAAGAAAATATTAAACCCCACTTTAAAAGTAAGTTCCCTCTGATATTGAAATCATAATTAAGTCACAGAAAATGAAATAGATTCTCAAAATCTAAGCAAAGTTTCACTTTAAAACCCTCTAATTCCTACTGAATTTGTTTAATTATTTATATAAATTCGAACAAATGTCGCCCCTTTTAACACTTCTTAATGAGAGCTTCTCCACAAATAAATAAAAATTGTGAGTTTAGAACTTGTAAAAACTTTATTTTCATACACTTTTTAGCTATGGTGAAAATAGAGTATATGAAAATAAACTATGTGAAAATAGGGTTTTCGGTTGTGTCGAAGTATGTTGGTGTCTGCCCTTTTACACTAATTAAAGGTTCTTTCAAGTGTGTCGAATCATTATAAACTTGTTTCATATTCCTGCTAGTTTACTCAAATAGAGAAAGAGAGCTCAACTGTAGGAGTAAAACATAGTGACGATCCAAATTATTAGTATAGTTCAATTAAAAGTGAATTTTGTTCGGGAAATCATTTAAATAAAACCTGTATATAATCAAATCATTTAGCAAGGTGTTATGTGGAGATAGGTAACCAACCCGGAACATTCTACATAAGGAACCGAGTCACCGGTTTTCACCAGACCCTTGAAAAACAGAGACTTCCCCCTGAACGTTTGTCTCTATGTAAATACGTAAATAAACTTCTCTTTCAGTATTCAAACCACAGTGTATATTTATTTATTCCTTTCACGGAATACTTTATCTTTGATTGTCCAAATAATAGGCCACCTTAGGACATATCAAATTGGCGACGGAGACGAGATGCTCTAATCAATACGAATTGCTCTCCCAACAGCAGGTTTCTGCCCTTTTCTTTTCCAATCGACCACACCTGGCCTCTCACCACACAATCTGAACGTCCGCAATATGAAATTCTTTTCAAGAGAAGATGTTCACGACTCTTTTCTTTCTTAGCCACGCCGCATCTTCCACAGTTACACCTCCCATTTCTATACGACGCCCAATGCCAGACTGCTGGCATCGCACCAAATCACCTCCGCGTCTCCGCCGCTGACGTACCATTCCCATTTTACTGGGTCTTCTTTCGTCACTCTCGCAATGATTTCTTGTAGCAGCGTACTTTGTTTCGTAGTTCCAGAGGCCCGGAGATCCATTTCCATTCCACCATCCACCTCTCACCATCAAACCTCGCCAGGAAATCCTCGTCCTCGATGCAGCAAGCCTCCGGGTTTTGCGTTCTGATATTTCTATCACCTTTCACTCCTACCATTCCTACTGCGCCGAGGCATCTGAAAGTTACTTGGCCCCCTCTCAATGTAGCACCCCCCAGTTGGTTGATCGCACTTACACCTAAAACTGCATCAACATCACCAACCAGACGATCCAACACCAGGGCTCGTAGTCCAATAGGTACACCTTGCACCAGTGCTTCCGCTGTTGTCTCTCCTAGGCATTTCACCTCCCTGCCATCCACAGTCTTAATACTCCTGGCTTCGCTCCATGATTTAGCGACATTCTTCGTTACCCTGGTCCCATGTAGCAACGCAATAGCAGCTAATGTGCCCCACTCGTCCACATCGGTAACAGGTGACCCCCGGTCTCGGCTCTTTGCAGTCCTTGAGCAGGTGAGGACCCTGGCATCGGAAGCACTTGATGGCAGGCCTCTCCTCCTGTCGCCTCGCTGCCTGTCTCTCGTCATTCAAGTGGGGCCGCATGCACTTATTTCCACTCACAGCTGCAGCCACGATTGGGCCCTTGACATTCTTGACTAGGACTCTGGCGTGGACCAAGAGATCGTCCACTTCCATCGTATTGATCTCAGTGATTCTCTGCATGTTCGCAGAGATTTCTTCTGGGAAGCCGTTCACTAGGTATAGCTTTACCGTCATCTCCAGGCTCCTCCCCACGTAACCAGTCAATCCTGCCAGTCTCCTGATCTCCGCAGCAAAGACATCAACAGACTCGCCAGTCCACTTCAAACTTGCAAGCTTGCCGAGTGCTTCAAATTGACTCTCAGCAAAAACCAATTTCAGTCTTTGCTTCACTGAGGCAAGGTCTCCCTTATCTTCATCATGCATCTGCTGGTAAATTGTGAGGGCTTCCCCCTCTAAGTAGAGCGACAGCAGGGTGACCACGTCTTCGATTTTTTGCAACCTTGCCACCATCTTTAATTTTTCCAGCCATTTAATTAGGTCACCCTCCCCAGTGAAGGGTCTCAACATCTGAGTTGAGAGTTTCCAGTCAGCCATGTTAACCTGCTTACCACGCCAAAATAGCTTCTCCCATCATGCCCTGCCTTCCCAAGATGCCCTTTGTGTATATAAATGAGCTAGCCATCCTTTTCTTCTTCTTTCCCGAAGATCGATGCAGATACGTCCGGTACGTTTTTTGTTTTTTTGTTGCTTTTTTCTAACCATATACACCACAGATGCGAACTCAGTAAAAAAAAAAAAGAAAAAAGTGAGCACGTGGTAAGCGCGAAATTTGAAAAAAAAATTTCTCAAAGAGTTTATATCCGATTAAGGGAATACTTCTTAGAAAGCGAAAGACAATTATTCACGCAAGTACAAAGAATTTTTATATTCTTATTGTCTTTTTCTTTGAACTTTCTGAAAAGTTGACGTCATATCGTGTTGAAAAGCAATTCGGAGGTGTTTTGTTTTGGTTAATACGATAAAACGAATCGTACTGTGGAAATTGCTTTTCTGTCATATAGAAATTCTTAAAAGAAGTTTACGCATTTGAAAAAGACGAAAGGGATCGCTGAAAATTTGTAAACTATTGATATTTTGTATGGGGATTTTTTTTCTCTTCGAACATTTCTCAATTGCTGACATTTTTTTTTTTTCGTGACAAAATCTGAAGGGGAACATCTTATTTTTGGAACAAAATTCTGTATACGTTGACTTTGTATTTGTGTGTTTAAAAAAATGTCTTCGGAACAAATAACAGAGTTAATGAAAACGTTAACTGAGAGCTTGATCGCTCAGCAAAAAAATTGAATTTCAAAAATGGATGTTGATTCAGCAAGAACGTTTTGAATCACTCGTTACTCGTCACTACAGAGAATCGTCTATTATGTGAAACTGTGTTGTCACAAAAATCTGAAGATGGCGCATCTAGATTTAGTGGAGTTCAAATACGACCCAGAACGAGGTGATACGTTCCCTGCCTATTATCGTAGGTTCTAGACGATTTTTACAAAAAGATGTGAGAAATGGTCGGACGAGGAAAGAATCACACTCCTACTTCAGAAATTGTGTACGGAGGAAAACACAAAATTTACGAATTTGATTTTACTAACTGTTTGAATTTTGTACTCGATATTTGGTGAAAGAGACAGCCTTTTTCATGCAAGGTATACGTGCTTGAACATGCAAAAAGAAGAAACTGATGATATTGTCACATATGCGGGGAAAGTCAATGCCCAATGTGAACTATTTAAATTAAAAGATTTAAGTGTTATATATTTGTTCAGGGACTGACAGCAACGAAGGACAAGGCTTTAAGGTCAAGGATTTTATCGATTATGGAGCAAGATCCAGAAATTAACTTGCAAAAAGTGACAGAAGAATGTCAGAAATTGATAAATATGAAAAGGGATACTACTAGGATAGAGGGAAAAACCACGTCCTAATCGTAAAACAAAAAAACATTTCCCAAGAATAAAGGAAAAAGTTTTGAATGTTGGAGCTGCGCAGGTTCGCACTTAAGAAAAAATTGCCCTTTTAAAGACCAACCTTGTGCCAAATGTAGTTTAGTCAGACACCGAGCTTCCCAGTGCCGAACTAAACAAAATAAACAAAGACAAAAATTTAAGTCTAAAGTAAATGTGGTGTTGTCAAAAGAAGAAGTGAGACAAGGAAGTAAAAGAAAATTTGTCAGTACCAAAATAAATGGTCACATAGTGAAACTACTTTTGGATACAGGTAGCGATATTTCAATTATCGACGAAGTGACCTGGAAGAGGATTGGGTATCCAAAACTAGAAAAAACATTTAAAATTGCCAAAGGAGTATCCGGCAAGAGATTAAAATTAATTGGAGAATTTAATTGCAGCGTATCTCTTGGATAAAAAACTTTTTCTACAAAAGTGTCAGTTGTTCCAGGTATAAATTCTTGCCTTTTTAGAATTGATTGGATCATTTTGTTTGATGTATGGGAGCTACCCATAAATTCATTTTGTAACAGTGTGAGTGTAGCTGAAAAGAAAAATTCCAAACAAAATGAAGATTTTCTTACGGTCTTAAAAAGTGAATTCCCCAGGGTTTTTTTCTGAGGGGTTAGGTATGTGTACTAAGACCGAAGTGAATTTTGAACTAAAGCAAAATGTGAAACCTGTTTTTAAGCCACAAAGAAACGAGCCTTTTTCTTCAAAAGAAGATATTGAAATTGAACTGCAGAGACTGTAGGAAAATGGCATAGTTAAAAAGTTGACTATTCTGAGTGGGCAAGCCCCACTGTATAGTTAAAAAGACAAATAAAAGGATTCGCGTATGTGCTGATTTTTCTACAGGCCTCAATGATTGTCTTATGGATCATAGTTATCCACTCCCATCCTCTGAAGACATTTTTACAAAGCTGAATGGAGGGAAAATTTTCTCCAAAATTGATTTATCTGAGCCTTACCTTCAGGTAAAAGTCAGTGAAGAATGTTCTAAGTATTTGTGTATCAATACCCATTTAGGACTCTTCAGACTCAAAAGGCTCCCTTTTGGTTTGAAAGTAGCTCCAGCGTTATTTCAGCAAATAATGGACACAATGTTTGCCGATTTAGGTTTTGCAATCGTATATTTGGATGACATTCTTGTAAAGAGTAGAAATGTGCAGGAACATAAGGAGCATATCAGAACAGTTTTCCAAAGAATTGAGGAATTTGGTTTCAAATTGAGTGCCGAAAAATGTGAATTTTTTTTTAAACAGATAAAATATCTGGGTCAAATCATTGACAGCCAAGGCAGAAGACCGGATCCTCAGAGAACAGAAGCCATTGAGAGGATGTCAGCACCTAGCAATGTTGCCCAGTTACAATCTTTTGGGGGTTTAGCACAATATTGTGCTATCTATATCCCAAAAATGCATGTTGAATGAATTATTAAAAAAAGACGAAAGTGAATTTGGTCAAAGGAGTGCCAAAGCGCATTTGAAGAGATTAAGAAATGCCTGCTATCTGATTTAGCACTGGCACACCTCGATCCACATAAGGTATTAATTATGGCGTCAGATGCAAGTGATTATGGTATAGGAGCAGTACTTCTCCATAGACTGGAAGACGGATCAACGAAGCCAATAGTTCATGCCTCCAGATCACTTTTGCCTGCAGTGAGAAACTATTCTCAAATTGAAAAAGAAAGTTTAGCAATAATTTATGCAATTAGAAAATTCCATAGATTTATTCATGGCAGGATTTTCACGTTGCAGACTGACCACAAGCTCTTGTTGATTATTTTTGGATCTAAAAAAGGCATACCCACTCACACTGCAAACAGACTTCACCGATGGAGCATAATTCTGTTGAATTATAATTTTTAAATGGAGTACATTCCATCCAAAAATATCGGACATGCAGATGGACTATCCAGATTTATTCAAAAGTGTGCAGAACCTTTCGAGGACACAGTGATAGCTGCATTAAGAGAGGTAAAAGAACTCTCTGGACTGCTGTGCAACACGATTTGAAAGTTACCAGTGACTCTGGACGATATCAATAAGGCAGCAGAAACAAATGAATTCATTGTAAGAACGAAAAACCAGGTGCAGCTAAATGGCAAGTCAAAGAAAGACTAAAAAATTTCGCCATTTTCAATTTGCTCACAGACTTTATTGTATGCAGACAGAATCGTCATACCGATCACACTGCAAAAGAGAACGCTAAAAGAATTCCATAGGGATCATCCAGGCATGTCCAGAATGAAGGCCTTGATGTGTGGATATACATTTGGCCTAATATGAACCGGGACATCGAAAAAATGGTAAGAGAGTGTCAAAGGTGTCAGCTAGTAGCAAAGGCAGCACCTGTACACATACAATCGTGGCCAAAGACGGATGCACCATGGATGCGGTTACACATTGACTATACAGGTCCGTTGAATGGACATTACTTCTTAGTGGTTGTCGACAGCTTTACAAAATCAACTAGTACTATAGATGCATTAAGACATATCTTCAGCCGTTTTGGAGTACCTAAAATTATTGTCAGTGACAACGGGACCCAATTTACCAGCAAAGAGTTTAAAGAATTATGCAAGGCTCTATCCATTGAACATTTAACAATTGCAATATACCATCCAAGGTCAAACGGCCTCACAGAGAGATTTGTTCAAAAGAGCTTTAAGAAAACACCAAGGCATGGACACTGATAAGAAGAGACTTGAAAATTTTTTGTCTGTATACAGGATCACTCCTAACCCAAACATGAACGCCGGTTTGTCACCAGCTGAACTAATGTACGCACGGAAAATCAGATCCGTATTTGACAGGATTTTACCAAATGCAACCAAGACAACAGCAACGAGAGAAAATCACTCAACAAGGTTCTACAAACCTGGTGATAAAATATGCTTCTTGAATTATAGGATTGGGAAAAGCTTTTGAGAGGAGGAGATGATTATGAAAAGAATTGGGCACATGCTATATTCGGTAAGAAATAGTAAATTTGACTGTTGCAGGCATATGAATCAGCTAAGATTTCGACACACTGATGACTACAAACAGGCAGAAGATAATGAACTGCCCGTAGAGGTATTGTATGACTCTTTTGATATTCCTCTACCCATAGCACAACCTACTCCGAGAATAGTATCTTCTACTTCAGGTCAGAGAGTACTAGTTCCACCACCAGCTCCACCCCCTCAAATAGTGTTGAGGTGAAAAAGTACAAGGGTGAAAAGAAAAGTTAAACGACTGAGCCCCAGACCTAAAAACAAATTGTATTAAGCAAAATTCTCCAAGGATAAATTGGCTTGGGGGAAAGTGTTATGTGGAGATAGGTAACCAACCCGGAACATTCTACATAAGGAACCGAGTCACCGGTTTTCACTGGATCCTTGAAAAAGAGAGATTTCCCCCTGAACATTAACAGGCTGTATTTGTCTCTATGTAAATACATAAATAAACTTCTCTTTCAATATTCAAACCACAGTGTATATTTATTTATTCCTTTCACTCAATACTTTATCTTTGATATGTCCGAATAATAGGCCACCTCAGGACATATCACAAGGACAATACTTTATTTTAAATATCAGAAATTAAATCAAATAGTTAACACAGCACTTTGATGGCTTCCAATATTGGATGTAAGTTCTATTCATTCTTTGCTGTTATTTCAGCGAAATTGGCATACTTTTACTATTGTAAATGTCAACCTCTCCAAAAAGTTCATAATAAAAATGTTTTTTTAACAAATGATTGGTATACAAAACTCACCAAAATATCTGCCAATTTTGAAAATGTATTGAAATATACCAGCTTACCTACAAGAATCAAACATGCAATCATCATAATATTCTTTCACAACTGTTGACGGAAGAATACTTCGGCATCTCTCAAATATGATTCCAGATAAAATTATTTTACATTTTTCTTCAGCCCACAACTGTCGGCCAGTAAACAGCTGTAAAATAAACAATACACAGAATGTTATTATTATTATTATTATTATTATTATTATTATTATTATTATTATTATCATTATTATTATTATTATTATTATTATTATTATTATTATCATTATTATTATTATTATTATTATTATTATTATGTTGACAAGAAAGTTCTTGCAGTTTTTAATTTTTAAATTCAGATGAATATATCTTGGCTCAGACAAAAATTTATTGATTAAAATAAGTCCCATCAAAATCAACACACTTTTGCCAACGCAAAACAAGTGTATTCATGCCAGTAATGTGATAATCTTGCGTTCTGGTTGCGATGAAGTCGCTAAGAGTGTTTTTGATATCGCTTACGTTTTTGAAGCATAATTCACACAGAAAGTTGGTGAAATGCGTGAAATAGTGCAAGTCGGTAAGTGAGACGTCTGGAGAGTGTGGCAGATGAGGTAGATTTTTGTAGACTAATTCGTTCAACTTCTGGAAGGTCAGTTTAGTAACGTGTGGTCGGGCATTGAGGAGAATTGGGGCTTTTCTGTTGACTAATACTGGGTGTTGTTGTCGAAGTTTCTGGTGCATTTTATCCATTTGTTGATAGTATTTCTCTGCTGTAATGGTTTCGCTTGCATTCAAAAAATTGTAATGGATGAAATCGGTCACAGACCATCAAACAGTCAACATGACCTTCTTTTGGTGCAACTCTGGCTTTGGGAAGAGTTGTGGAGTTTCATCAGCATCTAACCACTGACCTGAATGTCACCGGTTGTCATAAAGAACCCACTTTTCATCACAAGTCACAACTCGGTTGAGAAATGGGTCATTCTTGTTGCATAAAAGAAGGGAAGATGACACTTCATAACGGCGTTTCTTTTGGTTGTCGTTCAATTTGTGAGGCACCCATTTATCAAGGTTTTTGTCTTTTCAATCTATCTCAAGTGGTTGGAAATCATCTAATTCAGAAGCAAGTTCTCGAACAGTTGTGTATGGATTGGCTTTGACTAAGGCCCTTAATTGATCATTGTCAACATCCGATGATTGATCACTATGCTTATCATCTTCAAGACTTGTCACTGCCACAAAATTTCTTAAACCACCATTGTACTGTAGGTTCAGTAATGATTCCTGGGCCAAATGTTTCGTTTATATTGCAAACTGTTTCATCAGCTGTCGGCCTAGCTTGAATTGAAATAAGAAAATTGTGCAAATTTGCTTTTTTTTCCATTTTGTATTCAACGTTCTGAAAGAAAACAATTGTTTTAAAACGATTGTAATTTAAACGGTTAGATACAGCGATACAGCCTTTAAAATGATATATAAAGTAAAGGTATTATAATGAAAACTTATTTGGAAATACATTATTTGGAATCAAAATTAAAAATTCCGCAAGAACTTTCTTCTTGACCTATTATTATTATTACTAGCAGGACCTGTGGAAATTCCACAGGGGACTCATTCATATGTAATATATTGATGTTGGTATTCTGTAGATGTTCAGTCTATATGGAGACGCTATGATATTATAGTAGCTTTTTTGTGAAAACTGCAAAAATATTTATCTAAGCTAGCA
Source organism: Euprymna scolopes (assembly GCF_053919585.1). Lineage (NCBI taxonomy): Eukaryota > Metazoa > Mollusca > Cephalopoda > Sepiida > Sepiolidae > Euprymna > Euprymna scolopes. The sequence goes on from NC_136494.1 coordinate 43,347,986, forward strand.
TGAACGCCCGGTAAAGCCCAGTCATAAAGTACGCTTAAATATAATATTTTAATTTTTTGCAGATTTCTTATATATTATTGTAGAGGCAATGTTCTATCGATTTTTATATGTTATAAAGTTGCGATTTCAAAAATAAAAATAATATATCCATATGACTTAGCTTGAATCGAAAACGAAATAACAACTTATGAGAAAAAAAAAATATATATTACTTGAGTTCTTTCAGCCATAATCGAAACTGAGACGCAAACTTATGAAGAATTCTTGATAAAATATTTTATAAAAAATAGATGATTTAAATGTTATCAGCTATAGTCGAAACCGAAACCAAAACTTGTGAAGAATTCTTCGTAAAATTATTTATGACAAGAAATAGAAGAGCATTACAATTAAACGACCTGGATGTAAGCGTGACACACAAAAGAACACACACGCTATCGTATTAATATATAGATTATTATTATTATTATTAGTAGTAGTAGTAGTCGTAGTAGTAGTAGTAGTCGTAGTAGTAGTAGTAGTAGTAGTAGTAGTAGTAGTAGTAGTAGTAGTACGCCCCGTTTCTCGGCATTGTTCAAGGAGTTATGAAAGAATGTTAAGCATAATCAATTTGTCCAGAACAGATTAGTTTTTTTTTGTTTCTTTTTTTGTCTCACGTGACCCTAATTTGAAAGTGTAGCAGCCGTAATCATACCGATATAAGTAATTGAGCAATAAAAATAAGTAATTACAACTAAAATCGTGTTACTATTCAATTTTTAGTTTCATATTAGTTAAAAGAAAAACTTTGGCACACTAGCAGGATTTTTTATCAATTATGGTTTGGGCTCGATGTTGATATTAGTGTGATCGCCTGACTTAGGAGTGGATGGAATAAGTTCAAAGCACTTCTGCCATGCCTAACCTACAGAACATCGTCATTGTCGACCAAGGCTATCAGGCATGTGTATTCAGTGAAACTTGGCCTGTGAGTGTTGGCCATACCGAATGGTATATTATTTTTAATTCACTGGAATTCATTATTGAAATGAGTAATTTGTATTATTTATTCTTGTATTTATTATTCACTATTATCCTCATCTGTTGTTGTTTCATGACGTTTCGGCGATAACAACTATGGAAGGCAGTTAGGAGATTCGGCGTTCCTATCCCATCATGGTTAACCCTCTGACAAAGGCCAGAGGAATAGCTGGTCGAAACGTCATAAAACAACAATTAGAAGATCAGGATAATAGTCCGCAATAAATAAAAGTGTTGCATTCTTATATAGACATTTTTATATTCCATAATTTCTTGTTCTTCTTGTTTATAAATGTATCTTTCTTCATCTATTCAGTTTATATGCTGACACCAACAGAAGTTCCAGTATTTCTGTTAATTAATTTAAAGAACACTACACATCCCAATTTAGGGGATCTTTGCCGTTTCATAAGAATGATTTTACAAACAAAAATGGTTTTAATAAAATTTCTATTGATACTTACACAAGCATTAAAATCGCTTACATTCTTTTTACTCAAATAAAAGTCATTTACCTCACATGGGGATATTGCATCTTCCGGTCGGTCTTGTGGAACTAATGGACACTCATACATTCTCCAACTGTGAGCAAAACTTGATGCCAGATCTTCCAGAGAATTGTATTTGGAACGGAAATCATTTTCTGAATTCAAATCATAATCACCACAAAGACCTTCCATTTGACCTCTCCATCTTTCTGTCAGCTGGATATAAACACGAGTCCCTGAAAATTTATTTAAACCATCCAAATATTATATATATACAGAGAGAGAGAGAGAGAGAGAGAGAGAGAGAGAGAGAGAGAGAGAGAGAGAGAGAGAAAATTGAAATAATGAAATTTATAGCATACTATTTATATCACTTCCATTAACAAAATTTCCTGGCATACGATCATTTCTGCTACAAAGTATTTTCTATAATTCCTCGGCACCGATTCCATAACATCACAAATAGAAGTCAAAACATCAAGAATAATCATTCTTAAAAACTCACATACACAAATATTAGTAATATAATACAATAGACACCGCCAAAAATGGCCGAAAAATCAAGTTGTTGTTTTTTAAAACGAAATTACATTTATTAAAATCCATTATTTCTGATTAACTTTTTTTTCCCCAGAAAAATAAAACCCTGAATTTTATCATATAGAAAGCAGAATAATGTAAAACCTTTCCTACTATTTTTAATTAAATTTTAAATGTTAAATTTTCCCCAAAAGTTAACAATTGACATTTTTTGTCTTGCACAAAAAACGTATATAAATAGTTTTTGAAAGAATTAATTAATTTATTTGTTGTCTAACTAAGATTTAGGGTGATGAGAATATGCAAAAATATTACAATATAAGTACCTGGATTTCAAATAAATTCCACTTATTCATATAGGCAACCAGCTACTTCGCGTCGATTTGATTACAATGTTTACATTTGTATTTGATAAAAAGCAAACTACCTAAGACCAAACAGGCCAAAAAAAAACTTATTTTTCAGTGACGAAAATTTCAATGTATTATTAACGCTGAGGCTGGCCAGTACCAGAAGGGTGACCATTTGTATGAGTTTGGTTTTTAATGTGTATGTGTGTGGGGGCCAGGCTCCCCAAAATTGGGGGGGGGGGAGTTAAAGCAGAATAAAAAAATATTTCAGCGCGTTTGGTCCACCGTAGTCGAAAGGCGGCAAACGTTTCCAAACGGGATCGAAAAAATGATGATATTTTTAACACAAAGGGCACAATATTTATCGAATTTTTTTTGTATCGATTCTTCGAAGCATGCCCTGTTTAATAATGGTCATGCATTATTCGGCTAGCTAAAAAAAAATTGTTAATTTATTTATCAAAGATTTTAAAATGGCTTTTTTTATATAAATATTTAAAAACATTTTTTTTTTATTTTGCTTAACTTAAATTAATTATTTTACTTAACATATTCACCGAATTTCACACTTCAAAACTCAAAAGCGGGATAATTAAACACAATCGAAGTTCTGATATTCAGATGTCAAAATAAGGTATTCAAACAATTTTTTTTTTAATTTATAATCCTGTCCCTTACAACAACACAATATGTTTTGTTCAGTTTCAGATGATTATTTTAAGCATATTTGGAACCCCCTCAAAACAAGGTGGGTTGTAAGCAAAATATATATATATATATATATATATATATATATATATATATATCGTTTATGAAAAATGAGTACATTGTTATAAAGTTCATTCTTCTCTTAATAATCGCTGAAAATTTCGTATTGATTGGATAATTACCTGATTTTTGGTAGATTTTTAAAAGACGGTCCGTCAAAAAGTACATAACTGCCCCCCCCCGTTTTGGCGGTGCCTATAATACAAATTTTACTCCATGGCGAGTCTGTTTTTAACCTGAAAGTTTTTGCATTGACCTAATTTTATGCATCTTGATTTACTGCCATTATCTTCAGGGTTGGATTAATAATTTCACATTTATACAAATATATATATATATATATATATATATATATATATATATATATATATATATATATATATATATATATATATATATTGTTACATAATCCTAAAAATAGATTATGTGGTTTAAAGAGAAAGCTTTAAATTTAACTTATTTTGGCAGACGAAAAATGCATCTAGCCTTTTCTTTTTGTTCTAGTTGAATTGTCACCGAAGCAAAAAGAGAGAAAGAGTGAGTGTAGGAAAGAGTGAGTGTAGGAAAAAAGAAAAAAAAAGGAGGATGAAAGAGTTGAATAAAACGTTCAACAGATATTAACACTCCCCCCCCCCTTCAGTATGAAAGCGAGTTGCCAGGTCATGCGGTAAACGCAATTTCTGGCCCCGTTTATTTACTAATCGATCAAAGAAAGAAAGAAAAGGATAAGAAAAGTATGGAGAAGAGGAAGAGCAAAAAAAAAAAAAAGAAATTTAGAAGAGACTCCGCAGGCCCGCTGGCCCACCAGCCCGCTGAGCCGGGCGAACGTAAAAAAAATTCCACCCAACAATGACAGAAATAAAGGGAAACGACTTGACACCGTCAAAGGAGATAATGCCGGGGAAGAATTCCACACCAAAGCGAACGAAAGAAGATAAGGCCGACCATAAAATATGAGGAAATGACGAACTTTACAAATATATATTCGAATTATGGACGAACGAAGAGATGGTTGTTGAACACATCTGTTTTAACCAACTGCCCGAAAGAAAAATAAAAAAATGAAAGGAACCCTAAAGCAATTGACTGTCGAAGGAACCTTACATAGAAAAAAAAGAATGAACTGTAAGTCCTCCCTCTCTATATACCCCTTCGTGCGACGTATCGGCGACTCGTTTATTTTGCCATGTTTTATTTATTGTTTTTCATTGATGTATTTTCCATCGGCATTTTTGGACAATAGCATAAGACCCCCTCATCCTCATGATTTGTTTTTCTTTTGTTGTTTAATTAATTCTTATTTTCATGCACACCCTCCCTTAGCCTATTATTTTCTCCGTAATAAAATTGACTTAAAATTTAAGACCGCGTTGCCTCCGTTTTCTCTCACTGTGTTTCGTGCCTATTTTATTTCATTTTATTTCACTGGTCTGAGAAAGGTGTTTCCCTCCTCTCTTGTTCGGTATACCGCACGCATTTGAACCCGAGGATCAAAAATTATTTTCCTTTTTTTTCTTTTTGTTACGTAATCCTCTTTCGTCGTTCCCAACGGAGGGGCATTCGTAACAATATAGCTTCAGTGCCGGCAAAAAGAAAGTCCGCACTTGTCATTTTTTTTCAAAAATTGCAAATTTAAACTAAATTTAATGTACCTGTTTAAACAAACTATACATCATTTGATTGGCCTTTTATTCCTCTATAATTTTACCTGTTCATATTTGACTTTTAATTGAAATAGTCTAGTGTTCACATCAATTTAAAAAAATAACTTCAAATTAAGGAGGCAAAAAGAAAGTCTGCAGCAACAAATTCGCTTAAAACCAGCTTAAATTATCGCCCCTAAATCAGTTTAAAATATCCACCAACAGGCAACAAAGCATCTCTAATCGTAATTGTTGTTGTTCCAGGTTATACAACGTAACGTTTAGTCCATATGCCACGACTTTCTCTTTGTGATCGTCAGGAGCTCATAAATCTCCACCTTTCTGGTTTATCCAATCGAGAAATCGGTTGCAGATTGAAATATGATGAGAAAACGGTATGGAAGACTGTGCAAAAGCACCAAAACACCGGCAATGTTCATGATGCCCCTAAAACTGATCGTACTAGAGTTACTTCTAACAGGGAAGACAATGCTATCAAGATCCGCAGCCTAAGAAACAGATTTGAAAGGGCTCTCTTTCTACTGTCAAGAACAGATTAAAGGAATTTAATTTGAGAGGATATATTGCAAGATGCAAGCCAATGACTTCTGTAAAGAACAGAAAGTGCCGTCTGGACTTTGTCAGATGCAATGAATCATTATTGAGATGAGTATTATTTATTAATTCATTCATTGCGTACTATTATCCTCATCTTTCTTAATTGTGGTTTCACAACTTTTCCGCAAAAAAGTACTTTTTAGCAACGAAAGCAAGTTTAATAGGTTAGGCAGTACGTCCATCAGAGGAAAGACGAAGAATTTAATCCTAGGTGCTCAGTTCCAATGCTGCAAGGTGGTGAAGATTCAGTTTTAGTGTGGGGCATTATTAGTACCAATGGTCCAGGGCCTATAGTTCGCTTGCAAGGTCGAATTAATTCGACCAAGTACATTTATATGTTGACTGAGCATTTTCTACCCTACTTTGGTCGGAATTTGGATGATAATCCCATCTTCATGCAGGATAATGCTCCCATTCACACAGCTGGCAATATCAAGAGGTTCCTGGAAGAGCATGATATTCCGTGTTTGGATTGGCCTGCATAATCTCCAGATCTTAATCTTATCGAAAACTTATGGTATTACATCAAGCAACAGCTACGCAATGATAAAATTTCAAATTTGGAAGAACTTTGGACAAAAATTAAAGAAAAGTGCGATGCCCTTTCCCCTGAGTATTGCTGCAGTCTAATTAAAGGAATTTCCAAAAGAGGCTGTTCAATTGCAGAAGGGCTATGCTACTAAATATTAACTAGTTCATTGTGTTCCTGCTGTATTTGATTGTATTAATGCCCTAAAGTTACATTTAAATAACAATTTTCCATTGTACAGACTTTCTTTTTGCCTCCTCAATTTCGAAGTTATTTTTTTTGATTGACGTGAACACTAGAATATTTCAATTAAAAGTCAAATATGAACAGGTAAAATTATAGAATAATAAAAGACCAATCAAATGAGGTATAGTTTGTTTAAACAGTTACATTAAATTTAGCTTAAATGTCAACCCAATAATTTAGAAATACAGCAAACTTAAATAAATAATTAAAAAAAAACAATCTTAAAATTTGAATAAACAAAAAATTAAATTGTTGAATTGTTAAATTTAATGAATCAAAAACTTAATAATATTGCTATGATAATAGGTCAACATTGCACTGTGGTTGGAGCATAATGTAGTGTTATTGGTTGTTTCGTATGGGTTAAAATAATAATAACAGTGTAAAAGTTTAGATTTTCATTTATTCCCTTTAAAAAATAGTGTTAAATATACAAACTATACGTACTTCATATTAAACTAATAAACATATTGTGATAAATTGAGAGCAATTTAGCACATGCCACCTTATTCTGCATGAAATAATATTGTACAAACATAGATAACTATTCATATTTATCTATAGACATTTAAGTTATTATTCAAGGGAAATAATCTCCTAAAAGATATGTAATTTATAACATTTACCTTATTACAGATTAAGACCGACAAGGAAAACAAACTCACCAAAGTCCCATTGAACAATTAATCCCAAATCCGACAAGATATTGAGAAATAATCCAGCTTTTGTAATAGTCAGTCCAGATCCACTGTAGCCGGATGAAGGGATACGAATTCCATTAATGGTGGGATTTTTACCCATGACTAAATGGATACTATTCCCTCGAATAGAAATGTAAACTTCTTTTGTGCATGTCACTCCTGATGAACCACATTTCATATTCCGTGCTGTAACCGCAAAACTTTTATCTTTTGGTTGTGCTAGTGTATAAGCACAGTCACCCATGAAAGAATAATGTTTGCCATCAAATGTTTTATAGTGAGGATCTCCTGATGTCCAACAAATTGCTGAAAATAAAACAACAACAAATCATTTGCATATTAAGTACAATTTAATATCACATTATAATAGATTCATAATGGATATACTCGTAATTACTACTAGTATATATATATATATTTATATAAATTTATACATATATAAATATATATATATTTATACATATATATATTTACATATATATATATATATTTATATATATATATATATTTATATATATATATTTATATATAAATATTTATATAAATATTTATATATATATTTATATATATTTATATATATATATATATATTTATATATTTAGTAATGTGATTGATAATTTAAAAATCAAATTAGAATTAAATTAAAAATCCGTTTCATAAGAAGGAACAACAACAAAATCAATAATTTGTACGATCGTTTCGGAAAACAACAACATCAAGTTACGGACAATAATTTTTACATATAGTGCTTTTAACAAACAAAGTTTCCTCCTCAGCAAAATATTGGGAAGGGTTTTTAGTATATGTAAAAGACACCATAAATAAACCTAGCATTAAAAGTAAGGCAGATGTATCTGGAAAAAATTAAAATAAAGGTATGGATTTACTTGATAAGAAAATTAATATGGGTTAAAGATAGAAATAAAATAGAGTAAAATTACAAATCTAAATTTGGTTTAAGTACAATATTATAATAATATATTTCTAATAAAACTCATAGACACATACACATATATATATATACATATATACACGCATACACACACACATATATATATATACATATATGCACGCATACACACACACACACACACACACACACACACACATATATATATATATATATATATATATATATATATATATACATACAAATATTTGCATTTTAATTTTTCGCCTTTTGAAATCAGGAACTAAGGTCAAAGCACTCGTACGGATGTTTGTTATAGCTTTTCAGCTTATGAAATGATAAATTTTCAAATGGAACGCTAATGGAATATTTTATATCCGTTAGCATACGTTTGATTAAAAAACGCTAAAATTTAAACTCGAAAGAAAGGGGAAGATAATCTTATTTGTATAATTAAATAATGCAAGGGAGATAATTAGTCATATTTCTTTAATTAAAGAATGCAAGGGAGATAATTAGTCTAACTTAATTTATTATGGAATAATAAAACAATATTGTAATCTATTTTTAAATTATTGAATTTAATATCTGATAATTTATTTATTTATTGAAATTAAAATATATCATAAGTTAATGTTAAGAATATATTTTAATAATCTATAATAATGGTCGATATATCAGATTAATTAATAATAACAATAATATTTTTGAAAAAAAAATTTATTAATAATCATTTCACGATATGGGTTAATTTTACTATTTAATACTAATAAGTAATTTTTAATGATTTAAGGTGGTTTATATTTATTAAATTTAAACCAAAGTTTATGACTGCATGTGAAGATTAGTTCCTCTCTTGAAGTTAATAGGGTGGTTGTATTTTTTATATCTTCATATTTCAAAATTTTTAGGGTCTCTTTTGTACATAGTGCACAGAATTTATCTCCTGGTTTATATGGTTTGCAAGATCCAATTACTTGCCATTTCAACTTGAAAGAAATATTGTTATTCTTGAGTTGCCAAATATGCTTGGATAGATTAGTTTGGTTTGACAGGGAGTTATTTTTAAAAGAATATTTGTGCGTTGAAATTCTATGTTTTATTAGGCCAGATGTGGAACCAAAATATATTGCCTCTTGTTTATTGTGATTATTTTCTGGTAGATCTGGTGTTGGATTATTATATGGTGGGTTGGTTTGTAATTGATTGGTAGATTGGTTAAAGTTGGTGTCATTATTTAATCGGGTGGTTGAGTTATGGTTGCTAATAGATTCATGTAGATTTGGGGGTTTTGATACTGTGCAGCTATAGATTACATTTTTTATTTTACATGAGCCTTGTAGGGGACATTTATTTTTTCTTCTACAGTTACAGTCTGCTATATTTTGTATAATTGTATTTTGTAGCTTATTAATTTTTTTACTATTAGAACTAATTATTTTTTGATGAAGGTTTGGCATAGTAGAGTAAGACACTTTGATTGTATTCTTATTGAATATTTTATTATATCTATGGGGGGGATTTAAAGTTCCTATCTAATATTTTAAAAAATTCTCTGGCTAAGTTTTTCTCTAGATTTTTGGAATATGGAGGGTTGAACCATAGGGTCTCCTTATGTCTATTCTTAAGTTTACAGGTTTTGGTTTGTTGTTTATTTGTATTAGTATCTAATATTTGTGGTTTGGTTTTATCTTTTTTTGTCTCTTGGTCATTTTTCTTAACTCGTATACGGGAAGATATTGCCATATTATAGGTTATGACAGGGATATAATAGTTAATTTTTATAATATCTCTTAATAGGTTTATTTTCAATGCAGTTTATGTTTCTATCATTTTTATTTATGAATTTAATTTGCGAATTGTATCCTGAGTTTTTAAGGGCTTCATTGTAATATTTTTCATTTTTGTTAAATATAGATTTGCTAGAAGACAGTCTAGAAATTCTTAAAGCGATATTGGGAACTATTGATTTTAATATTGATTTAGAGTGGTTTGATTCATTGTTTTCCGAAACGATCGTACAAATGATTGATTTTGTTGTTGTTCCTTCTTATGAAACGGATTTTTAATTCAATTCTAATTTGATTTTTAATTATCAATCACATTACTAAATATATAAATATATATATATATATAAATATATATATATATATATATATATTCAATCAAAAAGGCTCGAACCCATGACGAGAGGTGGAAAAGAAAGTGAAAGAAAATCTGACGTCTTACCGCTACTCCATGAGGCGATTGGAAGTCTAAAGCGTTCAAATTTAACGTAGTCAATCAAAAACAAAAGATGACTTGCAGAAATGACGATGCTTTTAAACCTCCCACAAAAGTAAATTAGACACAAGGTCGTTTTTAATGCGAGGGAAAACCCCAAAAAGGAGGCACTCTGGCAGTATCCAAATAAATAGTAATTGTCTCAGTATGAAGGATTTCCTCTCCATTGACCAAGGACCAATTACAGAACAGATAATACCTGGCCCAATGGCCAGGCGTTTGCATTGGAATAGTTTCAATTTATTTATACGAAAAAGACAAACAAATAGCCGAGACGACGGCATGGGAATTTTGTTTAACTCGATCAAAAAAAAAGAGAGACAATGTCCGTTTGTGAATCTGAGATATTATGATATATAATAGACTAGCAGGGGTGCATAGCGTTGCCCGATTGTGGGGGTGGGGGGTGTGGTTGTAAATCAAAACAAAATGGAAAATAAACAATAACCCTGTTTACATATTATATAAAAAAAACGATGTTAAAACTTCTTTAAAAAATCGGAAAAACAAAAAAAGGGAATGTGATGAAAAAAAAAGAACGAAAAAATGACATAAAAAAACCTGTTTCAATATTAAAACTTTCAAAATCGAAAAAAAAATATCTTACATCTCGACTCGAACATGCAATCTTAAGATAACGATGCTGTACTTAACCGACTGAGCGATGATAACGTCAGTGAAATTGGGTCGTTTTTTTTATATTTAAAGAAAGAACCTTTTTTGCACATGCATGTTAAATTGTCATGAAGGAACGATTTTTTGTTACCCCTCCTTGTAGAAAAGTGCCCAGTTGAGGGTGAAGGAATTACGGTTTTTACCCAATTTTTAATATTTATTAATTTATTTATTGCGGACTATCATCCTCATCTTTCTTAGTTGTTGTTTCACAACGTTTCGGCCAACTATTCCTCTGGCCTTCGTCAGGTGGTAACAACGATGGGATAGGAACTCCGGATCTCCTAACTGCATTCTCAGCAATTACTGTCTTCCATAGTTGTTGTCGTCTCACCACGTTTTGGCCAAGTAAGCCTCTGGCCGGTTTTGAGTAGGATTGAAACCGCTATCTTCAGACAATTCTCACATGGAACCATACAGATTCAACTTCTCTATCCACTGCGCCACAGACCCCGAAGAAATAGTTGGCTGAAACGTCGTGAAACAACAATTAAGAAAGTTGAGAATAACAGTATGCAATAAATAAATTAATAAATAATACTCATCTCAATAATGAATTTTTGATATTTGTCATCCAAAGGGAGGAGCTTCAAAACAATTCTAATCTCGTGAAAATCTGTCGCGTGTGTCAAAAGTTTTTGCAAGACATACAAACACACACACACACGCACTAACACACATTTTGCCTTTTATATATTATAGACTAGCGTGTGTACCCGGCGTTGCCCGGGTGTTTGCAGGTATAAAAGAAATGTTTGGTAGGGAGGTAGGCTCAAACCCAAACCCTTGACAGAAAGGGGGAAAAGAAAGTGTGAAAAAAACCTGCTACCTTACCGCTCGGCCACAATGGGACAGGAGCTGAAAATAGTTTTAATTTAATGATTAAAAAGTTAAGTGACAGGTGCGTAAATTTAATGAGGTCAAATATCACGTGATAGGGGAAACTTAACTTTGGTTGCAAGCCAGTTTGTTTCCCCCCATAAAAAGGGGAGTGTTCAAATGAATAGCAATTGTCTGATGTGACGGGTTTTGCCGGCATTGATAAAACCTCATTGCTTTCTGGACGTCCAGGGCACGAGTGCCAGGGAAAGACATTTTGCTACAGACTCAGTTTCGCTTATATATGGAAAAGCCAAACAAACATGCGAAGAGTAAAAAATATCATGAAAATAGCCTGTAAAAGTCGGCCAAATAAAAGATACCCATGATCTCGTTTCATGAATCATAGATATTATAATCTAGGTAGTATATAAAAAGTTCTAAGAAACAGTGACACCCCCACCAAACCTTTGCTGGCATACACAAAATGTGCACACACAAACACACATTTTGCCTTTTATATATATAGACTAGTGTGGGTGCCCGGCGTTTCCTGGGTGTTTGTAGGTGTGTGTTCAGAAAAAAAAAAGTAGGCAGATAGGCTCGAATCCGAAGCCTTGACGCAAAGGTGAAAGTGAAAAAACCCTGACATCTTACCCCTCCACCACGACAGGACAGGAAGTGAAAAGCGTTCTAATTTAACGATTAAAAAGTTGACATGCAGAAAATGAAAGTGAATGAGTTAACGCAGGATAAGAAATGAAACCACACACTTAACTTTGGCTGCAAGCCAGTTCTTTTTGCCATGGTGGAGGAAATCAGCTCCCACAAGAGTGGGAGCTCTGTCAGTGTCTTAATGAATAGCAATTGTCTGGTATGAAGGGATATTCCCAACAGTGATCAAAGCTGACTGCCTTCGACACCTGCTAGCCATGGAGGCAAGCGACCTGATTTTTTTTCGAATCAGTTTCACTTTTATACGAAAAAGCCAAAGAAACATGTGGAGACCAGAAAATAGCACCAAAATAGTGTGTAAAAGTTGCTCAAATAAAAGATAGACGCGACTTCCTTTTGTAAATTGGACATATTATAATCTAGGTAGTATATAAAAAGTTTTAAGAATAAGTGACCTCATCGAGCGCCCCTCCCCCTCCAAAAGCCTTTGCCAAATATACAAAAAATGTGCACACACTAACACACATTTAGCCTTTTATATATATATAGATTACTTATAGCTAGATAACTATGTTAAACAATAAATTAAATTGAAAGATACAACAATCATTGAAAGTTAGAAAAAGATTTTTAAAGTTAATGTAGTTAAATGGCAGTATTGGTTGCCTAAATAAAGAAATGATAACTAAAGGTCCCATCATCATCGTCATCATCATCATCATCGTCATCGTCATCATTATCATGATCATCAACAACAACAATAACAGCAACAACAACAACAACAACAACAACAACAACAACAACTGTTCGTCTGTTTTAAATGCTGGCATATGTTGGACAGCTTTTAGAAATTGGTTTCCAAAGTAACCTATCTCTATCCATGTTTTTATTTTTTTATTACAGAATAGTTCTGACTCCTTTTCTACAAACTGATCAGGGGAAATTTATTCTTTCTGAAGGTTTTCCAACACTATAACTATTGATCATCACTTTGGTCATGATAACATTCACTCTGGCTTTTACATAACATTCCTCCAAGTCTCCTACTTAACTTCTAAACCTTCCATTGTTTCACAGCAAGTATTGAAACAGAAAGCATCTCTTCAGGACAACCTGGACAAAACTCGTTGGACAACATTTGTAAGAGACAAATGAAAAACAACAGATGTTTAATGTATTTTCGCTTTAACATTAAATATTCTGTAAATTCTAAATCATGTTTGATCATTTCTGCTGTAGGCTGAACAAGAATTTGTTAACATTGGATTTGAAAACGACCATGTCAACTGGGAAACAGCTCCATGTTATTGTGTTCCACAGACAGTTCATAGAAAGAAACTCTGTTCATGGAAATTCCATTTAATTTTAGGTACACAGAAGAAAGAAAAATTAGTTACAGCTGTTGTAGATAGACATGGTTTTGCTGTGTATGTTTTACTGGGAGAAAACCAAAGATTAGCGCTCAGTCGAGCACCTACAATGAAAATAATGATAGAGTAGAGAAAAACTAACAACGTCTCTTTTGTGAGAAACAAACTGCGGGGGAAGAGGACATCTCTTACTAGATTCTGAAACCGATTTTGTATTCTGTCAAGGCAGGAAAGAGTGTTCTGAGTTGCACCTCTCCAGATATAGCAACTGTATTCACGAATGACAGCCAGAATTAATTACGTATCTCATATTAGAAAATCCACTTAAGTCAAAGGGGAAAAGTGACTGCACTTTATACAGAAGAAGAAAAAGCATGAATAAAACTTTTCTAGGCTAAAACTTTATGATGAATTATATGATAATAATTATTCATCCTGATTGTTTGCTTTTGGGGATTTGCAATAGAATTGCAAGAATAATGAGGTAAAAATCTTTTTAACTTTTGCACTTTAGGAAACTGTTTAAAATAACAAATTTATATACAACATATTTTGCATTCATCTTTTAATATGTAAGGGTCACTTTCATTTTGGGGTAATGCTGAATGCATTAGTTTCATATATATCACGTTTCTTCTCTATCAGATACATATATCTAGTATTTCAAAATTTGTAAATACTTTCGTTTCGAGAACAAATATTAAACAAGAAATTGAACTTGTTAACCTAAATTTAACAAGATCCGACATTTTATAGGTATCATAAATAATATTAATCATAAATGACATTTTATAAATATCATAAATTAACAAAGGAAATATTTAATGATTTGTTTTTTTTTTCTTTTCAATGACCTTTTCAACTGAAGTCTGCAATCTAACAAAAAGATCTAAATTATGAAAGACTTCACAGAATATTTACCTGGGCAATCTTTGACGTTTTCATCCTTCCATATTCCACCGTTGCAGTTGCTGAAATATTAATAAAAAAAATCTGTAGCTATAAACTTAATATAATGAATGAAATTTGTACAGCAAATATGACAACCTGATAAATTTTGCATAACTGTGCTTTTATGCAGCTACAAATAATAAACGTTATCACTGAAGTTAAGATATTTGCAATAAAAAGGAGTCAATTTGAGTGCGTTTTCCAGAAATGAGAAAAACTTGCTTTAATGGCTGAAAAGTTTGGAACTAATTATATATTCTTAACATTCAAATGATTTTAAGCGTCGGATTGTTCATTTTGAATCAATATCACTAAGATGATCTAGTTATGAAGAAGTGCCAACGGGATTATACACATGTTTTTGTCCTCGATGCAAAGTTCCCCCTTTTTGGGAAACTGGATTCTCTGCATTAAAAATTGATCTTTCCATATCGGAAAGATAAGTAAATACAGAAATTTATTTATCTGAAGAGGGATTACCTAAATATTTTCAGAACTCTACATCACATAAGCAATAATGTAGTTTGATAAATAAATATTTGATATTTTTATCTCTTGTGGCTAAGCTCCACTTCGAATGGTAAGCTTTTTATTGCCTTGATATCTCTTTAACGAATCCTTCAATACTTCTTTGATCTCCTCATATATATGAATTATATTTTAGAATTGAACCATCCTAGTGAAAAGTGATACGATATTTGGAATCAACATATAAAGAAAAAATAAACGAATGCTTGAAGCCTTCAGAAAATATTTCAATACAGTAAAATGAATAAAACCTTAGCGTTGATCAAATGTTAAAACACTACTAGGGGGAAAAAATAGTTTGTTTTTTTTTGTAAATAAAGCATTTAAGAAATGTTTAGGGTGTTTAAATTTTTATTTATCAAATCATTTGGTTGGGCGTTTGATTAGCCAATGAAAATTGGAATTTTGAAATGGAAGCAGACGACTAAATATGAAGAAAAAGTTTTATTTTATATTCACATACAAAAATGGCAAACACTGTAAACTCTAAGATACTACTGAACAAACGTTAATTTATTGCCAAGAGAGAAATTGTTCTATCAAGAAACGGGCGTATGTAAGCTTGGAGGTGCACTAATGCTTAATGCAGACAGTTGGTCCTATGTATACCGGAACATTTTTTGAGGTCTAAAGTGGAAATATTCAAGATTTTAAAATTTATTTATTTGTAAACACACGAAATTGCCACCACAAAAAATCTACAAAAAAATGTAAAATATTGAAACTTTTCTTGAAATAAATGTAAAAAAAGAAACAGCATAAACTTTCACAAAAACATTCACACATTTTTGCTAACAATTCTTGAAAGTTAAAAAATAATAATAATAAATATTTATTGAACTTAGGGTAGATTTTTTGCTATTTTTTGTAATGTTTGTTTTTATTTTTTGGTAATAAATTTTGTTAATTATGTTTCTTGGCATCTTTTATTTCACTCGACTTGTTCTGCCAGTTCTTGTCAGCTGCTAGTTAAGCCCGAACCAACGTCACAGAAATCCAGGTCACAAGATGCATGAGTACCTTTTTTTTTACTCATGTTCACCTCCAAACAAAGCATGTTGCCACTTGGATGTAAGGCGCTACTAGTTGGGACCAAATTTACAGGGAACTATGTAAAGAGATGAGAACGATGTCGGTTTACATTACATTTAAACTCCTGTATGTTAGTACAGTCAAGGAGGTACGTAATAGGGAGTGAACTCCAAAGTCCAGCAGTTCAGAAGAAAAAGATATTAGAGTAGAAGACTTTCTAGCATTTAGGGACGTCTACAGTAAAGGGGTGGAATTTTGTTGTTAAATGAGTTTGTCGGGGGGGGGTATGTAGATCGAAAAGATACAAATGCAATGAGTTCATCAGAGCACATTTCATTAAAATACTTGTAAAACAGGCACAGCGATGCAACATTGCTGCGATGGGACAGGCGTTGGAGCTTAGTTGACAGTACAGGACCTATTGGAGACTCTTTTTTGGATCCCGTTCAAGAGGGAGAGACTAGTGGTGGATGCACCATCTCAGACGTGATAACAAAACTCAATGTATGCGTGAATGGTAATTTTCTAGAAACCAGAATACTCTCAGGTAACACAGTAGAAGGAAGCCATTTTCTTTGCAGTAGCCTTTGCAATGTCTTCAATCTGTTTGTTCCAATTCATGTTGCCTGTGAAGTTGAGGAGTTTGAAAGAAAAGCTCTCAGATATGGTGTTATTAGTCATGGCTATCAGTGGTTGCAAAAGCTTTTTGTAATTGTTTAAAAAAGGCTTAGTTTTGGTAGCATTAAATGTTACCATCCATTTTTATGGCCCCATTTCACTACAGATTGGAGATCGTTTTCTAAGGATTCTGCCATTGTCTTTGATATTACACATTCATTTTGCCCTCATGCTTATTATAGAGCATTGTATTATCAGCAAATATACCCATCGCAGACACAATGTTATCAAGGAGGTCGTTTATGAATATTAGCAATAATAAAGATCCAATAATCAATCCTTGAAGCACTCTCACATTAATATTATGCTAGTTGGATGTACGTCCATCAAATACCACCTGGATTTTCACCTTTTCTAAGAAAGATCTCATTGTATTTAGTATCTTTATAGTAATACCGTATTATTTAATTTTTTATCAAATCCCTTTATGTCAGACTTTGTCAAAGGCTTTGGATATATCAAGGGCTACAGCCCTAACTTTCCCCATCTTATCCAGTGCATGATATATACGTTCAGAGATGACCGTAGTAGAACAGACTTGCCTAAATCTATACTGTCAGTCAGAGAGAAGATTAACTTTTATGAGGTGGTCGACTAGTGCTTGATTGATCAAAAATTTTAGCAAAAAGGAGGAGGAGACTGATAGGGTGATAATTGAGCAGGTCAGTTCTTTCATCAGAATTTTTGTACACTGGTATCACAGAGGCAATTTTCTAGTTATCAGGGAAGCAAGATTCAGCAAGGCATTTGTTGTAGAGTTTGGAAACTCAGCTGAGCACTTCTTAATTCATATAGCAGGGATAAGATTAGGCTGACATGTCTTGGAGGTGTCCAAGTTGTTTTATGATATTGGGAACATGAGAAGGGGTGTATCTATCTTTCTCTGTATAACCAATGCAATTATACTCAATTTTAGTTAAAACCATCTGAGAATGATATAACTTTTAATTATCCCCTTATCCGAGAACTTTCCTGCTGTAAGGAGGAACTCTATAATTAGGAACTCTTGAGAAGGGGTGAGGGAAGTATGCAATAAGTATAGATCTATCATAAAGAGGGGTTTTCCTCTAAAATCCCTTCGTTAACACAATATCTATAGTTATTGGTATAACTAATGCAATGAATAGAATTTGTCACAGAAGTAACAGAAGAGAAAAGAACTTTTGCAATTCCAACTAATCCTAAGATGGCCGCTCTTGCAAAATTCGCTTTCCCCCAAGTAACATCACTTGGAATCCAAAAACTCTTCAGATGTAATTGATCCGAAGTTTCATAGTATACATAAATTCATGTAGAAATTATTCACTAAATAATAAACTAAGATGACTTCAGCAATTTAAAAAAGAATTTGCAGAAGTTGAACAGGAGTTGACTCCCTAATTTATAAAGCATTTAGCTCACTTTAGCAGCAGAAGTTAAAACCACTATATATATATATATATATATATATATATATATATATATATATATATATATATATATATATACTATCTTCCAAGACAAGAATTTTAATAACACAGAATCTAAGTGTTCAAAGAGATGTTTATTGAGAATCATTAGAATAAAATTAAGTCTCATTTAAGTCGGAACAGTCTTAAAAATACCTTTAACAAAATTTGACAAAAGGTTTATAGAACTTCTATTCCCACCTGAGTGAATAGCTGCTAACACTATTGCAATAGTTGAAGCTTTGTAAACTCTAATCGTTTGAACAAAACATTCCATGATGTTCTTTATAGAAGCCGAATACGGGTCGATACCTCGTTCAATACAATATTCATATATTTGATGGCATACACCTTTTATATGATGCTTTTTCTAAGGAATTGATGAATCAACATTGGAGAAGGGACTGCATAGTCATACATTCCTATCCAATTCACGCTTAGAGCATCTGAAGCATATGCAGCATCCATTGGATAAAGTGAGAAAAACGTTTCCATCCTTTTTCTTCCACAGAGTAGTAAAAAGATCAACGTTTTGATGCTTGAACCTATGCAAAATCAAGTTCACTATAATGAGACCCAAACTCTGTTCTATGCTTGATCTCTTGATATTCTTCTTCCCGGAATGTTAGCTGTACAAAAAGAATGTGAACTGCTGCTCATTGGAAAATTTCTCAACTCAACTGACAATGGGGATTAATCATGATCAAAGAAAAAATTAGATTGGTTTCATATGCAAATGTGCCTGATGAATCATATCTATATATGCAGTCATTAAACTTAGAAGTCTGAAATTTGTGTCCAAACTGAAATTTATCTGATGAACACATTTTTGAAATTTTTCCTCTGATGCATAAATTATTCCCTCCTCGAATAAGTACACTCTCCTCTGATGGTAATAGCCGAAGTTTCTGAGTACTTATAAACAACTCCAAACTTTAGAGAAGATTGAAATCAAACTTGATTGTTGACTGCTGATCCCGATTTCTAATTATCCAATCATCTCAGTACATAAAATATTTACTTATCGGGACCTTAGAAATCTCCCTGAGAAGACATTATTTTTATAAACACCCTAGAGCATTTGCCAATCTGAATGGCATAATTTTGAAACACTAGTGATTCTCTTAAATGGAAAACCATATAAATTTTCGGCCAAAATAGAAACATGTAAATAAATATCCTTCAGATTGACAGTAATCATACAATAACCTCAAGGTGTGGTAAGCAGTTCTGAAAGTTTCCATCTTGAAATATGGAATCACTACTTAGGTATTTATTTCTCTCAAAGTTAGAATGGAATGGAATAGTCCGTCTTCTTGAGAACTAAAAGAAACATGCTGTATTATTTCCTTGTTGGGCTTTGGAAACTAATACTCTATTTTCCTAAAATCTGTACTTCGTAAAACTAGACAGATCATTATCCAGGTGGAAGCATTTGGTTCTTTTGCTTAAAGCTGAATGCTTCATACTTTTGCATTGTATGATAAAAAAATTGAGGGACTTAAATATTTGTTAGCCTCTACTTTTCTGTTCACTCCTTCAAGAAAGTTACTCCAGACATGTTAGGTGTATTTTGCCTTTTTCAGGTTTTCAGTGCTGCTGTGCCCAACATAAAAGAATTGAAAACGTGAAAAAAAGATTTTACTTTTGCTTCGTCTTGAGCATTTTCTGGTTAAACGTTTCAAATCAACTAGTTTAAAAAATGCCCATCTTTTATTTTGCCAGAAGAGAAATACGTGGTGAAATGTACATTGGCATCGGATATGATGAAACAGAACATATCAGCACACATAAACGACTTCATAAATAAAATGAAGATTAGTTTTACTACTTAAGCTTTAGAACAATATGAAATTTACAAGGCTTAGTAAACTGTTCCAATCTAAAACGTTTCCTTTAAAATGTTCTTGTATTCGTTTCAAAAACAATTTTTAAAAAATCTTACAGTTCTTTACAACCAATTTTTATTGTCATTCCAGATGCTTTCCATGATTGTCCATACCGGCAGGGACATTCTGAAGGCTTTACACAAGTACCCTGGAACAAGAAAAATAAATTATTGGAGTTAATAATTTCATATATAAAGTAAAAGACTGAATCAAATTTAGTTGAAACCTAAAGGCATGCGAAATGATAATTTCTTATATATATATATATATATATATATATATATATATATATATATATATATATATATATATATATATATATATATATATATATATATATGTGGTATATTTCACCTATTTACTTGTTTAGACTCATTAAAAACACTTGAAAGTCCAGAGGCAATTTTTACTTTATTTACACCCTACCCAACAGCCATTTTAACGTAAATTTCTACAGCCAATCAACATACTTAGCTGATCAGATATGGGAAGAAAAAGCAACACATGTTCCTTTGTGGAACGAGGACAAAATAATTGACAGGGATGCAAAAATACAAGAGAGTAAGACAACTGAAGGAGGCATCACATATGCTTAAGAAAGAAAAATTACTAAGCAGACTAGAGTTTAGTAGCATTTGGGACCCTCTAATTGTAGAAAAAAAAACCATTATACACCCTTAAAATTTCGCCGATAAAAGGGAGATCATCCCCTGTCGATCTTTATTAAAGTTGCCTCCCCTTTATGAACCAATTTTTTTCACAAATTTGAAACAATGACCATAAAATAGAAACTTATTCACAGCATACAAAAATATCTACGGAGCCAGCAGGCTTTCTCTTTTCTTTTCTTAACAACAACCAACATGCCCAAGGACGGTTGAAGGACAATGCGACCAAAACGTTACAGAAATAACACTCACGGTGAGAACAATAGTCCGATCAATTCCAGTAATACTTTATTTTTTTGGGTAAAAAAAAGATTTTAAATCACTTTTTTTCAGAATATAAATTATGTTTATTTGCTGTAGAACTTACATATAAAAGCATACATTAGAATGAAATTAATTCTTGCATATTGATACAAATACGAATGCAGTAATTTAAAAGAAATGAATAATTCATATCGATATAAAAAACTGGATTAAGAAAGTTAAGGTAATGAAAGAAACACAAATATCAATGAAATCACGAATAGAAAACATTCACTCCTAATCATTTATGTTAAAAATCCAACAAAAGTGGACGGTGAATCTTTGTAGCTATTTCTGAAAGATTTATCAGGTTATATAGAATATGTAATTGATGAAATCGATTTGAAGTTCAATTTTTCATAGCAAAGAACATAAAATGATAACTTTCAAAAGTGACTGCCTTGTCAGAATCAAATATCGACTTGGTAGATTCATTCCTATTTAGATATAGATTGAAAAATCCGACTGACTCAATTTTATACATTAGACATTTAACAAATTTATTTTTGTAGTTATTGAAATTTTGGTGTTACACTTGCATTAACTTAGTGTTTTTTATGTCACTTTTTATTATTAAAATATGTGTTTTGACATTCAAAATACATAACGGTTCAAATGCAGTAGCTTCTGGTGGGGCCTCTCGATGCCATACTAGTGGGTAATTGTTATGGCTTTACCTTATCATTAGCTACAAATAAAAAAAGAATTCTTTGTTTCTTTTTCTCTCTTAGTTTCCCCTCTCTGTCCTGCTCTAAGTAAATCTGACGACCTAGTCCACAAATTCCAAAATTTCATCATGACATGTTTCAAGAAAAAATACACGATTAAACCCGGTTCTCCAACTTCCAACGTAGACCCCTACTACCATGTCTCTTTCCCCAACATCAGGGGTCTACGTTCTAACCTTCCAGAGGTTGAAACCCAATTACAGGAGACTAAACAAGACCTTTTATTTTTAAGTGAAACTGGCATTGGACAGGCTATTTCCCTAGAAGAGTTCGCAATTAAAGGATACTCTAACTTAACTTCTAAATCTGACCCCCAAGATCGCCATGGGCATGGAATATGTGCCTATATAAAAGATAGCTTTCCATGCGGTAGGGACATCTCCAGGGAAGATCCTAACTTACCCTATATGTGCTTCCGGGTTGCTTTAGCTCACACTACTGCATTTATATTTACTCTCTATCGCCCCCACAACAGCGGAGTTACTATCTTTCAAAGCATATCTGAGAAAATTGACCAAGTCCTATCTGCTTATCCTTCAGCTAACATTCACGTATGTGGAGACTTCAATGTTCACAACGTGGAATGGTTGACCCACTCAAACAAGACCGATGATGAGGGGAGGTTCTGTCATGATTTCTCCATTGCCTATGACCTCACTCAGATTGTTCAGGAACCCACCCGTGTGCCCGACAATGACGGCCAGTATGCGAGCCTACTAGACCTTTTTCTCACAACTTGCCCTGAACTATGTTCAGTTTCTGTTCTGCCGCCTCTTGGATCTTCCGACCACTCTGTTGTATCAATTAAGATAAAAATGAAATGTAATATGTCCCCAGACGTTCCTCTCCATCGTACAGTATATCGATACACTAAGGCTGACTGGGATAGCTTCCGTACATTTATATCTGATCTACCTCTGCATTCCATGTTTAAAAAGGATGTGTCCTCTATAGTATTAGGCCTGACGGAATCGTTAATTGTAGGTATTGACCGTTTCATACCCTCGAAAAAGTTTCAGCAAAAACCTAACAGCCAGCCATGGTTCTCTCCAGAATGTGCTGCTGCCATTGCGCACAGAAATCACTTTTTCCACTGCTTCCAACGTAATAGATGTATGGAAACTAAAGCCGCTTTCAGGACTGCCAGCAACCATTGTAAGAAAGTAATAAAGAACGCAAGAGAGTTGTATGCTCAATCTGTTAAGTCCAAAGTAGCTGAGCAGCGGCTTGGTTCCCACCAGTTTTGGCAAATAGCAAACAGAATCCTGAACAGAAGCGTGTGCTCCATCCCAACTATTATCAATGGACCTGAGGTAATTTCGTCAGCATCAGACAAAGCCAAACTCTTTGTCAAGAACTTTGCAGCTAATTCTACCCTTTGCGACCAAGGCCGCCAACCCCCAATATTTCCTCCTGTATCAGAAAACACGCTATGTGATATACATATATCTGTACGTGATGTTGGCAAGCTAATTAAAAACCTTGATTCCAGTAAAGCAACTGGCCCTGACGGTATTCCAATTATAGTACTCAAAAAACTTCAACCTGAACTAGCGCCCATACTTACAAAACTGTTTAAACGTTTGTCTTAAGGAGAATAGTTTCCCATCTCCCTGGAAAATTTCATCAGTATGCCCTGTATTTAAGAATTCAGGTGATCGCTCATCCCCCTCTCAGTACAGGCCAATAAGTCTCCTGTGCGTCATGAGTAAGTTGTTGGAATCTGTGTTAAATACAGAAGTAATCAACCATCTCAACAAAAATAACCTTCTTAGTGACACTCAATATGGTTTCCGTTCTGCTAGATCTACAGCAGATGTGCTTACAGTTATATCTCATGAGATTAGCAAATCTCTCGACGGAGGCCACCTTTCTAGGGCAATTGCTCTTGACATATGATAGGGTATGGCATAAAGGTTTACTTCATAAGATCTCTAGCTATGGTATAGCTGGAAATGTCTTCTCAATTATTAAATCATTTCTTTCTGATAGGTTCATAAGAGTAGTAGTTGAGGGGCAAAAATCAGAAGCTCACAGTATTAATGCCGGTGTCCCTCAGGGGTCCATCCAGGGCCCAACTCTTTTCCTGATCTACATTAATGATCTTCCAAATCACATCCTTACATCATTTGTAGACATTTATGCTGATGACACTACCATTTATGGTAGCACATCTAAGACAGTAAACGACCAAGTTCTCTCCAATTCTCTCTCCTCTGATCTTGAGCACGTAGTACAATGGGGAAAGGAGTGGCTGGTTACTTTTAATGCATCTAAAACCAAGCTTCTCTCTTTACATCATCAACATTCTGATCCACTTCTGGCATCAATTGAAATGAATGGCTCTCATCTTCAGGAGGCCTCAAGTTTTGACAAGCTTCTGGGCTTGACCTTTACTCCTGATCTTAAATGGAACACATACATCAAATCTGTTGCCAAGGCCGCTGGAAAAATGGTGGGGTCTTTCTATCGATCCGGTAAATATCTCACTGCTGATGCTATTCTCTATCTATATAAGAGCCAGGTACGTCCAAGGATGGAGTATTGTTGCCACATCTGGGCAGGAGCTGCTAGAAAGGACTTGTCCTGCCTTGATAGAGTTCAGGATAGACTTCGTAGCCTCGTGGGAGATGTCCTTTTCTCTTCCTTGCAGCCTCTATCTCACAGAAGAGATGTTGCGAGTTTGTCTCTGATGTATCGTTATTTTCATGGAAGGTGTTCGACAGAGCTTCAATCTATGGTCCCCCCTCGCCAAACTTTCACAAGAAACACTCGTCTAGCTGTAAACACTATCAATAATTCCCCCCACTCTTTATCTGTGCCTAAACCTAAACGTAGATTCCATGAACAAAGCTTCTTTCTTAGAACTGCACGCCTGTGGAATTGTCTTCCGTTTTCCTGCTTTCCGGCTGACTACAATATGGTTGTGTTCAAGTCTAATGTAAATAAGTTCTTGATGAGCCGTTCTATATAAGTTATCAAATTTACCAAATTTTCATTACTAATGATTACTATATTGTCCAATTTCTACAGTACACTCTTTAACCCTTATCCTTGAGTGACCTCTTGGCCTTGATAAGTGGTGATGCGTATGTAAAAAAAAAAATACTAGATAAAGCGCATTTCTGTAATGAACAGTCTCTCTACCTCTCTTTCCTCTGTCTCTCTCTCACCCACTTTATATATATATATATATATATATATATACTAGCAGAACCTGTTAACTGGCGTTGCCTGGTGGTAGCATGCATCCCCACCCAACTAAAAATGTAAAGTATGGCTGTTGTTGTTTTTGTTGTTGGCCAACCCCAACCACATCATGTTAATAACTGCTTTCAGAATAGACCCCCGCCCCCCAAGAACGGCTTTTGGAATTGACATGCCATTTTGTGAGTGAGAGTGGGGGCAGTATCGTTTGGCTCGTGTAGACAAAGCTGGCGGGCAGAGTATATGTTCAGGGTATTTTTCAGAGTATTATTCAGGGCATGGTATTTTTGTTGGTAAGACTGGGGTTAAGGTGGCAAAAAACTCTCGAACCCTCTATCACTTAAAGGGAACTAAATTCCTGTAGTCATATGTACGTTACTATATCAAAATGTACACGGTTTTTCCGAAATTGATAGTTTTAAGTAAGCAGAAAAAATATACCATATAAACAGAACGGTTTCTTTAAATAATAAACAATTCTTTTTTATTTGAACAATATATACAGGATTTTGTTTCTATTACAAACAATACATGTAGAAAAATTATGAGATCGAAACAAGGTAAACCTTTTTAAATGTTAAGTGTTAGACAGCAGAAACAATTATTGTATAATTTATGAAATGAAATATTGATTATATACATGAAATATTGATTATATACATGAAATATTGATTATATACATGAAAAGAAATGAAATATTGATTATATACATGAAAGGAAATAAATTTGAGGGAAAATAGGCCCAAACAATTTATTATGTTTATTATGCTATTTTCGTGTAAAGAAATTTATGGTCATGTAGTACTTACCAACAAAACAAACGCCCACGTGTTTGTGCCTTGTATAGGCATGCGCAACAACAAAACTTGGGGTTTTATAAGCGGAAGTCTCGAGGTTGTCAGGAATCTACAGGCGCATGCCCAAGA
The DNA here is from genome assembly GCF_053919585.1 of Euprymna scolopes. Classification (NCBI taxonomy): domain Eukaryota; kingdom Metazoa; phylum Mollusca; class Cephalopoda; order Sepiida; family Sepiolidae; genus Euprymna; species Euprymna scolopes. The sequence continues at coordinate 43,373,979 of NC_136494.1, forward strand.
GAAGGGATTGAGATAGTGGTATAAAAGGCAGGTCCAGTGAGAAGGTTGTTGTTGTTGTTGTTGTCATTGGACGTTACAGTGACGCGTGCGTTAGCAGGTGATTAAGAGGCTGTTTTTTTTTTGTGTGTCAAGTCGCGCACCTCGGTGAAGGTGAAGGTCATAGGTCAAATAGGAAAAAACAATTTATTTGGGTTTTCGATCAATATGCGTGTCTCAAAAATATAGAAAAAAAATTAATCCACGCCCTAAAAACTATGTAAATAGCAGCAGTAACCCGCTATAGGGTAAAAAAAAAAAAATAGCCGCAGAGGTCAGGATCGAACGTTGAACGCTAGTTGTAAAAGGAGATTCACAGGGAGGAAACACTTTAATCGACTGCTCTAGGATGAACGTACGACATTACGACTCTCAGAATAACTGCTTTAAACAAACTTGAATAATGTTATCACTGAAAGGGACTCGTTCGGTGGACATCGCAAATCGCGTATTTTAAGTAAACAGAAGTATATCTACTGTAAAACTAAAGCAACAGTTTATTTTTTGTTGGTCAATGAAATTTAATTATAAAACAAAACACGTGTAATCATTGTGAAACGTCATTTTGGAATATAAGTTTTTGAAAACAAAGGAAGAAGAAATAGTGGCTATCAGCTTGTGTTGGAAAACATTATGTATTCTGTAGTTAAACACAAAGTGCCTCATGCTATTACAGCTGTATACGAAAACTTAACATGTATATTTAATGTGTAAATGTAAGCATTTGTGGCTTATGAAGATGTTTCGATGTTTGTAATCGGGATATTTTATCTGAAATGAGTGCCTAATCTAATCAGGGAAACCATGTTCGTTTTAATCCCTGAAGTGTTAATAAGTTATACACGCAATAACCCTTATCCTCGAGTGGCTTTCGGGCCTTGATAAGTGGTGACTACCATGTAAAAAAAAAGTGTTCTTTTTTAAATTAGGATTGACACGGAATATTTTATCTGAAATATGAAATGAAAAGCCTGATCTAATCAGGGAAGTCATGTTTGTTTAAATCTGTGAAACGTTCTTTTTGGAATCAGGATTGACATTCCGGAATGGATGAATAGTTTGGTCGCAGACAATAAGATTTGGTTGAATTTGAGGAAAGATAGATCATTGATCTTGTAATCGGTAATAGGAAAGATTATAGTATCTGTGTAAGGTGCTATTGTACATATGACCCTAATGCAGAATATGTACCAGTGTCGAGTAGGAGTGGTAGGAGTACTTTTTATTTAGCGGGGAAAATAGCAGCTGCTTCCACTGTAGGTGTTTGCGACAGTAGTGATGCTTCTCTTAGGATATAATCTATGATTTTAATAGAGTGAATAAATGTGAGTAAGGTGGCGGTCAAAAGTTACTTAATATAGTGGCTGATAGGGTAAACATAATAAATTTGTATGTGGCATCTGTCGGAGCAAACCCAGTGTGCTTTGGTCCAGAGGGGAATTTCTGCAATCAAATTATTGTATACATGATAAGTCTCCCGCCCTCTCTTTCCTCTGTCTGTCTGTCTGTCTGTCTCTGTCTGTCTGTCTGTCTGTCTGTCTGTCTCTCTCTCTCTCTCTCTCTCTCTCTCTCTCTCTCTCTCTCTCTATATATATATATATATATATATATATATATATATATATATATATATATATATAAAATGTCTGTGTGGTTTTGTGCTCCCTATAATAAGTACATTGTCATAAACTTTTTCCGGATATATCAATGGAAGTTTCTCTGAATCTCTAAGTGTACCTTGTAAACCTTTGATGACATTATGAATTATTATTATTACCACAATTATTTCATGCATCCACATAAAAGTTTTATATGGAAATATATGATGTATCGATTTTTAGTATTTACTTCAAAGTGCTCAATATGTGAGTCGAGCTAAGTAGTAAGTTATGAAAATATATATGGCAATTAAGCTACATAGAATTTTTATAGTTTCATAGCATACTAACTCTCTCTCTCTCTCTCTCTCTCTCTCTCTCTCTCTCTATATATATATATATATATATATATATATATATATATAAAATCTAGGTTAAGTATGAATTTGCAGAATAAAATTTCAGGGAAGTTTAACCAGGTGTAAATAGAGCTGTTTGTATTAATATTTTTATTCATGTAGAAATGCTGCAACACTGACATGAGAATGTTTCGATCTGTAGTAATTAAAACTAAGATTTCATCAGACAAAACATTGTCATGTCAGTGTTGCAGCATTTGTACATGTCTATATAAATAAAAATATAAATAGCTCTATTTACTATTGAGCCCGATATTAATATATATACAATATTCTACATGGTCTTTAAACATTGTCTTTTTTTAGTTAGATTCTTCTGCATCGGCATAACCCCCATTTTATTATTATAATTAATTCAGTTTTTTTACTTTTTATTTAAGTCTTGTTCTACATTTTGTTTTTAATTTATTAAACTTTCTGAAAGCACATCAGTGAGTTCCAACTTTACCTAAGTTATAATCCGTAGGTATCTTTCCATATGTTTTCATATGTTCAAATGATTAGCAATATAAGAACGATTATACTTACATCAGGTCCAATGGCAAATCCATTTGGGCAGGTACAACTTGGATGGGGCAAGGCTAAAGTACATTTGGCTTGTCGGCTCACATGTTGACAAGTTAAAATACACGATACATTTTTACTAAAGATTTGGTTCTTTGGACAAATGACTTCCTCCTCACATTTAGTTTGAGAGCAATTGATGCTGCCATTTAAGCAGGTGCTGTAAATAAAACAACAAATATTGTAAAATTTAATGACAAAAAAAAAGATTAAAAAATAACAATCATATGTCTCACTTATTTTTAAAACTTGTATGCAACCCAAACAAGGTGCTATTGAGAATTAGGGGCCATATTCATAGGTGGCAACCTCAGTGAGGAGCTGTGAAAGATGTTTGTTCACATTACATTTAAATTTCTGCATCTTAGTACAGTTATAGAGCAGAGAAGGAATTCCAAAGACCAGTTATTTGAGAAAAAATGCTACAGTGAAGAGGTAAGACTTTGCTGATTGTTGGATTGGTTAGGTGAATTTACATTGAGGGGGGGCACCAGGTCATCAGGTTTGTTGGAGCACATTATATCAAAATACTTGTAAAACAAGCACAAAATGTAACATTGCAATGATGGGACAGGGGCTGAAGATTTGATGGACAATATGGAACCTATTAGATTAAAATTATTTTCCGAAAGAGAGAAAGACTAATGGTTGGTGCATCTGCTTAAATGTGTCAACAATACTCCATGCAAAGGCGGATAGTGGCTTTGTAAAGATATAGGATGCTGACAAGTGTGAGAAGTTTTCTAACATATAAGAGGACACCTTTCGTGACAGTATCCTCAATATATTTGTTTCAATTCATGTTACATGTGAATGTTAGGCCAAAGAGTTTGAACATTTGACACTTGGATAGGATGCTATTAGCCATTAGTGGATTAAAATGTTTCTAATAATTGTTAAATTGTAAAAGGAAAGGAACTTTATCTTAGTAGCATTAAATGTTACCAACCATTTATATCCCATAAAGTGGTTATTTTCTAAGGATTGTTTTGCCTTGGGTATGCACATGTTCATTTTACTTCCATGCCGAGAATAGAGCATAGTGTCATAAATAAATATACTACTACTAGCAGCAGCAGCAGCAGCAGCAGTAGCAACAACAACAACAATAATAATAATAATAATAATAATAATAATAATAATAATAATAATATGAGGAGGAGGTAGTCTGTCAAGTTTCATAATAGTGGTTTTCGATGCAGGTCTGTTAGCCAAGGTAACAGTGTCCAAGAATTCTGATTCCTGAACTATATTCACATAACATTTGTTGGAGCACTGAAATACTCCTGAAAGTGAATTCTATATTCTTGATTTCCTTCTCTTGGCACTTATGATTATTCTAGCAGCTATACACACTCTAAATACCTGGAAATTAATGTTTTTAGATTCTTGGAATTGTTTCGAGCATACTAAAAGAGTGTCTTCGATATTATTTTTTGAAATATTTGCTGGAGCCTCCATCTGTCTGATTACATCTATCATATAAACACCTCCCTATAAAATTCATATAGGATATATCATGACTTTCGAAATAATAATCTTTGAAAAATTACATCACACCTTGGTCTTAGCAAACAAGATCTGTTGAACAGTCAGACTGACGATAATGAAAAAGATCTTTTTACAAAAACATTAGAAAACTTTAAAGCTTGTATTGAAAAAGAAAAGGATAAGAAATGCGATATATACTCAAACTGAATCTATTCAATTTTAATTTAAAAAGGAAGAAAAATGAGAATTAATTCAAAAGAGAAAAGTTGTATTGTTTCTGCAAAATAACATTCTGTAAATAAACATCTTGTTGTTTCATGGATTTAAAAGACTAAATTTTATTTATTATTCACTTTAAAAATTGCATTTATAAAAAAATGAAAACGAATAGAATTGAATTTATACTCAAAATGAATTTTATTCGATATAAATTAAAAAGTAAAAACAAGAATTATGTGTGTAAAATTATGTATGTTTGAAGCAAGAGACAATCAAATACTGCAAAAACTGAATTATGAATTTAGGGAATAAATAATTATTAAACAAACAAATTAAAGATGATTTTAAAATGAAAACGATTTAAATAAAAAAAAATAATTCAATTACAAAGTTACTAATGCAGAATATATATTTTTAAATCACACTTATAAAAATCTGTTGGATAATTTAGTTAAAAATGGGTGTTTTAAATTACGTTATTATTTCAGCACGGTGCATATTCTGCATAAATATCAAAAACTGATTCATTAATTAATTTTGAGTTCTTATTTAGAATTTGACTTAATAAAAAAGACAAAAATACAAACAAATTTTATGATGTATGTACTCGTCACAGAACAAAGATCATATTCCAAAAATCACGTAAATTGATCAAGTTTTTTTTTTTAATAAAATCAAATTTTATAATTAGCGAGACGCGAGAGCCAAGAACCGCCGTGTTTTATAAAATATGTTACATTCAAGAGCGAATAACTCAATTTAACTACCAAGATTTTGTATAAAATAACCAAAACTTTTTGCTTCGCTAAAAGCATAAACTACTAGATCAATTTACGTGATATTTAGAATATGACATTTTCGTTTCGTGACGAGTACATGCACCTAAAGTCTTTTCTAGATTTGTTTATTATTAAGTCAAAATCTAAATAAGAACCGAATTTTATGAGTGTTATAAAACTTTTGATGCAAAAATGCAAAACTATTTGGGCATAAATATATAATCAGTTTTAATTTACATGTTTTTTTTTATGGAAATATGCTTGACTTATACATTTGAACGAGAATGATACCTTTTGAAAATATTATTCTACACAAAACTTCCTCACAGAAAAGAAAAAACTTGAAACATTATTTTTATAGAAAATGAAATTTAATTTAATACATTTAAAAGAAAGAAGAGAACAAGTTAAAAGACTGACGATCGAGACTAAACGTTTGCTACGTTGACTCCTAATATCGAAAACTAAAGATCTCTTTGAAATATATTAATAATACCGTGAAAGTTTTATTTATTATTAAGAGAACAGACTGAAAACAGCTTCTGTAAAAATTATGTTTAACATGTTTAAAAGCTCTAAAAATGAAAGTTTTAAACTTTCTGACCAAAAGTTCACTTTCTCTTTTTTTAAGATCATTATATACAGTTAAGAGATAATTAATCCAACATTGGTTGTTGAATAATCAAGAAAAAGGATTATAAAAAATCTCATTTAAAAATGATTTAAAAACGAGTGCATTTTTAACTTAAAATTGAAGTCACATGTTAATTAGCAATTAAATACACTTAACAAATATATATATTCACAGTATTTTCTCGGCTAAAAATACTCCCTTTTAATTGCACTTATCCAAATGTAAAATAAGTTACTTTTGAACCAGTTTTATGAATCCCTCGGCAATGTACTTAAGAATTGAAACATAAAATAACCATCCTTCAAATAGTACTGTAGGTCTGTGATCGTAGAACTTCAAATGTGATGTTAGCAGGTCATATGAGTTTTAGGGAAGAGGCCTACTATTTGTGAAAGCCACGGATATATAGTATATATTTAAGAAATAAATGTCTGATTTTCAGATAAGTAAAAACTCAAGAGACCATACCTGGATCACAAAAGATGTGAACGATGCCGTAGCCATAAAAATACATACAAGACAGAAATGAGAGGTTCTAACCAGAAGATCGTCACAAGTATTGCTTTATTGGCTGCACACTCTTTATTATACAAATCGAAGACATTCATTTATTATAAAAAAAAAAAAAAACTTGACAAAAATAGTTTACCATTTTCCACATTTGCGATTAATGACGTGACCTGGTGGGTAACTCTTGCCACTGGAGGTATCAAAACAATCACATTGCTCAATAGATACACACTTCCCGAGACTATTTTCAAAAGTACCCTTTGGACAAGCACAGCCTGGAATACATTCCTCTTCACACTGACCAGACATAAATTCAATATCACGGCATGTAGCTTTGCATGGAGATGAACATTCAGTGTATATTTTATCCTCTTGTGAACAGTGAAAGTCTGAAACAGAATTGTCAAATATGCGTTAATAAAAATTAGAATCTTAATTATCGATATCGTTATATTAGTCTTGGAGAAGGTAACCCAGTGTCGGAATAAGTACACTACAGATCTCACAACTTCGGAGCGAAGTATTCGCAATATTGTTTCATGGTTTAGAAGAGTTTCTTAGTCATTATTTGGTTTCCTACTCAGTATCAATTTATTATTCAGATTTCATGGTTTAGAAGAGTTTCTTAGTCATTATTTGGTTTCCTACTCAGTATCAATTTATTATTCAGATTTCATGGTTTAGAAGAGTTTCTTAGTCATTATTTGGTTTCCTACTCAGTATCAATTTATTATTCAGATTTCATGGTTTAAAAGAGTTTCTTAGTCATTATTTGGTTTCCTACTCAGTATCAATTTATTATTCGGATTTCATGGTTTAAAAGAGTTTCTTAGTCATTATTTGGTTTCCTACTCAGTATCAATTTATTATTCAGATTTCATGGTTTAAAAGAGTTTCTTAGTCATTATTTGGTTTCCTACTCAGTATCAATTTATTATTCGGATTTCATGGTTTAGAAGAGTTTCTTAGTCATTATTTGGTTTCCTACTCAGTATCAATTTATTATTCGGATTTCATGGTTTAAAAGAGTTTCTTAGTCATTATTTGGTTTCCTACTCAGTATCAATTTATTATTCGGATTTCATGGTTTAAAAGAGTTTCTTAGTCATTATTTGGTTTCCTACTCAGTATCAATTTATTATTCAGATTTCATGGTTTAAAAGAGTTTCTTAGTCATTATTTGGTTTCCTACTCAGTATCAATTTATTATTCGGATTTCATGGTTTAAAAGAGTTTCTTAGTCATTATTTGGTTTCCTACTCAGTATCAATTTATTATTCAGATTTCATGGTTTAAAAGAGTTTCTTAGTCATTATTTGGTTTCCTACTCAGTATCAATTTATTATTCGGATTTCATGGTTTAGAAGAGTTTCTTAGTCATTATTTGGTTTCCTACTCAGTATCAATTTATTATTCGGATTTCATGGTTTAGAAGAGTTTCTTAGTCATTATTTGGTTTCCTACTCAGTATCAATTTATTATTCGGATTTCATGGTTTAAAAGAGTTTCTTAGTCATTATTTGGTTTCCTACTCAGTATCAATTTATTATTCAGATTTCATGGTTTAAAAGAGTTTCTTAGTCATTATTTGGTTTCCTACTCAGTATCAATTTATTATTCGGATTTCATGGTTTAGAAGAGTTTCTTAGTCATTATTTGGTTTCCTACTCAGTATCAATTTATTATTCGGATTTCATGGTTTAGAAGAGTTTCTTAGTCATTATTTGGTTTCCTACTCAGTATCAATTTATTATTCGGATTTCATGGTTTAGAAGAGTTTCTTAGTCATTATTTGGTTTCCTACTCAGTATCAATTTATTATTCGGATTTCATGGTTTAGAAGAGTTTCTTAGTCTTTATTTGGTTTCCTACTCAGTATCAATTTATTATTCGGATTTCATGGTTTAGAAGAGTTTCTTAGTCATTATTTGGTTTCCTACTCAGTATCAATTTATTATTCGGATTATTCGCATCTAGATTCTTTTATTCGCAATGTTTCAACTCTGACCTTCTTCAAACCTGGTAATTTTAATGTCAAATTTGGGAATCTATATGAAATTTCGAACGGAAACCTTTATTCCACAAAGTAGATTGTTATCATTTAAGAAGTCTTAATTTATTATTCTTAGCTACTATCACCTAGAGATTGGAGGTTCAATCTTTAATACAGGCGATAATAACTAAGAAAACTATATCAATAAATATTTCAAAACTTTATAATTTTCATTAACACTAATTAATTAATACTTAAATACACCTTTCATGGAAGCTAGACGTTTTGGTATTTTTATGACTGCATTCAATTTTTAAAATAAACAATTTTTAGAATGATTTTTTTAAAAATTCATTTTGACCCTTTCGTTATGAGCAATTGGTTTGGGTGAATTAATGTAACCCAAATTTACTATTCATGTATTATTTGGATTTTTTGGACTCTTATTCCCATCTTGGTTGTTAGTTTCACGTTTTAGCCGATATAATCTCCACCCTCCTTCAGATGCATCTTTGAAAACTTAGGAGTCTTTATATCATACTTGGTAACTTAAACGTAATTTTATTTAATTCACAGAGGTAGATTGTTCTTATTCTATCAGCTATAAAGCTATATACACATTTAAAGGGAAAATAATTGCTTTATAAAAAGAATAGTCAATCAACAAGGCTTGTTTCTTCTGTTCTGCATTCTTTACTGAATTTTTGTTAATATTTTATAAGAAATGTTTTGGATACATTTTTAAATTAGTTAAATGATTAGGAAGTTCGTGTCTATGTAGTAATATGGATCAAATTTGGATCTTGGCAGTGTCAGATTAGAGTGTTGCAAAGCTTGTCACACATTTCAGGTTGAGACAATTCAAAAGACATTTTTGTATTACAAACGTAAAAAAGAAATTAAAAATTTGAACAGCATTTTAACATGTAGTCTATATCTGTCATATCTCTGTCTAAAAATATAATTAAAAGTAAAGCAAAATTTAGAAAATAAAAAAATATTCTACAAAATTATATTCTTCATTTTATGGAATCTAGCTATTTATTCCAAACTAGCAGGGAGATTCGATGTTGCCTGGGATTGAATGATGATCAACGAATATTTCACACTCCCATATTTTTATTGTCATTGAAATCGATAAAATTGCCTGTTTTTCACTCAAATCGATTGGTGGCCTGCTCTAGCTCTAGTTCGTGATACACCTGGAGTAAGCTTCACATGCCTCCCCGCAGTGACAATATATTGTAGCCTACCTACAGTTTGTTTTATAAAATTATTTTTTTATGTATATAATGGCTTGCATTAAAGTTTAAAATGCAAAAGTCAAGTATCATGCTTCAATTGTGCTCTCAACAGAAACATTCATTTCGAACATGCCCCTGTCATATCAAAGAACCTAGTATTGATTTTATATGTATGGCCTTACTGCTTCTGTGGTTATAATGGCTTGCATTTAAGTTTAAAATGAATAAGTCAAGTATCATGGTGCAGTTGTGCTTTAAATAGAAACATTCATTTCGAATGTGCCCCTATAATATCAATTGTCGATTTTATGTGTCAGGCTTTTCTGCTTGTGTGGCAATAAAATTTCTCAAATGCACTTGTGATGTTAAGTTGTGTAAGGTGTTAACTTTGGTCAAAATCGACTGTTCCTTTTTCATTGGATTTTTTCGATTATCGAGATTTTTCAAAGACATTCCGATACAAAACCTAAAAACACTTCCAGGCAAATAAAGTACTTTTGTGTGAAATTTCATAAAAATCAACCCAGCCGTTTTTAAGTCCATAGGGAAGGAACACACACACACACACACACACACACACACACACACACACACACACACACACATTATTTTTATATAATAGTAGATATATAGTGCACCTCTAATTTTAAATCGAACTAACAAATAAATCAATAGTGGTGGTGATTATTATTATTATTATTATTATTGTTAGTAGTAGTAGTAGTAGTAGTAGCAGTAGTAGTAGTAGTAGTAGTAGTTTAATTTGAATCTCCTGTGCTACATTTAATCTCCTCATACTACATTTAATGTAATTTTGACGTATAGGTTTTAGTCGTATCTGTTTTATTCCTATGATGCACTAAATACTATAAAAGTGCTTCATGCCAAATTTGGTACAATTCTATCAAATAGTTTTGTAGCCTATAAGACTAAAATGGAACTTGTAATAATTAGTTATCTAGAGGATTTCTGTACTTCCACAGAGAATCCTGAGTCAATCCTGGAAACGTCCGAAAAGCAGTTTATGATTTCAAAGCCACATTTTTAGGAAGTTTTTAAAATTTTATTTTTGTTGAGAGGCTAATTTTTTTAAACCTTAATCCTAACCTTTTTCAGCTTTCAAATTGCAATGAAGAAGTTTACTTGCTCATGCATTTCTAGGACTGAATCGTCTACGTGCTGTAATCCTTTGGAGACCTATTTATTACAAGTACCTTAAAAACGTATGAGTAATTCACCCAGAAAACTGCAAGTCTCTCTCGATTCTTCTTGTTTCTCCGATGAAATTATTTGCCGAAAGATGTTTGCTGCCAGCTGGTGAATACTGATTCTGACTGAAAATAATTTGAGAAGGAAGGAGATCTGCTGTAGTGCTTTTGTTTATTTTTTTGGCAATAGAAATATTAATACTCCCCCAATGACGTACCAAGCATCTCAAGGATACATCACAAGTTTTGGAAGCTTATAACAGACGGACAGATGAATAAAATATTCAATACTTGATACATAGATCAAGCTGCATCATTAAAATTTTAATATTAATAAAACATGCTCTACTCACTGCATTGCTTTGCTATTGTGTGGTCTGCAGGGATACTGATATTTTGTCCATGAGTTGCACATGCTCGTAGGTAAGCTTCCAATGCTATACACATTGCCGTGCTGCTACCCGTTTGGCTTGTGCACATGTCTTTCTCACAGAGGTGAAAGAACGCTTCATATGGTACAACATCATAGCACTTATCTAAGAGGTCGCTGTCTTTAAAGATGGCACATTCTTTATCTTTACGTTCTTTATTCTGAAAAAAAAAACAATAGTTGAAAAAAGAAAAAAGTTATATTGCCGCGGTGTCATATTATCGTCCATTTGTTCGCATTAGAACAAAACAAACTCGAATTCGCCTGTCGGCAGAGACAGACACATGACCAACATGTCATGACTATATGTGCTAAAAACAGAAATAGCTTTTCATACAACAACAGAGAAAGAATACATAAAAAAAAACAAAAAAACGACTTTAATTTCTAACCGAGATTAATATACATATACATATATTGTAAAACGTTTTTGACTCCTAATGGGGGTAGTTATTTATTTGGTGTCCACCACACCAAAATGTGGCACAAGGCTGGAAGGTGGAAATAGGCAAGCTCCTCTAAAGGAGGGACACTCTTGCCTCATCAAAAATTGCCTGGGCACTCCCGTCGGCATTTAGGTGACAAGCAATTAACTTGTCCCACCGGAAAGCCAAGTGGCAAGTCCTGGGAGGGTGGACCTCCTAGGTAGTACCCAAGCGGTGTACCTCAGTCCGACAGGTGCTGGTCGAATCTCGGCCCCTCACCCGTCGGGCTGAGTGTCAAGAACGGATTCTTGATGAGTACGACTACCTTGTCTCCCTGCAGCCGAAGCTGCTAGGAGATCTTCCCCACCAGAGGACTAATGGGGGTATGTGATGAATGGATTCACCAATCATTTTTATAATCACCGGCTGTGCTAAACAACCAACGCCACGGACCACATTTGATTCTTGTCCGCCATCTTGGTTACTGCCAATTACTGATCTGAACTACGTCACCATCTTTGTTCAACATAATGTCTCAAAACTTAATAATAGTAATAAACACCCCAGACATTTTTGACTGCATGAAATCTAGCTTGAAATTAATTATAGTCATTCTTGTCTTTTTTATAAAATGAATGACTTCAGAGAAAATCTTTAGTTTGGACTGGAAACTAGATACTCCCACCCCGACAATGCATTTGTCAAGTCGGTAAACACAGTAGCAGTGGGAATCTGGGGCAACAGCAGCAGTACCCAAGCAACTCTTTTCAGTGCTAACTACCAAACTATTAATGCGATTGAAACCGTCCTTTTAAGGACGACTCACAAACTATTAGAATGTGATACACACATAATATTATGATACAGCAGCTCCAGCTCACTCCTGAAGCCTCCAGCTTACTCCTGCAACTTCCAGTAACTCCAGTGGCTCCAGCGGCTCCAGCTCATTCCTGCAGCTTCCTGTGGCTCCAGTTCACTCTTGCAGCCTCTAGTGACTCCAGCAACTTCAGCTTACTCTAGCAGCTTCCAGCAATTCCAGTGGCCCCAGCTTCCAGTGATTCAGGCAGCCCCAACTCACGTTTGTAGCTTTCTGTTCCTGCCTGCAGCTCCAGCACTTCCAGCCACCAAATCAAATGACCGTTAACGTCCAACTACCTGTTCCAGTGCCCACTGACATTTAGCCACTTTTTCCAGTTCCCATTTAGTTCAGCTACTAACTCCAATGCCCGTCGACGTCCTGCTACTTGTGCTGGTGTCCACTGACATTCAGCCACTTTTTTACCCGTTTTAGTTCTCATTGACATCCAACTACTTGTTCCAGTGCACATTAACGTCCATCTACTAGTTTCCAACGATTACTGCTTTCTCTTGACTTATTCTATCGTCTTTAACCGATCATCTGTGTTTGTCATCTCCTTTCTATTGTTGTTACCTCTTTACCTTGTGTCCACCTTGTTAGTTATACAGTTGATTGGCAGTTTCACCTATCAACTCTCTACAATATTATCAAAAAGAAAATAATATATTATACTATATTATATTCAATAGAAATAACTTAAACTATCCTACATCTGTTGTTAAAATTTAGAAATGATAATCAAGTAATAAAGTTAAGAAGAACAATAATATAGCCATAACATAACCATTATAAATAGGAGAAACAAATCTTAATATAGAAACAGAAAGCCTATATAATATAATATAAACTTAAAAAAAAAACAGATGTGTTTCCAAAAAATACCAATATTATTGGATTAGCAGGACTTGTTAACCGGCGTTGCCCAATAGAACCCTACCCTCCCCCTCGCAAAACAGTAAACTACGGTTGTTGGTGGTGGCCACTGCCATCCCTGAACAATTGCAGATACTGGTGGCCATGGCCGAAATGAAATAATCTGGCTTTCATTGGCAATTAGTGATGATTTGGAGTGATAACATGCAGGTATTGTTTGAATTTAAAAGAGCAATTAAGGGAATGCGTAAATTAGTATGAATTAATAAAATTACAAAAAATTGTCCATTAGAATAATAATGTAAAGTAAAAGCAGAAGTTTTAGAGGTTATGGATTCTCACTGTATTGAACTGTTTAGAGTGATGGACTTCAGTGGTAGCAGTCCGAGCTGTTTCTATTTGTTGTTCAAGTCTTCCTCTCCTTTTCAACTCTTCCACCAATAGTATTAAATTAAATTCCAGTTTTATGTTGTTTTTTTTTAACGTGAAAACAAAACAATTATGACTTTTTTTACTTCGCTTCTTTGAGCATTGTCATGTTAAGAACGACTTTCGGAATAAACACCACCAACCTCCCCAACTAAAGAACAGTGTTCGGAATAGACACCCCTAACATCCCCATGTAAAGAACAGCATTCAGAGTAGGCAACCTCTTTTTTATTGGGGAGGGGGAATAATATCCCCAAATTTAACTGTGATAATCGTTGTCAGTATACCCACCCGCAAATTTAAAAAAAGAAATAATTGTGGGGTGTCAGTGTTGTTAGAAGAGAAGTAGATTTGTTTATCGTACATGTCTGCAAACCTGGCAGCCAGTGAATTACAGTGCATAATACAGGTCTTTATATCTCTATAAGTACTTGTCCTCACAAAATTTGAATGAGATTTTCTTAATCAACATAGTCGAAAACAGTTAAAAGTAATCATTCTAAATAAAATTGTGGAGGTGGATCAAATGTGCAAATTTATGCACCCCCCCCCAAAAAAAACCCTAACGTGTGTGCAATCTCGAGAATCAGTTCGGAAAAGCAATTATAATCAAATACTCCACCGAATTCAATTCTCAATGTAATGAAATTTAAGTTAAAACTGTAGCAAAGGTAATCGGTACAAAAAATTAGTAATTATGACTAAAATCAGACCCTAACTTTCAAACACGCGTGCAGGTCTGTCAATTTAGGTATGGAAGCAAAAAATGGAAAATATCTAAACAGTCTGACAAAATACATGAGATAATAACTTAAATAAACATAGTTATTTGAAAATATATGCGATATAAAACTATAAAATCAATAACTAAAAAAGGTTACGTATTTTTATATATTTTTTATTATAAGGGTGGTGGAAAAAATAAACATAAAATATAGTAAAATATCAATATAGTTTAACAAATTTTAAAATGGGAAGAATATATACAGTGCGATACAAAGCGAGCGAGTGAGAGAAAGAGAGGAAATAAATATTTGTTGTTTTGTCTTCGAAGTGAGAGAGAGAGAGTTGGAAAGAATGTATACAGCGGGAGATTCCAGTAGATTGCACAAGTTTAAATAAAGTATATATAAATGAATTACCTTAAAATAAAACATAACTATGTTTGTAGAAAATATAATTAATTACTGAAACAAATGTACAAAGCGATCGAGCAAGCAATTTATTAATAGGGCAAAAGTAGGTATCAATGTGACACCATGTTTGAATGGTACATTAGCGTTCATTTAGCATGCTAATACTGTTAATCCAGAATATAGGAATGGCCAGAGCTCACCCAATCAGAAGGAGTTGAATTAGTATGGAGGACTTTATTATTTTTGGAACGGAAAAGAGAAAGATTATGTTATGTCAATTTTATAATCCAGTTATAAAGAGTGTAACCCCATATCTGTTTAAAGTGCAGAATTATTCTCGGTGATGACTGGGAGCGCTAGGAGGACTTGTTATTTAGAGGGAAAAAATAGGAACTACTTCCTCTAAAGATGGTTGCGATTTGTCATGCTGTTGCTCCTAAAATGAAATGTAGGATTTTATTATAATGATTAAATGTGTCTAAAATGGTGTCTAAAGTTACATAAGATAGTGGTCTAGGGATAATAAATTTGTATGTGGCATCTGTTATTGCAAACCTAGGGTACTTTGGTCCCGAGGGGAATGTCTGCAATCAAAAAATATAGGAGAGATGAAGGAAATTAAGTATCTGGAGTCAAAGTCGGTTCCACATATCCATATTAGCTAACTGATCTCAGCAGCGCTGCGGAGGCTTCCTTGCTTTTGCTTTCGTCGCTTATTTAAAATGCTTTTTTGCATTATACTAAGTCGCTTTTAACGGTAAGTTGTTAAAAACGTTACTATGCATGTGGATTTGCCGATAACTTGAAACTCCGCCAAACTTTCAAATCTTGTGAAAGTGGCTGTAATTTTCAGTTAGTTTGAAAACTTGCGTTTCTTATATAATAAAATATACGATTTCATAAATGCTGAAAATTTCTTATATAATAAAATATACGATTTCATAAATGCTGAAAATTTCTTATATAATAAAATATACGATTTCATAAATGCTGAAAATTTCTTATATAATAAAATATACGATTTCATAAATGCTGAAAATTTCTTATATAATAAAATATACGATTTCATAAATGCTGAAAATTTCTTATATAATAAAATATACGATTTCATAAATGCTGAAAATTTCTTATATAATAAAATATACGATTTCATAAATGCTGAAAATTTCTTATATAATAAAATATACGATTTCATAAATGCTGAAAATTTCTTATATAATAAAATATACGATTTCATAAATGCTGAAAATTTCTTATATAATAAAATATACGATTTCATAAATGCTGAAAATTTCTTATATAATAAAATATACGATTTCATAAATGCTGAAAATTTCTTATATAATAAAATATACGATTTCATAAATGCTGAAAATTTCTTATATAATAAAATATACGATTTCATAAATGCTGAAAATTTCTTATATAATAAAATATACGATTTCATAAATGCTGAAAATTTCTTATATAATAAAATATACGATTTCATAAATGCTGAAAATTTCTTATATAATAAAATATACGATTTCATAAATGCTGAAAATTTCTTATATAATAAAATATACGATTTCATAAATGCTGAAAATTTCTTATATAATAAAATATACGATTTCATAAATGCTGAAAATTTCTTATATAATAAAATATACGATTTCATAAATGCTGAAAATTTCTTATATAATAAAATATACGATTTCATAAATGCTGAAAATTTCTTATATAATAAAATATACGATTTCATAAATGCTGAAAATTTCTTATATAATAAAATATACGATTTCATAAATGCTGAAAATTTCTTATATAATAAAATATACGATTTCATAAATGCTGAAAATTTCTTATATAATAAAATATACGATTTCATAAATGCTGAAAATTTCTTATATAATAAAACATACGATTTCATAAATGCTGAAAATTTCTTATATAATAAAATATACGATTTCATAAATGCTGAAAATTTCTTATATAATAAAATATACGATTTCATAAATGCTGAAAATTTTATCGTAGAAAACTATCCAACTTACTTGTACTTTTTTTTCGGTTGAAGTAAAAGTTCGATCAGATTTGCAAGAATTGCTAAAACTAAAAACTGGCCAAATAATTTATTTTTGACAACTTACAAATGAGAATGTTGAACATGGATGAGATTCAATGTCATTTCGCTGTGGATCCGGACAGAGTTTCTCTTTAAAAGCGGCGACAAAATCTACTTTGTCTGTCAAATACCCGGCAGTTGAAATGAACTCATCGTTGGTGTTATGGTTATATTGTCCACAAAGTCCTTGGATCTGGAAAATGAAGAAGATATTTCCAAATATTTATGAAGATTTACAAATTCAAAAGTTAATTGCAAACGTTGATGCTTTCCTTTCCTTTTAAATACGTTTATTGTTTGTCCCGAATGGATATGTTTATATGTGGGAGACTCCATTCTTGTTTCGTAAGGGAAAAATAAAAAGAACTAAAATTAATGGGTGATTTCCAGAAAAGTATGCGTAATTAAAATAATGACAACTTTAGAGTTTTTTTAACGCTTAAATTTATAACTTTATACTTAATCAATACTACTACTACTACTACTACTACTACTACTACTACTACTACTACTACTACTACTACTAATACTACTACTACTAATAATAATAATAATAATAATAATAATAGTAATAATAATAATAATAATAATAATAGGATTTTTATCAAATTATTATTTTTCTAACTATGAATTTTTTCACATTTAAATTTAGATTTATTAAATATTTGAATTAATAATTGAGTGAAATGATTTAAAATGGAAATTGAATTGAAATGTGTGTTTGCCTTCACAGTCTTTTCATTTGATTGAACCAGAATAAAACATAATAAAACATACCAAATTATTTAAGTTTCTTTTTTAATTAATAACTAAATCCTGTATCTCGTATTTTAAATGAATAGTTTTAATATATATTCATTTTCTGAGAAGAAACAATAAATTGTTGAATTACATTACAACGGAAATATGTATAGTTACCTTATCTTTAAAAATCGCTTCATCTAGTTTGATGTCAATTTGTCGATTTGGACTGTAGAGTATATGAATCCCTGGCGCATCGAATAAGACGAACTGAGTCGTGACTCGTATGATTTTCATATTCGAAGAGTAATATGGTAGAATGGGGAGTTTCTGTCCATCAACAAATACACTCTCACCACTTAAATGCACGTGGTACTTGGTACTCTCAATGGTGATGCTTGAAATGCAGTTCAAATCACCCAGCCAGGTTTCTGTACACTGCTGATATATTAAACTGATTTTAAATTCATCCAGTCCTCCATTGCTAGGCTGACATAAAAAAAAGAGAGGAAAAGAAGTAGATTTTTAATATTAAACAACCACTGTACACACTCCATCAAAAATGGCAGGAAAAAACTTATTCTTTACCAGTGTCCATAGTGTCGTACGAAATTATTATAAAACTATAAATAACACTGAGAAAGGGTGGATTTTCTTGTCTCAAAAGATCGAGCAAGCAAAGAAAAAAAAAGCCGGGAAAATCACCTATGACTTGATACATCGATTGATTTGAACTAACGGCTCGGATTCGTTTCAGCAAAACGTTCAGAGTCTGAATATGTTTATCTAGTGCAGAAAAAAAACGTTTGGTTCGAAAATAGCGGCATAAAAATTGAAACAAAAAACAAACGAAAACCTTTGTTCACAATACCAGCAGGTAGAGGAAGTGAAGATTTATGTGACGAATGCCGAGAGGTGGAAACTGATTATGAGTGAGTGAAGGGAGGAGAATATTTCAAATGTTTTTAAATAAGATTTAAAAAATTTAATTTCATTTTATACCTTTGCACTTTTTTATTTCTATGCATTGAAGATTTATTATCTTCAATGCATAGTAAATTATAAAACACACAAAAATATAAAGGTTAATTCGATACCAGAAAAACATGCAAACACGTGGAGGTATCTCAGAATTTTATTTTTTTAAATTTTATATACACATACATTCTTCATGGAAAGAGAAAGAGAGCGAAAGAAACAGAGAATGAATACGTCTGTTGCGAGGCCGGTCGTCCGGACACAATGGACCCAACAACTAACAAGGTAGATATGGGCAAAAAAGTAAACAGCAAAAACGCAAAGAAGAAATGACAAACACAGGTTATTTTGTTAAAGACGAAGGTTCGCCTTTTATTTGCAAAAGAAATGAAAAATCGTATGATCTGGAATGCTGGTCGCTTGGAAGGTCGCGCGTCACTGGAGGCTACAGTCTGGAACAGGTACTCTCGACGTAGTGTTGGGTCTGGAACGATCGGCTGGGCGTCAAGGCGATCCGGAACGGATGGTGGACACTGAGAATGAGGTGGTCAGTGTTAAGGAACGGATGCCACTGAGAACGGAGGATCACTGTTAGGGAACGGACGGTCGGTAGGGAGTCAGGTGCAAGCGAGGTTGCAGGCCGGAGGAGCGAGGTGCAAAGAACACTGCAGGAGGAAGCTGGAGGCATCAAGGGCTGGAAGGCTGCGGGAATGAGCAGGAAGCTGCTGGAGTGGGCTGAAAGCGATGGAGACTGGGTGTGAAGTTCCCTGCTGGTGGATCTCAGGAAGCAAGGAGTAGTGAAACGCATTTGTGAAAAAACTTATTGGTCCTGATAAGGGCTGGTTGTTTAGCCCTGATAAGGGCTGTTTGAACTGCTGCTGGAATCATTCGGCGCTGGTGAATTCAGTCGACGTGACTGGTAGATCAGTCTTCGTTTCGGGAGCCTCCTCTTACTCCCCGGCCGAGTTGATTGGATTTATTTGCTTCCCCACTAAGAAAATTAGGCACAAGGCCGTTTTTTAATGTGGAGAGTGAGGAGGAAATGGGGACCAACTCCCCGGGGAGGGCTATTTATTTGCTCCCCCACCGAACAAATTAGGCACAAGGCCGATTTTTAATGTGAAGAGTGAAGGGGGAAATGGGGACCAACTCCCCGGGGAGTAGGGGAGCTGAATAGTGACAATTGGTATGAAGGGTTACCCCTACATTGACCAAGGTCTTATATGTGGGGTTTCCCCCACATATGGTCTTTGCTTGACTTTCGTGTCCAGCCCCACAGGGGGGCCGGGCGAGTTCCGGGGAGGGGACAGCGAGTTGATCTGACTTGGCCAAAACGAGCTGTATTCATTTGGCCAGCGTGATGTGAGTGATGTCGCTCCCAATAAGACAAACAAACGATTCTAATTAATTCTAGAGCGAAATTTATGCAATCAAAAGTAGACTGTTTGTTTGTTGATTTCATTTAAATAAATTTCGTCTAAAAGCAAAAATGTCCATTGCCTGTTTTGTTGGCATTTTGTTTAAATTCCGACGTGCATAGCGAAATCGATGATGAAAAGAGAAAGGGCAGGTAAATGAATTCTCTGAACCCTGATATGTTCATACGTATAGCTCATGTTAGCCAATAGCGTCCTTTGTTTAAGATAAGGGAGAGCAAAGAGAAACAGCGGGGGTGACGAACAAAGAAAAACAAAGAAAAATGGAGACGGTGATTTTGAAACCGCGACACGTCTACTAACCTTCCCTAAGGATGGATGTACCGTTGGCTAGCAAAAATCTCTGTAGTCATTTCATCTAGCTTTTGACATCTGCTTGTGTTATCAGCATCTTTATCATCTTCTAATCCATAAGATATTCCTCCTTATATAATGTGATAATTACATACCCAAAAATCAACTGTCTCTTCCTAAACACACAGTGTTGACTTTAATAAATCTCACATTCAGTCCAGTACAATCTGGCATGAAGTCATTCAATATCTTAAAGATGGATTTCTCCTTTTTATTAAAATCTTACTTCATATATATAAACAAACATTTAATTTAGTCCTTCGGTCTGGATATAAAAAAAGAATTTATCGCAAAGTGAAAAATGAGAATTGTACAGGAGCCGGACCTGTGTCTCTAACATGGGCGTCATCTTAAACAACGACTAACGAGTCATATGTTCAGAGGAGAAAGCAAAAATTGTACAAATAAAATTTTCAAGATTATAAACATAAACTTAGAGGCTGGTAGATAAAAACGATGCTTTTCATGTCGATATCAGTTGAATATTTATTAGAAACATTTAATTTCAATGTAAATTTATAACAAATATCATTGAGCAATAATTTTTTACTTTTTGAATGTTGTTTAGATTTCTACAACTGATTTAGGGTATTCTTGCACTGCTAAATCAGAAAATGGCATCTGTTTCTCTTCACTAGGTAAAGTTTTTGTGCTAAGTCGATTTTTAAAAAATCAGATCTTGTGAAAAAAATCGATTACATTTTTGTGGCATTATTAGCTCATTTTCGTCAACTCGTATCATCTAAAATATGTTTTAAAGAGAAAAAATGATTTGCAACAACATATATTGTTGATAGAAAAATTGATTGCTGTAAACTGAATGATAGGCATTGATAAATTGCATGTTGTTTCACCATTGTTCAAACTTCAGAGCTGGATCTTCCGCTTCTTTGAACTCTTGGAATGCTCAGCAGCAGAGGTGTCTCTTCAGACTCCAACAGTATTCAGCCATCATTATTGCATCCCAGAGACCTGATACTTTGCTTCCATCTCTTTCAGATCCTGATGGAATCTCTTCTTGCTCGTTGCTCATTGAACCCAGGTTTTCAGAAAACTAGGTAGTGCATCTTGACGCTCATGTTGCAGCACAGGTTTCTGAAAGTAGTCAGCATGTTGTTGACAAGTTCTGCGTAGTTTCTGTCCTTATTGCCAAGAAGTTCTTTACTACCAGAACAAATGCTTTCCATGCTTCTAGTTGCTCTTTGTTCATTGAGTTTTGAACTATGGATTTCTGATGAGCTGCCAAATCCGAGGACCGTCAAAGATACCAACTTTCAACTTCTCTATAGTCAATCATGGAAAAATCTGGCACAAGTAAGTGAAGCAGCCATCATCCTTGTCTAGAGTCTTGATGAACTGCTTGATTAAGCTGAACTTTATGTGCATTTGTGTCAAGAGTATTCTGACTCTGTCCACCATATGATCATTGATGACGTTCCTTTTGTTGTAAGGCACAAATTCCTCCCACACACACACCAGGCCAGTCCTTCCCCACGTATGCTTAGCACCAATTTTTGGAAGATTTCAGTTTTATGACTTGAAATTATTCCCTTTTCAACATAATCACCCATTATGGAACCTGAGTACTTCTTGTCATGAAAATAATCATTTCCAATGAAAACCTGGCATTTTACTTCCACCAACTTCGTCTATAATGCTTCACACATATGTACATGTGAACAAAAACGTAAAAAACGAATGCGGCCATAACTCAAAAAGTTGGCCTGATTTAGCAAAACCAATGTGATTTTTGGATTGCGCACATCAGATTCATCCTTAATCAGTTGAAAAAACGCAGACAACAAATTTGTTGTTGACCAGTGATCGAAAGTAAAAACAACAAGTTTATAGTATAAAATGAAGCTATTTTTATCGTTTGACAATCGATACCCGGGGGGTGTATCTAATGCAAACACATTAATAAGTAGCTTTATTTAATTTCAGTGATAAATCATATGTTGTCGATTTTTTAAGTTAGACCTAAATAGCATTTATACTGATAAATCAAATTTTACTTCTGATTAGCAGATTTCCATTTGCTATTGTTTTCCCATGTTATTGGCAGTATAAAATGTATTTCGCTACAGTTTATTTTTAAAATTACGTAGTTCATGCGAGAAGACTGTTAATATAAAACATTTGTTCAATAATCACCTAAAATATAAACATCAGCAAAAGGTGTAACTTATTTTAAATTAATAGGAGCTGTCTACCTAAGTTAAACATGTGCAAAAATAATGCCAATTAAGTACAGCTAGTATCAATATAAATCTAATCATAATAACTACCAGTTTCACACACTGACAATCATCAAAGACAAATACATTTTAATGCAGACTTGCACCTGCAAATATTTAATAGTTTTATGAATGAGGGTGAATAAGTTGTAGTTTTTTCTTGCTCTATTATATATATATATATATATATATATATATATATATATATATATATATATATATATATATATATACACGAGCAAACAGTTAATAAAACATATATATATATATATTTCTGTAGAAATATATTTTCTTATGATATATATCAATCTTTATTTAAGAAGCTCAATGTAATTACAGAGCAATATAGAGAATAAATGACAAAAAGTTATATTCCAAAATTCATGATGTTGACCATCTTATAATTTATTCCTTCAATTTAGTTGATTTATACAATTGTTGACAGTATCTATTTCGTAGCGCAAAATCAATCACTTAATTATTATATCAATCAGTGAATCTATTATGCCCTTAACTCATCAGAAGAAATAGCAACAATAAATCCGTCAAAAGGAATTGAAGTATGATTTCACATGATTAAAATCCGAAAATTGGAAGAGAAGCCGAAAATATCTTTATATTTTTTCATTACGCCATATTGAATTTTTATCAAACAAACTATTCCTACTAACAATTTTAACTAATTTATGAATCTATTTGTACTAACAACTTTAATTAATTTATGAATCTTCCACCAAAATGTTCTATTTAATAATTAGTAAATTTATTCATTTTAATTTGTGTATACATACTTATGAAAATAACATCAACAAATTATAGACAATTATACATGTTTGTAAGCTAAAAAAACAAAACAAAAAAAAAACGATTGATCATTTCAGTCGGTTATCATAACTAATCAATTGATTTGAATTGAAAACCATACATAATTCAATTCTGTTAGCTTTTATAATCAAGCTTATTAATCCTTACAATTATAATTTTTAAAATCATACAATTCAAAAACTATACTTACGTTTTGTTAAGTTTAAAAATAATCCGAAAACTCATTTATATCGTAATTGTAAATAATTAACCTTACTAAATAAAGTGAAGCATAGTTACCTCCCTTGGAACAAATCTAAGGAAATATTAACTTTGGTTATATTTATTTATTTATTTTCACAACGCATAGAATCCATATTCAACTAATAAGTAATTTTAATATAATTTTAATGTCTTTCTCTTTATATTATTTTAAAAAAATTAAATCGATTTATATTATAAATTAATTCACTAATTTTTCCAATATAAAATGTTAGTATTACAGATTATTTCAATCGATAGTTATAAGTTATTAAGTTATACTTCATATCTGCTAATGTTAAATTGTAAATTAATTAATTACCTACATTTACTTTAATTTTTATTTATTTATTTATTAATTCATATTATCAATATCAGCACCATTATTATTATTTATATTGAAAGTAATATTTTTAATTTTTACATTTCACAAACTTTACTCAATTCTACATCCGATAATCTAGTATTAATAAACATTTTTCGAACTTGTTCCTTATTTAAGTATAATTTTTGTTTATCATTGTATATATCCTAATTCTCTAATAAGTATGTTTCAGAGTTTCTTACTCTGATAACATGTTATTTTAATTATAATTAAATAAATGTATATTTAAGTTAAAACTAATTCTAATTTTAATTCAAGTTAATAAGATTAATAAATATTGTTTAGACCTAAAAATTATAGACCATATCCAACTAAGGTTTTCCTTATACTTTAAACCCCCTCTCCTATGTACTTTAATTGATTTATTTTATTTTTTATTTATTTATTTTTTGTTTTATTAAATTTAGCTAATAATTCTGAAATGAATTCATAGACGTTAATTTAATGAGTATATATATTAAAAAATATATAGTTTATCGTAATAGATTTTCAATAGATATATCTTATAACTATAACATTGATTTTTACATTCATTCAAACAATTAAACTATTTGGCTCATATATTTGAAACGACTTTTCAATTAATAATCACTTGTTGCATTTTTAGATCAATATTTGAGTCTGATTACTATAAATACATTTTTTCATATTATGATTATAAACATTTAGTTTTTCTAATCCATAAATTACCTTACTTAACAAACTCAACTTTACCATCTATAAACATTACTATCAAACTAAGTAATAATATCATGATCCACTTTTATTCCCTATACTAATTTAATATTTAATTCTTCTTCCACTCCTAATTGTATTATATAGATGTACGCTCTTTTTTATCACTCCACAGTAAAATAATATGTGTAATATATTAACATTCTTACCTTCATTGTTTATATTAGATATCAATTTAGATATATTTTGCCATCCTATATGCTAATGTTATTTTTTACTTAAAAGTAAATTATAGTGAAGTACGTTATTTGATTGTCTATAAACACTGTACAACAATAAAAGATAAAAATTGGTTAGTCAAAAGCAAAGTTTGATCTGTCTGCTTGAATTCTATTGTAACTTTGAAAACCTGACAAGATATATTATTATATGTTAAATATTTAATCACCTCCACGAGTGTATATTCACAGCTTGACGGTTCAAAATCATAGTTGAGTCCATCAAATGTATCAATATTTGATCGTCCAAGGATGCGACAAACTCCTGGACAGTTTTCATTTGGGCATTCCCAAAGTCCTTCTTTGCATTGGCTGAGAAAAAACAAAAACAAACAAACAAACAAAAAACAATATATTTCAGATACTGGTATTTGTTTCATGTAATTTCAAAACATTTTACAAAATACAGAAAAATAATTAAAAATGAATCAATTTTCAAAAAGTCGTTTATAATAATTTAAAAACGTTTCCATTCAGGACATTATATACATATATTATATGGAAAAATGCGCGCATGAAAAGTAATATTCTTAAGATTTTATTAAACCTGGAAAAGTAAAGGACAAGAAATTCAACCTGGAAAAGTAAAGAACAAGATATTCTAGTAAAGTAAAAATTAAGAATTTTTTAGGCTTAAAACATTGCAGCTAAAAATTAATAATTTTATTATATCATAATTAGGATCATTTAATTAATTTTTATGTAAATTATAAAATTATTAATTCCATCTACTAACTAACTAACTAATGAATTAATTTTATTCAAACAATTTTCACTACATAAATATATGCAAATAATAGGGGGGAAATAAGTTCAATCCAGCGACTGACACCCTTTCTAACTCAACAATAAACAACAACATATGCAAATAATAAATAAAATATTTATCAATATTCAAATTTTATTTTTAGCTGCAATATTTTAAGTCTAAAAAATTCTTATTTTTTACTTTACTAGAATATCTTGTTCTTTACTTTTCCAGGTTGAATTTCTTGTCCTTTACTTTTCCAGGTTTAATAAAATCTTAAGAATATTACTTTTTATGCGCGCATTTTTCCATATAATCCATGATTTTTCCAGGCATTGCTATTGTATTAATATATAAATTTATAATATTTATTTATCAATGATTGTCAAAAAAATTAGCTCTCAAACACACATTTATGCAATATTTATCATTCAATCACAGTAGTTCCGAGCCATGGTCTCTACCGAGACTGCGGTTCATGAATTCGTGATCTGTATAGAGCGTAAACTAACAAAAAAAGAAGATGGCACTCGGTGTCTTTTTAGATATCGTTGGAGCTTTTGACAACATACCCTTCAGTAGTATGTTCAAGTCGTTACGAGAACTCAATGTGCCACCAGTACTCATCCGATGGATTGAGTATATGGTGAGGCACAGAACAGTTCAAGTAGAACTACTGAGGGCAACTGTTAAAAGGGAAGTAGTTAAATGAAACCCCCAAAGTGGGATTTTATCACCTTTACTATGGAACTGTATGCTGAATCCTCTTTTAAAGGAGTTTAAAAATAGGAATATTTATGCCCAGGCTGATGCTGATGACATCACAGTGCTGGTCGCGGGTTCAAAAGCATCATTGATCAGACGCATTGCCAAAATGGCATTAAATATTCCTAATAAATGGTCTAATCGAAATGAATTAGAATTCAGTAGCCGTAAAACAGAAATGGTCTTGTTTACATATAAAAGGAATTGCCAACTTGGTGACCTTTTTCTGAGTGGACAGAAATTGAAACTTTTGCAGGGGTAATCCTGGACAGTAAGCTAACCAGGAAAAGCCACATAGAAAAGATTTCCTTCAAGGCGACTGCAGCCCTTATGCAATGCAAACAAATTGTGGAGAAAACCTGGGCAGTTAACCCGCATATAGTAAGTTATAAAATGTATATGGCGATTAAGCTACACTGAATATTCCGCGTTTCATCCACTCTAGGATTCTTCAGGCTTATGTGAGAATTCTGTGGTTGTTTGTCGTTTTTATACGCGCATCTTCTATTGAAATTTTAGTTAGCCAATCAGCTTTCTAGTATCCACTGTGCCCTTCCTATCAGCCAATGAGCATGCATTTATCGGACAAAGGCCTATTTGACCTCTGGTTGACCTGTTCCTTTGTGTGTGCTGTATTTAGCCTGGATATTTAGTTTCTTGATCTTTTTTAAATCTCGGTTAGTGTTTTTTTTTTAATTTATTTTTTTTTTATTAATGTTACTTTATATATAAATATATATATATGTATACACACATACATGCACATATATATATATATATATATATACATATATATATACATACATATATGTGTGATCGTTTATGTATATTCATGTTTATTTAATTTATTTATTTGTTTATTTTCTATTGTTTTTGTTAGTTTTAAAACTATTTTGTATCGCTATCCTAGAGTAAATTTTATCTTGTAAACACAGTTGTTTGCTATTTCTCTTCTACAGTTTAATAGATGTTGGGGTTCTTTAAAGTACAGAATAGCAAATTTTTCATGAAGGCATAATCTACATGGGTTGTCTAGGTCCCTACACGTGGTAGCTTGTCTTATTATTTTCCATTCGACTACCGGTGAATGTCCGCTTTCCTTGAGTTCCCAGTATTTATTCGCTAATGTTGTTTTCATACGGTTTTTTTTTTATTGTTGAATGTACTTTTGTGGTCATAGTATCGAGTTTTGAAATCTAAGGAAGTCATACCTACGTAATATTTCTTGTTATTCGGGTTTTCTTTCGCAAATATTGTGGCCTGGTAAACTACGCTTTTGGTTAGACATTTATTTTGAAGTGGGCAAAGTGTGCGGTGTCTACAGTTGCATTTATCTTGTTCGTTATTAGTATTTTTATTTATAGTATGGTTGTTCTTGTCCGGGGTTGGTTTATTATTATTATTATTATTATTATTATTATTATTATTTCTGCTAGTGTTAGTTTTATTTTTGTCATGGTGTCTACTTTTGTTGTTGTTTACATTGTTTTTATTTAATATTTTGTTATTATGTGCTTTAATTATCATCTCTAAATTTTTGCAACAACTGTAGGATAACTTTAAGGTATTTTTATTGAAAATTTCGTGTAAGGGGTTGGTTGCAGGAAAGTGTTTTTCAATAAGATCTAGAAATTTCTTGCCAAGTTTTGTTTTTAACATTTGATTGTATGGGGCTGTATACCAAATTATAGTTCTTTTTCTTCTATTTTTAATTTTATTATAGTTATTGGTGTTTTGTTGCTTATATTTGATATCGATATTTTTGTATCCACTATTTTTTAGGGCTGTTTCATAGATATTGGTTGACCTGTTAAATGCATTTTCATCGCTTGAGTTATTACTGAGCCTACTTACGATCGAGTTAGGAATCTGTTTTATAATTGATGGTGGATGATTGGACTTAGGGTGTACGTATATTGGAGTAGCGTTATCTTTTAAGTAGGGTTCACATGTGTTTTTATCTAAATTTAACGTGACATCCAGGAAGTTTGTTATTTTATGTTAGATGATACGTCTGCTTTTAGGCCTAAATTTTTCATTTCCTTGTGTATGATTTTCTTAAAGTTATCTCCCTTGACTTTGTTGGAGTCTTTTTAAACTTTATGTGAGTAAATTAAGTAGTTATATATATATATATATATATATATATATATATATATATATATATCATAATTTAGGAATTTAAAATTTGTGATTAGAAAAAAGTTAAATTTCAAATGTAGAAATTTATTGTATGCAAGACAAAGAATACAGTATATTAAAATATATTTCCTTAGTCCAGCAAAATCGCCCTCCCTCACTCGATCTCTAAGTCTCTAGATTCCTGAAAGCCTTTTACTCTAATAGTTTCTTCCCTCGGGCTGCAATACTTTGGAATTCCCTCCCTGTTTCTTGTTTCACTGACTGCAACTAACCTGCAGAAGTTTAAATGTACTGTGAACAGATATCTCACTACTAAACTTGTCCCCTGTTAATCACAATCCAAAATAATAGCTCCTTACATTGCAAATGGCAATATGCCTTGTTTGGGGCGAAAAAAAAGTTTTAAAAAACTTTAAAATGTGATCACAATTTTGAATATTAACATTCTCGCACATTTCATGTCAAAAACAAATAGAAAGAAATTTAAGATGTAATGAAAAATAAAATAGGAACAATTATATAATTAATTTGTTGTTAAAAGTATTAAATTGGGCAATGATTTTCACTTTTTTGTTGTTTTCAAAATAGAGAAATCGTGTAATGATAGTTAAACTATGATTTATCGTAAGGGAATGAATGTACATGAAAGGTTAATATGCAAGGTGCTGGGCAAATCTATGGCATAACTTTGGGATGATGTTCTATATCTGTAGCAGTTGAAATTTGCTACAATAGCAGACAGGTGTGAAATCGTGCAGCTCGAGTTTTAAATCATCCGTCTTACTGGCTTGCCCAATCACAAGACAGCTCCCAGTCACGTGACAAAGTGTATAAAAGGTAAAACCGACAATGCTCTCCCTCTTAATATCTTTCTCCCTTGCTACTGCTGGCAGCAGATATTCGCCTGGGCCCTTTGGCCCCAGGCTAAGGTGAGTACAAGCCAACACCCACTTATTTCCATATGCAGTACCCACACAAACTATCTTTATCATGCTACAGAACTGCTCTTGTCGACACACCGACACACACTCCTAGTACCCATTACAACACGTAAACACACTGAACATTTGGCTTTTTCTTTCTCCTTTAATCGGCCTCTTTCGTCCCTATGACTACTGGCTACAACAAGTGTATAAAGAACTATTCTCTCCTTCAACAAACCGGCATAATATTCAATCTGTCTTTATATGCAAGAACACTGTCAGCTACTTACCCGTTTTTCTCTTGTATATGCTACTAACGAAGATGACAAATAAAGTTGCTTTTAAATGTTAGAATGAGATTTTCGTTCTTGTCTTTATTCTATAGATCTAGAAACGCTTTTTTTTCAGAGTTATGGGTTATTAAATCAAATACTAATAAATATTCTTTATTGGAAACATCTAAGACATACAATATGTGTAATAGTGCCCTCTTTGTTCTACATATCGGATAAACACTAATTCTATGACTGATAAAATAAGTTTGAGCTTGGTGTTGCCACATACATCAATAAAACTATGAAATATGGCAAGATCTGAGCATCATGATTAGCAGGCGATCCATTGATTCTAGTTGGTATCCTGCAAATTTGGCCCTTCTTATTTCAGGTAATTTAGTAATGCTTGTATCACATCAGCAACTTCCACACAAAGAGGCCCCTTTACATATATAGAACATCATCTCTAAGATTTTTCAGCTATCTTGTATAAAACACTAATTAACATATCAGAAAAGTTATTTTGTGACAACCGTGCAACCAAAATAGGAAACTGATGTATTGTGATCGGTTTCAATGAAACAGGACAGGTTGTCTGACTGCAATAACAGCAATATTTTTTCAAAGAGAAAAAAACCCAGAAATATTTCACATAAAACTACAACCATTGAAATCGGTTTTAGCAAATTGATTGCGGATTTAGTGATCACTTTTTTAAAAATCAGTTTTGAGCCATAGTCAAATGTAATGCTTGTTGCAGGCGCAATTTCAATTTACGTTCCCATTTCCAAACATGCGTACAAAATCAATGATAAAATTTCTAAAGCTTTTGTTCAGTTTAGACAAAATATCCTGCTATGTATACTTAAACAGTCTAATGGTACAATACAAGACTTGCCAACAAGGTCATCTACATAAACTATGATTTGCATGTTCTCATATCGGAGTTGTATTTCTTTTAGATAAAGCTTTTAGTATTTAGTATTGATCTGAATTTTGTTTTATATGTTTACACATCATATGAAAAGGATTGCACAACAAATAAACCCTACAGTAAATCCTGCCATTAATATATTTCATTAATAGAGTCATATTTCATTAATAGAGTCATATTTCATTAATAGAGTCATATTTCAGCATTTACAATTCATTACGTTTTTTAATACCATAACATTTACTTTTCATTAAATGTATTAATACAGCCATACATCAACATTTACCATTCATTAAATTTGTCAATACAGTCATGCATCAACATTTACCATTCATTAAATTTGTCAATACAGCCATACATCAACATTTACCATTCATTAAATTTGTCAATACAGCCATACATCAACATTTACCATTCATTAAATTTGTCAATACAGTCATGCATCAACATTTACCATTCATTAAATTTGTCAATACAGCCATACATCAACATTTACCATTCATTAAATTTGTCAATACAGTCATGCATCAACATTTACGATTCATAAAATTTATTAATACAGTCATACATCAACATTTACCATTCATTAAATTTGTCAATACAGCCATACATCAACATTTACCATTCATTAAATTTGTCAATACAGTCATACATCAACATTTCATATTTATTAAATTTATTAATATAGTCATACCTCTACACTTACCATTCATTACATTTCATCTTGACAACAGCACCTGATTCATACTTTTGCCGATTAAAAACACATGGGCATTCTTCTTTTGGAATGCATTGATTTTCTTCAAGGTATAGTCCTTCAGGACAATGGCATGATGGACGAGTTGCTAAGTTGCAAGAATTTTCTTCCTTGACCGGGATCATTCCACAGGTGAGAGGGCAAAGTATTGCACGTTCATTAAATTCAAACCCTTCAGGACATTCTTTTACTGAGGAAAAAAAAATGAAAATAAAAGATTCTTATGATAATTTTTTAAAAAATTGTTGTTAAGTTACTGTTGTAGACCTGTGTTAGGGGTTACAAATGAAAGAAACCACAAGTAGTGTAAAGTGTATAAAATATATGTATTTATCATAAAGAATACAGGAGCCACTAAAGTGGTATGAGAGGAACATGTTTGTAGCATGCGGTTAAACATGGTAGCGCACAAATACATGTATTTGGTGACTTCAATGTCCACCACAGTAACTGACTAGGATTCTCTAATCACACAGATGTAGCTGGTAGCACAACATATAGCTTCTCTATATCCCATTCCCTATCTCAGTTGGTTACATTTCCGACACGTTTCCCAGACCAGCAAGATCAACATGCCTCACTTCTAGATCTCTTTCTGACAACGGTTCCCGATGACTGTACAACAAATGCCCACAGCCCACTCGAGAATGCTGATCACGCTGTGATAATGGTAGAAATCTGCCTAAATTCTCGCCCTAAAACTGAAGACCCACTACTCAAAACAATGAGGTATTACAAAAAGGCTGATTGGGAAGCCATCAGGGATCTCATCAGAGATGCCCCATGGCAAAATATCTTTACTCTTCCAGCAGAACAGTGTGCAAATGAGACCACTGAATGGTTCAAAACTGCAATTAAAGCACATGTTCCCGCACGGAAATTCTATAGCAAGCCCCACTCTCCCCAATGGTTTACTTCTACTTGTGCAGCTGCCATTTGTCAAAGGCAGCATGCGTTCCGCAGATTCAACCGACATAAGTCCAGCTCAAATAAACAGAAGTTTGTAGAAGCTAGAAATAATTGTAAGAGAGTGATAGAGACAGCTAAGACAGATTACTCTGAAACCACCAGAAAACGCATCGAAGCACAGAAATTAGGAACCCGGAATTTTTGAAAAATCTACAACAGCGTAGTAAATAATGGACAGTCAACTATTCCCCCACTATCAAGTAATCATGAGGTTGCTTGCACGGCAACTGACAAGGCTAATCTGCTTGCCAGTCAGTTTGCCTCAAACTCCACACTGAACTTGGTACACCACTCCCTCCCTGATTTTCCTCTGCGAACAGACGCCACACTAGACGATTTGAAAATCACCCCTTCTCAGGTACATGCTATTATAAAAAACCTAGACACCTCAAAAGCATGTGGACCAGATCTCATCCCGGCTGTGCTATTAAAAAAATGCTCTGCCGAGGTTGCTCCAGTTCTCTCCAAACTTTACAATAAATGCCTTAACGAATCTTGCTTTCCCAACTGCTGGAAAACCGCTTCTGTGGTACCAGTCTTCAAGAATTCTGGTGAAAGAACTGACCCACTAAATTATCGCCCCATTAGCCTCCTCCCACTTTTCGCCAAAATATTTGAGTCCTTAGTTAATCAAGTCCTAGTCCAGCACCTAACAGCTGCTAAACTCTTGACTGACAAACAATATGGATTCAGGCAAGCCCGTTCAACAGCAGATATCTTAACTGTAGTTTCTGAACGTATATATCGTTCATTGGACAAGACAGGGGAGGGTAGAGCAGTAGCCCTTGATATATCTAAGGCTTTTGACAGGGTATGGCACGATGGTCTTCTAAGGAAAATTAAATCATATGGAATCACTGGAAGAATTCATAATGTAATTAAATCCTTCTAACGTAATAGAAAAATCAAAGTTGTCCTCGACGGTCGTACATCTAAACAATATGACATAAATGCGGGAGTACCTCAGGGGTCTATCCTTGGATCTCTATTATTCCTGATATTCATAAATGACCTCCCTAATACAATTGTTTCGGAGATGGGTATATTAGCCGATGACACCACTCTCTATAACAAATATGAGGGGAAAACAAGGAAATGGCAGAAACACTAGAGGATGACCTCCAATCTGTAGTGGAATGGGGACAAAAATGAATGGTCACATTCAATGCTGCTAAGACTAAGCTTGTTTCCTTCAATAACTACAAGAAACCTTCTCTACCACCAATAGCAATGGTCAAGAGCACATTGCCTGAAAGTACTTCTTTTAAACTCCTCGGCCTAACGTTTATAGGGAATATGAACTGGAATAGATACATTGAGAACATTGCCAAAGCTGCTGCAAGGAAGGTTGGCTCCCTCTACTGTGCTAGAAAACTACTTACGCCTGACAGTATCCTATACCTCTATAAGGCCACCATTCGCCCATGTATGAAGTACTGTTGTCACATCTGGGCTGGTGCATCTGCTGCTTGTCTCTCGCTCTTGGACAGGGTTCAAAAGAGAGTCACCAACCTGATAGGTCCTGAACTGTCATCTAGGCTTCAGCCTCTGTCTCATTGAGGAAATGTTGCATCCCTCTGCCTGTTCTACAAATACTTTAATGGTGAATGCTCTGACGAACTGCAAACACTTGTACCTCCCCGACGTAACTACCCCCGACAAACCCGACAAGCTACTAAGTCTCATCCCTTTGCAGTAGAGCTCCCTAGGTGCAAGAAAGCCTTTTACTCCAATAGTTTCTTCCCCAGAACTGCGGGTTTTTGGAATTCCCTTCCGGGATTCTGCTTTCCCAACTGCACTGATATACAGAAGTTCAAGTGTAATGTTAAAAAACATCTTTCTACTCATCTCCCTTCATAATGACCCCACTAATTAAGTCCCTGATAGTAGTCCCCTGCTTCAAAGTGGCACTGTGCCTTGTTTGGGGCGAAAATTGAATTAAAAAAAAAAAAAATTTAGTTTCTGAAACCAATGGTATTCATACGACTGGTTTATTCCACTTAGTTCTCAAATAGGAGTGATTTGTACCCCACAACACCCCCTCCCGAGCTTTTCATTCCCCTGGGATGATCGTATAGCTCTTTTTCCTGGGGTTGATCTCTATCAGGTTGGTCATTTTCCTTTTCCTAAAGGACCGGCGTTGTCCGGCTGCTTGTGGTGTTATATATATGGTCCATTACTTCTTGTTCAGCAGGCGGTTGTCTTTCGTCATCAGTGAGACGTTTCCGAATTTGGTTTAAATGATTCTTGTGCATAAATCTTGGACCTTCGATAATGTAGACCATCTGCCCGATCCTTTTCTGGACCTTTCCTAGTTCCCATATCGTGCTATTACTTTTGTGTACCTGGAAAAATACCTTTTCACCTCTTTTTAGGAACTATAGTATTTGGCGGTTTCACCTGTTTTGGTAAAAGTTTCTCGAAGACTGGCCTAATTTTCCTCAGGAACATTAACTCTGCCGGCGACATCTTCAATAGAGTCCTTTCATTTGGCATAATTCAGTAAACTTGTAATAACTGTTGTAATGCCTTTTCTGAGGGCGTTTCTTTAGGCTTCTTCAGGGCTCTTTTCAATGCGTCTACAAACCTGACCGTTTGATCGGGGGTGATAGGTTGGCGTTGTTATGTGGTTAACCTAGAATCTTCGCAGAAGCTTTAAAAATCTGCTAAAGTGAATTGTGTGTCATTGTCTGACACTAGACAATCAACAACACCAAACCTAGCAAACAATTCTTGAAAAGCACTGACTGTAAAATCTGTTATTGGACTTTTACATCGAAATACCTCAGGCCATTTTGAAAAACTGTCTACCACTATTAAATAATAGTTTCCATCCAGTGGGCCTGCATAATCTATGTGTATTTTTTGCCATCAGTGGTCCGCCTTGTATTGGGGCGCTTTTGCAGCCAATGCACATCCCTTACACAACTTTACCATGTCTTCTATGTCAGTGTCCATATTCTTCCAGTAAACATAGGACATCATGAGGCTCTTCATTCGTGTAACCCCAGGGTGCCCAGTATGAAAATCCTTTAGAATTTTCTTTTGTAGTGTAGCTGGGATTAGTATTCTTTCTCGGTACAACAGTACCTCATTGCACATAGAATAAGTTTCCACCGCCGATTCATCAGATTTAATTTTTTGTTTCATTTCTTTGATGAAACTATCTTCTTCAGCCTCCCTTATTATATCTTCCAAAGTAGTTCCTGGATCGTATTACATAGTATTTGTGTATAATCCTTTTCACTTTGTAGTGATGCTATTACTGTGTCTTCCAGCAGTTCCATGATTTTGGGATTAATCGTGAAAATCCATCTGCGTGACTTAATTTCGCAGATGCAAAAAATTCCATACTGAAATTGCAGTCTGTTGGCTGTGTAAGTTGGTAGACCTTTTTTAGAGCCAAAGATGGTTATAAGCGGCTTATGGTAAGTTTGTAATTTAAATTTATGACTGCGTAAAAATTGATGGCATTTTGTAAGACCTGATATGATCCCCAGTGCTTCCTTTTCAATTTGGGAGTAATTCTTCTCGGCAAGAAGTCAAGTTCTTGACACGTGGGCGATCGGCTTAGTGGACCCATCAGGCATCTTGTGTATAATGCACACCCCTATCCCATAAGAACTTGCGTCAGTTGCTGCAATAATCTCTTGTTTCGGATTGAAATGAGTCAGGGATAAATCTGACGTTAATACATCTTTTAATTACTTAAACACTGCCTGGCACTCAGGCGTCCAGTCCCATTTTTTGTCCTTTTTTAAATAGTACATTCAATGGCGCATGCAATTCATGCATGTTCTTAATGAACGTTTTATAATTGTTCGCAAGCCCTAAAATAACTCTGAAATGTAGTTACATTATAAGGTTCTGGCATGTCTTTTATAGCTTGGACCTGTCTAGATCGGGTTTCTTCCCATCCTTATCTATTATATTATCCAGGTATTTAATTTGATCCAAAAAGAATTCGCATTTTGCTTCCTTCAATGTGAAACCGTATTCTTTTATTCTGTCAAACACTTGAAATACATGATATCTATGTTGTTCAACATTTTGACTATGCATAAGAATATCGTCCAGATAGCCTCTCGCAAAATCCAAACTGCTTAGCAATGTATCAATTACCTGTTGGAAAATTGCAGGTGCAATTTTTATACCAAATGCTAATCTATTGAATTTATAAAGTCCTTCGTGCGTTGAGATACACAAAAGTTTCGAGCTATCTTCCTTTACTGGTATTTGTAGGTACGCCTTGCTTAAGTCTATTTTGGAAAAATATTTTCTGCCATTTAACTTAGTGAATATTTCGTCTAGGTTTGGTAGCGGGTTGTGATGGTCCTTGAGCGCTGTATTCAATCTGGTTGAAAAGTCCACGCATACCCTAATCTCTTTAGATTTTTTTTTCATGTATACGGTGAGGGCTGCCCACACACTATAGTTAATATGGATTAAAATCTCAGTGTTTACTAGTCTTTCCAATTCTTTTTCAGTTTTTTCCCTCAAAGTGAACGGTACGCTCCGTGCCTTTTTGAATATTGGTTTTACTTCGTCCAGCAATTCGAATCTCACCTTTATTTTTGTGCAGCATCCAAACTTTTTTTTTTTTTTTTACTAAGTAGTCACCACTTATCAAGGCCCGGAAGCTACTCGGGGATAAGAGTTTTTGCATGTACAGCAATCAATGGCATAATATCATAGTAATCATTAGTATTGGAGATTACTTACTTAAGGGGGCGGTTCATCAGGAATTTGTTTATGTTGGACTTGAAGGCATCAAAGTTGTAGTCAGGTGGGAAACAGGCAAATGGAAGAGAGTTCCACAGGCGTGTGCTTCTAAGAAAGAAGCTTTGTTCATGGAATCTACATTTTAGTTTTAGCACAGATAAAGAGTGGGGAAAATTATTGACAGTGGTTTCAGCTAGATGCGTGTTTATCGTGAAAGATTGGCGAGGGGCGACCAGAGATTGGAGCTCAGACGAGCACTTGCCATGGAAGTAACGATAAAACAAGGACAGACAGAGGTTGCAGGGAAGAGAAAAAGGCATCCTCCACTAAGCCATGAAGTCTATTTTGTACTCTATCAAGGCAGTATAGGTTGTTTTTAGCAGCTCCTGCCCAGATCTGGCAGCAGTACTCCATCCTTGGACGTACTTGGCTTTTATATAGATAGAGAATTGCATCAGCAATGAGATATCTTCTGGAGCGGTAGAAGGATCCTACCATTTTTCCAGCGACCGTGGCAACTAAATTGATGTACGTGTTCCATTTCAGGTCAGGAGTAAAGGTTAAGCCCAGAAGCTTATCAAAACATGGAGCCTCCCCTAGACGAGAGCCATCCATTTCAATTGATGCCAGATGGGGATCAGAGTATTGATGATATGAAGATAGGAGCTTGGTTTTAGATGCATTAAACGTAACCAGCCACCTCTTCCCCCACTGTACCACATGCTCAAGATCAGAGGAGAGAGAATCAGAGAGAACTTTGTCATTTACGGCCTTAAATGTGTTGCCATAGATAGTCGTGTCATCAGCATAGATGTCAACGAATGATTTAAGTATGTGCTTTGGGAGATCTTTGATATAGATCAGGAAGAGAGTTGGGCTCAGGATGGACCCCTGAGGGACTCCAGCATTAATACTGTGGGCCTCTGATTTCTGCCCATCAGCCACTACTATCGGAGAGAAATGATTTAATGATTGAGAAAACATTTCCAGTTATACCGTAGCTGGAAATCTTGTGAAGTAGGCCTTTATGCCATACCTTATCAAAGGCCTTTGATATGTCTAGAGCAATTACCCTAGAAAGGAAGCCTTTGTCGAGAGATTCACTAATCCTATGAGATATAACCGTTAACACATCTGCTGTAGATCTTGCAGAACGGAAACCATATTGCGTGTTACTAAGAAGGTTATTTCTACTGAGATGGTTGACTACTTCTTTATTTAATATGGATTCCAACAACTTACTCATGACACACAGGAGACTTATTGGTCTGTACTGAG
The DNA here is from genome assembly GCF_053919585.1 of Euprymna scolopes. Lineage (NCBI taxonomy): Eukaryota > Metazoa > Mollusca > Cephalopoda > Sepiida > Sepiolidae > Euprymna > Euprymna scolopes. Next base: position 43,412,592 of record NC_136494.1, read on the forward strand.
AGGGAGAGGACTTATCACCTGAATTCTTAAATACAGGGCAAACTGATGAGGTTTTCCAGGGTTTGGAAAGCATTTCTCCTTAAGGCAACGCTTAAACATTTTTGTAAGTATGGGGGCAAGTTCTGTTTGAAGCTTTTTCAGCACATTAATTGAAATGCCGCCAGGGCCAGTTGCTTTACTGGAATCAAGGTTCTTGATTAGCTTGGCGACCTCACGCACATATATTTGTATGTTACATAGTGTGTTGTCTGTTATTGGAGGAAATACGGGGAGTTGATGGCCTTCATTGCATAGGGTAGAATTAGCTGCAAAGTTCTTAGCTAAAGAACTTTTTTTTCACTTGGGAAAGATTTTTTGAGATCCTTTTTGAGTTTGTTGGCTTTGGTCATTAGGTTTTCGACTTTGTGACAAAAATCACTCATTGGCGAGTCCCATAATTCAAATTCCTGAATCCAATCAGTCCCGAATAAGTTTGTGTTCCTTAGAACGAAAACTTTTAGCTTTTTTGGCGTTCTTTTTAGTGACACATCAATAACTACCTCACCCTCAAAATTTATTTTTTCACCAGTTACCGATCTTGCAACTTTATTCGTCTTTGTCATCGTGGGTATTCCTATTTTCTGCCACGTGTGAAAATTTAAAATTGATAAATCCGACCCTGAATTGAGCTGCAGTTTTACTTCTTTATTTCTGATTCTCACCGTAACATACTTCCTTATGTTCTCATTTGGTAAAGGGTCAATTTTTGCAGTTTTTGTGTAGCTCTTTTTTTTTGCTACTTTTGCACTGCTCACTTTCATAGATCACATATTATTTTCCTTTGGTACTGACATGCATTGTACCCATGAGGTCCTCCACATTTTCTACAAGGGGTCCTAGGATTTTATCTATCCTGATAATTTTGTGAAGAGTTCTTTTTGCCTCTTCGTTGGTAATTGCTGGCGGGGGGGGGTGTCCTTTACTTTTTAAGCACATTTTTTTATGTGTGCAATACCTGTTACATCTATGTTTCAGGAAACTTGCTTCATTGCCATGAACCGCTGACAATCTTCAGACAGTTTCTGAAACGTCAAATCAGGTTCTAATTCCAATTTATTTAGAGCACGACGTCTTATATCGGCGTCTTTTGTGGCTATCAAACCTTGTGTGAATATTAAGCATTTGAAAATGTCCGTCGTTAGTGACGACAATTTGAAATCGTCACAGTGCTTATTAACTATAGACGCAAGTGTCGTATAGTCCTGTACGTGTAAGATTCATGCATTTCCATCTTTTATGAAAAAGGCTTCTTTTTGGACAGTATAACTCCATTAATAGTTTTACTGCTTCGTCAAACGACAATTCGTTGGTTTTTCTTGGTAAAATATAGTCCACGAATTTGTTATGTTTGGATGTACCTAACTTCCGTAGCAATAAACGAACCTGGTTTTGTTGCTCTAAATGTATTTTTTTCAATTCCAATATTTGTTCATTCATTTTTTTCTTATCTCTTTCCTGTTTTTCCTTGAAGAATTTCATTAAATCTAACTGCTTTTCCAACATTTGTTCGTTCATTTCTTTTCTCTTCCTCGTTTTTCTTCAAGGTATTTTATTAAATTTAACTGTTTCTCTTCGTTTTGTTTCTGTATTGCCAATTGTTTCTCTTTGTTTTGTTTCTGCATTGCCAATTGCTCTCCTCTTAACCTTTTTTCAAGTTCTAATTGTTGACTTTCTTGGAATTTCGCCATTTCCAAAATTTGTTTTGCAAACTCGTCCATTTTGATATTTTTTTATGACGGTATGGAATTACTTAATATGACAAAACAACCCAAGTCGTTGATTTACTTTTCCTATAGTACCAACTCTATAGAAAAAAAAAACTTTACAAAACTCGTACCTGGTTATTTAATGAATATTTCTTTCATATATTTATTTCCTCGTGTGGCAATTTTTCTGAGAAAATAATTCGGCGTTTGCATTCATACAGAAAGCAGTAGATTTCGTTTGTAATTTTTCAATTTTCGTAACGTGTAGGTACTGGGTTCGATTCCTTATTCATCCTACACATTTTTTTCCTCTTTTTTCCTTAAAAGTTACTTATCTGTGAAAGAGAGTTTATAGCATTTATTTACTATTGACTATTCTTTTTGATCTCTGCGTAAAAAAGAATGTCCTGTTTTCGTTAACACTTTATTTGTCGTGCTTAGCGAAATCGTTTTTCCCCCTCTTCGACGTGTAGTCCCGCGAAAAGTTTATTTTAATCGGATTAAAACCCGACGTCTTTTTTAACTTGTGAAAATACTCGTTTTAGCCAATAAAATAAAATATATTTACTTTCGCATGAGTTTTTTTTCCTTTTCCTAACGCTAATGCTTTTTAACCATAAGACATGCTTTTTAGAACGACAAAGTTTTATTTTGTCTTTACTGAAAACTTGGTTTCGTTAATTCAGTAATAATAATTCTCTACGCAATTCGTCTCATCAGTTCTGTTTCAGCTCGTAGTTTACGTTTTAGTAGCTTTTTTAACAGCAATATAAGGCTTTTTGACGACGTCTTTGTTAAGTCCTTTTTTCGGCAAGAATTGTTGTTCTTTTTTTCGAAATGTTCTTTACCCCGTATTTGTGGCTTTTTATGCTCGAATGTTGTTTCCTCCCCTCAATGTAGACAAGTAGTTTTTCCCGTTCTTCACCGAACTTTTGAAAAATAAATACTTTTGAAGTTTCGAATTTCCCCGAGTGTAGGAAAAATTATTTCGAATATCCGCGTGTGTTCTTTTTCTTTGAATCCTTTTGGTCGTCAAATGCTGTCTTCCAATGACTGTTTTATTTTTAGAGTGAATTCGTTGCCCGAATATTCGTCATTCAGTTATTGTAAGCAATTATTGTAGATTGATCCGGGAAGTTCTTGAATCATTCTCGCCAGCCAGTTGTTGTAGACCTGTGCTAGGGGTTACAAATGAAAGAAACTACAAGTAGTGTAAAGTGTATAAAATATAATATGTATTTATCATAAATAATACAAGAGCCACTAAAGTGGTACGAGAGGAACGTGTTCGTAGCATGCGGTTAAACATGGTATGAATGTCTCCATTTAATCTCTGAAACCAGTGGTATTCATAGGACTGGTTGATTCCACTTAGTTAGTTCTCAAATAGGGGTGATTTGTACCCCACAATAGTTACATAATTTTGAAAGGAGGGTTGATAATATTACTATTGTGATTATTCGAACAACTATTCTCATATGCAATGTTATTCTTACAATGTTTTGGCAAACCTTTTTATGTGCACCAAACTCGGCAGTCCTTACAGAATTTCCAATGAACACTTTCTTTAATCCCTTGCTGTTGTGTTGCCAGGAACAGGTAGAAATCTTAAGTAATTCTTAATTATATTGTTAGTATCGCCTGTCCTGAGGATTGAACCGTTAACCTCCAGAAGGCTTTCACTTTTAATTATTACTGAGCACTTTTCCTATGCATTATGGGTCGATGACACATTTGAAGAAAGTTGAAGGTTAGATCGGCTGAAATGTTGTGAGAATAATATGCAATACGAGAGTAATATATTGACTAATTCAAATTATACAAATTTTAAACAAACAAAAAAAAACAAGATGGGGCAACAATCTTAAGTATGTAAATGATTTGAATTAAGTAATTATGCATTAAAAATATATAAAAGCAGAAATGCAACAAGATTCAAGATTATGCATTTTTTATAAATTATTAAAATTAGTAAAAAATAGAATTTGTTAGATTAAATTTTTTTATCATTAAACATTACAAAAGGATGTTTCAGAATTTTTCAGATGAGGATTGATAATTCATATTATTTGGATTATTCAAACTACTGTTCTCATATTGAATGTTATTTTTATAATGTTTCAGTCAATTTAACCGCCGAACTTTTTCAGGTGTGTCTTGTGGAACTTGGAAATCTTTCTCTCAAACAATAGAACACTTTATTTAATCCACAGAGTGAGCACAGAAAGATTCCCGAGTTCACCAAGATACACTTAAGAAGACCGAAGGTTACATTGTCTGAAACGTTGTGTGAATAACACTCAAGGTGAGAACAGTAGTCTAAATATGAATATTCAATTTCTTATATAACCTAACACTATAAGCAAAAAAAAAAAAAATAACAAGGCAACAAGTATATGTGATATGTTCCAATAGACTGTACATACTAAATAATAAACAGATGACTGTTTTAAGAATGAACACATTAATCATTATGCCAAATGGGCCAACATTTAGCCAATAAAAATATGTATGGGATTTTAGCTTCATCTAAATTTCCAGTTGCCATTTCATTGCTTGTTATAATATATTACTCACTGCAAGATGTTTCTTTTCGCCACTCAAGATCAATGCCTGTTTCAAGGCACTCCATTGCATACGCTGCATAGATATGGCAAAAGATAGAGTTGTCTTCCGGGTGTAAACAGACTTGCGCTTTGCATAATTCCACCCAGTTATCTGGAGAAAGCTACAGATTAAAAAGAAAGACATTATGGTGTATTACATTGCATTAGCAAGAACAAATAAGTTCTCTAACATCTGTAAATTATAATACCTGCAAATGATAACCTAGATTTGCAAATTGTCTTAATGAGGTAATGTTTACCTTAAAGTTGTTTCTCATAGAGCATGTCACTTTAATGGGGTAAATCTAATTAAAATCATACTTACATTACACAAAATTAAATGGATTCTTAAAATCCCCAAGAAGTTTGATCATTTTAAAACATTCAAATAGAGCTTTAGTTCCATAAGTTATGTTTTCATGATACCATGTGTTTTATGTTTTTGATTACATTAAAGTCTTTTGGTGCCTGATCTATTTCACATTTGAAAAATTACTTTCATTTAAAAATAAAAATTTTAATTGTAATATAATACTAAAACTTGTCTACCTTACAACTACAATCTAATTTCTTTTCCTGTATACGTTTTAAAATATGCAATTAAATAAAATAAAGTGACTCCATTACAACTAATAGTTTAGATCACAGTTCAAGGAGTTGTAAATGAGAGAATACAAATATATCGGCCTTTAATTAACTGGGTTTCTATGTAAAATCATTATTGAATGCTAAATTCAATAATATCGTTTATTTTCTGTTGGATTTTTATTTTAGTATATTCTTTTCTAAAAAGGGCTATCATCCAAATGAGTTTTGTTTTCAAATATTTTTTCAGATTTAACATCTAAACTGCGCCAATCACTTTATTGCAATTGACGCAGTTTAGATGTTAAATCTGAAAAATTATTTGAAAACAAAACTCATTTGACTGACATTTACTGCAATCTCTAACCACTGATCGCACTTCAGCTTTAGTTATGCTACTTTGATGCAATCTCCTGTCTGTCTAAAGGTGTCAGCTACTCAGTGACGCACACTCAATCTGTAAGTGAATAGTTTTTGTCTTCTATTGCAATGCAAGGTTTACACCTTAAAGAACAGCATCAAGCTTAGTCAAGATGGTGTGCTTTTCTTCATGTACTGCTACACTTCATCATCCCATCCAGTCATTACTATGTTCGTCTCTCATTTCACAAATGCTGTGGTGACACGTAACCAACATTCACCAGTCAGCTTCCCACACACTGAGAAGACAATATATTAGGGATTACCGGCAGTTCACTTTTACAACATCATCAAAGTTTTCCTTACTCCTCCCAGATTTCAAACACGTGTGTGTCTGTTTCCACCCGTTCTGGAACCTTACTGTCCAGATCAAACTACTCCAAATGTTCTTTGATGTAGATCACAGAACACACGCACTCATTCACAAAAATATTGCCGATAGAAGAAAAGATAGCTGCATCAATGATTTCATCCTAGCTCAGTAACAAAGGCTTAAGAAGTAACAAAAGGGGGCGACAATAAGTCTAAATCTCAGGCATATAATTTTGTCCCTTAATCTCCACTGTTTGAAACGACCAAAGGGATTTGTCGATACATCATACTGCAGATACATCACCAACAGCAATAAGTAGAGGAGGAGAAAATTAGGAATTTACCAAGAACATTTGTTCTATTCAGAATTTTCCAGAGAGAGAGAGAGAGAGAGAGAGAGAGAGAGAGAGAGAGAGAGAGAGAGAGAGAGAGAGAGAGACAGAGACAGAGACAGAGACAGAGACAGAGACAGAGAGACAGACAAACAGACAGAGACAGAGAAAGAGAGAGAGAGAGAGAGAGAAGAATATAAATTTAAGACTTTAAGAATTTAAGACACGTGTTTATTTTACATTAATTTATTGTTCAACAGAATACTCAAATAAGATATATTGAAATTTCATTAATCCACAGAGTTTCACGGAAATGCGACTCTTCATCAGAGGAAGTCAAATGAATATTATATCGAATTTGCTGGAACTGGCATCAATTGAAACAGCATTATATGAAGGCTAGCCATAAGGTTCATAAAATGGGGGGTGGGAGTTAAGAAATAAAAGGATAAATTAAAAGTAAAGGATTAAAAAACCAGATGAAAAAATATGGCTTACAATCAATCCTGAATATGTCACCAAATCTGCAAAAATAATTTTCAAAAGTTCGCCCCTCTTCAGGACGATAGTGAAATGTTTCTAATGCTGACCAGATCGCGGTTTGGAAAATAACATTCTTGTCTGACTCGTTGCTGTTTTTCTTTACTTTTGTTAGTAATTCCAATTCTAATTTTTTGCCTGTGTCTGCATTTCCAGTATTTTTTTTGCTGAATTGCCTTCATTCCTCTTCTCTTTCTCTTCTTTCCGCTTCTCTTTCTCTTTTTTCATCTTCTCTTTCTCTTGTTTCTTCTTTTCTTTCTCTTTCTTCTTCTTTTCTTTCTCTTTTTCTTCTTCTCTTTGCTTCTGTAATTCCACAATCTGAGTCTGCTGTAAACATATCATTTTAACTAGTTGCCTTGAAAGCTCTTCCATTTTGAAAATTGAATAGATTCACAAGATAAATCTGGGTCTTAGACATGCTAAACAGAAAACCCGCGATTTTACGGAGAAGATATGCCAAATTAATATTCACGAATAAAAAAAGATGTACATGCAATTTCAATAGAAAAAAATGTTCAATTTTCTATAGAGAACAAAAGACAATGGCAATTTATTTTAACTTTCTCGAGAAGAAAAATAATACAAATGATTTTGAGTCCAGAAGAATTTGGAATAATAAGACGAAGTGAAATCCCTTTTCGTAGCAAAAATCCAGTCGCGTATTCACGTTGTCCTGAATTCTCGTAATGGAGCGAATGCGGTTTCGATCCTTCGTAGAGTTTATATCTATTTTTTTCTTTTCTTGTTTTACCGAGAAGACTATGCATGACTACCGACAGAGAAATTTTTAAGTTGCAGTAATACACATTTTTTTCAAATATATACTGAAATGGCTTCTTGCAAAGGGGAAGCATTAAGATATTTGTTCAAAAAAAAGTCGGACAGTTCGCAAGAAAAAGCTAGTTTCTTTTTTCCCCTTTTTTGTGTGTGTTTAAAACCAAAAATGTTATAGTCAGTATTCAAAGTTTATTAAGATTATGTCTATATATTAGCGCATAACTCCCTTCGTTTCTTCTTTCTGTCTAGACAACATCAAGTTTAAGCACATCTAAATGTTTGCTCTTTGACGCATAACCTAATTGTTTCAAGACCAAACTATCTAGGTCGCTAACGACTTAGCATCTTTTCTTTTTTCTTTTTTTCTTTCTCTCCTTTTCGTTTTATTTTATTCTTCCTTTTTTTGTCCGTTTCCATTATAATTTATTTCGCTTGTTTTTGAAATCTTGTTTGTCCATTTAAAACCATAATTACCGGCCAAGGGAGTTGTTATGCCAACCAAATCATCCATAAGTGGAGAAAAACTTTAACGAATTGAAATAATCTTTATTCCTCGACCTGCTTACAAACGTATTTTTCTACAAACATATTTTGCATTATTACACACATTTTGGATGTTAATTTTTAATTTTAATCTACTTGTCAACACTATAATTCAGGATTTTTCTTATAGGAACACTGAGGAAATATGAGTAAAAGAAAGTTGAAGATGCAGATTTATTTGATAAAAAAGAAGAAAATCCAACGAGACATTTTTTATTTTTATGCTATCTCAAGCAGGAATGACAATTCTTCTCTCTAAAAAAAAATTCTGTATCCTTGCTTCTAAAAACACTATTCTTGCCTCAAAGTAAGTTTTGTCTCTTTTTTAATCTTTTCTTATCTTTTAATTCTATTCTTTCTCTCTCCTGAACTGTTACTAGAACCTTTAAGGTTCGCCAAAAGGGGACATTTTTGGCAGTCAAAATAGAGTCTTTTATATGGTTAAAATGTGAACTTCAGACTTTATTATTATTCTTTTTCTCCATCCCCTTTCAATTCATATTTCCCTTTTTAAATAAAGGTTTATAATTATTTCAAGTGGTTTTTACTTCCTCTCTTTGTCTTACTTGTAAATGGTTATATGGAATTGGTTTTTACATCATCTAGTATTTAAATACGTCTAATTTGGCTGCTATTAAGTTAAATTCGGACATAACCTTTCCATATCTTTTCAACTGGTTTTTAATCTTTGACTTTTGATTTATGCCTTTATTTATGTTTTTATTCATTTTTATTTTTTTCCCTATGTTATGAAGTCTTTATTTATGTTTTTATTCATTTTTATTTTTTTCCCTATGTTATGAAGTCTTTATTTATGTTTTTATTCATTTTTATTTTTTTTCCCTATGTTATGAAGTCTGCATAAAAATTGGTTTTGCATTTATGACTAGTTTTCATATAATGCGGTTTCCATTAATATCAGTACCAGCAAATTCATAGCATCACTATAATATTCATTTGCTAATATTTTCCTCTGATGAGAAGCACGCCTTTATTTGAAACTCCACAGATTAAGGAAATTTCAATATATTTTATATATTTTATTTGATTATCCTGTCGAACAACAAATAATATAACTTAATTTTAAATTTGTATTCTTCTATAACAAGCTCTATTACCTATCTGGGTTACATTGAGCTTTTTTATTTGGTTAGGATTACTATGTAAATACTAGTGTTTATATTTACTTCAAGTTTACAGAAGCTTTTGAACTTAATCTTTACTAATTGTTTTATATATATATATATATATATATATATATATATATATATATATATATATATATATATATACGCGCCTTTTAGCATCTTTTTGTCTGGGTCATTTTGACATTTGCTTTTCTACTTTATATTTAATTCTATCACCATTTAATTTTTTTCCTCTTCTTCTTCCCTGATCTTTCTTATTTACATTATGTCTCAGCAGCCGTATGAAAAGCATATCTTATTTTTCTTTTATTAATATTATTGGAATTTTTCCCCTTTTCCTTGTACATATTTGTGAATTATTTCATGGATTTCGGCCTTTTGAATTATTTTGGACCATCTTCCAATTACGTGATTTCCTTGGATTTTACTTGTGCAAATGGAAATTCAATTAACTTTCTTGGAGTTATATTTTTGGATTTTACCGTCATTGGATTATTTACCGTTCACCAGACTATCCATTCACGTGTAATCACCTTTTTCTTCACGATATTCCCTCTGCTTCAGTTTTTGTTATCAAGTAAGATCTTTGACTTACTTGTAGTTTCATCAAATACTTTTGTTTGCAAAATCCGATCCCGCATTTTGCTAATTCCTACCCTCTGATGAGAAGGAAAGTATTTCTTCGAAACTCCGCGAATCAAGGACTATCCACCTATCAAGTGTTTCCTTTTCAGATTAAATATGTTTTTCACTTTTTTCAAAGTGTTTTTTAACATGTTTTATTAACTGTTTGCTCTTATATATATATATATATATATATATATATATATATATATATATATATATATATATATATATATATATATAGCAGAACTGGTAAATAATGAAAACTTGAAGAAGGTGCTCAATACTATTGCAGAGCAAATATATATTGTTTTTTTTTTTTTTATCTTATTACCGTTTTAAGCGATCCAGTAACTTCATCAGACTTCGGTCCAACTGGACAAGATCAAAGTGTAGTATCTGTTCTTCAGATGCTGCACTTCAATTTCTTGCTCTCTGTCAGTGGAGAAGAAATCCTTCGCGACTGAGACAATTTTTATTTTTGTTCCTTTTCTCCACATTAAAAAACGACCCTGGTGTCTAACTCTGTCCCGTGGGGAGGCATTGTAAATAGGAACTTCATCAGACTTGGACAGATGTGGTTATTATGATTTGAAAGGCCAATATTAGAAGAAGACGATTTAAAAAAAAAGGGGGGGTCTCCATTTAGATCCGGCAACATTGATTTTTAAGATTTAATAACTAAAGAAGAGAAAAAACAGAAAGAAGAAAGGGAGAAAAGGGTGGGGGGGGTTGAATTAAAGAAAACTTTAACTAGATATTATAGGATTTCTAGTGTATGCAGAGAAATAGATAGAGATAGATGGAGAGAGTGGAGGGGGTAAGTGAAGAGAGGGAGAGGGTTAGTTTACAGTTTAATAAGGATACATATTAAACAGATGTGTGGTTATTCACGATTTAATTGTTCGATTGTCTAGATGTCAAACGAGATTAGGACACGCGTTAAGGATTTATTCGAATAGGTGTTGGGGGAGGGTAACTAGGATGCGTCTTTTTAAGATAAACAGAAGTTACGTCCAATTTAAGTGAATTACTTATTTAAATGCATTTGCTGTAAATGTCTATAAGAGAAAATTAAGTTAAATATTAGGGCATGGCTTTTATGCAAATAAGTTCAGTCCATGTATATAGGTGATAGTAGTAGTAGTATTAAATAAAAACTTTATTAAATATAATAATATAAATTATAATAGTGACAGAGAGCGATACGAATAATAGGATAGTAAAAATCAAAATAATAATAGTAAAAATGGAGATAAGGGAAAATGTGGTGAATTAATATATATATATATATATATATATATATATATATATATATATATATATATATATATATATATATATATATATATATATATACATACTAGCCTGGGTGCCCCGGTGTTGCCCGGGTTTTTGGAGGTGTATGCTGAGCAAAAAAAAAAAAAACGTCAATTTTTTTTAACTTTGACCCCTATTATGACCTCTTAACATTTATTGTTTTGGGCTCAAATCAAATTATTAAGTTAAATTCATGTCCAAGGAACCTATACATACATATATATATATATATATATATATATATATATATATATATATATATATATATATATATATATATATATATAATTTCAAGTGTTTAGACCAAAAATTGTCGGATGAGTTTGGTAGAGTTCTCAAAGGTCAATCGTTGAACTTTGACCCTTTACCAGCCAAATTTCTGGCTGAAAACCGATCACATAGATTTTCCCAAATCTCAGTACCCTGTATATCAAATTTCGAGTGTGTAGACTTAAAATTGACAGAGTTATTGCGTAGGGAAATGTACACAGACACAGACACAGACACATAGACACACGTTCACTTTTATAGATATACTAGCATTTTAGCCCGGCGTTGCCCGGGTGTTTGGAGGTGTATTCTGAGCAAAAAAAAAAAAAAAAAAAGGGTTACTTTGACCCCTATTATGACCCCTTAACATTTATTGTTTTGGGCTCAAATCAAGTTATTAAGTTGGATCCATGTCCAAGGAACCTATATCTAAAAGTTCAAGTGTGTAGACCCCAAATTGTCAGAGGAGTTTGGTAGAGTTCTCAAAGGTCAAATCGTTGAACAGCCAAATTTCTGGCCGAAAACCGATCACATCGATTTTCCCAAATCTCACTACCCTATATATCAAATTTCGAGTGTGTAGACTTAAAATTGACAGAGTTATTGCGTATGGAAATGTACACAGACAGACATATACACAGGAACAGAGACACACAGACACACATTCACTTTTATAGATATACTAGCATGGGTGCCCGGCGTTGCCCGGGTATATGTTGAGCAAAAAAAAAAAAAAAGCGGTCAATTTTTTTTAACTTTGACCCCTATTATGATCCTTTAAAATTTATTATTTTTGGCTCAAATCAAGTTATTAAGTTAGATCCATGTCCAAGGAACCTATATCTAATATTTCAAGTGTTTAGACTCAAAATTGTCGGAGGAGTTTGGTAGAGTTCTCAAAGGTCAAATCGTTGAACTTTGACCCCTTACTCGCCAAATTTCTGGCTGAAAACCAATCACATCGATTTTCCCAAATCTCAGTACTCTGTATATCAAATTTCGAGTCTGTAGACTAAAAATTGACAGAGTTATTGCGTATGGAAATGTACACACACACACACACACTTTCACTTTTATAGGTATATAGATATACATACACATATATACACATATAAACGTGTATATATACATACATATACCTATTGTATATACATACACAAATACATATACATACATACAAACACATGTATATATAAGAATTAGAGGTGGGATACAAATAAATAGATACAGATAAATATAAGTATGATTAACTAGGCGGGTATAATGCTAAATGTAACATAAGTACCTACATTGTACACAGAAGCAAATGAAAATTCATACAAACACACATACACACACACACATATATATATATCCACATACACACACATATATATATATATATATACATATACATATACAT